>NC_135573.1:122942500-123567500 GCF_965152235.1 Eretmochelys imbricata | reverse complement strand
ATCAGGTACAGGGAAAGAATATTTTTCACCCACACAAATTGCTGTTTGTTGAAATAGTTTAAAAGCATTTTCGGCCCCTGTCAGAGTAGCAATATAACGATGAAAAGAGCAGGAACATTAAAGCATGTCCAGATGGATAAATGTACAGGCAACTATGCTATAAATTACTCTGTCCACCAACAAGAGAGTACATGTTTTTATTTATCATTGCAGGTACATTTGTTGTGCAAGTCACTGCAACGGATGCCGATGATCCTACCTATGGAAACAGTGCTAAAGTTGTGTACAGCATTCTCCAGGGACAACCGTATTTCTCAGTGGAGTCTGAGTCAGGTCAGGAGACCTTATATCTGTCATTCTCTGACAGTGTCTGTAATTTAAAATGACATGTTAAGCCAAGCTAGGACATATTAAACAAAAACTTCAAAGAGATTACATTTTACTCAGTGCAGAATCTGACAAACCCAGTAGAGCGATACATCTGTAAACATGACACCTACATTATTTTAATCTTAACATCAAAGTCTAATAAATATAATTAGACCTGGATGTGAACTAGTTTTCAATCATTTTCAACAAGCAATGGGCACGGACACTTTGCAGAGCCTGAAATTAAACCAAGTGTTGCTCAGTTCAATAGTTTGGCTCCAATGAGGAAAGAAGAAGGGAAGGCGGGTGGAAAAATTATTCATGGATCATCATAACAGCTGAATTAAGCTGAGTTTTCTTTTCTTCTTCTTGGTGTTTATTTAAAACTTGTGCCAATAAAATGATTAAAGTTATTTTTCTGTACATCTGTAATGTAGAGAGATATTTTTATGTTAATCTTCTGGGGGGAAATCTTCATTTAGAATCATGATAGAAGAGGTGCATTTGGCTTTGCCCCACTCAATATAACATCTCTCAGGATCCAGCCTTTTTGAGTTCTGTCTAGGGCTTTTTGGGAGATTTTCATCAGAAAATATTGGTTTGTCAAAACTGAAACTTTTTGTGGCAACATATCTGTATCAAAGAAACTTTTGTTAGGAAGGTTTCTCAGGTCCAAGGTGGAATTTCTGGAGAGAGCGAGAGATACACCCATAGATCCAGAATAGCCCAGGGGTTAGTGGGAGACCCAAGTGTGTGCTGTAACCACTGGGCTATTGGATATTTTAGCAAAGGTCTTTCTCATTTTCTGAAAGGTTTTGGTATCATTCCGATGTGTAACACAAACAGATTTTGAAACCTCAAAATTGTTCATAAAATGGAATTCTTATTTTTTGGCTAGCCCTAATTCTGTCCTCAGGAGGGCATCAAGTCAGATAGTGCATGGGGATAAATAACATAGGACTAGGGGGGAAAGGGGGAGGATTTACCACCACCACCACCACCCCCCATTTAGGGATCGCATTAATAAATAAAGGAAACACCAAGTTTGGAACAAAAACTCGTTTATCTCACTTTATGAAAAGTTGATGAGTTTACTCATGGTACAAAATTACTCATTAAAGTGATATTCAACAGCTTGTTTATTATTTTTAACTGTAGACACACACACTCAAATTTTTAAAAAGTTGTCCATATCCCTGTAACATGGCTGATTTTGTTGTTGTTGGGGGTTGAATAATCATATGTCCAATAGCTTCTGTGGTTATAAGAGGCTGTGGGTTCACCTTTCTCTGAAGCATAAGATACTGGCTACTGAAGGAGGTAGGATTCTTCTCTTGATGGACCAATGGTTCTAGTTTGGCAGAGTATATCTTACATTCTTCTCTCCAAATGGATAATAAAAGTGAGGGATCATATGCTTTAGCTGGTAGTGCAATGGTTTCTTAGCAGAGAGTGTATGGGGAAAAATAGATACAGCAAAGGTTTGATCCTTCTCCCACTGAACTCAACTGCAAAACTAGGGATTTCAGTGGGACCAGAATTTCATTCCTACTGACTACGAAGAGCAAATGATCTGGTCTTAAGAGACCAGATAAATATAGAGACACAAGATGGGTGAGGTAATATCTTTTATTGGACCAACTTCTGTTGATGAGAGACACAAACTTTCAAGCCACACAGAGCTCCCCTTCAGGTCTGGGAAAGGAACTCCCAGTGTCCCAGCCAGGGGCTGGTACCACCATGTTGCGCGAAGGACACTTGACAAAATTACTGTACTTAGTGACAGACATGGGGGTTTATGTCATTCAATTTTTTGAAAAATTACCACAGACCTCAACATTTTTACCATGGACACATTGCTGACCCCTGGTCCCAGCTAAATGCAAGGTGGAACAGATTGTTTAGCATAAGTAGTTAGTACATATTATAGGGGCCAGTCAAGGTAGAGTGGCCCATTAACACCTCTGCAGTCATAGGACAAAAAGAGGGAGTTAGTGGGTTACAGATTCTTGTAATAACTCATAAATCCAGTGAGTCTCCTCAGTCCATGATTTTCAGTGTCTAGCAGAGTTATGAATTTGAGCTCCCAGCTTCGTCTTTTGAAAATCATTGTGCAAGTTTCCTTTGAGGATGAGCACTGATAGGTCAGGTATAGAGTGATCACTTTGTGAAAAGTGTTCACCCACAGGTGGTAGGATGTTTTTGTCTTTCATCGTTATCCTATGTGAGTTGATTCGAGAGCATAGTGATTGTCTGGTCTCACCTACATAGTCGTTATTGGGGCATTTAGTGCATTGGAGGAGGTACACCACATGTTGTGATAGGCATGTGTAGGATCCATAGATCTTGAAAGGTGTGTTGTGTGGGGCATTGATCATTGTAGCAGTGGAGATCTGCCTGCAGGTTTTGCATCTGTTGTTCTGTCAGGATCTGGTGCTGCTTTGAGTTGGTGTGTCCGCATACAGACAAATATAAACATTTTGCTTTATTATAAAGTATTGAATTTCAGTGGGAGTTAGGTGCCTAACTGACATTTATGCCTTTGAATAAGAAAGTATTTAGGAGAAGAATTTCAATCACTGTATAAATAGAATTAGATATTGTATGCTTGGGTGCTTGCTGCTTTCTTAATTAATTTCCCTGCCATTTAATGTCTCTGTACTGCCTCTTAATGATGCCTTGCTGAAGTTTGCTTGTTTTTGCCATGTCTGTCAAAATAAAAGTTGATGGGATGGGGAAAATAACTGAAGTACCTTATAATGAGAGACAACCCTTCTTCCAGTTTAACAAGAGACTTTCATGCGAGTTAAAGGGGGATAAATAGTCATATAAAACAACAATGCATGCAAATTGCTTTAACATTTTTCTGGGGATGTCGTTAATATTGTGTCTGTCACGCAGGCAGCAGCCTGACATACAATGTGACAAGTCTGTAATTTAATATGCCATCTCATAACAGTAAATATTTATACTGGGCAAAGTTTACTGATTACACAGAGACTGTCATCTATTTTTTTTTTAAATAAGCATTTCTGTCAAAGTCAGTACACTACCAACTATGTTCCCCTCCTTAATTCCCACCTTCCCAGGTATTATCAAAACCGCTTTGCTCAACATGGACCGAGAAAACAGGGAGCAGTACCAGGTGGTCATCCAGGCCAAGGACATGGGTGGACAGATGGGTGGACTCTCAGGAACCACCACGGTGAACATCACACTGACTGACGTCAATGACAATCCACCACGATTCCCACAGAGTGCGGACCATTTTTGTTTCTTTGAAAGTCTTTAAGGAAGTCTAGACAGAAATTAATATTTTTTCTCCCCAGTTATTTCTTCTGTCATAAACTGTGAGCCTATTGCATATCGGGCTTCCACACAGCGAGTGAGCAGTGGCTTGATACTAGTGCTTAACTCCAGTGGATGGAAAATGTTTCTTGTAATGTTTTCAGTGCTTTGCTAGAGCTAGTCTGAGATGAACATTACTAAACAGAAAACATCCTTATTTTTTCTTCTCATTAAACGGTACTGCTGGGGACCTCCTATCACATTCTTTGTATTAGCATGTGTCTGCAATTATTTTTAGAGTGATTTCTGCTTTATTCTAATGTCTGTGTTTTGAAATATACTAATTTAAATGACTCAAATCTGTCCCTGGAGTAATTCCATTGAAATCATTGGAATTTCCCTGCTGGTGTGCTTCAACATAGTGCTGTTTCAAATAGTACTATGTGAAAATGCACTAGGAAACCTTTAGCATGCACCAGCAGGGTCTACACGACCAATTAATGTGCAACATGATAGTGCACTTTAGAAATTACACCACCATAAAGCGCATTACTCATCTGTGTAGACAAGCCCTTAGAATCAACAGTCCTTTGTATTATTGAAGGATTCTGGGCGTAAACTGATTAAAAATCTCCCACACATTTTTTTTTGCTTTATCTAACCTTTGCCATTTGAGCCAAGAGCAGTAGCAGCTGTCTGAGATTCTAGATACTATCAGACAAATAGGAAAGCTTTGACTGTTAAGTCACCAAAAATGTTATTGAAAGCAACTTGTCATTTAGGTCCAAAGTCTGCCCTTGGCTGTGGGCCAACAGCTCCCATTTAAATTGGTGGACTTAAATTGAAATGTAAGTCTCTGCCCCATAAAGTATATTATACACCTTTGCGCATGAGCATCTCTTATTGCCTGAATCATTGATACATCAACACAATGCCAACATTCCCCAGTAACTTTTCTTAGCGATGTTGGGAGCAGTTTGCAGTGCAGCACATTTGCGGTAAAGACTGGCCTGGATTTGGTTTTAATGTCACTATATCACACAGGCTACTGGCAGTTCTCTATATTTTGTGCATCTTTTAACATCTAGAGGTTGTTTTTTCTTTTCCTATTCCATCTTCAACTGGCCAAAAGGGACCCAAGATATTGTCTGACATCACTTGCAGGTAGAAAGAGAAAAAAAATTCATTGTCATACTAGGGTCTTGTCAGGGAATCACTTACTTCTATTGTTATGAAACTAAGGCATGGGGTGAGTTTTACTTCTTGCTAAAGACCTGGAGATCAGCAGCTTCTTAAATCTGCTGATCAGAATATTGGTGCATCTGTGTCTGGCAAGCAAATACAGCTTTTATATCCAGACTCCAAAATACCATGGTTCTGGCTAACCAAAACTGCTTTCTCATTTATTGTAGGCACATACCAGTACAAAACACCTGAATCTGCTCCACCTGAATCACCAATTGGCAGGATAAAAGCGAATGATGCTGATATGGGTGAAAACGCCGAGATCGAATACAGCATCACTGAAGGAGATGGATCAGACATGTTTGGGGTTATCACTGACAAGGACACACAGGAAGGAATTATAACAGTCAAAAAGGTACACATTTTAATAAACTTAATTCCAACTTTTAGAGTCCCTTTAAGAGCCTTACATGATGTACATTTAATTTGTCATGCAGTTGACATTGTTCAGTGATTTACACATTATTTATTAAGAGTCTCCTCCAAATCCTCTGTACAAAGTCTCTTTTACCAAATCAGTTAGGATTCCTTCCCCTTCCCACCCTCCCCAATCCTGTTTCCTCTTAGAACCACTTCACAAAACCTGCTTGCACAGCCTTTGCAGGGGGAGGAGCAGCATTTAATCTATAAAGAGGGACAGGTCTGAGAGAAAGTTCTGCTGCGTCAGAAAGTTCATCTCCAAGGCTGGAGAAGTGCCCTTCAGCTGTGCTTTTTGTCCCTAATGTGAGTAAAAAAATTTAAAAAAAGATTTGTTCTACTTATTAGGAAAGTGCTAGGTTAGTCAACAGAAATAATCAGTGTCCCTGTACTCTTTTGCCTATTTAAATTACCGTTGACCTCTCAGAAGGTGTTGAATTATAGATGCTCTAGTAAATCAAAGCACACGATTTATTGATGTACATTTTGCATATAATGTAATTAATAAACCATTTAGTGTACATTCACTTTTTAAAAAAAAACACAGTGCCTTATTAGATCACAATGTGCATCATCTAATAGATTGCACTTTGGCTGTCGGAAAGGATTTGGATAATCTTGTTAATAGTGAGTTATCAGGCAAGTGTGATAAGGTTACAGATATCAACTTCCATCAGTTCAAGTTTAGTCAACATGAAACAGACATTGTGTGGATTTTCAAAATATGCACTTTGCTTGTTGATATCAGTATGACACCCGTCATTACTTGTTCCTTAAGAAACGCCTTGTAGGGTATGATCATCGACATCAGTCTAATTCTGTTCATGTTCCTGTCTGCTTCTGACAGCAACTTTGTTCCTGTTAGTCTTGTTCAACCAAATGAAAAAAAACCAGAGTGACTACTATCTGCCTAAGTTGCTATAAGTACGTGCGTGTGTGCAGCCCCCCAAATGTTGTTTCTTTTGTATTTTTTAAAAGGGTATTAGAACCATATGATACAGTCATAACCTATCATAGCATGATACTCTATTTGATGAGTCACCCTAAATCACTTTTGACACCACATAATGTTACATTTCAATAATGGGCAGCCAATATTTTAGCACAGGGCTCTCACAAAGATTTTCCCCCTGAGCGTGTGGTACTTAGGGAGCAGGGGCAGGAGGGGAAAGACAGTAAATGTGTTGAGCCTGTTCCAGAATGAGGAATTTGTTTTCCAATGATTATGTCTCATAACGAGAACAGTCCAGGGAGGCAAATTCATTTGGGAAAAGTGTACATGTTAAGTGCATTCTTCCTGACAAATATTAAGGACTAGATTCTCAGCTAGTGTAAATCAGCATTATTCTGTTGCTTCCGCTGATTACTTCTGTTGATTTCAATGGAACTACACCTATTCACTCCAGCTGAGAATCTGAACCTTAGATAGTAAGTGCTTCAGGGCAAGACTGTGTCTACTCCCAGCTTCTAACACAATGTGCCACAACCTGACTGGGGCTTTTGGGAGCTACCACAATAGAAAAATATTGAGGTATAACTATATGCAGTACAGTATTATTATCATGTTATAACTTATTTTCTGGTGGCAGCACTCCAAGGTCCCAATCAGGATCATGGCTCCCTTCTGTTGGGCCTTAGAAACATACAAGACGACACAGTCACTGCCCCAAAGAGCTTAATTTGAAAAGGGGTGTGCGCAGGAGAGACAGAGAGAGACCATTAATCAGAGATGAGACTCAGGGGCACTCTCCTGGAATTGATTTGAAAATACCTGACAGCAGGCACAATCTGGTACAATGCCAGTGTTTTGTATTGGCTCAGCATAAGTTTGTATGGGTCTCAGGCATAGCATGCCTCTCTGGCCCATGAGGTTTTTGTAGTACACTCCAGAAGTAGCAGGGAGTTAAAAAAAAAACAAAACACCCACGTCATACCATTGTCTAGTAATGGATTATTAAGAAGAGGGCTCCATTAGCTCTCAAAGCCCCCTTCAGTTCATCATCAGTTCATTCAGTACATCTAGATGCTGCCTGAAGTGGCTTTAAACGGTGAGTCCTCAGAAACCTCTCATTGGTTTTTTTTGTTTCATGACTCTTATTTATTTTCCAAGGCTTTGGATTTTGAAAAGAAAAAGCTGTATACTCTGAAAGTGGAGGCTACCAACACTCATGTGGATCCCCGATTCCTCTACTTGGGGCCATTCAAGGACTTCACTACAGTCAGAATCCTGGTGGAGGATGTGGATGAGCCCCCGGTGTTCAGCAGACCAGCATACATACTAGAAGTGAAAGAAGATGTGGCCATAAACAGTATTATAGGAACGGTAACAGCCCAGGACCCTGATGTTGCGAAAAATCTTGTCAAGTAAGCATAGACTATTTCAGCTCACCTCTACTGTCTTTTTCAATGCTTTATATTTGTTTCTATTTGAACATCCGCATGCAAAAAAACCATTCCCTTTAATAATGAAGTGTATGTTATGTACTGTACATGGCATAAACATATACACATGTACACATTCTACATACATGAGTGTGTGTGCATGCTCATTACATACAACTCGATTTGCATTTCAGTTGCTTTTGTAACTACTCACTACTCCTTAGGCATTAGCGACACTAACTAACAAGAAGAGAATCTTAAAGAATACCACAATTACGTTTTCTAGTTGCAGAAAGGCAAAACTGAATAGTTCCAGTACAATATGCGTACAAACTCAGATTCACACACACGGTCATACATTGTGAGATCATTTATATCAATGCAATTCCACTCACTTCAGTGAAGTGATTCACTGGTGTAAGCAAGTTTACAATCAGCCTCACAGACATCGTAAATTAGGCAATTAATTTTTAGAGGAAATTTGAAGTTCAGAATCGTTAAAGTTGAGCCCCTGTTTTTCATGAACTAGCAAGTGATATGAGAAAGAACATAACTACGGTGTAGTTTAGACTATGAAGGTCTTTCTGAGAAAAATGATCAAAAAGTGATTTTTTTTTAAATATATGAGATTCTTCTTTTACATTGAACAGGAGAAGAATCTTACATGTGACACCCTCTTGTTAGGGCATTATAACAGGTCACCAGTTGGGATGGGGACATGGAAAATATGCAATGTAGTTACATGCAAAGCAAGGTACATTGCCACCAACATTTAAAATCCAGGTGCATCTTGAGTGCATCTTGCATCATGGGTGGGAAAACTCAAAACTTTCCTAAAACGGTTTGGGGGGGGGAGGGGGAATACAAGGAGAAAAGGGAGTTTGATAAAATCAGAGGTCATAAAATTAAGGTTTATGGGTAATACACTGCACTTCTACAAAGTACCATCCATCGACATATCTCAAAGTGCTTTTAAAACATTAATAAGTTTCAACCCACCTTGTGAGATAGGTAAATATTATCTCCATTTTACTTTTGAGGAAACTAAGACAAAAAAAGATTGTAAGATCTTTTTGTTCTGTGTTTGTACAGCACCTAGCACAAGGGGGTCCTGCTTTGTGTTGGAGTCCCTAGTTGCTTTTTCAATACAAATAAATAATAATAAGTAAAATAATAATCCTGTGTCTGAGGCTGATTCCCACACTTTTGTTTTAGCCACCCAGACAATCTTTCCTGTCATAAGACAAATTTTACATAAGAACATAAGAATGTCCATACTGGGTCAGACCAGTGATCCATCTAGCCCTGTATGCTGTCCTAAGACAGTGGCCAATGCCAGATGCTTCAGAGAGTGAACATAGCAGGACAATTATCGAGTGATCAAGGCCCTGTCATCAAGTCCCAGCATCTGGCAGTCAGAGACTTAGGGACATCCAGAACATGGAATTCCATCCCTGACTATCTTAGCTAATAGCCATCAATGGACCTATTCTCCATCAACCTAATTCTTTTTGAACCCACTTATGCAGAAAAGGACCTATGGGTTACAGGGGCTGAGAAGCTGGATATGAGTCAACAGTGTGCCCTTGTTGCCAAGAAGGCCAATGGCATTTTGGGATGTATATGTAGGGGTATTGCCAGCAGAACGAGGGACGTGATTGTTCCCCTCTATTCAACATTGGTGAGGCCTCATCTGGAGTACTGTGTCCAGTTTTGGGCCCCACACTACAAGAAGGATGTGGAAAAATTGGAAAGAGTCCAGCGGAGAGCAACAAAAATGATTAGGGGACTGGAACACATGACTTATGAGGAGAGGCTGAGGGAACTGGGATTGCTTAGTCTGCGGAAGAGAAGAATGAGGGGGCATTTGATAGCTGCTTTCAACTACCTGAAAGGGGGTTCCAAAGAGGATGGATCTAGACTGTTCTCAGTGGTAGCTGATGACAGAACAAGGAGTACTGGTCTCAAGTTGCAGTGGGGGAGGTTTAGGTTGGATATTAGGAAAAACTTTTTCACTAGGAGGGTGGTGAAACACTGGAATGTGTTACCTAGGGAGGTGGTAGAATCTCCTTCCTTAGATATTTTTAAGGTCAGGCTTGACAAAGCCCTGGCTGGGATGATTTAGTTGGGGATTGGTCCTGCTTGGAGCAGGGGGTTGGACTAGATGACCTCCTGAGGTCCCTTCCAACCCTGATATTCTATAATTCTATACTTTTGGCCTTCACAACATCCCTTGGCAAGAAGTTCCACAGATTGACTGTGCATTGTGTGAAGAAGTACTTTCTTAAGTTTGTTTTAAACCCTCTTACTATTAATTTAATTGGGTGACCCCCCCTGGTTCTTGTATTACACAAGAGGGTAAATAACAATTCTCTTATTCACTTGCTCCTCACCAGTCATGATTTTATAGATCGCTATCATATCCCACCTTCGTTCTCTCTTTTCCAAGCTGAACAGTCACAGTTTCTTAATCGCTCCTCACATGGAAGCTGTACCATACCCCATATCATATTTGTTGCCCTTCTCTGTACCTTTTACAATTCTAATATATCTTTTTTTTTTCTGAATTTTGTCCAAGGAGAATAAAATGACAAAGTAAAAGAAGAAAAAAATAAAAATTCACTAGAGGAAAAAAATCTCTCCTCAGCACAACCTCACGGTGAAAGAATGGTACCACATAGGCTGTTTGTCCTCTATCGCCATGTTGTGCCATGGCCTCTAGTGCCATGTTGGCAGATCCAATTTTTTTAAAGAAAGGTTTTATTTTGTTTTTACAAAAACTTCCAGTATACAAGCTTCCAGAAGACTAGAATGTAACTCTGCAATCTGCCTGTTGTAAGGGGCAACACGCTCTTGTGCTGGTCCTGGAGGAACCCTGTGAGAAAATAAACTGCACGGGGTCTATACCGGGCACAGTGTATGTTCTCCAGCATGTCAGCACACAGACATGATGGTTCGTGGAAGGCCCCACCCGGACCGCATCTCCTCCAACCATCTCCCACCCAGTGGCACAGGAGGGGCTGGAAATGTAGTGTGTCTGTGGATCCTGCTTCCTGTATGTTAAGAGCTGCACACAAGAAGCCATATGCAGCACACACCAAGAAGTTTTATTTACCCTACAAAAACCAGGAACTATACTGTATAGTTTTGAGCCCTATGTACCTTATCTATAACTATCTATCTATAACATATTCTTGTAACACCCCCCTTCTGCAGATTACTCACACCCTGGTATCAGACACCTTCTTACTTCCTTGTACAGCCATGCAAACCAGGCCATGATTTGCCCCAAAAAGAGCAGATGGGACAGAGTCCATACAAAGGGAATTGACTCATACCAGCAGAGTGGATCTGACCGACTAATACTATGTGCAAACATCACAATGGATTGAAAACATCAAAGGGAAATATTTAGATTTACAGTCCAAGGTGGTTGATATTATTTAGATGGAACAGCATTTAATTTGCAACAGCATTTTATTTGAGAATAGGGTAATGAAAATCAATTAACATCTTATTGATTTGTCTGAAATGAAAACCAAAGGAGGAAAAAGAGAGGAATGAGGAAAAGATTGAGACACCAGAAGGAAGTGACAGGGGAACTGGAAGAAGAGCAAGAGGGAAGAGGAAACCAAGGAACCACTAGCCTATGAGATGTGGGCCTGCCAATAAATTATAATCCTAATGGGGCTTTTATGGTGCCGATATCCTGTGGGATCTCCCAAGATGTGGGAGGACAGTATGCAGTTCCATATTCTTGACAGGGTGATTTTTTTCCATGAAAAGTATAGATGCTAAATCTGACTTCCACTTTGAGCTTGAGGGAGGATGCAATTAGACTGTATGTGTAGGACTTGTCACTTACTTGTCAATTGCCCTTGAGGGTCAGAAATAAAATCTTTAGACACTTGACGTTACAGTGAAAATCTTCCATTTTTCCCCACTTAAGTGCAGATTTTTCCTTTTTAAATAAAATGACCCCTAACTCAGTTTGCTGAAAGACCCTTTGATCTTCCATTACAGAATCCTTCATAATATCATTATGAACATGCATTATGAAAAATTCACACACACATCCCTTCCTGACCCACAAATCTGCTTGACTTGTGGTTGCATTAGACAGCAAGCTGCTGAGTATCAGAAGACAATGAAGCAAAAGAAGACTAAGAAGTGAACTTTGCAGAAATATCTGCCATAACCAGAAATAAAGGATCACCATCTACACAATTTCAGTGGAGCCACATTTCATCAGCATAGACCTGACCAATAGGTCTCCTAGCTGCAGAACAACATTAAGAAAGGACAAAACGTATACAATTACAATTGTATGCATGGATATACAAATACTGATATACAGCCAATATCACTAGAGTGTTAAATAACACGCCACCATCCAGTTGTTAGTGAAAACGTGTTGTTTGCACAACGCTTACATTCAGAGTAAACAGAGGTAATGTACTGAACCTCTGAATTCTTCCCATGTAAAAAAATTAATTGTGCTGCTTCCGGCATTATCAGATCTTTCTTTAAATCTCTAGGTGAGTTTTTTGCTCTTGTAACTTCTCAGAGGCATAATGTAGTTCATCATTTATTGGAACTGCCTCCCTGCGGTGGCTGATTTATCAAAAGTATCCTAGATGAAAATAATCTGCAAATAAATGCAAGGCTTTATTTTGTTTGTGTATTTTACTGACAACTTACTTGCATGTATTGGCTTTTCTCTGCTCCCTCCCTCTCCCACCCCCATAGTTATGTTTAAGGGTACAGTAGAATATGCATATATTCATTAACTTCCTAGCTTGTCAATTACCCAGGGTTTGAAGGGTATAAAGTCCTGAAATCTGACATATATGCACCAGTAATTTCATTAAAGAAATGTAAAAACAAGTTTGATGTTGTCTGCTTAATTCATAGTAGGCTATGAGCCATAAATTAGAATCACCACCGATTCCACATAATTAGTAGTCCTTGATCAAAAGAGACCCAGGGTTATATAAACTCAGACAGAAATGACAGTCTAGCTTATTAAAAGCATCCTTCTAGGTCAGGGTTAATGGTATAATTAGAATACATTTGTAACTGCACTGATCTTGTATGTATTTTCACTTGAATATGAAGAAATAAAATTAGTATTTCATCAAGACACTGTTCTCTATTATTGCTTTATTGAGTTCAACATTCTGCTGTACAAATGACCTAATGTGCATAGAGACTTGTGACAGCTCATATTTTGAAATAATAAATATTAATATATCGAAGGAAGTCTCCGTGTTATGGCTGTGATAAACTCAGAAAAGCTCAAGAATTGGACACAAAAGATTTCTCCATTGTTCCCAGACACTGTATCACATGTAGGGCTAAATCCTGGGAGTTTTGCTAGAATAAGGACCATGATCACAGTGTCCCATAACGCTAAAGCCCCAATTGAGCAAGGTATTTAAGCACATGCCCAACTTTAAGCATGAGTAATCATGGGGGGTGGGGTGGGAAATAAATGCACTGCACACTGCTTAAAGCTAGGCACGTGCTTAAGAATCTTGCTGAACCAGCACCATGTTCCTTGAGCTGGTAAGAAAAGGGAGTTTCCATTCTGTGTGAAATTCCAATCTTTTGTAATTTCTTTTCATTCCAAATGAGCATGAAAGGACAAAATTTTCTGTAGGATGGAAATTCTGAATCTATGGGGGAAGTAAACTTCACCAGCCATTTTCCTGGCATACCTTACTTCCCTCAACATGCTGCCTCAACTAGGCTCTGCCCACTCCCCACCTCTACCCGCCCAGCTGCATAGGAGATACCACAGTGGCTGCTCTCCTTGGATTGCGGTGACCTGTGATGCAAGTAGCCCACACAGGAGAGTAAGGGAGCACTTTAGACCTCTTCACTTACGTGCACAGGCATATAGGTTGGCTCACGACTGAGCCCAGAGCAAGAGCAGAATAATAGTTTAGTTCTGCCACTTCTTTGTTCTGTGGCAATTTCATTTTAACAAGAGATGGACCTGAGCAGCAACATTTGGATCTGGATGTCAGATCTCCCTCACAGGCATCAGGGACATTCATCTCCAAGGTTTAGATTCAGCTCAGTATAAAAAGAGAGAGAGGCCAGATAAGAAATTCAAATCCATATTCAGATTCTGAATGCCCCCGAAGTTCAGTGGTGTTCAGATCCATCTGTACATATAACCAAGGAAACAAGTTGGATTATCCTTTTAATGTGCTAGAACTTACATTTACATGGCATTTACCATGGAATTAATCATCGACTACACTGATCTCTTTACCTTTCTGTTGTTGTTTTTTAACCAATACAATTTTGGGAGGGAGCGAAGGCAAAAATTGCACCCCAGATGACAAATTTTGTATCAAAAGTGATTTGAAAGAGTTGAGATAGCAAACTATGGAAAGAGGGATTTATAATGGGAAAGCCAATTCAGCCTGAAAATAAGTGAATGTCATATCTTTCAAGATACAGACTCCACATTTCTCACTAAAAGGCAAACCTTTGATGCTTCTCAGAAGTATGTAAATTCTATAGTAATTCATTTATTCAGTGACAATGCCCCACCTTCTAAATCAAACCCTCCAATATGTCATTATCCAACAGCTCAGAACAGACTCTTTGTATGAATATATCAAGATGCCGAAGTCTGCACTGAAAACAAAAAGGCAGCTCATTTACTAGGTATTTGATGACTAGTCTTAGGAAACAGTTTCAAACAGAAATTAAAGTAAAAGCATTTTTTCTAACCACGGTCTCTGTATTTGCAGATATTCCGTAGATCGGCACACTGATATGGACAGAGTATTCAACATCAATTCCGGAAACGGTTCAATATTTACTTCAAAACCCCTTGACCGGGAAACATTGCTATGGCACAACATTACAGTAATAGCAGCAGAGATCAGTAAGTCAAACCTAAATACCACCGCTCTCCCTGATGTAATGAATTTAGCCTTCTAGCTGAGTGTGTGTAAACTACTGCTGGGAAGATGTCAGGCTGTATGGATGGGCCCGCTCAATACTAATCAAGCAAGGGAATGGCTGAAAAAGATGCTCTGCGCTTCCTTTTCTTTTTCCTAGGGCGACAGCTTATGAAGAGACAACTCTTGTACCTGAACAGGCGGAAAGTTAGTGCTTACATGTTTCTGAATCAACCTGCCTGGAAAAATGCTCATAGCCATTCTTTAATACAGTAGGATTTGCCGACTTCTGAAAAGTTGTATACAGCAAACAAGATAATCAGAAAATAGTCCATACAGTGTGGCCAAAATCAATTCTGTAGCATAGCCTGGGAATTTTCAAGTGAGCCCAAAGGCCCCCAAATTCCATTAACATGCAATGAAAATTTGGCATCTAACTCCCGTGCATGCCTTTGAAATTCCCATCTATAGATACAAACCCATTCCATTATTTTAGCCCAGACGTAGGCAGTTTCTTTCTGTGGTGACACCACGTGTGTTAAATGTTTTGCGAGCTAGACAGCCAGAGAGGTATACCGGTTCTGTGTGAGACAGGCAGTCTCAATAAAAACATCCCCTGGATACTAATATTTTAATTACATGTCTCCTTTCTGTCCTGCGGCATGCTGCAAATGCTGGCATCAGTGGGTGCAAAGTCGATTCGTTTCTGTGGAGTTGCATCCTCTTGTGCTAGGGCTGGATTTGATTGAAGCAGGGTGGAATGGATGGATCACTGGTTGTATAAATGTTCAAAAATTTGGATGCTGTTGGGAAGCTTCAGGGTATTTATTTTTAACTTTATTTTATTTAATTGGTATAAAAACAACTACAGGCTCTACTTTCTCATATATTATACATAAGTAGATATATAGCTGAAAATGACCTATGTCCAAGCCAGGCTCCAAGGCCAGACTAGCCCTTTCAAAGATGGGCAAGCTTTATAGTTTCTTAGGCAGGCCTCCACTAAAGCCATTTGGCAATTGGAGTTAGTCGTGGACTGTTCCATCAAATTGCAGATGCATTTAATTGAACTCAATAAAGTTAATTGAAGCTAAAGAAATATTGAGACAAATTAGAATAAGCAAGTACATTCCCACTGAAGGGTACTCCCCTCACATTAATTACCAGTACATTTGTAAACTCAGAAAGAGAAACGCTTTACAATGGTGAGTATAGTTATCCTCATTTTACAGAAGGGGAAAAACATGGAGATACAGAATGGTTTTAGCCAACATTTTCTAAAATATCTAGTAAGTTTGGGTGCCTCAATTTTTGGGTGATCCCCTGGAAACACTTTGACCCAGATCCTCAAAGATATTTAGGCAAATAATTCCCATTGAAATCAATGGAAGTTAGGTACCTAAATACTTTTGAGGATCTGGGCCTTTGGGCCTGTTGTTCACAGATGCACAGCACCTCCAACTCTTAAGTGAAGTCAATGGGAGCATCAGATGCTTCCAATTCACTGCCACTGTACCATACTGCCTCCTTACTGAAATTCTGAGGGTGGTTTAAATCTTTACACTTACATTGGGAAAGGTACAGTAGATATTGCACTGCAGAAGATACTCGACAACCAAAATCAGATAAATTTTAGGATTTCAGTCTGTGGATTGACAAAAGCTACATCCAAAACTAAGGAGATGTGTTAACATTATGCACCAAAATGAGGAACCTGCCTGCTCCATACAGTAGCCCTTTTTGCTGGACAGTCTAATAACAATTAAGTGATTTGTGAACAAGGAGAAGTTAAGCATCTCTTATGCCTTCATGTAAAAGGATTTGGAAGGAGAAAAAAGAGCAGTGAGGCTTGAAGGTTGTATAAATATATTGTATCTACATACCTGTTATATCTCTCTGAAGAAAAAAGTGAGAGAGAGACTTGGAATTATATATTTTTCATGGAAGTTCTCCTAGTTACTATATTGTTATTTTGAATTTTTTTTTTGACTCAGAGCCAGCTAGAAACAAATAAAACTGTGTAGTTATTTGTACAAAGCAGCATGTAGAATAAGTATAATTAAGAATGATAGGAAGACCCTCACACATATTTGAGTGAATTCCTAGAAAATACATATGGGTGTGAAACCTTCATAGCCATGAAAATTAAAATTAGGAGCTGGGATTTTGCCTATTATAAAGATTCAAAATTTGTATCTACCTTTTAGTGTAGATTTCAGCTTGGTCTGTATTATTCTTAGACCCTTAGTGTTATTTTACACACAGGATGAATTTAGTCCAATGGCCCAAATTAAAAAATGCTTTATATCCAATTCAATCATATTAACTTCAATGCAACTGTAGAGGTTTAAAGCACAATATTTGGCCCAAACCACTAAGTTCTTAATAAAGTACAGAGCAGGCAATTCCAATTTTGTGACTATAAAGTAATAAAATAATAGGTGAGTATTAAAACCAAATTTTACCAAAAACACTCCAGTGAATTCTTTTAGATATATAAAAGGCTCGAGAATTGCTGTATTTTATTCATCTTTTTTATTATAATAAAATATAATTATTATAATAAAATTATATTATATTATTTTTGCCTTTGACCCTTGTTTAAGATTCATTAATAATCTGTACAATCAGTATTATGGAGGGTATGGTTCTTTGGAGCAATTTAAACCAATCCAGGAAATGGAGAAATCCCAATAAAATAAATGGCAACCTCTATTTGCAGATTTTTTTTTTTTTGGTTGTGATGATGCTCTCACTAAAACAAAGGTTTTGTTGTTGTTCTTTTTAAACTTGAAGAGCCAAATTCATTGCTTGCTTTTATTTTTATATCATTGAAGTTGATTTGGATTTATTGGAATTTTCCAAATTGCTTCTTTCTTACGAAGTAAATAGTATTTCCATAAATATTTTTAACTCAAGAATTATTTTAAAAAAGAGTATATCACTCTTGCTGCCTTATACAGCTCCTGTGAGAGAAGTAAGCAATGCACTACATAGGGCTTATGTCCTCAGCTGATGTGTTTTAGTGTCAACTCTGGAATAGCAGCAAACAGAGATCAATCCACAAAAGGTCAGAAAGCATCTGTCATAATAACAGTTGGTGTTTATATAGCACTTTATATGAAAGCACTTCATAAACATTGGGCCCATTCCCACTACCCATTTCTCACCCAAGTAATCTATCCACATATAGGACCTGATCCTGCAAATATTTACACATATGTAAAGGTGAATAAAGATATGAGAAATGCATAAAGATGTGAGGCATGGCTCCACAATTAGTCCCATTGACGTCAATAGATTGCATGAACATGAATAAAATCTCCATGTATAAATAAAGACTTGAATTATTCAGCCCTTGTTCTCTCCTTTTCTTCCCCAGCACTGAGTCCTATGCGCACTATGCAGCTTTCCCCTTTCTTTCTATTTTTATCATTGCAGACAACCCAAAACAAAGTAGCCGGGTCCCTGTGTTCATTAAGATTCTGGATGTAAATGACAATGCCCCAGAATTTGCTATGTTTTACGAGACCTTCGTCTGTGAAAATGCAAAGGCAGAACAGGTGTGTTGATTGTTTGCACTCCATAATAAAAAAAAACTATTAAAAATGAATTCTGTTTAGGCATTACTCTTGCATCACCTCATCAGGAGGTGTACTTTGTGTTGCCACAAGCTGTCACCGTGCAAAATTAAATTAAGCAGTGACTGTGTCATATCTGATTATATTTAGCATTCTTGTATCTGAAGTGACAGTGTGTTTTACATAGTTAAATGTGGTTGCTTCTTGTAGTGTGTCATGCTATCTACAATTCAGTTCCGTCTCTCTTCCCTTGAAAATGGGATTCTGCATCTGTATGTCCGGGTGCTTCCATCATCTCTCTTGAAGAACGGTTACAGGTCTCAACAAAAGTCCTGCCTTGTAAATTAGCTCCAGGCTGCCACATTGCTCTAGTTCCTAGTTCACATTGCTCTGCAAGACCTGTTGCTTGATGGTTCAAAACAGCAGATATCCCAGAGGATTCAGCCACACAACTGCCGTTTAAAATGAATAGGATTTGTGTGGTTAAATAGCCTAGTCGGCTTTGCTATCTCAGCCTTCGTTTCTGCAGCTTGTTCCCACTGCGGATTTCCCACCCACTTGGGATGGCACCAATCCATGCAGTCCCTGGAACTCCACAGAATTCTCAAGTCACTGCCCAAGTCATTAAGTTATTGGGCTGAAGGGCTGCAGTACAACAGCTTGGTGACACACACAGACAGGCCCAATTTTCATTCATGGTAAGGCCCCTCTGGCAGCATCAAGGGCCTTAAAGCGAAAGAAAATTATATCTATCCCCATTTTAAGACCATTTAACCGTTCTAGAGCAGATAGCCTTAATGTAAATGAGAATCAGGCCCACAGTCATCGAAGGGTAATGTTGCTGTTATCATTTCAGCTGATACAGACCCTAAGTGCAGTTGATAAGGATGATTCTTTCAGTGGACACCAGTTTTCATTCTCCTTGGCTCCAGAAGCAACCAGCGGCTCAAACTTTACAATCCAGGACAACAGAGGTGAATTCCTAGGAAGACTTTATTTTGTTTTTTATTCTTTGTGTTTTTCAGCACACAGTTGAGAACTCCTGTACCATTTGCTTTGTGTTTTCAGACAACACAGCAGGGATCTTCACCAGAAGAAACAGATATAACCGACATGAAATGAGTACTTATCTCCTGCCTGTGGTGATATCGGATAGTGACTATCCAGTCCAGAGCAGTACTGAAACAGTGACAATCCGAGTGTGCGCCTGTGACCGTCGGGGGAAGATGCAGTCTTGTAATGCAGAAGCCCTGATCCATCCAACTGGCCTTAGCACAGGGGCTTTGATTGCCATTCTTCTCTGCATCATTATATTGCTAGGTAATAGACCCAGATGAGTTTTGTTCCTGGGGGGAGTGAGGGGGCAGCTGGAAGGAAGAGGGAGCATTACACATTAAAGACACATTGGAGAGATCTTTTCTGCATTATTCTGTAACAAAGGAGAAGTCTATAAAATCAGTGCCTAGTGGGTGGAAGATACTCCCAGATCACAATTCTCCACTCACATAGGCAGCAGCATTTTACGCCCACTTTGGGCAGATGCAAATGACTAAACAAGGTGCAAGGCAATATATCAAAATCAAAGCCACCAGATGTATCATGCTGCATTTACAGTGCTACATTGCAGATTATGAGGCGTGCTGAAGTTAGCGTGACCAGACAGCAAGTGTGAAAAATCGGGACAGGGATGGGGGCTTATAGGCGCCTATATAACCCAAAGCCCCAGATATCAGGACTGGCCCTATAAAATCAGGACATCTGGTCACCCTAGCTGAAGTAGACACCTGTTGGGGTGCTGGAGAAGCATATTGAGTTGGGACAACTACAACACCCTTTGAAAGGACACCACATGCTCTCCTTCCAGCACCAGAAGATACAAATGGGGTGGGGCCCTTTTCGGGTATGCAGCCCTCAGGCCAAGCTCCAGCCCCTCTCCCTTCCATTCTGGGTAGATGAGGACTGGTATTCTGGCTGCCCCCAGCAAGACAGTAGAGCTGGGAGAAAAAAAACTCCCCCCTCATAGCCCTTCCTTACCTTGTACACCCCATGCAAGCCCAGGAGCAGTCTAGCCCTTAGCCTTTCGCTGCACTCGGTACCCACTTTGGGAATACGAGGAATTTTGAAATTTGGTGTCTCTTAGGGAGACATTGTCAGATGCTCTACCTACCTGCCCAGGGAAGTAAAGGGGGGCATGAAGTAGGGGCAGGAAAGGGGACAGTAGTGCTGCTACTCCCACTCCTATGCATGTGGGCTGAAAATGGGCAGGGGTGGATGGGAAATAGGTGGCACAAATGCTGGACCCACCCCTCAAACATGCTGGGCAGCACAGCTGAATCACCTTAGCCAAGGACATAATCTGCTAATGATGTTTACTGGTAGCAAATTACTCCCTTCTGGAGCAAGAGGATGGGAGGGAACCCAGGGACCACGTGGTGGCTCCAGACATGCACTGCCCCTTACTCAGGGCAGATTGCTAAATGACAGCCTTGCCCATAATTTGCAATTACGGGGGGGGGTTTACGTCATTACTTTTAAGGGTGGAACCCACTTAATATCAACTCATGGAACAGGAAAAATTGCCCTATGCTGCAAATCATTCTGCATGCATTTAGTACAACTGTGCTCAGTAATATCAATCTGACATTAAACGATTTCCAGTTTAATGTCAATTGAAAATAATTGATTTCCTGCTCTCAGCAGCACTTTATGTCAATTATTGCGCATGTCACCATGCAGCATAAGCAGATTTTCAATTAACTAGACTATATCATTTTCTGTTTTACGTCTAGCTGCAGGGCTTGTAGGTGCAAACATTACTCCACGTGATGCAATGACCTGTGCAGATCCAAACCACAATTTCAATGTTTATAGTAACTAAAGATGCCTCCAGATTGGTGATTTTATTTGCATCTTGAGAAAGCTCAGATTACTTCCTAGAAACTGCCAGCTCATGTTGAAAATTGATTTGGATATGATTGATTTGGATAGCTTGACTGTACTTCGATTTTTGCATCTAACTGGTCCAGAGATTGTTATTTGCAAGTTCAGCATAGAAGAAAATTCTTGGAGTATCAAGTACCTAGCATTAGTTATTGTTCATGAATTTATCATTCTACTATCCCTTTGTGGAGTAACCATGCCCCAACAGTAATTACATACATAAAATACAAAGAAGCAAGAACACATTATCCCTCTCTTCTGAAATGAGAGCCAGTGGACTTTCTGAATCCCATTAAAAAACTGACCTTCTTGTTTTTCAATCCTTCATGATTTTCTTTAGACTACCTCATAGACCTGCATTGCCTCTTTCATCAAACATCAGCCTTCCACATAGTCTCTTAGACTGTATACTCTTTAGGACAGGAACTGTCCTTCATGCTGTGTTTCTGTGGCACATACAGAGGGAAGCC
Organism: Eretmochelys imbricata; assembly: GCF_965152235.1. Taxonomy (NCBI): domain Eukaryota; kingdom Metazoa; phylum Chordata; order Testudines; family Cheloniidae; genus Eretmochelys; species Eretmochelys imbricata. Next base: position 123,545,885 of record NC_135573.1, on the reverse strand, counting down.
CCGAGTGGATTAGGATTTCGAGGGGCTACCGTAATATAAATAATAAGTTGTTGTCTTCATCATCATTGTGTGTGAGAACCTGCAATTCCTGCCATTTAGACCAGCCTCCATCACCATCACTTCTCCCAGCTTCATCAACTAACCTATCCTTTTCAAATCATAGCTGACGCTATCCTCTGTTACCCAAGCAGTAAAGACATAACAGCGATTTTTTTAAAAAAATGGGAATTTGCACCTGTTCTGTGGATAGAGTTGCCACTGACTTTGATGGGAGTTTAGCACAGGGGCTGCAGAAGCAGACACTGGCACTATGTCCTTTAACTTATGTGACAGGGTCGGGCCAGATGGCTACAGGAGAGTGATAGAAGGCAGATATATTAGCCCCAGGTTAAATAGGTCCCTTTTCCCTGGGTAAGGTAACAGGGAAGGTTCCAGAACAATCAGGAACTTTCTGGAAACAATTAAGGCAGACAGGCTGATTAGAACACCTGCAGCCAATCAAGAAGCTGCTAGAATCAATTAAGGCAGGCTAACCTGGGTTTTAAAAAGGAGCTCACTTCAGTTTGTGGTCCACGTGCGAGGAGCTGGGAGCAAGAGGCGCAAGAAGCTGAGAGTGAGAAGGCGTTCTACTGGAAGACTGAGAAGTACAAGCATTATCAGACATCAGGAAGAAGGTCCTGTGGTGAGAATAAAGAAGGTGTTGGGAGGAGGCCATAGGGAAGTAGCCCAGGGAGTTGTAGCTGTCACGCAGCTGTTACAGGAGCCACTGTAGACAGCTGCAATCCACAGGGCCCTGGGCTGGAACCCGGAGCAGAGGGTGGGCTCAAGTTCCCCCCATCCCTCCATCCCCCCAACTCGATACTGGAGGAGTTGAACTGGACTGTGGACTCCACCAGAGGGTAAGGTCTCTGGCCTGTTTCTCGATCCACTACGTGGATCAGCAGAGACTGCGGGGATTGTTCTTCTTCCTTTCCCAATGCTGGCCAGTGATGAGGCTAACTGAGTGAATGGCAGATTTGAGCCATGAAAGTGGCCAAACTGAGGGCTGCCGTGAATCTCTGAGGCAAGAAATCCGCCAATAAGCGCAGGACCCACCAAGGCAGAGGAGAGAATTTGTCACCACTGGTGTTAGCAGTGGGATTTGGTGTGCACAGCGCGGAGGAAGAAAGGGGGTTGTTGTTATTATTTTTTTTAAAAAAAAAGGAGAGGGTTTATTGTTTTTCCCACCAAATGGAGGAGGTAGTGCGGGCACTGATACAAGCCACGGCTGCCCAGCAGGAAGCTACCCGTGTCCAGGCAGCCGCCCAACAGGAGGCAGTGCAGCTGCAGCAAGAGACTAATCACCTGCTGATGGACCGGGCTGGTCAAGACCGGGCTATGTTGCGGGAACCAGTAAACCGGGTAAAGGCCCTTAAAGAGCTGAACTGCGGCCATGATGGGACGCAGATCATGCGGGCCAGCAATTGGCTGCAGAAAATGACACGGGAGGATGATGTAGAGGCATACCTCCTGGCCTTTGAGAGGACAGCCCTGCGGGAGGCTTGGCCCCGAGAACAGTGGTCTGGCATCCTGGCTCCATTCCTGTGTGGGGAGGCCCAGAAGGCCTACTATGATTTGCCTGAAGAGGCTGTGGCAGATTACCCCCAGCTGAAAGCAGAGATCCTGGCCAGATCTGGGGTAACGACCACAGTGCGGGCCCAGTGATATCACAAGTGGAGGTACAAGGAAAACAAAACCCCATGGTCCCAATTGTTTGACCTCATCCATCTCACACGAAAGTGGTTGCGAACTGAGTCCCGGAGTCGGTACTAGAGGTTCTGGTCATCGACCAGTACATGACAGGACTACCGCCAGACCTTCACGGCTGGGTAAGCCAGAACGAACCCTCCACCTATGACGAGGTTGTCACGCTGGTAGAGAGGTGAAGGACGGCGAGGGAGCTGACCCGACCAGTTAAGGAAGAAGCACCCTGGGTTAAACCAGCAGCACCAAGCCCTAGAGCTCGGGTGACTGGGCGACCAGGAGAACCCAGGTGGAAAAAGAGAGAGGCTGAAGGCCCACTGGAAGCCACAAAGAGTCGGAGCACTGAGCAGGAAGAAGATCATGATGTTAGACTGCCCAAAATCAAGAGACCGGGGAACGCCTAGGGCTCCATACACATGTTACGCCTGCGGGGAGTGGGGACACATAGCTGCACGGTGTCCCAATGCTGAGGAGCCTATGCAATGTAACCTGGGGAACTGGGCGGACCAATGCTCCCTAATCCACCTTGTGGGGGTCTCACTAACCCCACATATGTACACCAGACCAGTGAAGTTAAATCGGGTAGAGACCACGGAACTGGTTGATTCGGGGAGTGCTATCATGCTTGTCTCGGGGAAGCTCGTGAAGCGTAGTCAGCTGCTGTCGGCTAAGCATACGGAGATAACATGCGTCCCTGGGACAGTTGGTTATTACCCCACCATCCCAGTAAAAATCGAGATTCAGGGGAACACTACTGAGGTAGCAGCAGATGTAGTCCCTAAACTCCCATACCCAGTGCTCATAGGGAGGGACTTCCCAGGGTTTGGAGACTTACTCCCAGTAGGGGAATTGGAGAAAGGGGGAAACCCTGAAGTCAGTGAGGCATCCACAGTAGACTGTCAACCCCCAATCTTCTCTGAAATATCCCCAGATTTGTTCTTCACTCCCAGACAGGGTAGAAAGTCACAAAGGGAAAGGAGGGCAGCTAAGGCCTTGGGAACCCGAATAGTGACCCAAAGCCAGAGGGTCACTCTCGTAGTAGGCGGACCCGAGCAGCTGAAAAGGAGGCCACCCAGGAGGGAGAAGCACCCGAGTCTGACCCACACCCTAATGCCTCTGAACCAGTAGAGGCAACAGAGACTGGCCCCCTAGATCTCGGGCAGATTAGCCCCAGAAGAGGAAATTTTGGACGGGACCAGGCTGAAGACCCAAGGTACGACAACATTAGGAAGGAGGTGACTGAAATAGATGGGGTCTCCATGGAAGGGAAAACCCAAGGACCAGGACCCTACTTCATAATGAAGAAGAATCTCTTATATCGAGTTGCACCAGTACAGGGGCAGAAGGTACAGCAGATCCTAGTACCTCAAAAACATGAAAATGCTGTATTAAGTCTTGCCCGTAGTCATCTTTTGGGGGGAGCATTTGGGGGTAGAGAAGACCCTGGCACAGGTCCTGCGATGATTCTTCTGGCCCGGAGTACATGAAGAATTGTGGAGGTACTGTGCGTCCTGCCCAGAGTGCCAGCTGCACAGTCCCCGTCCCAACTTGTGGGCACCTTTAGTACCCCTTCCCATCATAGAGGTCCCCTTCGAGCAAATAGCCATGGACCTAGTGGGACCCCTGGAGAAGACGGCCCGGGGCCACCAATATACACTTGTCGTTCTGAATTATGCTATTCGCTACCCAGAAGCCATCCCACTGCAGAACACGGCCTCTAAAACAATAGCTAAAGAGTTGGTGGGGATCTTTGCCTGAGAGAGTTGGTGGGGATCTTTGCCAAAGGAGATATGAACGGACCAAGGTACCCCATTTATGTCGAAGCTAATGAAGGACCTCTGTACGCTGCTCCATATTCATACCCTGAGAACTTCAGTCTATCATCTGCAGACCGATGGGCTGGTAGAAAGGTTTAAGCGAACCCCGAAGGCAATGATAAGGAAAGTGGTAAGTCGGACTGGAAGGATTGTGACACCCTACTACCCTACCTTATGTTCGCAATCCGGGAGGTACCTCAAGCCTTAACTGGGTTTTCCCCCTTTGAGTTATTATACGGACGCCACCCCTGTGGCATACTAGATATCGCAAAAGAAATCTGGGAAGAGGAACCCAATGAGGGGAGAAATATAATTGAGCATGTGTTGCAGATGCGAGAACGGGTAGCCCGGGTCACCCCTATTGTATGGGAACATTTGGAAAAGGGGCAGGAGGCCCAGCGAACCCATTACAATCACCAGACAAAAGTCCGACACTTCCAACCAGGGGATCGGGTGATGGTGTTGGTACCCATGGCAGAAAGCAAGCAATGGCAGGGGCCCTATGAGGTGGTTGAACCCATGGGGGAAGTAAACTACAAGGTGCGGCAGCCAGGATGCCGGAAATAAGAACAAATTTATCACATTAACCTCTTAAAGCCTTGGCACCAACGAGAGGTGTGTGTAGTGGCCCAAGAGACCCCGATCAGGAAATAACATGCAGGAGCAGATCAGGATATCCACTGATCTGACACCAAACCAGAAGAAGGAGGTATCTGAGATGATCAACCGATACCAAGACGTGTTTTCAACCAAACCAGGTCAGACCACCGAAGCATATCACCACATTATCACAGACCTTGGGGCAAAGGTAACTTTAAGCCCCTATCGGGTCCCAGCGGCAAAAAGGGAGGAAATCAAGGCAGAGGTAAAAAGGGTGTTGGAGCTGGGAGTCATCGAAGAAACCCACAGTCAGTGGTCAAGCCCGATTGTGCTGGTGCCCAAACGTGATGGCAGCACTAGGTTTTGTAATGACTTTCGCTGGCTGAATGAGATATCCAAATTCGATGCATACCCCGTATCAATGTGTTAGTTGACCGCCTGGGCAATGCCCGATTTTTGACCTCCCTTGATTTAACAAAGGGATACTGGCAGATTCCCCTTGCCAAAGATGCAAAAGAAAAGACGGCATTCTCTACCCCAGAAGGTCTGTTTCAATATACTGTTCTTCCTTTTGGACTGCATGGGGCATCTGCCACCTTCCAGCATCTTATGGACAAGCTCCTATGGTCCCATACCAGTTATGCAGCGGCATACCTGGATGATGTGATTATTCACACCCCCAATTGGGAAACCCACTTGAAAAAGGTGGAAGCGGTTCTGGACACGCTAAGATGGGCTGGCCTCACAGGGCTAACCGAGGCTAAATACCTTGGCTACATTGTAGGAAGGGGCATGGTCAAGCCCCAACTAAACAAACTAGAGGCTATCCAAAATTGGCACTGGCCGAATCAGAAAAAGAAAGTCCGGGCATTCCTGGGTGTGGTGGGGTACTACCGATGATTTATTCCCCATTTTGCTACCAGAGCGAGTCCCCTGACAGACCTGATAAAAGCCCGGGGTCCGGACATGGTGAAGTGGACAGGTGCCGCAGAGAAAGCATTCATGGATCTACGGACGGCCCTCTGCAGTAACCCCATGCTTATAGCCCCAGACTTCAACAAAGAATTCATTTTACAGACAGATGCATCTGAAATAGGATTGGGAGCTGTCCTATCGCAGATGGTCAGAGATGAAGAACACCCAATCCTCTACCTCAGCAGGAAACTCCGCCCAAGAGAGCAGAAGTATGCCATAGTTGAAAGAGAGTGCCTAGCTGTGAAATGGGCCAAGGAAACACTACATTATTACCTTCTGGGATGACAGTTTACCCTTGTGACCAACCATGCACCCCTCCAGTGGATGCAGTGAAATAAAGAGAAGAATGAAAGAGTGACCAGATGGTTCCTGTCCCTACAACCTTTCCAATTCACCATACAATTCACCGGTCTGGAAGCCACCATGGCAATGCAGATGGCTTATCACGGGTACACTGCCTGACATCCCAAGTTGCCCAACCCCGTGGTGTTGAGCAAAGGGGAGGGATATGTGACAGGGTCAGGCCAGATGGCTACAGGAGAGTAATAGAAGGCAGATATATTAGCCCCAGGTTAAGTAGGTCCCTTTTCCCTGGGTAAGGTAACAGGGAAGGTTCCAGAACAATCAGGAACTTTCTGGAAACAATTAAGGCGGACAGGCTGATTAGAACACCCGCAGCCAATCAAGAAGCTGCTAGAATCAATTAAGGCAGGCTAATCAGGGCACCTAGGTTTTAAAAAGGAGCTCACTTCAGTTTGTGGTCTGCGTGCGAGGAGCTGGGAGCAACAGGTGCAAGAGGCTGGGAGTGAGAAGGCATACTACTGGAAGACTGAGAAGTACAAGCATTATCAGACATCAGGAGGAAGGTCCTGTAGTGAGAATAAAGAAGGTGTTGGGAGGAGGCCATGGGGAAGTAGCCCAGGGAGTTGTAGCTGTCATGCAGCTGTTACAGGAGCCACTGTAGACAGCTGCAATCCACAGGGCCCTGGGCTGGAATCCAGAGTAGAGGGCGAGTCCGTGTTCCCCCATCCCTCCATCCCCCCAACTCGATACCAGAGGAGTTGACCTGGACTGTGTGTTCCACCAGAGGGGAAGGTCTCTGGCCTGTTCCCTGATCCACTACGTGGATCAGCAGAGACTGCGGGGATTGTTCTTCTTCCTTTCCCAATGCTGGCCAGCGATGAGGCTAACTGAGTGAATGGCAGATTTGAGCTACAAAAGTGGCCAAACTGAGGGCTGCTGTGAACCTCTGAGGCAAGAAAATCCCCCAATAAGCACATGACCCACCAAGGCAGAGGAGGAACTTTGGCACACTATGTAAAGAATCTTGGAATACAGCTGGCCTGAGAGATGATCTATAAAATAAGGGCTGAATCCCTGAAATGCTTGCATACACTATTGGGAGTCAATAAATGTTTTCAGGGCCAGGCCCAGAAGAGTATATTTATATAAAAGTAAAAAAATGTACAGAGTGGTATTTAATAGAGCTGGGCAAAAGTTTTCAACAGAAATTTTTTTCAGCTGTTTCCGTGACACCAAAACATTTCACAAATTTATGTTGATTTCACTGAACTGTTCATTTATTAAAAGATAAATTAAAAAACTGTAATATTTTGTTCTGACATTTTGATTTTTCAATTCAAAATGACCGTTTACAAATTTCCTTTTATTCTGTTTGGTTTTTTTAATTTAAACACATTTAAAAAAAAAAAAAGCTTGAAATCAAAAAGTTTTATTTGGTGTTGAATTAAACATGTGACCCAAAACAATTTTTTTAATTTTTCAATTTGCTGAAATTAAAAATGTTCAAGCCCAAACAATTACTTCCCAGTTTTTCAGAAGTACCAACAACCTGAAAAATCTGTTATTTGAACAGATCACTATGAGCACTGTAGCAAGAACCATCTTTCTGTAATGTGTTTGTACAGCACCTAACACAATGGGGCCCTGGTCCGTGACAGCATCCTAGAATACAAATAAGAAGAATACCAGTGCCAGATTGTGGCTGTTTATATGTTTTCAGTGATAAACATTCATATGTCATTTTAAAAAATGAAAAGTACAGTCAAAATAAGTAACTAAAATTTGGCTTCACAAGGTAATAGGAAAGTTTGTCTTGGGCCCCAGTGCTGCAATGAGTTCTGTGCGAATAGACCTCTGTGCCACTGCAGAACTGCAACAATGCTAGTGAGACAGTATGCAGATACCAGACTCTGCCCACTTCGAGATTGTTGCAGTATCAGGGCCTTAGGTACAAACCAAAAAAGATTATACGCCTAAGCATTAAAAAGTGGGAAAGCTGTTTGAGAAATGTTGGGGGGGGGGTTGGTGATTAAATAATAAAAAAAATATATACTTGTTCTCTGGGGACAGAGCTGCAGCGCGTGTAAATTGTCAACGCTCCATGACGTCAACAGAGCTACAACCATTACACTAGCTAAGGATCTTCCCCATGTTTTGCACTTCTTTCCAGGAAAAGAAAAAAACTACTGAAAAAAATAGTTTAGCTATGCAGCTTTGCTAAGCTTTCATCACACCCCAATAGGAACAAGCCTTGTCCTTCGAGCAAGTTTTGCAGCATTTTAGGTGTTCGGTCTAATTTGCACTCTCTATTACAATATTTTGAGGGAGGGGTTTGCCTTGAGACTAGGCTGGCAATTTCAAAGGAGCAAAGCTGCTACACAACTAAGGCAAAATGCAACCCGCTGACAAGATATGACTTCCCACTAGCTTGAAATCCTCTTTCTTCTCATATTTACCCCACTCTCAGCTCCCAAAGTGATCACAGGCAGACAAGGCACAAACAGAAATTTTGCAATTTTGCAGCGCAACTTCTGAAAGTTAGAGTTCAAGCAGCACAGTATTTCTTTCTGGCTTTAATTGGTGGCAAATTAACTCTTCCCCCCTCTCCTCCCCCCGTCTCTCCATTTTATTTTTGTTTCCAGTTACAGTGGTGCTGTTTGCAGCTCTGAAACGGCAGCGGAAGAAAGAACCTTTGATAATTTCTAAAGAGGACATCAGAGACAACATTGTCAGTTACAACGATGAAGGCGGTGGAGAGGAAGACACCCAGGCTTTTGATATTGGCACACTGAGAAATCCTGAAGCCATAGAAGACAATAAATTACGCAGAGACATTGTGCCAGAAGCACTTTTTATGCCGCGCCGGACTCCAGCGGTACGAGATAACACCGATGTCAGAGATTTCATTAACCAAAGGTTAAAGGAAAATGATACAGATCCAACCGCGCCCCCATATGACTCATTAGCGACCTATGCGTATGAAGGTAATGGCTCTGTGGCAGAATCCCTCAGCTCCTTAGAGTCGGTGACTACGGATGGAGATCAGGACTACGATTACCTTAGTGACTGGGGGCCTCGATTTAAAAAGCTGGCGGATATGTACGGCAGCGTGGACAGTGATAAAGACTCTTAATATGTTGCCTTTGTTGATTTCCAGAAACAGCATTGAGATATATGAAGTAGCTATTTCTTTCTATTTATCCATGGCTCTGTGATAGGGCTCTCTATTCTATCGGTTCCAGTTGTCTAATGACTGCAGTCTGTGTGGATCAAATGTCAGAAAACTTTTTTCTAGTATAATTTTATGAGCTTCCAAGAGGCAATTTTTTTTTAATGCATCCACTTTACCAAGCCAGTCTTACAGGCACCGTGGTAGAGGAGGGAAACAGGAATGGAGGGAAGCAATATTTGTACTTGTTCTGCTTATATTGTAAATTGGAGTATATTACTGTTCCAGCTCACTTAATCTTCTTACTGTATTCAGATTATTCAGCTCAGATGATTGCTCTGTCCATTTTGTATTGCACATCCTAATGTACTGAGGTATTATGGTTTAACCTAAATATTATAGTAAAAAGTAGTGGGGGAGGAATTTATTATAAAATTAGAATCAGCTGACAAGGCTATAAGACAACATGAGAGTAAATTTTATTCTTGAATTTAAAGACGTCTAATTGCCATTTAACTATAAATATTTTTCTTGAACCTGCCATTGGCCCCCAAAGCATAAAATCATACCTACTACATGTATATAATTCCCTGTGGACCACTATACCTGTATCCTTCTTACCCAACATTCACAGTGTGTGGTCTGTAGCTCTGAGCAGAGAATTGCTAAGTACTATCCCAGTTCTAACATTGACTCACTTTGTAACATTGGGCAAGTCACCTAATCACTCTGGATTAGACTGTGGTTTTGAAATAAGACTTGAGCAAGGAGCAGAATGTAGTTGTGCTGTATTCTATGTCTGGTATAGATCACTTCCTCCAGGCATACCAGCTCAGTGTGTAGGGAGGCAGAGTAAGGCTCCACCCATTCTTCTGCTTCTGCCTGCCCACCCACATGGAAGGGGAGTAGCAGCTTGAAGAAGGCTACCCTCTCCCTTGTGACATGGATAGCAAATGCAAAGGAGAAAGAGAGTACCTTGCACCCTTTACTTCCCTGCATGTGTGCATAAAATGGGTCACAGTCTGACTCTGTCTCAGTTTTGCCATCTGTAAAATGGGAAAATAATGCCTACCTCACAGGGATGTTGCAACGGTTAGAGAGAGAGTTTGAAAATTGCTTTGAAAGAGGAAAGTGCTAAACTCTCATCTCAGTAAGTCATTTCTAATGGCTTTTTTTTTTTTTGATGTGCATTTGAGCCCTGAATGCACAAGTAAATGAGAAACGTTCATCATTCTGGTTCCTAGAACCAGGAGGGTGTTAGAACACTGTCTTTACAAATGCATCAACCAGAATTGTTATAGGTTTTAATTACACCAAAAGGTGGAGTTTTAAACATGAATCTTTCAGTTGGTTTCCTTAATTTCCTTGCCAAACCTGCCATTTTTGCCTAAGCCAGTACAGTGGTACCATAGGACTCAATACGGGCCAGTGTCTCTTCTTTGCAACTCACATGCATGAGGCAAAAGTAATCAGCAATGTATTAGAATGACAAGAGGAATATGTCACTGATTATGTTTCAGATCCAGTCATCTGAAATAGATTATTTTGAAATAGATTATTACAGCTTTTACAACCCTAAGGTCATAGCCTTATGACACCTTATCAGGAAAAAGTGAAGTTTCTCTTTATACATCATATACAACCAGTCTCATTCATTCAATATAAATAGAATAATTTACATAGTAGAATAATTTTATGTGATCTGTTGCAGTTGCTAGGTATTTGTGTTCTTTCCTTGAAACCATAAAGAAATTAGTTTAAACACCAGTCAGTAGCTCCAATTTACCCTTTCCAATAATACAAGGATAAGACAAACATTAAAAGGCAGCGAACTATAGTTTATGCCATCTGTGGAACTCATTGCTACAGGATAATAAAACAAAGGGTTTAGTAAGATTCCAGAAAGGATTAGACATTTACAAGCATAATATATGCTTAGAAAAAACTAGGATTCAATGTAAAGGGCTATCAATCTTTGTGTGTTCAGGGCATAAACTGGCATCAGGAAGGCATCTCCTCCCCATTGTCCAGCACTGCACAATTGGGAATTAAGCAACTAGACCCTTTTGAAAAATCCCACTAGGTACCTACTTGCATCTTTAAGCACCAAACACCTTTACAAATCTGTCCATTTATGTCTTGTTTCAATAGTCTGGCAGTAGCCATTGTCTGAGGCAGAAGAGCAAGTTAGATGGTTACTGGTCTGTTCTGGTGTAGTGTGTTTCCTATGTTCTTATCGTTTCAGATGTTTTGTTTTTTCTTAATTAATTAGTAGCAGTTCAGGCTAGAATTTTGCATTTTATCAACCAATGGTTTTATCGTGTCAGGAACATCACATAGTGTACAGAGAATGCGCCACACAAGCCTGTTGTGTAAATATATATAAAAGTGTGTAATCTACTGACACCAAAATTATTGTGACAAACTGAACAGCAAGTGAATTCCTGGAAGAAATTCTCATGAGGCAAGTGCATCATTATTCACGTCTGAATTATTCTTTTATCCATCCAGCCTATAAGTGCTGATTTTTCCACGAACGGGACTCATTTACCGTCACTTACACATAACAAAAAGGGTCCAATTCAGTCTTGTCTTCTTCGTCTATAGCTCCACAAAGTGCAATTAAAAAAAAAACGTGCCATTTAAATTGTCATATTGCGGTAAATAAAATATTTGAGTAATATTTTTTACTGCACCTTGTGTACGGCAGTGGCAGAGGATGGAAATCACTGTGCCACACTATTTTTATTCAGTGACAGGGATGTTTAAATTGTCCATTATAGACAAAGACGTGTCAGATTACAGCCTGCAATGTGGGTTTCTGGGCTGTGTTAAGGAAGTAGACTCTTGTCTTAATCAGTAGGATGTTTGTTCAGGTGGAAAGAACCCCTGGCACGATGCTAGGAGATTCCACTGAGACGAGCTACACAATCAGCTTGTAGTCTCAATAGTGGCAAACTAGATGACCTAATAATAAGAGAGGTACTGAAGGGTACCAAATAGTCTAGTGAGATGAGTGTGAAGGGGAAGGAGGGACGTGGCATAGCAATAGCAGAACAATTATTGGAGTAATTATTCCAGAATAAAGTCGTTTTTATTCCAGAATAGTGTCCACACGGGGAATTATACAGGAATAGCTATAGCAAAATAATTATTCCACTACAGCTATATAGGAAATTTCCCATGTGGACAAGCCCTAGGAGGAGATCTGAGGCTGGATCCAGCAATGAGCTCTGTGCAGGAAGGATCCCGCTGCCCAAATAGATCCTCACTGGCGTCATAACAGGATGGGAGTTCAGTCCCCAGACCTGATGTTGCCTAATATGCTATCTGACCATGGGAAACTCGTGATCTTGGTCATTTCCGTTTCCTTTGCGATAAGACAGGAGGAATAACACACCCTTTTATAAAGTGCTTTGAGATCCTCAGATTAAAAGGCACTACATCAGGCAGTGCCCATAGCACCATTTTCTGAATAAGCCCTAAAAGTGGGCAGACTTTTCTTATTTATTTTTTGGTTCACTGCCAGGTCTGTCCTGATTATATACAAACATGTTTCATATTTGTTCAACATGAAAAAATTAAAAAGCAGTTTTCAGCTCTCCTAATTTGTCAAGTAACAGGCTACCTCTCGAGGCACAGGTTTGGCATCTGTCTGTCATACTGAGTTATGCAGAAAAAATTAAATTGGGTGTTTATAGCTCCCATGGTTGTAGCAAATAATAAGCAATGTATTAATAGGCAAGTAGGTAGAATTAGGTATGGAAATCTGTGTGTGTGTTTCTATGCATGAGAAGGAAGAAATAATGAACATTTTAAAATAAGGCACATTTGTAAATTAGATATTTTCATCTTCATTGGGGACAGTAATGAATGCTTAGTCAATTCCTTGGGGCCAGATCTTACACTTTCAGAATTCCAATAGTAGTTTTGCATGTGTGAGGAGCAAAACAGACTCCTAGCTGTCTTGGTCAGGCAAAATAGCTCAGAATCAGTGCCATTTTGGTGCAGAGCTCTATTAAAAAAAGACCCCAGAGCTGGGAAGTTTAAACTGCTGTAAGACAACATTTTACTTTTTTTTTTTATTATGTTTTAATTTTATACATCATCTCTATCTCATGATCGCTTCTCTGGATGTTGCCATGCTAGCAGGTGGTCCAAAGTCCCAATGGCCCATTGTGTTTAAATTAACACTGCAATCTGGATTTCTTTATCAAATTATGAGACCTGACAGATTAACAGTTGCTATGTTTATCTTGACTGGTGCAAACTGTTTCATAAATTTTGAAAAGGCAATTTTCCTTTCAGCCCTTCAAGAATTATGGCGCAGCCACTTCCTCCCCCTCCAATGAATGTTAAAGCTGCAGCATTTAAAATTTCCCTTCAGTAGTTAGAAAAAGACATTTTTAAAAGGATTTTTCTATAAAAAAGGTAGAACAAAACCATATTTAATGTCTGTGGCTTCATGGTTTATTCTATTAGGAGGGAAATACAGTAGCTGTCTCGCTTGTTGAAAATTAATACAGCAAAGGACCTTTTCAGTTTAATTTAGACATAGCTGAGACAATCTTTAACCTGCCCACCATTTTGTAATATCATGCTTATGGCCTGGTCCTGCATTCTGTGCATATGCAACACTTTCCTTGAAGGGGAAGATGGCAGGGTTGAAGTCAAGGGGAAATTGGCTGGCTGTTCAGGGAATTCAGCAGCAGGTGGTTATGGTTCGTATTTGGGGATTGTTTTGTTTTTTAACGAGATGGAGGGTGGGGAGTTGCAGGGAGGGTAGTAGAAAATCGGGGAGAAAAACTAAGTAATCAGTCGTATGCTAAGCAGGACCATTGTGACACTTAAAGCAGCAGAGCTACCATATTACACACGGTATTATTAAAAGAAAAGGAGTACTTGTGACACCTTAGAGAGTAACACATTTATTTGAGCATAAGCTTTCGTGAACTACAGCTCACTTCATCAGATGCATTCCATATGAGCTTTTACAATAACTGCAATTTCTTTGCAAGTATTTACTTTAAAAGACGACTGCAAACTTAAATGTCTCCTTCAACAGGGTTGATTTGACAAATAAGGCATAAGCCCAGCATTTAGGGAAATCCTTTCCACACCAGTGGGCTTTTGCCTTTCCTACAAGACTGCACTATTGATGTAGATACATCTGGAGACACTTTCTAGAAGCTCTTAGTTTTCTATGATCTATTAGTTTAGTGTTTATTAAAGAAACAAAAATGTATAGAATTATTGGACATTCAGGTGAACACAAGAAACAACACAGCAAACATGACATGGCTCTAGTTTTTGACAAAAACAAAACAAAGCACCTCTTCAAAACCACTCTACTATTTTATTTCTGTGATTACTTTCATTGCTTTGCAAATTAAACTTAAAAAAATATAGGCCTTATAAAAAAAGGCTATGTGCATCCTAACTGTGCTGCCGAGCTAAGTCAATCTGGCAAACCCTATTGTGATTTGTGATTTTTTTCAACCCCTAAAATAAATGTTTTTCGGTATTGATTTTTTTAATTAAAAATACTTCCAAGCATAAATTGAAATTGATGCCACTGCCCAGGAAGATTTACTAGCTGGAGTGCACCAGTCATGCAGTTACTCTCAGTTGTCATTCCCTTGTTCTGCAGAGAGAGCACAGAGTCAGATGGAAGTAGTCACTGTTCAGCACAGAGGAACGTTTGTGGGTGATAAGATTTTCATCATTTAAAAAGTTTACATCTGGAAGGTTCTCTGTATTACAAAGAGACCCATGCTGGAACAAGTACTTTTATCTCAGTGTGGCTGGGCCATTTGTTACAGTCAGCTGGCAAATGTGCATTCTTTCCCCCTTATATTTCTTATTCACTGTAATGGCTTTTCTTTTTTTGGGGGGGTTAAGATTTAATGAGAAACCAATTTGAACAGCGATTTCTCACAGAAAGAGTGAATTTGCCTTTTTGCAAATCAATTTTTGTAACAAGTTATTTATATGATACTAAATAAATTTTTTTTTCTAACTCGCTTTTTTTATTCTCTCAGTTTACAGTCTATATTTACAAAGTTAACATAAAATAATGATATAAATCTTCTAAAGTAATTCTGCATCCACCATCCTGACACTGCCGCCAGTTGGCTCAGCCCATCAAATTTCATTGGTAAATGCTTGGCTTCTAACACACTGTGTGAGCAATTGGGCTGGTCTTGAGATTGGTGGGGCCTCAAGGAAGAATGATGTAATTGGACAAGGAGTCACTTCCCCTTAGGGACCCTCACTTGGAGAAGGAGATAGGAATGACCATTATATTGACAAAAGCATAGGGTTCAGAGCAGCTACTTATGTTTATAGGTGACTTCAATTAGAAACAGCTCTCATTGAAGTCAATGGGAGTTTTGCCTCAGTATTGGGTGTGGAATGTCCTCCATCTTGAAGTATATGAAGATCATAGCAGAGAAGTCAGATGTAATACACTTGTACATGTTACTCATTGGTTATTTCTCTTTTGTTAGAAGAGGGTCTCAAAGAGAATTTAGGCACAGGGCTAGGTTGACCATATATTGAAGATGAGCACAAACCTCAACTGAGATATCTTCTTATGCAAGCAGAGCTACTCTCTGAGGAAATTCTTCATTTTAGCACTTCATAAAGGAAAACACCCCATCTTATTTAACAACTTTTGTGAGGAAAGGGAGGGAAATATCATTGCAAAGCAGTGCTTCGTCAATAACATGGGTAAGGATACATTAGACCTACTCAGGTGAAGTAATTGACCTGAATGACTGACTCCCCTAAGTGGTTTATGAATTACGATAAATCAAGTGACTCACATAGGCCAGTGACTGGTTGGGCCATATGGAATGCTGTCTTAGATGCAACTCAAGAATACGGGTGAACATTTTATATGGTGATCTTAGCAAAACAGGGTGGTATTTTAGTATTCATTACTGAGATTGCGGTTTAGACTAATACATTCGTCTATATACAAACTAAAAATAAAGGAGATTAGTTTATTACCTGTATTACAGTACACCAAGGCCCCAGCTGGAGCTCCATTGCGGTAAGCCCTGTACATACAGGATTTTATCTATTACATACACACATATAAACCTTAGTTCACCTGTGTGTCATAACTATTATTTTTTTTGTATTTCTGTAGCACTGGGAGAGTCCAGTCACACCGAGGCCCCATTGTGCTAGGCCCTATGCAAATAGAGTAAGAGATAGTCTCTGCCCCAAAGAGCTTCCAATCTAATTAACAGAAGATGTAACAAGTTGGCGTAACAAACTAGCAGGGAGAAGTGGATGGTAACAGTGACAGGAGAACAGAGTTATGTATAATGGCTGTGGTCACAATTTGCCAGCTTGAGGGTTTGTTTTTTAAAGAGACCATAATGATTTCAGTAGGACTGCCACTTGGCCATTTTTTGACCAGCCTGGCCAGTTGCTGGTCAAAAGATGTACCATGTCAGTTTCTTTTTTGTGTGCACATGCTGCCACGCACATAGAAATCTTAGCTACAGGCTGTACACGTCATGGCTGGGAGTGTGCCGCAGCCTGGACAGCACCCAGGTCCCTTTCTGTGTGCCAGGCCCTCACCTGCTGGCTCCTCTTGCACTGGGAACCAGCCAGGAAGCGGGACAAACCATCACCTGAGGGTGAGGCTTATTAGCATGGATGGGTAAGGAAGAGGGTGGGGAGGCAGGGGCTCCTGGGAGGGGATGGTAGGACGGACTCTCTTGAGGGCTCCAGGAAGCAGGATAGATGAGGCTTACCAGCAGGAAGGGGTAAGGAAAGGCAGTGGGAGCCCTGCCTCCCCCAATCTTCTCCTCATCCCTCCCTGCTGGTAAGCCTCTGGTCTGTCCCATTTCCCAGAACCCTTGAGGGAGCCCTCTACCATCCTCTCCCAGCAGCGGGGGGCTCCCTCTAGAGCTGAGGCCCCTGGTGGGAGTGGGGTGGGTGTAGGGAATCATGGACCAGGGAGGTAAGGCTGCTGGTGCATCTGAGAAGGGAAGAGGAGGATCAGGCTCATGGGGGGGCCACTGTGGCATGACCAGTGGCCAGTTTTTCTGTGCCTCAGAAGTAAAACCAGTAGTTTCTGCTGGCCCCCGCCTAGGTGTTAATCTAGAATCCTCAACATCTTCAACATTCACTGGGAGCTCCACACAGCAGATCTAGGATTGGGATGCTAGAACTCTTTCCGTTACAGGTGACAACAACCAGGGGGCATCCCCATCATGAAGGAAACCCCTAACAAAAGGCATCCCAGCAGTAAAATACACTGTTCCCAGACATTCAATCACCATTTTTATCTGTGTAGAAACCAAAACAAATCAAACTCACGCCTCCTTGCTCCATCCAGGTTATCAAAGGGACAAGTTAGACTTTAACTAGACAAGTCATTAACTCTTATAATCTGTGATTACTGGAGAGATATAGTAATTCAAACAGCAATAGGTTTCCCACAATTTTAATCTCTATCTAAGAACTATGGTGCAGATCACTAATGGAAGTGGCCAACTTTTGACCTTACTCTTCAGGAACTAGATAGGCCATACATTGCCTACTCTCACTTTTGTATTGATGAAGACACCTTCTCTTTCCATCTCATGCTTATGTTCTTTCAAATATAGAGCAGCAGTATTTGCACATTAAATACAGCTCTTTCAGCAAGAGCCAAACCTTCTTGGGGTTCTCTATGAGAATCACCATAATCTCCATTTCTTTGGCAGATTTTCCAAAACACTAGATAGACCCATAAACCTTAAGGCCAAAAGGGAGCATTGTGATCATCTAACCTGATCTCCTGCACATTGCAGGCCACAGAACCTCACGAACCCCCTCTTGTAATACACCCATAACCTCTGGCTGAGTTCCTGAAGTCTTCAAATCATGATTTAAAGACTTCAAGTTACAAGCTACTCACCAACCGTTGCACTCAACACCGATGCCTCCACGTCTAGTCACAAACTTCTTTGTTCTCACTGCTGCTAATCTGTGAAGAAAAGTTACAAATGTTTAATGCTATTAATGCTAACAGTAGGTACAATATACTTCAAAACATTTGGTTCAGACCTAAAAACAATCATCCTAGATCCCTATCTTAATCAACTGAAGTTTTCTGTTTCACATTGCTCTCACTCTAACTAGGCCAGCCCCTCTTCCCCTCCTTTCTACTGCAATCAGCTGCCCAGCACACATCCATCCCCTTACTCTTCTTTACATTCCCCAACCTAATCCAAGCCAAGTAATGAGATATTCAACAGCTGTCTGGCCACCTTTCAGCTCCCCATTTTTTTCTGATATCCCACCAAACCAAAGGTGGGCTTTACGCAGGTCTGCCAGTCTTGACTGCAGTCTTCAAATCCCTCATTCTCCATGTCAGATTTGCTCCAGCATGCATTATACACTTCTGACTCAAGGGAACCACAGAACACACAAATATTTGCAGATACGCGTTTGCTTAGCATGTACTGTCAACCCACTAAGTTCCCACCATGCATCTTGCAACGTATCAGCAAATGGAAAGAGACCCACTGAGATGGGCACAGAATGAGGAAAGGTGTATACAAGGGAGTATGTTCATCTGGAACTTCCTAAGGGCTTGGGATGGCTTATTCCTTTCTCTCTCATGAAAAACACCAACAGTAGCCTGTGCACAATTTTGTCTGTATCCCCTGCTGAAGCTTTTCTTTTCTTAACTCAGAAT
Source organism: Eretmochelys imbricata (assembly GCF_965152235.1). Classification (NCBI taxonomy): domain Eukaryota; kingdom Metazoa; phylum Chordata; order Testudines; family Cheloniidae; genus Eretmochelys; species Eretmochelys imbricata. Next base: position 123,527,572 of record NC_135573.1, on the reverse strand, counting down.
TTTCCTGGCTGTCTGCTCATGCATGCATCTTAATTAATAAACAAATGAATACATTCCCACGCGATTGCCTTTACATGTTGTTCTAAACATCTGTTTCTACCTACATCCTTCAACAAAGCAGCTCTAGTCTGCAGCTCAGCTAGGGAACATCTATCTCTCTCTCTCTCTCTCAGGACACAATCAGGTTTTTTTCATGTCAATTATCTTAATTGGTAACAAGCTTAAGCCATTTCCCAATTACGACTCCAATTTGTTAGAACAAATAACCCCTCAAACCTTCTTACATAGAAATATTAAAAAAAAAAAACTTTCCTAAGTAGTCTTTAAGAAAACATTAATTGAAGGGATGGGTCCTTCCTTTGGAACCCAGGTTCTGAAACAATCAGAACCCTAGGCTCATCTTTCTAATGGACAGAATGGGACACACACACATCCCCAAATCCCATCAGACTTTATCATTCAGGTCTGTCTCTAATGAAAGGTAGAAGCGTAAAGAGAAGGTACGAGGAATCCAGATGTGAGAGGGCCACACTTGCCTTACTGCACCGTCCGCTGATAGGTTAGCCATACCACTACCTTCATCTGGTCCTGTTCATTCTTGCTCATCTGTTTCCAGTTATACAGCCAAACACATCAAAGCTGTCACATCTTTCCTGTGCCAGCTACGCCCATTATTACAGACTTGAGCGGAGGGCAAACTATATCTCAACTTCTGCTCTCCCTTCAGCTTCCTCTAGGATGGGGCACAGCTTTAAATTCTGCCAGGAGGGGGCACGATGCTATATTCTGCTTGGCCATGTCCCCCATTTCAACGAATACCACCAACTTTTGCACCCTACCCTGCCCGGAGAGGCTGTGTCCACAACCTGCCCCTCCCCTGAACTTTCCTCCAGCATTTATACTGATATGATATGGATTAACCAGGCAGGGAATTTAGCCCAGATTGTTATGATATCCTACTTGATTACAGCACTTGCCATGCAGGATTCCTATAACCTATGTGGGCTCTCCTGCCAAGTTCAGAATCAGAAGTCATAACTACAATAGTATTTGTTACTCTATTGCTTTCAGATATTGTTCACAATTCTTAAAATAGTCTTATGGTTAGTTTTGAAATTTAAAAAAGCCCAAATGAGTTGCATGTTTCCAATAATTCAGCATTTAATAAACCAACCGTCTATCTGGCTGTGATATGAAGTTGCTTTTGAATGCCCTGGAGACAACAGCTTGTTATTTTTGTTAATATTTAAACATTGCATTTCGCCTTTTATTTCAGAAGGAACTGTTTGAATGTCTTGGTACCAAGGTAGATATTCAGCACATGAGCTCAGTCCTCTTCACATTGAAATCAATGAGAATTTTACCATTGATTCAAAAGGGAGTGGCAGTGGACTTCCAAAACACAATGCATATCACTGAATTTCTGTTGAGTAACGTGAAGCTTGGTGGACAGCAAAGGAACTTACTGGATACATCAGAGGAAGGCTGCCAATGGGCACTGAGAAAATAAACCAAGGGGACCATGTGCAAACAAGAATCTTCAGGAAAAGGAACACACCTCATAAGAAAGCTGTTTTAAGGCTTCTGGATTTCAGTTCAAACCAATATTTACTAATAATTATCTCACATAAAGAAAAATTACCAGTAAACATTAGCCTGTTCACTAAATCCTGCCAGTTCCCCGTCAATTCCTCTCCACCAAAATCCCTTGTCTAGGAGTTAATCATCTGGTGCTCCATTCCCTCTATACTTTCTCACTCTCTCACCCTCCACCCCAATGTGACCAGAATTCAGTTTTGAAAATTATCTTCCACATTCAGCCCCAGCATCTTGTGTCTTCTTTCATGCATTCCCCCACGTTGCCCATATAATGTCCCTGTTACTCATCTAAATGACCAACTATTCTTACAGTTTTGCTCAACTCTGCCCATTTTTAAACCTCACAGTACTTAACGCACGTTTTGTTATTCTTGTCTTATCACAGGACCCGTCCTGTTGACATTCCGTGATGTGCTCACTGCTGAGAATAGCCCTAACCATTTTGTAGCCAGGGTCTAATGGTGTAAAGGCCTGAGACCCAAGCCTGTAAAAATGTATATAACAAGCTTGGGGAAAGCACTGTGCTGATATAATATTTCTTTCCCTGCTGCTGTACTTCAGCTTACCTCTCTGATGGGGTACAGACCAGAGCTTAGTCTTTTTAGGACTTTGAGATACCTATGTATTGTATATAGTGTTACATTGCTCAAAGAAGGAAAGTGACATAAAACGTCTAAAGGAGAAAATATTTGCTATATGTAAGTGCAAATGTGATTTCTTATAGCTTATGAAACAATGATTTTATCATAGGCAAACTAGGGAAATATTGGAAGTGGAAGGCAGTTTGGGTGAAAGTGATCATGAAATGATAAGAATTCGTGATTCTAAGGAATGGTAGGATGAAAAACAGCAGAATAAAGAAAACGTACTTCAAGAAGGCAGACTTTAGCAATATCAGAGAACTGGTAGGTAAGACCCTATGGGAAGCAAGTCTAAGGGGAAAAAGAGTTGGCAGTTTTTTAAAGAGACATTATTAAGGGCACAAGATCAAATGATTCCAATACATAGAAAAGATAGGAAGTATGGTAAGGGACTGCCCTTACTTCACCTGAAGATCTTCAATGACCTGAAACTCAAACAGTCATACAAAAAGTGAAAACTTGGTTAAATTATGAAGGATGAATATAAAAAAAACAACGCAAGCATGTAGGGACAAAATTAGAAAGGCAAAAGCAAAAAAATTAGAGTAAAGTAGCTAGGGACATAAAGAGTAACAAAAACAAAACATTTTACAATACATGAGACTCAAGAGGAAGACCAAAGACAGGGTAGGCCCATTACTCAATGGGGAGGGAAAGACAACAATAGAAAATGCAGCAATGGCTGAAATGTTAAATGCCCTTTTTGTTCTTGTTTTCACAAAAAAAGTTAACAGAGATTGCATGGCTGACATAGTGAACATCAGTGTCAGTGGGATAGATGTGAGGCTAAAATAGGAAAAGAAGTTAAGAATTACTTAGACAAGTTAGATGTCAGCCATGCCAGTCAGCAGTGCCTGACTAAATACATACTAGAACAGCGGTTCTCAACCAGGGCTGAAGCCGACACCCCTCAGCCCCAGTCGGGAGCAGCTCGGGGCTGAAGCCAGTGTCCCCCGCTCCCCCAAGCCAGGAGCAGCGGATGGCGGAAGCAGAGAACCCCAGGGCCCCCACCCAGCAAAACCTGGGATCCGCACTGGGAGACCCCGCAACCCTGGCCCATGCACAACCCCTAGCTAGCTCCTGAGCTACCCCCGCCTGCATACAGCCCCTAGCCACCCCATCCCTGCACCCTGAGCTGCCCCCCTGCCTGCACACAGTTATAGAATCATAGAATATCAGGGTTGGAAGGGACCTCAGGAGGTCTTCTAGTCCAACCCCCTGCTCAAAGCAGGACCAACAGTCCCCTAGTACCCCCCTCCCTGCATCCTGAGCTACCCGCCTGCCTGCACACAGCCCCTAGTTACCCCTCTCCCTGCACCCTGAGTGGTTTTCAAACTTTTTGAACTGAGCCCCCACTTTGAGTTATATTTTTGGTTGCGTCTCCCCACAGCCCAGACAGGCTGGGTGGCCTCCTGAGTGAGTCAGGGGATGGAGGCGGTGCTCCCTTCCTGGACCCTGCTGTGTGGAGTTGGATCGAGCCCCACCAGCCCTGCCCCCACCCCCCCAAAATAGAAGTAAAACTATGTCTATGCCCAAAGGGCTGTGCACTCCCCCCCCCCCGACACACACATACCCAGGCCCTGGAGTTTTTATAGAGTGTTCAGGGGGAGCCTCAGCAAGAAAAAGGTTGAGAACCCCTGGCCTAGACCCCTTACTGAACTGGCTGAAGAGATTACTGAGTCATTAGCAACGATCTTTGAGAACTTGAGGAGGATGGGAATGATCCCAGAGGACTGGAAAGAAGACAAGTATCATATCTATCAATAAAAAGGGGAATAAGGACAACCCAGGGAATTATAGACCAGTCAGCTTAACTTGAGTACCCAGAAAGATAATGGAGCATATAATCAAATAATCAGTTTAAGCACCTTAAAGAAAATAAGGTGATAAACAACAGTCAACATGCATTTGTCAAGAACAAATCACCTCAAACCAACCTAATATCCTTCTTTGTCAGGGTTACAACCCTTGTAGACAGGGGGGAATAGCTCGTAAGTAAATATATCTTAGTAAGGCTTTTGAAATGGTCTCACGACCTTCTCATAAAAAACTAGAGAAATATAGCCAAGACAAACCTGCTATAAAGTGGGTGCAGAACTGATTTGAAAAGCTTAGTCAGAGAATTAAAAATAATCTTGACAAACTGGAGAAATGGTCTGAACTAAATAGGATGAAATTCAATGAGGACAAATACAAAGTACTCCACTTAGAACAGAAATAATCAGTTGCACAAATACAAAATGGAAAAAGGCTGCCTAGGAAGGAGTACTGGAGAAAAGGATAAGAACATAAGAATGGCCATTCTGGGTCAGAGAAAAGGTCCATCGAGCCCAGTGTCCTGTCTTCCGACAGTGGCCAATGCCAGGTGCCCCAGAGGGAAGTAACAGAACAGGTAATCATCAAGTGTTCAATCTGCTGTCGCCCATTCCCAGCTTCTGGAAAACAGAGCCTAAAGACACCCCCTAGCCATGATGGACCTATCCTCCACGAATTTATCTAGTTCTTTTTTGAACCCTGTTATAATCTTGGCCTTCACAACATCCTCTGGCAGAGTCCCACAGGTTGACTGTGCATGTGATCTGGGGGGTTATTGTCAATCAGAAACTAAATATGAGTCAACAATGTAATACTGTTGCAAAAAATGTGAACATCATTCTGGGATGTATTATCAGGAGTGTTGTAAAGAAAAGAGGAGAAATAATTCTGCTGCTCTTCTCAGCACTGATGAGAGCTCAGCTGGAGCACTGTGCCCAGTTCTGGGCACCACACTTTGGGACAGATGTGGACAAACTGGAGGAAGTCCTGAGGAGAGCAACAAACATGATTAAAGATCTAGAAAACATGACCTATGAGAAAAGCTTGGGTTTGTTTAGTCTGGAGATGAGAGGACTGAGTGCGCACATGATAACAGCCTTCAAGTACATCAAAGGTTGTTATAAAGAGAAGAGTGATAAACTGTTCTCCGTAGTCACTGAGGACAGGACAAGAAGTAATGGACTTAAATTACAACAAGGGAGATTTAAATTAGAATTAGAGGAAAAGATTTCTAACTGTAAAGATAAGCACAAATTACCTAGAGAGATTGTGGAATCTGTCATTGGAGGTTTTTAAGAGGAGGTTAGACAAACACTTGTTAGGGTTGGTCTAGGTAATACTTAGTCCTGCCTCAGTTCAGGGGACTGGATTAAATGACCTATCAAGATCCCTTCTATTCCTCTGTTTCTATGATTCTCTGAATATTGTAAATCACTTTTTTAAAGAGTCAAGGTGGGAGAAGTAATATCTTTTATTGGACCAACTTCTCTTCATGAGAGAAACAAGTTTCCAAGCCACACAGAGCTCTTCTTCAGGTCTGGGAAAGGAACTTCCAGTATCCCTGCTAAATGCAAGATGGAACAGATTAACTACTTATGCTAAAAAAACTGTATGCTCAGGGCAGCTCTGGATCCTTTCCCACTCCCCTCTTGTGAAGAGTGGATCAATTTCCTTGTCCGCCCATCCCTAGAAAACCAGCCCTGGGAAGGGAGAGAAGAGAATCCCCTAAAGATGCTTTTTGTGGAGGGGAGTGAAGAACTTCCAGAGCTGGAGGAGGAGCAGAGATGCTCTGGGCAACCAAAGAGTGGGGAAGTTGGGGCAGAGGTGGGGAGGGAGAAAGGAAGGCAGAGTTGATATGGAGACAGGGTAACAAAATGAATTGATGTAGACATATTGTAGTCAAAATCCTATTTCACCTATACAGTTATGACACTAATTATCACACACAACAGGGAGGTTTCAAAAAATCAGAAGACTGATCCAAAACATTATTTAATTTGTTTTTAAAATCTTATAATTTGGGGGCTAATATCAGGATTTTGAGGGGTCTAACTCCTGATTTTTGAAGGGTTGTGTGGCAGTCTTGCACATGCTTAACTTTACTCACATGGTAGGCCCATTGAAGACAATGGGACTACTTCTAATGCATGCAATTAAGCCTAAATGTTTGCAGGATCAGTGCCTTATTTTGTAAAGTCTTCAGGGCAGGGACTCTGAAGCTATTTATTTTGAAAAGTACTTTGTACATTTATGTTGCTAAATAAATAAGCAACCACTTCCACATCCAGGAACTGCATAAAGATTTTGATCTCTGTGTCTCCAAGCTCTGATTTGAGCCACTCTTCGGGTATGTCTACAATACAATGTTAGGTCGATTTTATAGAAGTTGATTTTTAGAAATCGATTTTATACAGTCGATTGTATATGTCCCCACTAAGCACATTAAGTTGGTGGAGCATGTCCTCAATACTGTGGCTAGCATCGACTTACGGAGCAGTGCACTGTGGGTAGCTATCCCACAGTTCCCGCAGTTTCCGCTGCCCATTGAAATTCTGGGTTAAGCTCCCAATGCCTGATGGGGCAAAAACATTGTTGAGGGTGGTTTTGGGTACATGTGATCAGTCACCCCTCCCTCCCTCTCTCACTCCCTCCTTTCCGCCATGAAAGCAATGGCAGACAATCGTTTCTTGCCTTTTTTCCTGGGTTACCCATGCAGGCGCCATACCATGGCAAGCATGGAGTCTGCTCAGCTCACCACTGCTGTTCTGAGCATTGTAAACACCTCATGCATTATCCTGGAGTATGTGCAAAACCAGGCTAAGAGACGCCATCACGAGGACGATTGTGATGAGTACATGGACAGAGACGTTCCTGAAAGCACAGGCTGTGGCATTTGGGACATCATGGCAGCAGTGGGGCTGGTTAATACAGTGGAATGCCGATTCTGGGCCTGGCAAACAAGCACAGACTGGTGGGACCACATAGTGTTACAGGTATGGGATGATTCACAGTGGTTGTGAAACTTTCGCATGCATAAGGCCACTTTCCTTGAACTTTGTGAGTTGCTTTCTCCTGCCCTGAAGCACAGGAATACCAAGATCAGAGCTGCCCTGACAGTTGAGAAGCGACTGGCAGTAGCCCTGTGGAAGCTTGCAATGCCTGACTGCTACCGGTCAGTCAGGAATCAATTTGGAGTGGGCAAATCTACTATGGGGGCTGCTGTGCTGCAAGTAGCCAATTCAATCACTGACATTCTGCTATCAAGGGTACTGACTCTGGGAAATGTGCAGGTCATAGTGGATGGCTTTGCTGCAATGGGGTTCCCAACTGTGGTGGGGCGACAGACGGAACCCATATCCCTATCTTGGCACCAGACCACCTTGCCAACCAGTATATAAACCGCAAGGGGTACTTCTCAATGGTACTCCAAGCACTGGTGGATCACAAGGGACGTTTCACCGACATTAACGTGGGATGGCTGGGAAAGGTGCATGATGCTCACATCTTTAGGAACTCAGGTCTGTTCAAGCAGTTGCAAGAAGGGACTTACTTCCCAGACCAGAAAATTACCATTGGGGATGTTGTTATCCTTAGGGGACTCAGCCTACCCCTTGCTCCCATGGCTCCTGAAGCCATACACAGGCAGCCTGGACAGTAGTGAGGAGCAGTTCAACTATAGGCTGAGCAAGTGCAGAACGGTGGTAGAATGTGCTTTTGGACGTTTAAAAGCTTGCTCGTGCTGTTTGCTGACTAGGTTAGACCTCAGCGCAACCAACATTCCCATTGTTATTGCTGCTTGCTGTGTGCTCCATAATATCTGTATGAGGAAGGGTGAGACATTTATGGAGGGGTGGGAGGTTGAGGCAAATTGCCTGGTGGCCAATTTTGAGCAGCCAGACACCAGAGCAATTAAAAGAGCACAGCAAGGGTGTGCATCAGAGAGGCTTTGAAAACCAGTTTCATGACTGGCCAGGTTACAGTATGACAGCTGTGTGTGTTTCTCCTTGCTAAAAACCTGCCCCCTTTGTTGATTTTAATTCCCTGTAAGCCAACCACCCTCCCCCCTTTGATCACAGCTGGCAAAAGAAATAAAGTAACTATTGTTCTGAAACCATGCATTCTTTCTTTATTAATTTAAAAAAAAAAGTGAGATAACTGACAAGGTACCCCGGGTGGGGTGGGGTGCGGGAGGAGGGAAGGACAAGGCCACATTGCTTACTGTAGCCACACTACAAATCAAAACAGTTTGAATGACAGCCTTCCGTTGCTTGGGCTATCCTGTGGAGTTGAGTGGCTGGGTGCCCGGAGCCTCCCCTGCTACGTTCTTGGGCGTCTGGGTGAGGAGGATATGGAACTTGGGGAGGAGGGCAGGCGGCTATACAATGGATGCAGCAGGAGTCTGTGCTCTTGCTGGCTTTCCTGCAGCTCCAACAGACACTTCATCATGTCTGTTTGCGCCCCGATTAGCCTCAGCATCACCTGCTGCCTCTGCTCTTTGCACTCACTTAATGCTTTCCTGGCCTCCTGCCATTGAATGCCTCCATGCATTAAGCTGTACCCTATCAGTGCGGGAGGACTGCATGAACTTGGAAAACGTCATCGCAAGTGCGTTTTTTTTTCCGCCTTCTAATCTGCAATAACCTCAGGGACAGAGATGATATGGGGAGCATAAAAACATTTGCACCTGGGGGAAGATAAAAAGGGAGAGTAAAATTTAAGATGATACATTGCTGAGAACAAAAGGGAGATTCTTTCACAGTGAATCAAGCAATTCACAGCAGACAGCACATGTGCTTTAGGTACAAGGTCACATTTTGCCTTTTATATTGAGCGCCTGCTGGTATGGTGACACATCACACATGGCTGGGCAACAGAATTTGGTTTCCAGGCAGCCATGGTAAGCCTTTTGGTATGTGGGGTTGGCTTCTTCCGCCTTCATAACACGTGGGAATGGTTTCAAACTGCAGCGCCCTCCTTTCCCATGGCAAGCAATGCCGGTTGGGTTTCACATTTAAAAGGAGGGGCTGCGGTTTTGGGGTGAACGTGCAGCACACACCTCTCCCCACCCCACCACATGGCTATTCTCTGGGATGATCCCTTTTAGCCAAGCGCAAACAACCCCGCATGAATGGGGTCCTTTTACTGTTCCCTTACAAAAATTCCCCTATTTCAACCAGGTGACCATGAATGATATCACTCTCCAGAGGCTAATGCAGAAAGATAAAGACCGAATGTTGCTTGAGTGTGACCAAAACCCAGGACCATTCGCTGCCATGCTTTGTGCTGCAATGATTCCAGACTACTTGCTACTGGCTTGGCGTGGGAAGGTGTCCTACCATACAGAACGAATAATAATAACGAAATAAGGCAAAGGCTTTCAGAGTACCTCCAGGAGAGCTTCATGGAGATGTCCCTGGAGGATTCCAGCTCCACCCCCAGAAACATTAATAGACTTTTCCAGTAGCTGTACTGGCCGCGAATGCATCCCAAGTCTTCAGGGCAAATCAAATATCAAACACTATTGCTTTTAAACCTTGTACTGTAGTTACAAATGTGCACTCACCAGAGCTGCCTTCTCTGGCTTCAGAGTCGGGGATCCCGCCCTGGCTGCTGGGGAGAATGGATTCACTGCTTGCCTGCTGCGCAATCTCCTTCTCTTCCTCCTCCTCCACTTCCTCATCCACAAAATCCTCCTCCCTGTTGCGTGAGACTCCCCCCTTGCAGATGTCCACGGAGAGTGGTGGGGTAGTGGTAGGGTCCCCCCTAGAATGCCATGCAGCTGATCATAGAAGCGGCATGTATGGGGCTCTGACCCAGAGTGACCGTTTGCCTCCTTTGTCTTTTGGTAGGCTTGCCTGAGCTCCTTAACTTTCACGTGGCACTGCTGTGTGTCCCTGTTGTAGCCTCTCTCCACCATGCCCTGTGCAATTTTAGCATATATATCAGCATTTCTTCTTTTTGATTGGAGTTCGGCCTGCACAGATTCTTCTCCCCATACAGCAATCAGATTCAGTGTCTCCCTTTTGGTCCATGCTGGAGCTCATTTGTGATTCGTTTGCATGGTCACCTGTGCTGCTGAGCTCGCCACGCTGACCAAACAGGAAATGAAATTCAAAATTTCCCAGAGCTTTTACTGTGTACCTGGCTAGTGCATCAGAGTTCAAAGTGCTGTCCAGAACAGTCACATTGGAGCACTCTGGGATAGCTCCTGGAGGCCAATACCTTCGAATTGCATCTGCACTACCCCAAAATCGACCCAGCAAGGTCAATTTTGGCGCTACTCCCCTCGCCAGGGAGGAGTACAGAAGTCAATTTTCAGAGCCCTTTAGGTCGACGGAACAGGGTTGGTTGCGTAGACGCAGTCATTTTAAAATTGACCTAACACGACTAAATTTGACCTAACCCCGTAGTGTAGACCAGGGCTTCGTAAATTCCCACATAGGGCAGTATCGTAGTAGGCTGAGAGCTGGAATCAGGTATATCAAAATCAGGCAACCCACACACACATTATACACAATTTTTATTTGAACGCTCAGAAGGATCGGTTCTTTATGGTTTTAGGCTTTTCATCTATTTGTTAGAATATCCCCTCAACTATTTTTACAAAGTAACTAATGTCAACATCAGAAAGTGTGCATTGTTCTGAAGATCTAAAAGTTTTGCAGAAAAATTAGTGAATGTTAGGCCCCAATCCTGAAACACCATGTATGTACTAACACAGCTGCTTCTGCATAGAGACTCTTATCTTCAAAGTGGCTCTACACAGGTGCAGCAGTGTGCCCAGTTGCACTGAACTGCAGGGTTGAGGCCATCCTCTATATTCTCTTCTCTACCCCTCCACAAACTTCTTTTCTTTTTTTTCCACCAAAGCTTGCTCTCCTTCATTGCTAGGCATTTCACAGCTGTATAATGGCGGTGGTTGTCCATCCACATGGGGTTTGTCCTGCCTCTATCTTGTGTTGACAAGGTTTGTTTGTGCGTTTCATTACATTGCAGTAATTGTTTTGGAATTAGATTGGGCTACACAATTATTAAATGAACTAATAACACTTTGGGATATATTTGCTTTGCATGTTTGCAATGTTAATTTGTTTTTAAAAAAATAGTAGTAAGAAGGACTGGCCATTTATTATGTGCAGCTAGAGTACTGCTTCAGGGAGGAGACCCAGACAAAAAGTCAGGAATAACTACGAGGTTATTTAAGAGGTTAAAAAAAGGTCCAAGCATTTCGTATTATTGAAACACTTCAGACCCAATCCTGCAAACGCTTCTGCATGTGAATACTCCTCATTATCATACTGGATAAAGTTACTCACATGTTTCTTTGTCTGCATGATAAGGGCCATTTTCTGTTATAGATTAATCATCTGCCACAAGCTGTTTTCTAAAAATTTTAAAAGGCCCTGTTTTACTAAATTTAGAATGGTTTCATAGATAGAACATATATTTTGTCATCAGATTTTTTTTTTAATCAAGGAGATTTTCTATTATGTTTTGCTGAACTGTAAATCGACTTATAAAAGTGCTGTTTATTCCAATCCAAGGGTTTCAGTCCAGAGAATGACTGTGGGCCTGATCCAAAGCTGTCAGGGTTCCCTCCCCACTCTGAACTTTAGGGTACAGATGTGGGGACAAGCATGAAAGACTCCCTAAGTTTATTTCTACCAGCTTAGGTTAAAACTTCCCCAAGGCACAAATTCTCCTTTGTGCCTTGGATTAGGTAAACACTGCCATCACCAAGTGATTTAACAAAGAATCAGGGAAAGGACCACTTGGAGTCCTATTCCCCAAAATATCCCCCCAAGCTCTACAGCCCCTTTCCTGGGGAGGCTTGAGAATAAACAAGATGAGCACAGACCAGATTCTTAAAAAAACCAGAACTTTATTAGAATGAAAAAAGGTAACAGAAGCACCTCTGTGAAATTAGAATGGGAGATAATTTCAGAGGGCAATTAGATTCAAAACACAGAGAATTTCCCTCTAGGCAAAACCTTAAAGTTACAAAAAGAAAAACCAGGAATACACCTTCCTCTCAGCACAGAGAAAATCACAAGCCAAAACAAGAGATAATCTAACGCATTTCCTTGCTAAATACTTACTAAGGAGTTGGAGTGTTTGCTTTCTTGTTCTGTCTCCAGCAAAAGCCACATGGAACAGACAAAGCCTATCCCCCTGCCTCACCGAATTTGAAAGTATCTTGTCCCCTTATTGGTCTTTTTGGTCAGGAGCCAGCCAGGTTACTCGAGCTTCTTAACCCTTTACAGGTAAGAGGTTTTTGTGCCTCTGGCCAGGAGAGATTTTATAGTACTGTATACAGACAGGTGGTAACCCTTCCCTTTATTTTTATGACAAAAGCCCATTATAGTTAATAGAAAGACCACCAATGATTTTAATGGGCTTTGAATCAGGACCTATATTTCTGTTTACGTTTTAGTAATTTAGGCCCAGATCCTCATGGGAGTTAGGCACCTAAATACCACTGAGGATCTGGGCCATAGAATTATGTACTCTGCAGTTTGGATCTTTTAACATATAGTCAATGCAGTGAATTGCTAATACAGACTGCATTATGCCAGTCAAAATGATTCATTATTCTACTGTGTTTTAGGTTCTTATGTGGTGCCCAAGCACCTTGCAATCTGCCAAGTATTTATTATCCTCACAACAACACTGAGGTAGAAAAGTGCTAGTATCTCCACATTACCTCAGAGGTATTTATGCTCCTAACTTCCATTGAAATCAATGGGAGTTAGATGCCTAAAAACCTTTGACGATCTGGGCCAAAGAGACTAAGCGGGTTTCCCAAACTCACAAAGGAAGCAGTGTGCGGGAGCAGGAATTGAACCTGGGTCTCCCACTCCCGGGTTAGCATCCAGATCTCTGGGTTAGCTAACATTTTGCATGTGTCAATGACAGATGGTAGGTTTGTGCCTACCTGCAAAAGAGCCCATATCAGTGACCTTGAAAAGCCTAAGATATAATCTCACCTCAATTGCTTTTGAAACAGCACCACACAACCCAAAAGACCTTACTATATTAGAGTTAAAAAACACCAAATATTGTCACCCAGGATATCAGACGTGAAATGTATGCCACAGGTGGTGGTTGTTTTTTTCACATGGGTATACATGTTGTCAGTGATATTTAATGCTTAAGAGCCAGATCCTCAGCTGGTGTAAATCAGCACTGCTTCATTGAGGGCAATGGAGCTATGCCAATTGGCACCATCTGAAGATCAGACCCATAAGTTTGAGCTAAAGTAATTTTATCTTACTTGCATAATTTATCATTGTAACCCATTTTTCATTATATTGGCTATGCTCTTAGAATCACAGAATGATTTGTTCTAGTCAGCTTTGGCTCTTAAAGTGTAACTCTGCTGTGAAAAGCAACCGTAAAATTAGCACCTTTCTACTCAGCAGATCCCCTCCCTGTGTGAAGTCAGAAGCTTCTTAATTTAGGGAAAAATGTAAGATTTTACTACTTTTTACTACTCTTCCAGCCTTGCAGAGTCAACACAGCTGTGGGAGAGTTAATTGGACACTTTTCTGGCTTGCACATTTACAGAACTGTTAACTAAGTTCCATTTGCAGGGGCACCTGTACAATCCCCGTGTCTTCCAATTATGTCCTCAATTACATCTGCACAGCCCACTGGTGTAATTGAGGGTGGCATTTGCCTGCAAAATCCTTGATACTGAAGATGACGTGTGAGCCAGAAAGAAGCCAGCTTGACTTTTAAATCCCAGACAATGGCCCTGATCTTGCAGATGCTTAAGTACGTGCCTAACTTTTCATGGAAGTCAATGGGACTGTTCACATGCTTAGTTAAGCACATGCATGAGTGTTTGCAGGATCAGGCCCATCATCTGGGATCTGAAAGCCAAACAAAGATCTTTCTAGATCCTCTGCAAAATTATCCCAGAGTGGAGGCCTCTTGGCCAGTGTGGAAGCCTGAGTGGATTCAAGGACTTCTCCATACAGAACAGCTTGGTACTTTTTAAACCAAGATTTCTGGGCACTTTATATGTTAGCAAAATGAGTCATAAGTTCATACAGGCAAACTGATTTCTCTCACAGAGGCAGAAGTGTGTACATTTTTTCCACTTAATATTTTGCTATGGGAGATAATTCAGCTATGGGAGACAAAAATATCCAGTAAATCCAAATATTTTTCAAAAACTGTTTATTTATTGAAAACAGGAATAGTTTCGTTTCCAAAAGGCAAAAAGACTTTAAAATCTAATACTAATCAAATACTCAAATAGTCTCAAGAATTTAGCAAAGCTTGCACGGTAATTAATACATTTTTTAAAAGTGGGGTTTTAAAAAATCTTAAAATATTCTTAGCAATAAGAAACCATTTATTACTAACATTTTCTTTAAGTTTAGCCATATCTTACAAAAGACTAAATCTTAAGGATTGAGTTAAAAGCTATTTTGTCTACCTTTTGCCTATCAAAAAGGGCAAATGAGTTATAAGGGCAGTTGGGTCATCAAAAGCTTCTCTCTCAGGACCCGATGTTGCAAAAAAATATCCTCAACCTTCCCAGCAACTAAAGACACAAAAGGCCACATATCTTAGCTTGCAACAGGCCAACCTATTCAACACAAAGATCACTATCATTAAATTAAACAAACAAACCAGTTCTGCTGCCAAAAATGGCGCAGCTGCCCAGGAGGTGAAGAATTCATGTAGATGGCTCTCTGGGCCTTTTCACTCCCATCCCTCCTAAACCTTTCTATATACATCAACAAACACAAACAAACAAAAACAGGCGGGTAAGAAGAAACATGGCAGTCAGGCATGAGGTTATGTATCTACAAATCAACATGGAACCAACAAGATGTGTGGCAACCATTGAGCTGTTCTTTTTGCTTGTAGGTTGTATTCCCCACCCCTCTTTTGTCTATTTTTCATCCTGACAGGCGCTGGAATTAAGGGTGCTCAGCACCTCACAGGACTGAGCCCTTAACCTGTGAGCACTCAGTAATTGTTCATCCCCTTGGAAGCATCTGGGCTAGATGGACCATTGGTCTGACCCAGTATGGACGTTCTTATGTTCTTAAGGACAGGGACTATACAGTGCTTGGAACCATGGGGATCCTGATTGTGGCCTTTGGGCACTACCATAATCTAAATAAAATACAGTAACAATAGTATGTGCATTCCCACCACATGCTGCCTAAAGTTAAAAAGTCAGTGTGTACATGTGTGGGAAGGGGCATTCTCCCTTCCCCCTCCTCCCTGATTGCTATTATTTGAAGGGATTGAGGCTTTGGGCTCCTTTCTTGCCCTTTCCTTGTGGTCTCATCAGTTCCTGTCAGTCAAGGGCAGACATCAGTAGTTGCTGATCTCCCTTACCCTCTCTGTTGGTGGGCTGATCATAAATCATTTCAAGAAACAACCTGTCTTCCTGTTCTTGGAAGCAAGAAGGTTAGGGATTCAAGTTCCTCACCAGGAGCTGGGTTCAAACATCCAGTGCTTATAGGGCTCAGTTTTACAAGGAACTAAGGACATTCAACTCTCATTAAAATCAGTGGGTGCAAAGGGCACACACCATCTCACAGGAATGAGCCCATGCTCCCCTAAGAAGAGGAGATGGTATTTTCTCTTTAGATTACATGTTAATATAAGACCCCCCCTTCTGCCCAACTATGATGGCTGCCCAGGAGGAAGGAAAACATGTCCCAGCCAGCTTCCTTTCAAAGAAATAATAGCTCCAGAGCCCTAGGCAACACTTCCTGCCTTCAAGTTTACTGAGGTGCATCCCTTGGCTCTGTGTGAGCTAGCATTAAGCAAATAGTTATTTTGGCTCTAACTCTGCATTGTAACCTGTGCTGGAGAATTGCTGCATGTGCACAAGCAACATTACTTCAATGGGGCTCTGTATTTCATAGAGGCCAGAAGTGCCCTTTAGATTATCAAGTCTGACCAGTTTATCACAGGCCATTAATTTTCACCCAGCTACAGCTATATTAAGCTCAAAGACTTCAGTTAGACTAAAGTATTTCAGTCCTCAGGAGACTAGTCTGAGTGACACAGATCAGAGCCTCAGACTGTAAGCTCTTCAGGGCACAGACTGTCTCGTCATGTGTATGTACGTACAATATCTAGCACAATAGGGGCCTCCGTGTGCTGCTGTAATACTTTAATATATAATAAGAATTTTTACTGGTTGTGTCTCACAGCCACCATTTTGGCCATCACACTTGGGACTGAACCAGGGAATCTCCAAGAGCATGAGCTTCTATATGTGTTAAAGAGCCAAGGTTCTCTAACTGGGGTTGTACCAGCTTGGGTACAGAGTGGGAGCTGGCACACACCACCAGTGGGTTACATTTGCTTATTCCCTCATTGCATTTTTAATTACTTTTGGGTAGGCATTAACATAGAAGGGATTGTATAAAACCATATTCTAGCCTACAGTCAATGACATTTAAAATAGATACAATTGTGCTGAAAAGAATTAATGATTCATTACAAAGTCAGATGTTGTAAACAGCAGCATGGTGTAATGACTCGGATACTTAGTTGGGACTGGACAGACCTCGGCTCTGTTCCCAGTTTGAGCACTGAACTGTTCTGCAACTTTGGGTATGTCACTGCCCCTTTATGTGCTTCTCTTTCTCCTTCCCTTCATCTATTTTGGCTGTAAATTATTTAGGGGGCAAGGACTGTGTTACGCTCTGAAGCACTCCTGTCATAAATATAAAGGGAAGGGGTAACAACCTTCCTGTATACCATACTATAAAATCCCTCCTGGCCAGAGGCAGAAAATTCTTTTACCTGTAAAAGGTTAAGAAGCTCAGGTAACCTGGCTGGCACCTGACCAAAAGGACCAATAAAGGGACAAGATACTTTCAAATTGGGGGATGTGGGGGGGAGAAAAAGAAGGTTTTGCTCTGTCTGTTCTGTGTACTTGCCAGACACAGATCAAGGAAGCAAGCAATCCAACTCCATTACAATTAGTAAGTACTAACAAGGAAATGACTTAGTTTATTTTTGTTTTGGCTTGTGATTTTCTCTGTGCTGAGAGGAAGGTGTATTCCTGGTTTTCTTTTTGTAACTTTAAAGTTTGGCCCAGAGGGAAATCCTCTGTGTTTTTGAATCTGATTGCCCTGTAAGATTATCTTCCATTCTAATTTTACAGAGGTGCTTCTTTTACCTTTTTTCTTTATAATAAAGTTCTGTTTCTTTTAGAATCTGATTGGGGTTTTTTTTTAGTGTCCTAAAAAAACCCAAGGTTTTTGTTCCTCTTGTTTGTTCCTTGTCTGTGTTCCTCTTGCTTATTCTCAAGCCTCCCCAGGAAAGGGGGTGTGGGGATTTGGGGGGACATTTCGGGGGAGTAGGAACTCAAAGTGGTCCTTTCCCTGAATTTTTCTAAATCACTTGGTGGTGGCAGTGTTACCTAATCCAAGGTACAAGGGAGAATTTGTGTCTTGGGGAGTTTTTAACCTAAGCTGGTAGAAATAAGCTTAGGGGGTCTTTCATGTGGGTCCCCATGTCTGTACCCTAGAGTTCAGAGTGGGGAGGGAACCCTGACAACACCAGAATAGCAAACCAAAATGCAAGAGAAATAAAACAAGGCACACAGGTAAGTTATCAATCAAAATATGTAATAACCATGGACCAGTTAGGTCAGCGATAATCTGAATTAAACGTGACAACAGTCTGAAGAGCAGATAAGTAAGGGTGGGCCCTGAGTAGTTTCACACACCCAATGCTATACACACACACATGCAGCCTTAAACAGGAACAGGACTACTGAGATCACCGAACAGGAAACAAAACAGGAACAGCAAGCTGGAAGGCAAACACAGACACACAAATACGTCATCAGACTGTCTGTCACCATGTGCCAGTGCCTAGAAAAACGAGGCCTAAATTCAGCTGGGGCCTATAGATTCTATTGTAATACAAATAAATAATATTCTAATGCCAATTCCACAGGCAATCAACACAGGTGAAACCAGGAATGTCCCAGTATTTTTAGTTTGGTACAACAGATGTTGCTGTAATGAGCTGGCAAATTAGAGAAACGTAGGGCTGGAAGACACCTCAAGAGGTTATCAAGTCCAGTTCCCTGCACTGAGGCAGGACAAAGTCAACTAGACCATCCTGCTGAGCGGTGGTTGTCCAAACTGTTCTTAAAAATCTTCAGTGATGGGGATTCCACAACCTCTCTTGGATGCCTATGTCAAGGGAATATTAAAACATTAAATTCTGGATACCTATTATGCTTTTGCTAGAGTATTTCCCTCTCTTGTGCCTTGGGACATTAAAAGAAAATATTACCTCACTTTTACTTGTAACAGCCAGTATTGATTTCACTGTATCTTATTTTTTAGATTCATTTTCTGGTTTTGCAAACCATTCAAATCCGAACGTCATTTTTAAAACTAGTCAATTATCTCAAGCAAACAGCACATCATAATATTTATATTCAACTGAAAAAAATGTGTAGTCCCATTGACTGATTTTCAGGAGTAGGACCTTAGTTCCAAAATTTGACAGGCCTTTTCAAATGGAAAATGAATGTCAGATCTTTGCCTTGGTTTTTTGGAGCCTCAAGTTTTAAGTTTCTCAAGTCTTAATCTAGAGCAGAGGTTGTTTTTAATAGTACTTTAGATGAAACTGAGTTTATTTTTCGTAATTATGACAAAGTTAAAATGTTTTCATGATACATTTGACAATCTTTATGATCCTAGGAACAAAAGGCCGATGAAGCAATTTTGGCTGACCTGTCCAATAGGTCATCATGAATTCTTATCCTCCAGAATTTTAATTGTTTTTTCTGGGTACTTTGGATATTGGATAACATTAGCACTTTTAACTGCTGCTGTTTTTTAGGATGGCTGTTTTTGGTTTGCCAATTTAATTATCCCTCTGAAAATTGAGTTATGACAGTTGAATTATAATTGTGGCTGGCATTAAATAAATATTTTAAGTTAGTCACAATGTCAGAGCTGTTCTAGCAAAGCAGTTGTAAGAGGTAATAACAGGATACAGCCTGCAGAGGCATCATAGCTTGTTTGAAGTGTTTCTTCAGCCTTCCTGTTTTCCTGGGGTCACTGACATCCATTAGGCCAGGATTTCACTCTAGGTCTTTAAGGTTAAAAATCCCCTCAAATGAGGATTTCTGTTTTGTTCTTCTCACTTGTCACTGCCATATCAATTTGGGGCATTTTCACTATGAGTTTGGAGCTTCTGGAACGAATAGAAGTTCATGGGGTTGCCTGGTTAAGGGACTGCTTTTTTATGATGCTCCCATTCCAAATTGATTACTTTTGAAACGTCTGCATGAAGGGAATGGCCCATGGTTATCAACATTCATCTCAGCACCTAGGGTACAGCCTTTGAGAAGTGTAAGTCTGAGGAGCCAGGTATGAGACAGTAATACATGAGGACAACATTTACCTCTGTTCTCTGGCATAGAAGGACTTTCTAGTTTTGACCTCCTTTTAAAGCTGTTCAGTCCTCCTCCCTTGTGGTGCTTCCTGGGAGGTAGATCAATCTGATTGTTCTGCTGAACCTTCCCCAGTACTCTGAGCTGTTGACCCGGGTTACTGCTGCTGCTGGGCCTTCCTCTCTCTGATGCATTATTTTATGACTCTAGCCCCAAACTCCCAGTGTTTTAAGCTAGTGTTTTACTGCACTGTTCAAGTAGGTGTCTATGAGAGAAGGTACAGATATGGCCAGGAAGAGTGGCTCTTTGTACCCACCTGAGAGTTGTCCTAGAGAGGAAGAACAATGCACAATAAGGCGGGAGGAGACCATCAGAAGGAAGAAGAGGTACGACAGAATGAAGAGAGCATGCAGAGAATCAACACACATGCCTTTCTATGGAGAACCAAGGTTTTCAAATAGGAGTGCCCGAGAGACACCAGATAAACTGATGCTATGACACTGTAACTGATTATCTTACATAGCTTTTTATTGTGGTAGTCGGGGTAGTTTAGTAAACATGGAAAAGTATGTAAGTAATGCACTATCTGAAATACAAAATAGACCAGAAGATGAGGGAGAGAGGGGCAGGACAATAATCCTAAAAGCCACTCCAAAAAACTTCAAGTCTCTACCACACCATATAATTCAAAGTGAGCAATGTATCTCTTGATGTATGCAACCAACTTCTAGCAATTTTAATGGGAGTTTTGATATGTAAATATCAAAGGGAACCTATATCCCCAAAATATGTGAACTTATTTTAGCTTTCAATTTTATTTTAGCTTTAGATTTCAATGATAGACGGTTTAATGAGCCGTTCAGCAGCAAGGATAAAGGATACTGGGATGAGTCAGTGACAGATGAGAGCTCTGGTTCCCTGACCCGCCTACTATATTGTTATGATAATTTTCTCTTTTATTCTAACAAGAAATTGTGAGCTCATTTTGGAGCCAGCTACTTTCTAAATGTTCAGCACAGCACCCTAATCGAGTGGACGAAATAACACAGCTAACAGAACCTAGTGTTCCAATTCCTGTGCTCACTCTGGCCCCCTCCTTCTTGAGGAAAACAGATAATCAACCATGGACAACCCCCCATTTCCTGATCTATGACCTGCCTACAATCAAATTTCAATTATGTTGAAGGACCTGGTTACAACATGTTTCATTCTTGTAGTGTAGGTGGGATATCAATGGTGTTCTCTGGTCTATGCTAAACCTTTAAATACACCCAAGACTTCAGCAGTGCTTAGGGAAACAGAACAAAAACTATCCCTTGGCTAGGTATTCCTTTTTTAGGCAAAATGTCAAATCATGAACAGGGTACAAATATACAATCTGTAGAAAATCTTTTAAGGATCTGATTTTCAGAAATTCTAACCACCCACACAATCCCAGTTAAAATCAATGGGAGTTTATCAGCACCTCTAAAAGTCAACCCCTAAACCTCTACATACATCTGTTTAAACACAGTCTGTAAAATTAAGTATATTACCTCACCTAGGAAGAAAGAGAGTAAGGACTCTCCTTTTGAGCTTTCTGAATGAATTATAGTAACTGATAGCCTCAACAGCTTTCCTAACAGCTATGCTTAAGATCTCTATTACAGAGTGTTAATAGTAATAACAACAACAACATCAACAAACAGTGCTACAGTTAAGGTTATTCTCAATATTGTCATTATATGATTTTATCAGAGTTTTAAATTTCAAGAGGCCAAAGCTGGGCATAACAAATAGAAATGATGAATGTATGCAAACAAAAATCCCATTTAAGGGCCAACAAATAAAGCAACAAGACATTATTCATTTCAGTTTTTAAAAATGTGCCCATCAAATCCTCTAACACA
This sequence comes from Eretmochelys imbricata, assembly GCF_965152235.1. Taxonomy (NCBI): domain Eukaryota; kingdom Metazoa; phylum Chordata; order Testudines; family Cheloniidae; genus Eretmochelys; species Eretmochelys imbricata. The sequence goes on along the minus strand of NC_135573.1, from coordinate 123,506,219 downwards.
TGAACATTTATTAAAAAAGAAAAATGCTTACAGTTTAGTCCAAAGCTCTCCTACTTCATTCACCAGCCTGAGAACAAGCCTAAGAAAACATGGACCTTGCATCATAATTTCAAGGTCAGAACATTTAGTCTTTGGCACACTGATGCAAGAATCTCAGTCCATCATTGAGGAGCTTTCAGTGAAAGCACCTTGCCAGCAGATCCCCTTCATAAGTCAATCAAAGGTTGCCTATTAGTAAGCTATAGAGGCTTCCTGTTGGTTAACACATATTTCAAGGGACTATCCAAGATGAGGTGGTCCATTAACACTCCTTTAGTCATAGTGGGGGAAAAAGAAGAGGGAAAAGCAGCTGGGAGCAGGCACAGTGGGGTGGATAGTGGGTTATAGATCGTTATAATAAGCCATAAATCCAGTGTCTCTATTCGATCCATGATTGTTAGTGTCTAGCAAAGTTATGAATTTAACAGTGTTAACGGGCCACTTCACCTTGAATGGTCCCTTGAAATACGTGTTAACTACTTATGCTAAACAATCTGTTCCATATTATATTTAGCGGTGACACTCCGATTATGTTTTCCAGAGCTGAAGAAGAGCTCTGTGTAGCACAATGGCTTTTCTCTCTCACCAACAGAAGTTGGCCCAATAAAAGATATTACCTCACCCATCTTGCCTCTCTAATATCCTGGTATCAACACGGCTTCAACAACACCGCATATGAAAATTTAAGGCATCTTAGAGCAATTATGTTGCCTTTTTAAGTGTTTTGTAAAGCCGTGTGTCCACTTCTGGAATTCTATACATCACATAATAATCATTTTGAAAGGTTAAAGCCCTTCACAGTTGGATGTGGGTGTACTGATGTGACAGCACCAGAAAGACCCACCCAGCCAATCAGAACATGACTTTCGATAATCGGTGTACAGAAATACACTTTAGTTTAGATTTAGACATATTTCCTTCTCCTGCGTTTCTTTCCACTCTCCCCAGAGTTTTTGCATCCATGCAAATAAAATGTACATATTTTGCAATAAGTGAGTTCTTTGATAGTACTTTTTCAGATGCCCTGTAGCTCAATGCTTTTTATATATATTTTGGAGCTGAATATGCAAACTAACCACTTCTCATATCTATTTTCTAAAATGTATATTATATACTTGTGATAGAGGATCAAGCGTGTGTCAATAATTCGTTATTTTAAGATAACAAATTAAAAAAATATTTTTATTCCAAGCTATTTCTGGGGGTGGGGGACTTCCAGAGGTGATTAGGAAACAGCCCTGTGGCCTTCCTCCAAAGCAGAACTCCTGATCAAAGAGTCTTTTGTGTAAATGTTAATGAAACCTCACCTTGATGGGTTAAATGGACGCTAACAGCTGAAAGACACACAGACAGCAAGAAGTGGGATGTTTAGATATGTACACCAATGGACAGGTCAGTTGACAACCAGATATGGGAACAGGAGAGTTGCTATTTAGACTGCACAATACTGACAAGCTCACCAAAGTTCTGGAGGTGAGAGAGAGAGAGAGATGGAATATTCTCAAAGAATGAAAGTTATGAGAACTGTAAATTCAGGTGGGAGAAGCAAATTGGGGGGGTTTTTTGTTTTTTTTTTTTCATTCCATGTTCTCTGTTTTTAAGAAATCTTGTTTTTGCTCAGATTACTGTTGGGTGGGTAATTTCAGGCAGACCTCCTCAAAGAGAAGATAATCCGGTAGGTTCTAAGGAGAGGTGCTGAAGGGTTGTGACGGTGTCACAGGTCCGATGATCTGGAACTGCTCTGTAGGAAGCCACCAGGACTCTGGGTGACTCCCCTCAGGGCATGCTGTCCAGGGCAAACCTCCTTGGCTTCGACCTTCCTGGTCTGACAGTGGAGCATTCAGTATCCCTGTTCACACTGCACACTTCCCCTTGGTGGGAGAAGCCAGAGGGGCCCTGCACCTCAACTCCGCAGTCAGACATGACTCTCAGCCAGCGTTGTAAAGCAGAAGGGTTTATTGGTCAACAGGTACACAGCATAGAACAGAACTTGTTAGCACAGAATTCAGTGACTTTCAGCGAAGTCCATCTTGGGGGGACCTGGGCCAGACAGCCTGGTCTCCTTACCCTTCCAGTCCCCCACAGCAGACTGCCCCGGATCTCCCTGCCTGGCCTCCGACCTGCCTGTAGCTCCTCCTCTGGTCTTTGTGCTGCTTCCTGGGCAAAGTGTCACCTGGTCGCATCCCCCTCCTGGTTCTCAGGTTACGAAGGGTATCGGCCATCACCTACATCCAGACAGCTAAACAGCCTTACCTGCCCTGAGGGCCTCAGCAAAAGTCACACACCCAATTCCCACCACGGAGGTATTGGTGCAATTGGTGCAATATACAGGGAAACTGAGGTACCACACAGTATTAGTATAGGACAGTAAGACTCACATAACAAGGTGAATAATAGCCCACTTCATCACAAGGGTAAACAGTCTGGAACCTACATACGGCTCTCGGTCTCACTCAAGGGGCTTAAAAGGAGCCTGCTCTGAGAGAGTCATGTTACCATTGAGTGGTGGCAGGCAAACAAGAAGAGACCAAGATGAAAGTTGGGGTGGGGTTGGTCACAACATCACAGATAGTGGGTCGCTCCATTCAATCCTGCTAGCAAGGGGGTGTGCAACTTCTCCTCCCTCCCCTTCCAAAAAGGTTACTGTGCCCTGTGGAGGGAGGGGAGATTCTTACTCAGGGAAGCACAGGAAGCATTTGCAGCACTGACCTACCTGAAGGGTTCCACTTGCTGGTGGCAACTTTAAAGTGCTACTAGGGCTCCGCATGCTGAATCCAAACAAACCTCATGTACACCTTCGCAAACTGCAGTGCCAATTGCTAGGGCAGGTAGGCCAGCTCCAGGAACTCTGGCAGAGGAGGGATTATAAGTGACCTTGCCAGTCAGGCTCGCTCTTTGTTGATGGACCCCTGGAAAAATGGGAATCTTTCAGATCTGAGTCAAGCTCATGATATTTAATGGGAATGTGCGTATTAAGAATTGCAGTGAAATCAGAGTTGCTTGATAGGGTTAACAGAAATATCATATAAATATGTAACTAAACTAATGCTTATAAAGTGTTTTGGGATCCTCAGACGATACACACAATGGAAGTGGAAAATATCATCATACATTACTGTCCCAGTGGCTACTGGAGTCAGTGGAAACGGACCCAGTGCCATGTCATTGGGGCCAGGAAATAAGGTAACCGTGACTCCCCGTGTCACACTGTCATTACATATACTATGGTCAGGAATGAAGACCCACAGTCAGCCTGCTAGCATTACACCCAAGCACTCTAACAAGCACAGCTGGGCCCCACTTGAGCCACCTGATTGGCCGAGAGGATTAGCAAACCTGCTCTTAAAATCAGCAGCAACAGCACAGCACTGGCTACTCAAAGCATTTGCCCAAGGCTGTGACAGCTCCTGTTTGCCTGCTTGTTCCCAGCCCTGTCTGCCTCACACAAGGTAACCAGGTGTTGACCATTCAATCTGACTTTGACTCTGGCCTCTGACTCTGGGCTCCAATTCTTGGTGCCTGACTCCGGCTCTCACCTGGCTACTGACTCTTGGTCTGACCCCTAGACACAACTGCCCATGTCCCAATCCCTAACAACCATGCACTTTATATATGGAAAATAAGATGCAAATTTGAATTAGGGGCCAACAGTTCCATTGGGCGGTTCTGGTGACATCACAAACCATGAGTGAAGCCCAAGTGGCTTGTGCAGTCACCAGAACTCCTTTAGAGGAAGTCACTGCTTAGTATTTTTTTTTAAATGCATGGATCTGATCACTTCTTGAAACGGAATAACCAAAGTAATGGTATAAACCACTCAGCCACCAACACCCTCTGCCCTTGTTTCAGCCTGCAGCCGTAAGTGGAGATATGGAATACTCACCATGTATATCTCTAATTCCAGCACTGGATATGAAGCGTGTTTGATTTTTGTGTGTGTGATCCTGTTCAAAGACTTTTTAGCATTTTGTTTACTAACTGAAGGTGCTAAGGAGCTTCATTCACTTCTCAGAAGCCAAAATGCAGCAGAATCTGACAGAGGTCACCAACTTCCCTTCATATGCCAATTTCTTAGCTTTATTGGTTTATCACTCTTGGGAATTATAGAATGTTTTCTTTCTCCTGGTCTGAAATATATTTAACATTGGTCCATAAACAACAGACATTATCAAATAGGGAGACGGGAGGCAACAATTTGGGGTTAGATTTTCAGAAACACATTTCTGCTTGTGCATGCATCAGAGGTAGTGTACATACAAAAACCATGCATCTGAAAATATAGACTTTGATTAGCTCACAAGTGCAACTATGGGGTGAAGCTTGTATAGTTTGAACTTTTCAGCTATACTGGTGTCTATTTTTATCCCATTTGTATGACGAAGTGCTCTTGGGAACTCTTGTCATATACATTCAGCAGATGCCAGAAGTACCTTGCTGAATCAGCACCATAAAATATTTGTCATACTGGGATGGATTATGTGAAAGAAGCATCCTTTTTAAAAACTCTCAAGGTTCTCTATGTGAGGCTGAATATGGCTCTGATTATGGAACTATTTGATGTATCATCGACCAGGTATGCATTATCAAATTTGGAGAGGGTGCAGAAAGGAGCCACAAAAATTATTCAAAGGCTGGAGAAAATGCCTTACAGCAGCAAACTTAAAGAGCTCAGTCTGTTTAGCTTATCAAAAAGAAGATTGAGAGGTGATCTGATTACTGTATATAAGCACTTTCTACAGGAGAAAATACCGGGTACTAAATGGCTCTTCAGTCTAGCAAAGAAAGGCATAACAATATTCAATGGCTATAATATAAAACTAGAGAAATGAAAATAGGCATACATTTTTAGCAGTGAAGGTGATTAACGACTGAAAAATACTACCAAGAGAAGTGGTGGAATCCCCATCTCTTGATGTCTTCAGATCAAGACTGGTTGCCTTTCAGGAAGGTGTGCTTTAGCCAAATACAAGTTATTGGGCTCAGTACAGGAGTAACTGGGTGAAATTTAATGGCCTAGGACAGACAGGATATTAGATGAGATGAGTCAGAGGTCCCTTCTGGCCTTAAACTCTGCAAGTGTTTGAATTACATCCTAAGGGCCAAATTCTGTCCTCAGGTACATGCACACAATTTCCGTTTGTATTTCCATCTGGAGTTGCACGTGTACAGCAGCTGAAGGCAGAATTTGAGACTCAAAGTTTACTGGACAAACCATTTTGCTAGAATAGGAAGACAGGAATAAAGTTACAATTAATCTACAAAACTGATATATAACTAGCCACATCCTGACAAAAAACAGGTATTTCTTTGCTTCAGAATCATCATATTGTTCTTATAGAATCTTTAAAACGCTGCCTTTAAAAAAAGCAACCCCCACAACCTTTCACATGCAGGTATAATACCCGCTAAATGTTTGAAGATTCCTGGGTCCATTATTTCAAACAACAATCTGAATAATTGCTCCTAGGGGAATTCTGCACCACTGCGCATGCGCATAATTCATGTGCCACACATATTTTTTCCCGCAGAAAATAACTTGTCTAAAAGTTGCTGCTGTTCCACCTTTTGTCCACCAGGGCTCTGTGGCACTAGATCAGAGCAGCCACTCCCGGCCAGCCCAAGCTACGACAGGGAAGAGAAAGAGCCTGCAGTGCCTTCTTCACAGCGCCTGTCAGGCCAGGTCAGGAGACAGGAGATATGGTTAGACAGCGTGGTGCACATGGGGCTGCTGGAAGGTCACAGACAGGGGTTCATAAGGACAGACTGGGGCAGGGGCTGAATGGGAGTGGAGGCACAGGGCCACAGGGAAAAAGGGGGGTAGCTGAGTGGGGGTACAGAGACATACGGGGATGGAGGGAGGGGGTCTAGGGCCAAATGGTGATGGGGGAAAGTGGGTGTCTGAGTGGGGGTGGAGGGACATATGGGGACAGGGGCAGATGTGCCTGACTGAATGGGAGAGGCTAGGGGTCAGCCAGGGTCTGCATGGGGGAAGATCCCTAACAATCCCTCCCTGCCCCCAAAAAGCCTGTTCCACACTGTTTCAACCCATACTCAAGAATCCTCCAAGTTTGCATACAGGCGACTTCCCAGTAATTACTTCCCTCTCCCTCAGTTACTCCATTACCCCTGACTCCCGGAAACCTTTGCACGGCTTCTGAGGGGTGTGGAAAATATGGTTCTGTATTGTAGTTTAAATGAATTATTACTCAGATTTCTGCATTAATATGCCTACTAAGGAATCTATTTGTCAAAAAATATTTCCTGAATCTTTTTTGTCATCTGTATTGTTACAGAAATAGTTGCCAACAGGTATTTTGAAATAAATTACCAAAATAATTGAAACTGGTATGATTATATTGTGTTATTTTGACAAATAAAATATGCAGAATCTTAAAATATTGTGCGTAGAATTTTTAATTTTTTGGCACAGAATTCTCTGAGGAGTAAATAAGGAATATTCCTGTGATAAAGTTGCTATAAATTTACTGTACTTAAGATGGACCAAAAACTTATTAAGGTCCCAATTCAGCAGGAGTGGGTAGGTGAGATTCTGTGGCCTGTGTTGTGCAGGAGGTCGGACTAGATGATCACAATGGTCCCTTCTGACCTTAGTATCTATGAGTTTAACTGTATGTACACACTTAAAGTTAAGCACCAGTTTAAGTCTTCTGCTGAACCAGGGCCACAATAACTTCTTTTTCCTCTTCAGCACTAGGTCAGTATGACAGTGTCTGCAGGTCTTTTGGCACAGAAACATTCAAATACAGGAGACGCTAATTAAACCATTATTTTTTTTTTCTTGCAAGGGAAAGGAGAGATTCTGAAATTAACACTTTATTGTTTCATACAAGACAAAATTAAAAACAAACAAACAAAAGCACACCTCCACAACTTTTCATAAAAGCTAAAAGGGCTTTTTGTAAAAAAAAATCTTAGGAAAAGTCCCCAAGACTTTGCAGCTAAAACAGAATAAAAGAAACTATTTTTTTTAACAGATGTATTTGCTGTCAGCAGGCATGCTTCATTTGTCATCTGCATGAAACTAGGTTATGTCACCATAGGCCACTGAGTTATTAAGTAAGTAAATATGCCACTGTTTCCGTGCCCTCCTTTTATTTCCTTACTTCTTCGGTCTCCTCTGGCTCTCTCTCTTGATGCTCTCTTTCCCACCTCATTTCTTTCAACTCTTGTCTGTATTTCCGTTCAATGAACCGTTTCTGATGGGCCATCTGGGGAAAGTTATCTGACACAGGGAAAAATATTTTACATTAATAGAGGGCAGCTGATAGCACAGAGAATGCTTCAATTTTTATTTATTTATTTTTCTTTTATAAGATGGAGGAGAAAAAGTCATGCTGTTAACATTTTGCCTCCTTCATTTGTAACGCTCAGTACAAAACTGGAAGTCCAGCACGATCAGACCACCTTACTTTCAAAGATAATTTCAACATTTGTTTCCCTTGCTACGGAGCCTGGCCTATTCTCAGAAATAGAGATTATAAAATGCTGACATAGTAACATGTCCAAGTAATACTTGGGTTTTACATTTTGTTCCCCGGCAAATGGTAGCTAATATTGAAAAAGTGAAGTGAGAATAATACATCAACACTCTGCGGAATGAGAGCAACTAAAATATCTGAGAAAGTCAGAGCACTGGTTCTGAGTGTTGTACAGATGTTCACATTATTACTGTTTTTATTTTAGAAAATGCAAAAGCATGCTTGATAGCCAGGCAACATTTTGAGTAGGAAAATGATAGCCAAGTTCTAAGATAACAAACCTAGAATCATAGAACTGGAAGGGACCCCAAGAGGTTTCCTAGTCCAGTCCCCTGTACTCGAGACAGGACTAAGTATTATCTAGACCATCTCTGACAGGTATTTGTCTAACCTGCTTTTAAAAAATCTCCAATGATGGAGATTCCACAATCTCCCTAGGCAATTTATTCCAGTGTTTAACCATCCTGACAGTTAGAAAGTTTTTCCTAATGTCCAATTTAAACTGCACTTGCTGCAATTTAAGCCCATTGGTTCTTGTTCTATCTTCAGAGGTTAAGGAGAAATACTTTTCTCCCTCCTCCTTGTAACAACCCTTTATGTACTTGAAAACTGTTATCATGTCCCCTCTCAGTCTTCTCTTCTCCAGATTAAACAAACCCAGTTTCATCAGTCTTTCCTCAGAGGTCATGTTTTCTAGATCTTTAATCATTTTTGTTGCTCTTCTCTGGACTTTCTCCAATTTGTTCACATCTTTCCTGAAATGTGCACCCATTACTCCTGTTGAGGCCTTATCAGCACAGAGTGCAACAGAAGAATTACTTCTCACGTCTCGCTTACAACACTCCTACTAATATGATGTTTGCTTTTTGCAAGTGTTACACTGTTTACTCATATTTAAATTGTGATCCACTATGACCTCCAGATCCCTTTCCACAGTACTGCTTTCCAGGCAGTCATTTCCTATTTTGTATGTGTTTGCATTTGTCCTTTACTGAATTTCATCCTATTTATTTCAGACTATTTCTCCATTTCTAACCATTTCTAATTGCATTAAAAGCCATTCTCAAAAAGCAACGATTTAGCTTTCTACAATTCTAAAATATAAATAGCAGAATTCAATTTTAATTTTCTTATAGTATCAATGGTTAATATCAATGTTATGTTCAAGCATTTTAAAATTTTTTTATACATTTAAATTTTCACATTTGCAGGAAATTATGAGGGGGTCAGACAATTAGTTAATGACAGTAGATGCTGAGATTTAAAACGTTACAGCAAAATCATTAAAATGCAAACTGTCAACATCACGTCAAAATACACAATCAGACCTGTTTTTCCTATTCATTTGTCGGTCCATTTGTGACAAGCCTAATTCAAAAGTCTAAATCACTGGATTTTGACTCTAATAGATTCTCAGGCACCATTTTTCTTACTTTTGCCTATCTATAAATATTGATGATCATTAATGAAAATATTTTTGCGTTGGTTAGTGTATGTATGGTGAAATCAACGTTTACGGACTTTTATTGATTAAAAATGTAATCTTTCTAGATTAAATATAAATATTTATTTAGAAATATATCAGTGCATGTTTGAGTGGTATCTGGTTTAAGCTCAATCCAGACTAGTCTGAGGTGATGATGGTGGGTTGTGGGCAACACCTGGAGATGACAGAGAGATGAACATAAAAACTTAATGGCCACAGTAGATCAGAACAAAGGTCCATCCAGCCCAGTATCCTGTCTTCCGACAGTGGCCAATATCAGATGTTTCAGAGGGAATAAATGGAACTCGATAATTGCCCTGTGATTCATCCCACCTCATCCAGTGCCAGCTTCTGGCAGACAGAACATGGGGCTGCATCCCTGACCATCGTGGCTAATAGTCATAGATGGATCTATCCTCGATTAACTTATCTAATTCTTTTTTGAACCCACTTATACTTTTGGCCTTCACACCATCTACTGACAAAGAGTTCCACAGGTTAACTGTACATTGTGTGAAGAAGTACTTCCTTATGTTTATTTTAAACCTGGTGCCTATTAATTTCATTGGGTGACCCCTGGTTCAAGACCACAGGGGAAGATCCTTAGTTGCTGTAAATTGTTTTAGCTCCATTGACTTCAGTGGAGCTGCAAAAACTTACACTACAGCTGAGGATCTAGGCTTTTAACACTGTTCCATAGCATTGTCCTAGAATTGACCTATCTTGTCCACATTATCAAAAAACATTTTAGAAGACGGATGCCCCTAACCACAGTAAACAACCTTATTAGCAAATGATTGTAAAATATGTAGGGTACATTCACCCTGTACCACAGAGCAAGCTTCTGTTCCACATTAAAGCAGGGGAACCTGCGAGTGGTTAAGAAACTAAGTACAATAAGGGACAACTGCTGTATCTGTGACTTACTGAAAACTTCCCTTTGAAAACGCCTGTGTGTGTCATATGTACTATTTGACTTTTAACAAAGTTTTATGGAAACTATTAATAAGCAAACCTAAAGTTCAGAAGTGGATAGCACTTTGTGTACATTCTCTGGCCCATTTTTCTCCCCCATAAAACATGCACCTTGCCCCCCATGAAAACCCAGTTGAGTAAATTACAATAGTTTTCCCAGTTCCCAAGAAAACCTCTTACATTTTTCAAGCGCATCCATAGCAGCTCCCATTTCTGCTTGTTGAATACTGTGAAAACCAAACAAAAACATGGTAAAAGTTTATGCTTTACTGGGTAAACTACAGTTTCCCAGAATCTGGGGTTCAGATTACTCTGTAGTGATCCACTCTTCAAATAATCATTTGGTCAGTCAGTCCCATAACATAATGGATAAATCAAGTTTTCCACAAATGTACACATAATAGTGCCATAATTCCTATGGAATATTAAAAAAAAAAATTAGATCAATAAGGTTGTTAGAACATTGTTTTGTAATTAATTATTGAAGCAATTGTTTTAATTAAGAAAAATGAATAAAGATAGAAGAGTGAGCAGCAAAAATCAAATGACATTTCAACTCTATACTACAAAGTGAAAATTATGTACTTACGGTCCTGTTCTAATAATCTTAGAGGTTTAAGACCATTATAAAAATGTGTAACTTTTTTTTTCTATGCAAAAAAATAATGAGGGCTGGATTGCTGGCAGTGATCTGTAAAAATGGGGAAAGACTCTGATCCTAAATTGCCAATTTAAATTTGTCCATAGTCAGCAGTGACCAAAAGTCACTGCCATCTGGAAGCTATTTGGTGGTTTCAGTGTATAAATGTCACTAAACACATCTGCTTGTTGGGAGCCTCAGCAGAGAGGCTAAGGACCAAATGGACATTGAGACTGGACTACCTCCAGCCACTAGGATATGGTCCCATTAAAGTAAGGTTGAAGCACAGACGCAAAGTACTGTGGGGAAGGCTGCACAGCTGTTGCTCATGTTGCTTTATCTTTTCTGTGACTAATCAGCAAATATTAGTCTCCTGTGCTGTCATTTCAGAGACTTTCACAATCAAATTCGCTTTTTAAAACCATTTCATACATTTCCACTGTACCTTGGACCTTTACCACATCCTATTCTTTCCCCTTTGAAATAAACAGCGACTGTATATGTTCTGGCATGAGAAGGTCCCACTGTCTGCAGGGTCCTGAGATAAGACAGACATAATTTTTGTTCAAACATAAAGTATGAAACAATAACCTATCAGTGGCATATATATCACCAAGTTTTCAAACCATTTAGCAAGATTAGCACAAGGCACAAAGTCAGAGGCTAGACTGCTGGATGTATATGTTACTTCAACCAAAAGATGTCAAAACTGTGAATTTTACGTACATACGCGAAGTATGTACATAAAATTTGTCTTTGTGTAAAACTAGCTTTATTTAACAATCCTGGCTTACACATAAGCCCAATTAAAAATGTAAATGCATGACCTGTAGTCAAAAATGCTTACATGCTCATCCAATTGCTGCAACTCTGTGGATCCATTTTTAATTGCATGCACAAATATAGCTATACAATTGGACACACACTTTTAATCAGATAAGTCAGCCCATGTGCACTGAAATTTTGGCCCATAAACTGTAAAGAGTTACCAAGGTTTAAAGGAGTGTTGATATTTGATATGCTGCTCCTCTACATGAAAAATTCACAGAATAAACACATTGTTCCATCAGAAAAGTTACAGTTTCTGTCACTTATCAGACCACCTTTCCATTGGAGTGAGAATCTGTGCTATGCATTAGCAACCGTCTCAAGGAGAAAGACATAATTCCCTAGACACACAATGAATTTGCTTTTCCTTTTATCTCTTTCCTCTGCCCCAACTCTCCCCACTGCCAGAATAAGTTCTGTCAGCTACCTTGTTTCTCAACAGAAGGAGCAGCAAAACTTCATATCAATTTTTGAAATATCTAACCAAACTACTCTGCATCTAATGAACTGTGTAACACCAAACATACATACAAACAAAATACACCCTAGATTTTAAAAGCAAAACTACTGGCTGCAAATGCAGTGAAACAAATAACTCCATGGCAAGAAAATTAAACAAGGTAATAGGAAGATAACAGCATATGTACATGTACTATCAAAATCAGTTTATCATCATAAAAAAACTCAGCACAAACATAATGTACTTATACTCAGTGGGTTTCACAAGAAACAGAAATTCATTTATTTTTTATCTATCTCCCTTAAGATAAGGAGTAAGCTCACAGATAAAGACTTGGGAAATCAGATCTGCAAAGTATCACTTTGCAATCATATTTCTGAAGTACGCCAACTTTCACTGCAACTCACTGCACTTCATATGAAACTTTACTTCAGTAAATGTGAGAAATATGCCTGGGTTTTAATTCTATACACATTTTGGATATAATAAATACTGATAATAAAAGGCTGGCACTTTGATAGCATTTTCTTTCCTCCTTTTTTCAGCTACTTACATTGCACCATCAGTGTAGTACTTGTGTGGATGTGAAAGTGCTTTACAAATATATAACATTAAATATCATCTCTATGAGGTAGGTATAATCCCTATTTTACAGCTGGGGAAACTGAGGCACAAGGATCATACAAAGTTCATGGTACTGCTGGGAACAGAGCTCAGGTTCTTGACTTACAGTCAACGGGAACATCCAAATAACAATCTTCCTCACCTCACTCACTGTACTTGAGCATTCTGAATATTCCTTTCATTTTTAAAATTTTCATCTTTTAAGGAAGAACTCATTTAAAAACTCCCTGTAAGCCCAGAAAAAAAAATTCACTAGGGCTTTATGTAATGAAAAGGCAAAGTTCTAATTAATTCAGCTCTGCAGTGATTAGAACATACAGAGCTCAAAACGTTGGCTCAACAATTTCTACTCTCAAACAAAACAAGACTGTTTTTAATATCTTTGGTTTGGAAGCATACTGAATTATTTCTTTAAACAGACAGAACAATTTTAAACCTAGTCGTGATCAAATGGAGTATTAAAATAAAGACAAGATATAAGAAAGATGTTCAGAGTCTGATCACATCTTGTACTGGGTAAAACAAAGACTGATGATTAGTTTGTATAAGTGATACAGGGGTCCTTACTTGTACAGAGGAATGTCTGGCTCTTTTCCTTCCGTCCTGAGAGTCAGGCAGCATTGCTGAAGCTGGGATTTAGGGTCATTCCAATCCTGATTTAAAATGAATTCCTATAATAAATCCACAAAGATAGATTGAGAGTTTGCAGTAACAGGTCAAATTGCAATGATATATGAAAACATGAAGCAAACTGACCTTACCTTTAATCGTGGAAAAAAGCACACGTTCATGAAAGTGTGAACATACTCCAAATCCTTATCAATGTAAAGTGCAGCAATAAAAGCTGAGAAACAAAATATTTAGATATTACCACCCACACAAGAGGAGTGTAGTGCTTTGCACTCTTAAAGCACTATTAGAGTAATTTAGAGTACTTTAAAATCATCAACGAACTAAGCTTCACAGCATTGCTGTGATGTGGGTATTATTGTCATCACTGCTTCACAGGGAAGGAAACTGAGTCAGCAAGAGGTTAAGCAACTTGCCCACGTTCACACACACTGTCATTTATAGAGCCAGGAACAGAGCCTGGCTCCTAATCCTGTAATTTAACTAGCAGACCAGGACTTCTTAGAAATAAATCACTACTGGGTACACTACATGCATCCGATGAAGTGAGCTGTAGCTCACGAAAGCTTATGCTCAAATAAATTGGTTAGTCTCTAAGGTGCCACAAGTACTCCTTTTCTTTTTGCAAATACAGACTAACACGGCTGCTACTCTGAAACCTATAAATGCTTAGGTATAAATCACTATTGTTTGTGAATAGTTTCCATTTACTAAAAGGATTTGGCAAGAGACAACAGATCTAAATTTCTCACACAATGTATTAAAATGCACTGGATACAGATTAACTTTCTTGGCAAAATATTTATTACCATTTAAACTGCCTTGGAAGGAGAACGGCAAACACTTTCATAAATGGATTGAGGGGCCTGCTCTATGTGTCTCTGTACTCTTTGTGGAAATACTATTTTGAAACCTCCTACTGAAATTCAGTGAAGCACAGAGTACCCCTACATTCTGGGATCACCTTTTCCTCTCTTTCTCTAATAATGTGAGCATGTCAGAGCCACAACCTCTGAGTTGTCAGAACTCCTGTCCTGCTGACTCAGATGCCAATAAATCCTCACTCTTAGGGACAAATTATTGACGTCACCTATACTGACCCTCCATTTCTGAGCCCACAATTTTGCACCTGCAGTTCTTTGCGGGATACAACTCGGGTCATGTAAACAAATAAGTACTTGATTGCACCTGCAAATCAGGTACTTAGGCATCTAAATCACCTTCTTTGCGTCTGCTTGTAGGGGATGCAAAAAGGGAGGCTAGTATTTGACTATCAAGCCCTCGAAAGTGGAGATTACTTACTGTAGCTGGAAGTTCTTCAAGATGCTTGGTCCCTATCTGTATTCCACACGTGTATGCGTCATGCCATACGCCTGAGTCTGGAAATTCTTCAAAGCAGTGTCCGTTGGCCCGCACGTGCGCAGTAGCTCTTCTCTCGTGCACCCTAGCAAGGGTATAATAGGTAGTGCAGGTCAACACTTCTCCAATTCCTCTTCTTAGCACAGATCCAACAGGACCCTCAGCAGAGTGGATGGAGGGTGGGTGTAGAACACAGATAGGGACCACACATCTCAAAGAACTTCTAGTTACAGTAAGTAACTTCCACTACTTCTTCGAGTGATGGTCCCTATGTGTATTCCACACACAGATGATTGGCAAGCAGTGTTTAGACTGGAGATGGGTGTGAGGAGGCTTGTAGCAAAGATGCTTGCAATACTGCCAATCCCGCCACTGCATCTGTAGCCAAGGCATGGAGTAGATCATAGTGTGTTGGCAAACATGTGGATTGAAATCCAGGTGGCTGTTCTGCAGATGTTCTGCAGCAGAATGTCTGATAGGGATACCACGGAGGTATCCTGTGCTCCCCACTCCAGGGGGAGGAATATTTACTATCTTGTAGCACCCTAAGATGCATCCCGAGACCCACTTAGAAATTCTCTGGGAGGAAACTGGCTTGCCCATGGGACTGCTGTGCTATGGCGATAAAAGAGTTGAGGTGATTTCCTAATAGGTTTGGTTCTTTGCAGGCAGAACACCAGGGCACACTGTACATTGAAAGACTGAAGTTTCCTGTCTTCAGAGGAAGCATGGGGTTTTGGGAAAAATACAGGTAAGTATCGTTTGATTGATGTGGAACTCAGAAACAATCTTGGGGAGAAACTTTGGGTGCAGTCGAAGAGAAACCTTTTCTTTGTGAAACACTGTATAAGGAAGTTCCACCATGAAGTGTCCAAGCTCGCCAACCCACCTAGCTGACGTGATAGCTACTAAGTATGCCACCTTCATGGACAGATGGGCTGTCATAAATATAAAGGGAAGGGTAAACACCTTTAAATCCCTCCTGGCCAGAGGAAAAACCCTTTCACCTGTAAAGGGTGAAGAAGCTAGGATAACCTTGCTGGCACCTCACCAAAATGACCAATGAGGAGACAAGATACTTTCAAAGCTGGAGGGGGGGGGAGGGAGAAACAAAGGTTCTCTCTGTCTGTGTGATGCTTTTGCCGGGAACAGAAAAGGAATGGAGTCTTAGAACTTAGTAAGTAATCTAGCTAGATAGGCGTTACAGATTCTGTTTTGTTTAAATGGCTGATAAAATAAGTTGTGCTGAATGGAATGTATATTCCTGTTTTTGTGTCTTTTTGTAACTTAAGGTTTTGCCTCGAGGGATTCTCTATGTTTTGAATCTGATTACCCTGTAAGGTATTTACCATCCTGATTTTACAGAGGTGATTCTTTTACTTTTTCTTCAATTAAAATTCTTCTTTTAAGAACCTGATTGCTTTTTCCTTGTTCTTAAGATCCAAGGGTTTGGGTCTGTGTTCACCTATGTCAATTGGTGAGGATTTTTATCAAGCCTTCCCCAGGAAAGGGGGTGTAGGGTTTGGGAGGATTTTTTTGGGGGGAAGACGTTTCCAAGCGGGCTCTTTCCCTGTTATATATTTGTTAGACGCTTGGTGGTGGCAGCAATAAAGTCCAAGGGAAAAAGGTAAAATAGTTTGTACCTTGGGGAAGTTTTAACCTAAGCTGGTAAAAATAACCTTGGGTTTGAAAGGCGTACTAGTGAGCTTGGACAGGGCAAAGTTAGAATCAGATTGAGGGGTAGGTCTAAGCACTAATCTGAAGGTCCTGATCAGGGCTTTCATGATTTGTACTGTAGCTGGGTTATTAAAGAGAGATCATCCTTCCACCAGAGGGAGGAAGGGACTAATATCGCTGCTAGGTGTACTTGTAGCAAACTAACAGAAAGACCTGAAGTCTTCAGGGATAGGAGATAGTCTAGAACAACTGGAATGGTTAAAATATCTGGAGAATGTTAGTGCAGTTGTGCACAGGCTGAAAGGAGCACCTCAATGGGAGCTGAACATGAGCATTCTATTTCTGATGCCCATCCAAAAACAAGGCCATGAGATGCAGTGTGCCCGGATTGGGATCCTTGGTCTTCCACCTGCTGTGGGTTAGGAGATCTGAGAATAGACAGATTGTTAGAACTTCCATGAACCAGAACTGTCTGGGCCAATGAGGTGATAGGAGAATGACGTTGGCTCTGTCGAGACTTATCTTCCCTATGACCTGTGGAAGCAGGGAACTGGGAGGAAAGGCATATCAGAGGCCGTTTCTCCAAGACATCAGCAGAGCATTGCTTTGGGAATCTCAACCCATGGCTCCCCTGGAGCAATATAGGGGGAGCTTTCTGTTTGTTTGGGATGCGAAGAGGTTGAATAGCAGAGTTACCCACTGTGTAAATATCTTGCTCAGAACTGTGTTGTGAATCTCCTACTCATGGTCTATCAAGAAACTTCTGCTTCATTTGTCTGCCAAGGGAGTTGTGAATTCCAGGAAGGCACATGGCCTGTTTTATGATACAGTTCCTGACACATCAGTTCCAAAGTCTGATGGCTTACTGGCCGAGGGGATGAGATCTTACTCCTCCCTGTTTGTTTATATAGTGGTGATATTGTCCAACATTATCTGAATATGGAGTGAGTGTATATGCAGAAGAAAGGCCTTGCACGTCCTCAGTTTCAGTAAGTTTGTACGTAGTCTGGCCTCTAGTGGCGTCCCAGTACCCTGAACAGTGTGGTTATTCAGATGAGCAGCCCACCCCAGAAAAGAAGCAACCATTACAATGGTGGCCCTGGGAGTTGGAGGGCCGAAGGGAACTCCCACCATGACCTTTTCCGTGTTCAACCACCAAGTCAGATGACAACTCTGGTAAGAACGACCAGGAGTTGATGTGTTTCTTGCTTGGTTGACAAATTGAGTGGAGCTGAGCCGGAAGGCACTGTACATGGAGTCTGGTGAAAGGAGTCATGTAGGTACATGCAGCCACGAGGCCCAACAGTGAGAGGCACTTGTGCACGGATTGCAGGTTATGTGAAATCAGGGTGCTCAGTGCATGAAACCTTTCTGAGAGGAGGAACAATCTTGCGAAATCCAAGTCCAATCTTGCCCCTATAAAGTTTATTGACCTTGTGGGTAACAGAACAGACTTTTCTTCATTTATGCACACACTTAAGTGGGAGGGATAGCTCAGTGGTTTGACCATTGGCCTGCTAAACCCAGGGTTGTGAGTTCAATCCTTGAGGGGGCCATTTAGGGATCGGGGGCAAAAATTGGGGATTGGTCCTGCTTTAAACAGGGGGTTGACTAGATGACCTCCTGAGGTCCCTTCCAACCCTGAGATTCTATGTATCATATATTTCTCCCCACCTTTGTCTAGCTACATTATAAACTTTTGGGGGGAGGGGAAGATAGCTCAGTGGTTTGAACATTGGCCTGCTAAACCCAGGGTTGTGAGTTCAATCCTTGAGGGGGCCAGTTAGGGATCTGGGGTAAAAACTGGGGATTGGTCCTGCTTTGAGTGGGGGGTTAGACTAGATGACCTCCTGAGGTCCCTTCCAGCCCTGAGATTCTATGATTCAGAGTTGTATGAAACACCTTGATGATGACTTGACGTCATGACAAGATCAGACCAGGAGCCAATCGTTCAGGTATGGAAATACTGTATATTCTTGGCATCTCATCTGGGTTACCACTACAAGGAAAACCTTTGTAAATACTCTTGGTGCCATAGCCAGCCCAAAGGGGAGGACTCAAAAAATGGAAGTGCTCCTGGCCTACCATAAAATGCAGGAACTTCCTGTGTGATGGCTGAATGTCCATATGGAAACACGCATCCTTCATATCGAGAGCCATGAACCATAACCCTTCCTGAAGGGAGGGGATTATAGATGCCAACCTCATTGTCCGGAACTTCCACTTTCAAATAAAGATGTTGAGTTGTTGAAGGTCCAGGATGGGTCTCCACCCGCTGTCTTTTTTGGGAATTAAGAAAAACGGAGAATAAAACCTTCTCTAATGGTAATGAGACGGAATGTGCTCTATTGCCCCTCAGTGAGGGAAGCTGCTTCCCACTGAAGAATCACCTTGTGAGAATGATCCCCGAAGGGGGACCAGGAAGGGGATGTGAGAGGTGGGAAGGAAAGAAACTCTATGGCATTTCTGCAGACTCTATGGATAATCTCCAGAACTCAACTGTCCACAGTGATCTTGTTCCAGTTGTGGGCGAAGAGCGTGAGACGGCCCCCAAAGATGACAGGGGACATGGTGATTGGCATCAGTGGTGGTACGTGGGTCTTGACCAATACGTCAAAAGTGGCCCCTGACTGAGAGTGATTAGAGGCTGTGGCAGTAGAAGGGGCTGAGAAACGAGGTCTCTAAATCTTCTGGTGTTGTCATGGTGGTTCAGCTGTGCGCTGGTAATAATGTGCATGAGGTGGCGGAGGCCTCATTCTATAGGGTTGCCTCTGATGTTTCCTTCTGGAGGTCGAGGTATAAATCCGCAGGGAATGCAGAATTGATCTCAAATCTTTTAGTGAGTTCAGGGACTCATCCATTTTCTCACTGAAGAGATTCAATTTGTCAGAAGGGACGTCCTGGACCTCCCTAAGAAATCCTCATGATTGCAGCCAGGAATCCCTCCTTATAACTAGAAGAGTGGCCAAACTTCTGGAAGCTGTGTCAGCCGCATGCACTGCAGACTGGAGGGCTACCTTTGCCACCAGCTTCCCCTCATTGAATAGAGACTGAAATTGGGCCCTATCTTCTGTGGGAAGCTTGTTTGTGAAGTCTGGATGCCTGGAATAGGTTTTAACATAGTATTTTGTAATAACACTTGGTAGTTAGCAGGAACAAAATACCATCTCTCAGCCCTTTTCAGTGTAAAAGGAACAGGATGATGTAGTGTTCCGTTCCATAACACTCTAGCTGATGGGTATGGCCACCTTACTCAGTCCCTGCGACTGTATGATGTCCAGGAGCCAATGTTGAAAGTTCTGGGCCTCCTCTGATAGAATCTGGAGATCACTGGACATTCTTTGTAACAGCTCCTGCTATTGGCAAGGGTCATTCAGCAGAGAAGGCGAAGAAAGAGCAACCACTTCATCTGGAGTTGATGAAGAGACAACCAACGGAATGTTGGTACCTGCCACTCTTGTTCCACCTCTTCCTCCTCGTACATGGACGAACCAACTGGCAAGAGGGAGAGGAGCGATATGACTCTTGAGAGGGGCCTGGAAGCCTGCCATGTGTATCCCACAAACACCAAGAAGGCCAGAAAGAGCGGTCAATCGGTTGTCAGGGACCCTAAGGAAATTGGTAACAGCAGTCCCAGGGCGAGGGGGGTTGTATCGAGTGGAATGGTGGGTGCTACTTCTCGACTGCCTATAGGGGCTCAACTGTCTCTACAGAGATACCAATGGGGCCATCTTCTCTGATTCCTCTGAATCAGAGAACTGCTCCATAGGTAGTGGCGGTGCCATCGGTACCAGGGTAGTCCTGCCGGATGGTTGGAGATGAAATGATTCCTGGGATACTGATGTAGACTCCTCCCCCAAAGTAAGGGCATGTATCCTCTGGTGTTATACAAGTCTCTGTACGCCCTGGTGTCTGAGGAGCTCCTGTAGATCCAGTGCATATGCAGCAACTGGACGGTCTTTAGATGGATGAAGCATTACCAACAATGGGGCTGGACCAGCACTCGTAGATGGAACCGGTGAATGTCTATCTTTGCATTTTGGTACTGAAGTGATCAACAGAACTTTTTATGCATTTTGCCCTCTGATCTGGGGGTCTTCATGGAGCAAGTTCATTAGGTTTCATTTGTGAGGTCTCACCTGACCTGGACTGGCTGGGGAGGAAGCTCGTCTCTTATAGACAGTCCTCAATGGGGATATGTTTTTGCATCGATGATAGTGCCCTTTACTCTCATGGGGAACCCTGGAAGAAGAATCCTTGGATTTACATGTTGAAGGCTGTGCACCAAGGCACGTGCTTGGACAGGTGCTGCTAGGTAGTTGAGGCCAATGTTCAGGGGGTCTCCCTGGCCCAGATTGGAAAAGTGCCTCATAATCTTCTCTATCAGGTGAAGCTCCTGCGCTAGTTGAGTTCTGGGTGGGAAGGAGCAACAGATACTGCACTTTGCAGAGAGATGCACCTCCCCCAGACAGCACAGGCAGTGTTGATATTCTTCACTGATGGAGAAGGATCAAGGACAGGAGACACAAATCTTGAATACTGGGACGCTGGGCATAGTTCTGGAGCCAGGGAGGGGTTCCCCAACCGGGGAGTGTCATAAATATAAAGGGAAGAGTAACCACCTTTCTGTATACAGTGCTATAAAATCCCTCCTGGCCAGAGGCAACATCCTTTCACCTCTAAAAGGTTAAGAAGC
This sequence comes from Eretmochelys imbricata, assembly GCF_965152235.1. Lineage (NCBI taxonomy): Eukaryota > Metazoa > Chordata > Testudines > Cheloniidae > Eretmochelys > Eretmochelys imbricata. Next base: position 123,485,306 of record NC_135573.1, on the reverse strand, counting down.
TAAGGTAACCTTGCTGACACCTGACCCAAAATGACCAATGAGGGGATAAGATACTTTCAAATCTGGAGGGCGGGGGGGGAGGGGGAAGGCTTCTGTCTTTCTGTGTGATACCTTTGCCGGGAACAGATCAAGGAGCTCTCCAACTCCTATAGAGTTAGTAAGTAATTTAGCTAGAAAATGCATTAGGTTCTCTTCATTTTTTGGCTTGTAAATTCACTGTGCTCCAGGAAAGGTGTATTCCTATTTTTGTGTCTTTTTGTAACTTAAGGTTTTGCCTAGAGGGATTCTCTATGTTTTGAATCTGACTGCTTGTAAGATTATCTTCCATTCTGATCTTACAGAATTGTTCTCTTATCTTTTTTTGTTCTTCTAATAAAGTTCTGATTTTTAAGAATCTGATTGGTTTTTTTGGGTCTTAAAAATCCAAGGGGTTTGTGCTCATCTTGTTTATTCTCAAGCCTCCCCAGGAAAGGGGGTGTGAGGGCTTGGGGGGATATTTTGGGGAAATAGGAACTCCAAGTGGTCCTTTCCCTGTTCTTTGTCTAAAACACTTGGTGGTGGCAGTGTTTTACCTAATCCAAGGACAAAGACTTTGTGCCTTGGGGAAGTTTTTAACCTAAGCTGGTAGAAATAAGCTTAGGGTGTCTTTCATGCGGGTCCCCACATCTGTACCCTAAAGTTCAGAGTGGGGAAGGAACCTTGACAGGGAGAAATACACTATACTATAAACTTCTTCACTATTAATCTAAAAATATAACTATATACAAATGTTTTCTTGATAGGTAATGAAATGATGTGAAGGAGGACATAATACTGACTCCGGCCATGTAGTGGTAAGAAGCAACTGGAGATGTGTCAACTCACACTGCCTATTATACCCTTGGTTGGGAGCACAAGGAGAGCTACTGTGCATGTGTGGGCCAACAGACACTGCTTTGAAGAATTTCTTGAGTTGGGTGCATAGCATGCATGTGTACCGAAGTGTGGAATACACGTACGGACCATCACTTGAAGAAGTATCAATCTGAAAATAGCAAAATCCAACCAAAAACCTGAGTTAAAACATGTATTTTAAAATAATACTTCTTTTTAAATGGAATTATTAAACAAGTCCTGGGGAAAAACAGGCTGTTTAAATACCTTGTAGAATGAGGGCCTTTATCTCCATACTGTCTCAATATGCTTATTCAATGTAGTCACAAAGAAGCTTTCCCTATTTTTTCACATGCTTTTACTTTTTAAGTATTAAATATTTAATTAAGTAATTAAGTATTCTGTTAACAGTCTGATTAAGATCCCATATTGGCACTCACACTCCAAGAGATCAGCCAAAGTCTTAGTCCGAAGAGCCACAGGTCTCTTCGTCTTGTCGTTAGTGATGGCAAATTCCTGCATACCCAGCTCTTCTGCTACTTTGGCCTGTGTCCTGTTGTTCACCAATGAGCTTCGCAACAACTGAAACCACAAAGAGATCCACCCAGTTTTAACATTAGATAACGTTAAATTATAAGAGTAAAGCAGCTTGTTAGGTCTCTGGCCCCATGAGTTTACTGCATTTTTCTTCTCAGCACATTCTGATTTCTGCTGGTGTTTGTACACCCAGCCTATCACTGGAGAGTCTCCTTTTGTTTCTGATCCAACTTTTGTTTCATTGTCCCTTCTTTCTACTGTCTGGCTCCCTTGTTCCAGTCCATCTGATGGTAAGGAAGAGGGTGATTTGGAAGCTCAGATATTACAGGGATGGCTTCATGGGTGTTACCAGAAACAACTAAAAATGGTTAAGTACGGTGCTCCAGTACCACTGGTAGGAGAGCAGCATGAAACTGACTAGGACTGTGTGCATTAGCCAGTTTTATTGTGCTGTTGGTGCCCAGGTGATATAGCAGTGCAGGAGGAAGTGCACAATCATGCTGATGGAGGATTCTGAGAGATCCTCCTGCTTAGAAAGAAGGTGCAGTTCCCATATTCCTGCATTACATTTAAAAATTTTGGAGGTGGTCCTCTTTAAAAACAAATGCCCTCTCCCCATCACTCCACTTCTTGTATTTATTTTGCTGGAGGTATATAGCCTAACAAAATCTAAACGTGTTTTGCCATAGAAAATACAGACAAACAAGCACCATATCCTGAAATCCATACATACAGAGTACATCCAAAGTGTAAGAATATTTGTACCCATGATTAAAAACAAAGATGCTCTCTATGTTAATGCAAGGAAGACTACTACTACCCAACTAGCAAACCTGGTTCATAATTCCATCAGTTTGGGGCTGGGAGGGAAAGGAAGGATAAGAGATGGACATTCCTGGCCAGATATCCAGTTGGTATAAAGCATAGCTTTGAAGTCAGCGGAGCCAAGCCGATTTATGTCAGCTGAGTGATCTGGCTCTGACTGCTACAGTACATGGCCACTGGTTTGTAACTAAGTGAGGAGACAACTGTATTTTAACGGAGTCTCCTGGTTTGGTTACAGTGGTAATGTAGACATGGTAAGTATGGAGCTCTGCAGAAGACATAAAAGCTTTACAGACATCTTAAATGTGGTTTGGGGTTTTCATTCAGCTTGAGTATTTCCTAATTATTGAAGTTAAGGGGTTTCAAAATGGAAAAGCGTGACTAAAAAGAGCGTAAGCCTTTTTCTTGGAGGACTTCAGTAACTCAGCCAAAGGTTAGGGGTCTATTACAGGAGTGGGTGGGTGAGGTTCTGTGGCCTGCAATGTGCAGGAGGTCAGACTAGAGGATCAAAATGATCTCTTCTGACCTTAAAGTCTATGAGTAAAGAGAGTCACTTTCTTAAAGAAAAACAAAACAAACAATCCAAGCCACCCAGGGCAGAGAGATTGCATAAAAACACATTGCTCCCTTTTTGAGTTCCATGTCACATTTGCTCAGCTTATTAGACAAAAGTTTTATGCTACCTGGGTCCAGTGTGCCAACTGAGCTTATGAAAATCAAGATTTATTCTCAGTTCTTGATATTTCATCTCTGACAATAGATAAATAAAGAACAGTATGGTCATGATTTTTTTGGCAATGATGTATGAAGCAGACACTCACAACTTGATCTTAATAAACTAGGCTGACTGCAAAATCAGCGTATCGCTCCCTCCCTTCCTAATTCCTCTCCATGCCTGTCCACCTACTCATCCACTTCCAATAGACACCCAAGTCCCAAAACAAAACAAAACAAAATCTTACCTAACTACAACATAAAACCTAGGAGACCAGAGTGCTGAGCAGCCATGACATGTAAATTGCTGCCTGCTATAATACTGTAAGCTTTTTAGGGCAGGGATCATCTTCTTATTCTGTGTTTGTACAGCACCTAGCACAATGGAGTCCTAGTCCATGAATGGGGATCCTAGGAGCTATGGTAATGCAAATAATAAATACTAATAATATATACAATACATGTATCTTGAAGATGGAAAGAACCAGTGGTCCATCTAGTCCACTTTTCCATACAAGGACCTGCCTCCCATGTAGCCAGAATCTAATGGGGACCCTGATACACTTTAGTAATATGGGAACAACAGAGTCAATGCAATACCCCAAACCCCACCCATCGCGACTTCCAGGCTGAGAACCCAATCTACTCCATTATGGAAGGTGTCACCTACACTTCAGCAACTACACTCAGCTGGAGTTAATTCCAGACATATAGTTAATTTTGTCTGACGCTTCTGTGTTCACCCAGAATTACTGGCAGGTAGGACTGTTGTGGACAAGAAGCCTTTCCTAACTTCTAACTTAAACCATTCTTTCTGAAACTTCAGCGACACGTTTATACCCTTGGTAGAACATAGCTAACGGGACAAGGTATCTGAAAGCATTCATAAAAATTTCTTCTCTGTTTCCCTTTTCTCAAGATATATATGACTAACTTCTTCATAAATAACCACTTTACACTGAGCATCAGTTTTGCTGCCCTCATCTGAACATTTACCATTACCTTGACTTCCGTGACCAATGATGTGCACAAACTCCAGATATAGTAGTATGTTCATACACCATAATTACTTTAAATGGAAATGTGTTCCTAAATGAGGATCAATAGACAGACAGACAGATATAGCTGGTTCTCTCCAAGTTACTTACCACCACTCCAACTACCTCTCAAATCTCATTCAAATTTAAATTGATGAAAAGACAATTATCTCAATTGTTCAGGTCCTAGCTTTGTATCTTCATCTACAAACTTGGACAACATGTAACTAGTTCCACTTTCCAGATCACTTATGACTAAATGAAACAACACTAAACTATGCTGCTCATTGTCCTGAGGATTTAAAGCCATTAATTATACAGTAACGCTCCATACCAGCGGTTCTCAACCCGCAGCCTGTGGGCCGCTTGCAGCCCAATCTGCACACAGCTGCAGCCCAGGTGACAGCCTCAGGGCCATACAGGAAGTATGTATATTATGTGGATGTGGCCCACATAACACATAGAGCTGCATAAGCAGCCCACAATGGTCAATAGGTTGAGAACCACTGCTCTATACCCTTCCTGCCAAACAGTTCTTGAGAGACTGATCATATTATATTTGCACTGATGCCTACGTTTTTAAAGGTGACCTGCAAAGGAAAAAAAAATTGTGTTTGTGCCCTTCCCCCCACCTTTTGTTAAAATTATTTTTGATGACTAAAACTGGCCTGCAAAGCTATTTTTTTACATTAGAAATTCAGGCCTTATTAAATCTGAATTTCCTGGATGAATGTATGGATGACATATATTTTACATGAAACTTGATAAAGGAATAAAAATGATTTTTATTTAGACTGTTTACTTTTGGGAGGGGGGTTCTTTCTGTAAACATCTGTAACTCAAATGCCTGAGAAACATATTTAAAAAATGTCTTTGTTAAAGATTCAGCATCTCCATTCCTTACATTAAAGCCTGAGAAAACTCATCTTAACATCTCTGAAACTTCTCAGCAATCCTCTGGCTAAACAGGAAATTTTACACTTGACAGTCCTGATAATTTTCAGTGTTCTTTTTTTATTTTGTATTACAATTAATATTTGAGAAAATTCTGCAATATAATTCTCTTCTCCACAAATAATCAGCCCACAGATAACCATCTACATTCAAGTACTCTACCAATCTGCAAGGCTATCTACTGAAACACCAACTACCAAAAACTGCACTTAGAATGCTGTAAGGTGCTCAAAGGCCCAAAATGGTTCCTATTTAGGATATGCTGGTAAACTATGGGAATCAAAAATAAATTGTTACAACTATTTTTAAAATTAAATCCAAAAACTGTTATGGCAGCTCTAGGCTGAGAATAATGGACAGACCAGGGTAAAATAAATTGTAATGTCTGGGAGGAAATCAAAACACCTCAAAGTGACAACCACAGAAAATGGAAAAATAGTTGACTCAGTAGCCCAGTGGACATGAATAAAAACTCATGTGAGATGTCCGTCTAACAAACACCCTTTCAAACACTGTGTTAAACAAGCACTACCTGGGTCTCAGATACACCGAGATCATCAGTGTGATTACGACCACTATAGAGCCATTTTACAGAGGGAAGAAATATTATTGCACTGGCTTCACAAATTGACATTTCCTGTCCATTGCAGGATTCACATATTTGAATTAAAGATTTATTCAGAACAGGGGGCCTGAGGTTTCTGTTATTAATCAAATCCAGAATAAGTCACTAAGTAGCTTCTCTTATAATTTTTGTTTCTGTCCCACATTTGCTCTCCCAGACAGCATGACCAAAGGCATTCTCACCGTTAAGTGCCCTTCGTGATGATCAGGGAAATGAATGAATAAGTACTCAGTGGCTACCAATTGCATTATGGAGTCACCCAGGAATTCCATCCTCTGATTGTGGCCTCTGAAAAAGGAAACATCAATGTGGCAAGCTCAATAAGCAGTCAGGGGTAAAAAAACATGCAAATTTAAAAATACAGTAATTTAAAAGCAAGTGTCCACTGTATTAAATGAATTCATTTTTAATGAATTGGGGTCCACTGTATTAAATGAATTCATTTTAAAACACATTTAACACAATTTTCTGGTATTAACTAGATGTGATGAAAACAATTCTTTATTGCTGTACGTTGACTTTCTGGAGAAAGCAAATGAGGTAGTTACCGTTAAACAAAATTACTAGACCACAGGTGTGGGACTAACTGGGGGGTACAGGTTAGTGCTAAATTTATCAGGAATAAGGTCCCAATACTACAATTTTTGCATGCAAATAAACTGCTGTGCGTGTTGATTTCAATGGATCAGCAGTTTCCCCCATATACGGCTAGTTAAAGGATCAGGGCCTAAATCCACTTTAGGTTCAGGATTGGGTGTCACCAGGTATTACTCTACTATTTATACTGTGGATGCACCTAGGAACCTCAGACATGGACCAGTACCCCACTCTGCTAGTGCCTGTACAAACACAGAACAAAAGACAGTCCTCGCTCCCAAAAGCCTGGGTTTATTTTTCCCACATCACGTCCATGTGAACATGTAGCATTACTGCATCAGGGATAAAGAACTTATAGCACTTTGAGCTGTGAGTTTCCTCTTGCCATTTATGAACCCCTCACATGAACATATCTCTCACGAATGCTTCCTCTTGTAATCCAATCCATGCTGTTACATGGTACTGTTAAAATGGGGCAGCTAACATGCTGCAAAATGTCATGCTCTGTTGCAGCAATTCCAGGCTCTCTGATGATCTCAGGTTGCACTATTAGATCATGACCTTCATTAAACATACATAGTTGTTTCTTATTATAAGTATGGACCATTAAGGAAATCAACAGTAAGATTAGCATAGTTCAGCGTGGGATTCTGCTTTATACTCACAGAGTCAGGTGGTTAAATCCCACAGTTCTCAAAGTGAAGGCCCGCGCCAAAAGTCGAACATGAGTAAAAATGACTCCAATTGCTTCCTCAAACTCGGTAAGTTTCTGGAGAACTGGGGAAGTCTCGATAAGTTGCCGATCAGTGTTGGATTCTTGCAGCTGTAAATAATAACAAATGCAAATTAATGATAGAAAGCCAGTATACATTTCAAAGAAAAAAGATCCTTCTTGAGAACAGCAAATCCTTTGAAAACCATTGACCATTTGCGAGGGAAAAGCAGAAATGTGTATTGTGTATATACAAAAACATCCACCTCACACTTGGACTGACACTTGGATAATCAAGAAGCAGACCAAAAAGCAAACAAAACCAAACAAGCCCACCCTACTACTTTCTTTAAAAACAGAAAGAAATGGCAAAGCTTTAAAATACAAAATCTAAAAGGACAATGTTAAAGTAATTTCTACTAATATTTACAATGGTATTCTTCAGGCCAACACTGCCCCAAAGCAGAGAGAATCAATGCCCAAGTGGGGAAGTAAGTGATTTCTGGGCCAAAGAGGAAATTAAATCTTCAGTCCAAACAAGTGGGAGTAGGAAAGAGAAATAACTAGTGATAACCTATGGGAAATAAATGGATGGCGCTAGCTCCAATGTAAGTTGTACCAATGCAGAAGCACAGATCACTACAGGGAGAAGTTAAAAAATAAAACAAAGAACACCTCAGAAGGGAGAGAGCTCTCAGGAGCTTGCACTGCCGCCTTGGAAAGCTGGAACTGAAATCTCTTTCCATTAAGACTTCTGTTTATTTACTTCTCTCTTGTGTACACACCAGTCTGCGCTGTTGTACAAATAACTCATGAGCATTGAGCTACTCGCAATACTTAGTCTATAATCTCATTTCAGAGCTCCTCAGAGTATATATGAAGCATTTGGGTCCTTGTCCTTAGATCTGTGTGTGAGGACACCCTGCACCCAAGAAGAACCTCAGTGAAGTCAAATGAACTCTGCACAAAAGATCAGGGACTTGGTTTGGACAAAACAGGTAGAAAGAGTAATATGTCTGAGACAAAAGAGGTAGAAAGCATAAAATGTCTGAGACAGATATGACAATTTTCTGCCATACCCTTGGGAGACTTTATGAATTAAGTTTAGGAATCTTTGGGATCCACTGTATTAAATGAATGGTTTATGTATTATTGTGGGCCATGATTGTATGTAACCTCTCAGGGGGAGAGGAGAAATGTGACAGATGGGAGACCTGCAGGTTCAAAGGACTCTGTTGAACAATGTGCCAGACAAGAATGGACTCTTGGAACAAGGACAACGTTAAGGTCATTTCTAATAATATTTACAATGGTATTCTTCAGGCCGACTCTGCCCAAGAGCAGAGAGAATCAATGCCAAATGGGGATGTAGGAAGTGTCTGGGCCAAAGGGGAAATGAAATCTTCATCCCAAACGAGTGGAGGCAGAAAAAAGAAATAACCAGTGAAATCCTTGGGTGAATAAATTGGCTAGCTCCAATGTAAGTTGTATCCATGCAAAAGCACAGATCAGGAGAGAGAGAGAGAGAGAGGTTAAAACAAACAAACAAACCCAAAACAAAAACACAGAATGAGCAGAGCTTCTCTCAGGAGCTCGCACCGCCACCTTGGAAGGCTGGAACTGCAATCTATTTCCATTAACAATGGGGAAAACTCAGTTGTGGGAGTTGAAGGAATGACACCTACCAGAGCCCAAGGTTGGACCTGAAGTGATCTCTGGCAAGCTTTTTAATATGGGGGTAGGTTCTTTTGTTGTCTTTAATGTTTTCTCTGTAACCCTTTCATCTTAAGAATGAAAATGCTTGCTTATAAAGAGTTGTGTGGTAACTTAGAACTGCAGACCATTATGCTGTTCATAGCCTCTGGTGAGAAAGCAAAGCTGTGTGACTTGCCGGGAACATCTTACTGCAGGTAGCGAATTGTGCAGCCTGGAAAAACTCTGCTCGGGAGGGAAAGAGACACAGGTCTCTACCAAGAGAGGTGATGGCTGAGGAGCTGGGAGCCTAGAATGGATGCCCTTGGTGGACCACAGATACAGTTGCCCTGAACCACAGCAATGTTTATCTATGGTACTTGTATGGCTCCCTTCACCATAGTATCTGAGCACCTGACAATCTTTAATATATTTACCATCACAACACCTCTTTGAGATAGAACAGTTCTATTATCCCCATTTTACAGATGGAGAACTGAGGCACAGGGAGCTTAAGTGACTTGCCCACAGTCACACAGGAAGTCTGTGGCAGAGCAGGGACTTGAACCTAAGGCTCCCACATTCTCAACTAGTACTTTAACCATGCATTGACTTTCTAAATAGATGAGAAAAGAGACTGATTAAATTTCAGACTTGCCAACACTTTAAGTGTCTATGTAATATTAATCTTATTGGAATCACTGTTAAAAATAACCATGCTATATGAGAGCAAAAAAATTAGCAATATGTTTTTAAGCAATTTGATTCAAACCCCTTGACCTCCCATGATTAAGTTAGGATCTAAATGCTGAGGTCAATAAAATATGTATACAGATTGTTTTTTGTATCCAGTTTTCTAGGTACAATAGATAAACAGGAGGAAGACAAAGTTACTTCTCACTAGATTTATCTTGCTACAAATCACACGTATATTAAACACAGGCCATGAGGCGGAAGCTTGTTATTTACAAAAATTCACAACAGCCAATATGGCTACTTGATACTAAATATTCCTAAATACTAAAGATATCACGACAGCTGAATGCCACTGAAAAGCATCCTTAGAAATAAAATAGAACTATGAAATTTATGATAGACAGAGGCACACTTACTTGGAGTGGGTGTAGTGGGTAATTAAGCCATACTTCCTGTAGGTCCTGCAAACATTGAGAGATGCCTTTAGTGCTCAAGGGAGTCATTTAACAAATTCCACAGTTCTAAATAAGATGGCATTACTTGAAATACTGAACTGTTTCAGATGCTGCCGCTGCTTATTGCAAATTCAATAGTGCTAGCAATCTCATTTTTAAAATAGGGTATTCACTACTCAAGCTGCCGCTAGTTCTCCCAATGAGCTTGTGTCGAAGAGGCAGAAAAATCCTTGAACCAAATAAAAATGGTTTAAAAAACAAAAGTAAAAAAAATATTTGTTGAAGCTAATGGTTGAATTTTATTTCCCACCACCTGCTCCGCAGCAGGTTTAAAATTGACCAAAAGCCAAGACTAAAACTCTAGGTCATGTAGGCTTCATTCATTACAACATTCAGAAGCATGTAAATACTGAGATACAATATGCCACAAAATACTTATATGTCTCATAAACATTATTTGTTGTTCCACAGACTTTGAGACTTTAAAGAAGAAAAATATCATTTAATTAATTCCCTGGCCATCGCGTTAGTGGTCTCTTCAATAGTGTAACTATAATTTATATGCACTAGTGCCTTACATGCCCCATCATCCAAATGCTAAGTACTTTTTGAATGTGTAAGATGACCCAGTCCCTACTCCAAAAGGCTTACAAGCCAGTTGTGCAAAAAGCACAAGTCTGCGCCAAACAATGAGAAGGAGGAAGAGGATAAGGGTAATGAGAATGTATGGTTACATAGGCTAGTGATGTGCACACATCCATGGTGCTCAATTAAACATCTTAAAAACATATAAAGGAACAACAACAACAACAACAAATCAGCAAATATCAATCCTCACTGGCCTTCTACATAGCCAATATGGAACAGACTTTAACTGTGTAGTTGGACTGATGGTGGTTGAAACACCTAGCTTTAACACTTGGAGGGCTACAGAAAATAGACCCAATACATTTTTAACGCCTCTAAAACAATGTTTGTTTTACATACATGGCATATACTGTGGCATGATGTGGTTTAAAAGTTTTATCGGAATTCATTTCCCATGAGTTGCATAACTCATTTAGGTCCGCACAACTCATGGATAAAAAGACCATCTCATACTTACGCTGTTAAAATCTTTATTTTACATACTCATATATTCCCTATTTTATTTACTCTTTACATAAAAACAAAAACAAAAACCAACCCTAGATTAAATGAATGTTGAAGTTGCCAGGTCAAGCACTCAAAAGTTAGGAAATGCCAGAATTAAGGGTTCCCTCTGAATTACAAACAATGTACTTTTAATATACTTTTAAAAAATGTAATTTCCTAATTAACACCCTCCCCTAGAAATTCGATCATTTAGAACTGTATTGATCCCCACAAAGATCAGCAGCTAAATTGCAACATTTAAATCCATCGCACAGACTTCTACTATTTGTAATAACTGTTGAAATGGAGTTCTACAAGATTCATGCACTACTGTATCTGCTCTTCTTCATGTAAGCCAATGAGCTAACAGAATCAAATTAATGTTACTCTGTTTACAACTCAGTATCATAAAATGCTGTTTTCATGACCTTTAAACTGAAAAAAACAGATGTAGTATATTCTACCCCAACCGTCAAATATAAAAAATTGCGGTTTTAATTAAACTGACAAAATTAACATGTAAATGAATAAAAAGTTTTTTAAAAGTAACTCAGCCAACAGGAAAACAAATACCGTGTCATTAAAGAGTAAACGTCCAAATAAGTGTTTGGCTTCTTCTAGGCTTCCCTCCAGGTAAACAGCTCCTATATGGAAGGAACAATATACAATAGGGTAAAAATGCACTAGTATTCAGAAAAGTACAAAACAGAGACTACGAATCACCCCGTCCCCCACCCGCAAAAAGGAAACAGCAATTGCGGTAACAGCAATTGTGGAAACCACAAGTTTCTCTCTCTTTGAAATTAAAGTGCAAAATGAAATTTTCTGCGAAATGTAAAGACAATCAAAACAGTATAAAACGAGAAAAAAATTCTTAGAATCCTAACAAGTTACATCAATGATACAAAGTGGTATGCCAGAACAATGAACTTTAATAGCATTAGGCTAGAAGTAATCCTGTGTTTATAGGTGTTTTCAAGTATCCAGCTACTTAAAATTCTCTCAAACACTTGATATGTGAACATTTATAACCAAGAAATAACTTACAGCAGCCAGGGAATTTATTTTGTCCCATATCTTGCGTAAATCTTTGCCAGAACTACTCTGAACATTCGAAACCCATCAGTACTCCCCGCCCCCCCCCCCCCACCCAATAATATATTATTTCCCAAATTGACATCAGTGTAGGGGGGTTTTATTTCAAGTTAGGTTTAATGGGGTGTTGAATACTGCTGGTTTTTTAAATTACTTATATCATAGTTCTGAGCACCGGTACTGTTAGGACCTTGTCGCAATTTTATATAGGAATGACGTTTAACTGATATTTTGGGTCCTTTAGTGGATTTAGATGGAAACAAACCTTTTGATTTGGGATCATGGGGGAAATCTTTCTTATATTGTACAGTGTAACAGGTGTACCTGGCTCTTCAAGGTCCCCTGTTTGAGACTCATGGCCCTGCTACACACTGCCCCAGCAGAAAAACAGCAAAAGGTGGGTCCTCCAGGCCTTCTTAGAGAGGCTTCACAAGACGCAGCCAATCAAAGGCCAGCTGGCTTAGTTAAAAGGAGCTGCAGGGGCTTAGCAAGTCAGTTCCTAGCTGTGACTTGAGTAGCAAGGAAGGGTGCTCTGCTTTGGCTACAGGGCCTGAGAGTTTACCAGAAGTTGAGTTCTGGCTGCATTTTGCTTTCTGCAAGGAGAGAGTAGACCGGAGAACTGTAATCTTAAAGTAATGGGTGAAAGGAAAGAGATCCAGTGGGAAAATGCCCAAGAAAAACAGTAGCAGCTAACTGAAGGAGTTAAAGAGAGGAGTGTGAGACTGCAGTTCATAGGGTCCCTGGCTGGGACCGGAGTAGTAGGTAAGACCAGGTCCCTGCACCAACCACTGGAGAAGTGTCCTAAGCCCCAAGAAGAGGATAAGGTATGTTTAGAAGCTGAAGCAAAGAGCTGGGATGGGGCTGAAGACCCTGATATGGCCAGACTGTCTCATGGTTACCCCTCTGGAAGGGGACTGAACTTGAGTGATGACCTGGCTGGAGAGGTGGGGCAGTGAGAACTAGTGAAGACAAAGAGTCTCCAGGGGAAAAGTCCTATAACAGGCCAGGGAAGGACTTAAAGTTAGACAAGAAGGGGCTCAAACTGAAACCAGAGACAGGGCTGTAAACACTAATAAAGGCACAGCAATAGTCCTTGTTGGACCTTTGTTACCCCAGCAGGGTTTCATTCGTGCATCATGTGTGGCTTGGCTGGAGGACTGAGCCACTGAAGTCCTGTCTAGTGAGGTCAGCAGTCGACAGGGTGCCAGGAGCGGAGAAAAAGTGCAGGATTGCACCCAGCTTACAGGAGGCATTGACCAGAGGTGAGTGCCTCATCACATATGGCAACCTAAAAAACAGCATTAAAAATGGACGTCCAGGATTGTCATTCATTTTATGGCTTCCGACAACATGGAATTAATCAAGGCTGTGCCCCCGGAGAATGATCTTAGAGGGCAGTGGTTCACTAGACGTTCCATGGTTTGGATGCCTTCTCCATATTCACATATTGGGGCTGTCCTTCACTTTCCATCTGTTTAGTAGGTAGCTTCAATAGCGAGTGGGTTCTGATGTGGTTTGCTGTGGTCCGTATCTTAACTAGCATGGTGAAGCCAGGTAGTTGGTGCTGAGGTTCCTCTGAGACCTCTTCTACTCGGTGCCCCAAGAACTCAGTTTTTCTCTAGTTTCACCACCTAGGTTCCTTTATACAGCAAAGCTAAGCTGAGTTGATCAGACTCAAATATAGGGAATGGGCATAGGGTATAGCACACATCCAAACTTACACAGAAAAACTTTTCCTTATACATTTTTACCAAAATTAATAACACATTGCGAACAGTGTCCCAGTGGGGGCCAGCTGAGGTTACCCGATTAGGGTGAACTGCAACAAATGGGGACGTCGATCCCCAAAGCTGGTGGATATTTTAACACTTAGATTTACCAAGCCAGCACAAAAGAGCTTCTTTATTACCTCACCGGTTACTCAGAAGACCAAACAACACCGTTCCTTTAAAGTAACCCAGCCTCAGGCCTCCATCCAGGTACCCAAGTCAAATATGAAGATCTCTGACAATCTCATTTCATCATATAAAAGAAAAGGTTCTACCAATCCCAAAGGATCGGACACATTATCTCCCAGGTTATTGAATATTCCAGATCTTACACAAATACACGCTTATAGACAATTTTTATTAACTAAACTAAAATTTATTAAAAAGAAAGAGAGAGAGTATGGTTAAAAGATCAATATATATACAGACATGAGTTCAATTCTTCAGGTTCAGATACATAGATATGGTGAGCTTTGTAAAGCTTTGCAAAGAGTTCTTTTAGAATTTAGTTCATAGGTCATAGTCCAATATCCAATATCATATTCAGGGCGGACCAGTCAGCACTAGGATCATGCTTCAATGCTGGGGAAGCTTAAGCCACCTCAGCCCTTGCCCTGCCCCCTTCACCAAGGCCCTGCCTCTGCCCCGCCCCTTCTCCGAGACCCCGCCTCCGCTCATTCCATACCCCCTCCCTCTGTCGCTGGCTCTCCCCCACCCTCACTAAGTTTTACCAGGCTGGGGCAGGCAGGGGGTTGGGGGGCAGGGAGAGAGTTTGGGTGTGTGGGGGGGTGCAGGCTCTTGGAGGGAGTTTGGATGTGGGCTCTGGACCGGAGCAGGAGGCTGGGGTGCGGGAGGGATGCTGGCTCTGGCCGGGCAGTGCTTACCTTGGGCAGCCCCTGAAAGCGACCTGCACATCCCTCTGGCAGCGGTTCCTAGGTGGGGGAGCGGGGGGCAAGGGGTATCTGCATGCTGCCCCTGCCCACAGGCACTACCCCTGCAGCTCCCATTGGCTGCAGTTCCTGGCCAATGAGAGCTGTGGAGTTGGTGCTTGGGGCAGGGGCAGCGTGCAGAGCCTCCCCGCATATCCCCCCAGGGTCATGCTGGACACTTCCGCGAGCGGTGCGGGGCCAGGGCAGGTAGGAAGCCTGCCTTAGCTCCACTGCACCTCTGGACTTTTACCGTGCAGGAGGCGCTGGGAGGAGGAGTTGAGGGAGGGAGGGGGAGGAGTTGATCAACTGGGCCCGCGGACTCCCTGGGGCCCAAAGACCCCAGTTTAAGAAATGCTGCCCTAAAGGATACGTCTTGGCACTATCACTCTTTAATATTTATATCAGCTAAATGCCTTCGACAGTGAGACAAAATATCCCCGTGTTCACATTGTACACACTATTGTAATAATATTTGTACAAGATATGCCTTTTGAGCTATCATTTAAAATCTCAATTTGCTGATCAATAATATCAAGGCAAAGTGCATGTAGTAGCGTTATATGAGAAGTTATAAACATATGCTGAGATAATGACTAAAAATAGATTTTCCAGACAAGTCTGGGGAGTAGCCAAGCCAGTTCCTAAGAGACAAAGGAGTAAACAAGGCTGATGGACCATTACCTGCTACATGGCCATTCTTTGGCAGGACAGGGGGCAGAGGCAAAAAAATCCACATCTTAGCAAAGAAACGGCATGGAGTTCCCTTCCATACAGACTGCCTGCTGCCTTGCTCCCAGCTGGAAATGCTTCTCAAAGAGGAGACGGGACTATAAAAAGAAGGGGCAAACACCCCAAGACACTTCTCTCTCTCTCTCCCTGCTCATTGTATTCACTGCACCTGAAAAGACAAAGGAAGCAGCCGCTGCACCCTGGGTGGGGCCCTGACCTAAAAAGTTTGGTCAGTAAGACTTCTGGAAGCATGCGGTGAGAGAATTTTCCTTTGAATCTAATGTAGATTAAGTTAGGCAACAGTAAACGTTTTATCTTTATTTTCTTGTAACCATTTCTGACTTTGATGCCTCATTACTTGTACACACTTAAAATCTCTCTTTGTGGTTAATACAACTTTTTTTATTGTTTTATCTAATCCAGTACACTCAAGTGGAAGTGTCTGGGTAACTCCACTGGGGGTAATAAGTTGTGTGCATGTGATTCCCTTAAAGGAATAACGTACTTAATATATTTGTACTATCTAGGAGTGGGCGGGGTAGTACAGGACATATGTTTCTGGGGGGAAATTGAAGACTAGGAGTGCGTTGGGGTCACCCTGTGGTAAACTTTAAGGTGTGGCTGGGTGGCTACAGCACACACAGACATAGTTGGGAGTGACTGACATGCTGGAGGCTATTTGTGAGCTGTCCAGGTAGCAACAAGACGTTGTCAAGGGCAACCCAGGTTACAAGGCAGAGGTGACACAGCTACTCATTGGTCTGGATTGTACCATTATGTCACACCTAGTCATGGAACTTTGGATATGTAGATGACCTTGTGATCACATCCAAGTGAGCACTTCTACCTAAGCGGAATCCATCCTCCCAGATCTGAAAAAGCTGGAGGAGGGCGATAGGTTATGGCGACTCAGACCAAACCCTTGGAAAAACAGCTACGTCTGTTTTTTCCACCAGAGCAACAAATTTGAATGTTACCTTCTGGAACACCAAACTCAGGCACAAAGATTTCCTTAAATATCTTGGTGTGATTCTGGATCATAGCCTCACATACCGCCAACATCTGACAAAGACCACCGCCAAGATACAAACAGGAGCAATATAATTCACAAAACTAGGTGGGATCAGTTGGGGCACAGACACTCAAATCTAGCTGAAAGTCACCTTGGCCCTCGTCTTCTCAGCAGCTGAATGGTGCATGCCAGCATGAGCAGGTAAAGTACATACAAAGCCTGTCAACATGCAGTTGAACACTTATGAGAATTGTCACAGGATTGCTGAAATCAACAAGAATGGTCTGGGTTCTTGTCCTCTCATATATTTATCTTACCACCATCCCTTCGGGGAGAAACAGCAATAATACAAAAATATGACTGTGTGATAATGCACCCAGACTATAGAGAAATGACGAACTAATAGTACCACTAATAATATTGGTAGTAATTTGTATTATGGAGCACCTGGCATTGGCCACTGTCGGAAGACAGGATACTGGGTTATATGGATCTTTGTTTTGACCCACTATAGCCATTCTTATTTTCTTTTCTTTTTCTTCCCCTTTCATATAGGCTTTAATGACACTAAAAAATGCCAAAGTTAACTTTTGAGGTCTTGACCTGTCAACCTTAGTAATGTTCTTTTAATGTTTTGTGTATGATATTTCCTAAGTTTTCAAAAAGGAAAACAGGAATTCCATCATGTGGCATCATACTGAGACCTACATGGATCATCAGCAAGGTTGCAGCCTTTATATCCACTGCACAGAACTCTGCCACTTAGACCCCTTAGACCCTCCAGTCTATCTTGCCACCCAGACAAACTTAACTTTGTGATAAAAGGTTATTTAAACCTAAAATCACAGCACATTAGGTTGCTCCCAGTCCCAAGAAACCAGTAATTCACCCCAGATCAATTGGTACTCTAAGACAATGCTGGCAGACAATTCTATAGTAAACTAACTAACGGTTTATTAGCTAAGAAAAAAAGAATGAGAGTTATTGAGAGGTTAAAGCAGGTAAAATATAACAACAGGTAAATCATAGTTTATAACTCCAAATGGTGGCAGTGACGTAATAAACTGCCAGTTTCTCAAAAGTCCTTCAGAGCTACCCAGAATAACTCGGGGGATCTCTGTCTTCTCATTCAGATATTCTGCCCTATTAGAATCCTAAGAGTCCAGAGATGATGGATCATTTCTTGTATCCATATTTATAGCTCTTTCACACAGAAAGCCAGCTGACAGTGTCTTTCCCCACATGGGCTTTTCCTTTGAGTGAGGAAGGCACTTAGACTTTTGACCTCTGAATATATATATAATGGCCACTTGCTGTGAAATTATTAGGTCCTTCATTAGCATTTCACAAGATTTCTTTGATAGTTACATGAGTATTTACCATGTAAATGTTTGCTATTAAATAATGACGGGAATGGATAAGTGAAAATAATATGGGTAACAGTCCACTAGTTTTCATGAAGTTTAAACATCTGAGTACACACTTATTTGATCTATACAAGGGAACTGACCTGAATACACTCTAGCATGACATGCCCAGCCAGCATCACAGGGATCACAAAGGCATATCCCTGACACAAAAGCCCACCTCCTGGCAAATTTTTAGTCCCTTTTCCAAAGTATGGGGCAACTAGAGCTGTTCAAGAAAAGGTCACCAGAATTTTTTTTAACATGGACAAAATAATGTATTTTCCTAAGCATTGTGCTCAGAAACAGCCCAACGTTTTTTTATGAAATTTTCCCCCCAAAATCAGCCTGTGGCATGGAAAATGTCAGCCCAAACAGTGAGTTTGGTAACGTTTATAAACATCTGAAAACAAGGTCTTATAATGGGAAGTGTCGGGTAATCTTAAGAAAGGCCTCACCTACCATAAATATATTACTCATAAATATATACACACACAATAGATAAACAGCAATCTCCACTAGCTTCTAATTCAGCACTGTGGGTAACATAACCCATTTCTGTAATGTCCCCAATTACTGTATGAAATCATTACTGTGGAGTTCACCCATAAATTTTATTTTACTTCACTGCTTGTTCATTTTATTTTTATGCTTTCCATGTCTTTTGTGCAGTTACCACCTTTTATACATAAATTAAACTTTATTATGGTACTTCATACATTTGAATTTTCAATAAATCTGAACTGTTGGATTTTATTTTATTGTGAGTGCATGTGTGTATGTATGTACATAAACATTGTGACAAAGCTCTGTCCTTGTCTGCGTGGGTCCCGCGTTTCCTGGCGGATTTTGCTAGCCTCAGAGGCTCACTGTGACCCTCCACATAACCCTTCTCTCTCTGGAGACAAGGGTCACAGTCTACTGAGTCATTTTCATCATAAGCCAGCAAGGGAGGTGAGGAGAAGCTATCCTCCCTTGCACAGTCTCTGTTGTCTCCCAGTCTCAGTGATTAATCAGGGTGGGGGCAAAGAGGGGAGCCCAGGCCTGCCCTCTACTCCAGGCTCCAGCCCAGGGACCCTAATAGTATCAGGTATGGTAGCTGACCTTTTAGAAACATGACACATACAATTCCCTGGGCTACTTCCCCACAGCAGCCCCCACTTCCTCAAGCTCCATTTCACCCTTACCTCAGAGCCTCCTTCCTTATGCCTGATATGGTGTGTACTGCTCAGTTTCTCCAACAGCACAACTTCCTCCCACAGCTCCTGACATGCACACCCACCTGACTGACTGGGAGGCTTTTAACTAGTTTCAGCCAGTCCCTGATTGGCTTCAGGTGTCCCAATCAACCTAGCATTCTCCCTGCCTTCTGGAAAGTTCTTAATTGGCCCCAGGTGTCTTAATTGACCTGGAGCAGCTGCCATTTAACTTATCCGGGTACCAGGGACTTGTTTAGCCTAGAGCTAATATATCAAAGCCCTGGCTGGGGTGATTTAGTTGGGGATTGGTCCTGCTTTGAGCAGGGGGTTGGACTAGATGACCTCCTGAGCTCCCTTCCAACCCTGATATTCTATGATTCTATCTCCTACTATTTTTCCATAGCCATCTGGCCTTGCCCCGTCACAACATACACACACATTTATATACAAAAATGTATTTATATTAATATTTTGTTTGTTCTGTCCAGATATAAAGATGAATTATTTAAAAAAAAAACATTATGTACAGTAAAACTTGCCTATAACTTGGAATACACTGCACACCAATTTTCATTTGCCTGCCAACTTGTTTTCTGTGCTTTGGTTGATAACAGCAGATGACACTGGGGTTTTCTCTCTCCACTGATACTTGCTACCCAGTGCAGTCAGTCATCAATCAAGATTTTAGGGCCCTCCAGCTGACTTGATGCTGGTTCTTCTTTCAGCTGGAAGAGCTTTGGTAGCATGCTATACTTTCCTATACTGCCTTGGCTGAATTCTCAAGGTTTGTCTTTGAAGAAAAAACAAACAAAAAACCAACCAACCAACCAACCAAAAAAACCCTAAAATCGTCTTGGCAGACGTCTGTGCTGGTTTACCCAAGTCTCGCAAATTAGCGGGCAACGGAAAATGTGTATGACTTGGTTCAAACTGTCTGCAAAATCTGGATAGCAGTCAGAACAGGCAAATACTCAGGATTAGGAACAGTCTAGAGAGACATGCTCACTGGAGAGTAGAGGAGGAAGCAAAAGTGCAGTTATAGTAAACTTCCTTTCACAGTTAAATTATTCTATGAACATTTTTACTTCATTGTGAGAGATTCCACAGATTTGCAGGTACATGCAGCTTCACTTTGAAGCCCTGAACTTCCACCTGCCTGTTTCTTTACAGAAGCCCAATGTTAATCAGTGGAGTTCACATGGCATTCAGTACCAAAGTGTGTATCATGCATAAGTTAAAGGATCTGGGGACTAGAACCCGGGTCTGCAGAGCCTGAGACAACTGCTATTCCTACAGTACCACTGGGAGGCCACGCTAAGGCATAGCGAGGGAACACTGTGGAGAGTAGGCACCACAAGAAGTACTGCTCAAGAGACAGAGTGACGACCCTCTGATTGGCCAACTGCCCTATTTAACTCCAGAGGTTGCCCGGGCAATCACACAGACATCAGCCTGCTGCAATGCCAGACTTTCCTTGACCTCCAGTCTCTGACTCCAGCCTGTCTCTGACCCTGACTCTTGCCTCCTGAGTCCAGCCTGCTACTCCCTCTGATCTCCAGTCTCCAACCCCAGCCTCACTCTTCCTTACAGTCCACCTCTTGTGTTTCTTCCAACTCCAGATCAGTGACTACTGTCCCTGGTGTGCAGACCTCCACCCAGCTGTGACCACTAGGCTAGACTGCCTGCGCCCTGGTCTCTTCTAAGAAGTGGTGGAGTTGTAAAGCTTCAGGACTATATATGTAAGTAAAAAAAGGTCAATATTTCATTAAGAAGGTTAGAAACCAATGTTTTTCATAGTCCTACTGCATACAAAATAATATTATGGATAATATATGTAACATGCACACATACATACATACAGAGTAGGCACATACTTTACCTATTAAGGCTTCAAAACAGTTGGCCATCGCATGACGTAGATCCGATTCCCTACAAAGGTCAGGTCCATGAGCATAAAGCATAAACCGATCCAGTTCCAGTTTCTACAAATACCAACACAATATGTGAAAAGTGGAAACAGTTGACCATTTGCACTATAAAAATACAAGCATTCAGGTTATATACGTTATTGTGGAACAACTTACTTTGAGGAAATTGAAAAGCAGTCTTCCAGCTAACAATGGTGCATAATTAGTCCTCAAATATAAAACTAGACTACTCTGTTGTAGCTTACTATGTAAACAATTAAAGTTTGATATTGAACTCTTGACACAACTATCCAGGATAAAGAAAAATAGTAAAACCAAGGGTGGAAGGAAAGCCATAGGGAGCGATGGTAGTACTGACCTCTGTGGATGAGTTTGATGGGGGAAAAGAGGTAAGAATGAACCTAATCCTGTCTCATGTTTGAATGATGCCACAGTAGTATAATTTCATGATGTTTTTCCCTAAAGAAGTGGGGGAATTAAAGATGGGGAGAAAGATTTCACTTAAGAGAAGAGGAATAAAGTCAGAGAGAAGTAACCTCGGTGGCCAGAATCCAATAAAAATCCATCTCCTTCCTGAAGCAGGCCTACCGCAGCAACACGTGGCAGTAGCAAATGCCTCTAGTCTGTGGAACAGTTAATCATAGAATATGAGGGCTGGAAAGGACCTCAGGAGGTCATGTAGTCCACCCCCTGCTCAAAGCAGGACCAATCCCCAATTTTTGCCCCAGATCCCTAAATGGCCCCCTCAAGTATTGAACTCACAACCCTGGGTTTAGCAGGCCAATGCTCAAACCACTGAGCTATCTCTCCCCCCACAGGGCCACATGGCTTTCTTTTTTCCCCAAATGTGCAATATTCACATCAGTCTGTTTTATAATCTATAGCAGTGGTTCTCAAACTAGGGCGCCGCTTGTTCAGGGAAAACCCCTGGTGGGCCGGGCTGTTTACCTGCCACGTCTGCAGGTTTGGATGATCGCAGCTCCCACTGGCCGTGGTTCGCCGTTCCAGGCCAATGGGGGCTGCAGAAAGTGGCGCGGGCCGAGGGACGTGCTGGCCGCCCTTCCCACAGCCCCCATTGGCCTGGAGCAGCGAACCATGGCCAGTGGGAGCCACGATTGGCCGAACCTGCGGATGCGGCAGATAAACAAACTGGCCTGGCCCACCAGGGGCTTTCCCTGAACAAGGGCTCCACTAGTTTAAGAACCAATGATCTACAGGACTGCTTGCCCATATATACAGATACTGAGTCACATGTAGCTTGTGATATATGATCATTCTGATATGGAAATGCCCATAAGAGTTACTAGGTTTCCTTTTACATAGTCATGAGATGTTAAGAGTAACAAGAAGGGTTTCTTCAGGTATGTTGGCAACAAGAAGAAAGCCAAGGAAAGTGTGGACCCCTTACTGAATGACGGAGGCAACCTAGTGACAGAGGATGTGGAAAAAGCTAATACTTCTTTTGCCTCTGTCTTCACGAACAAGGTCAGCTCCAAGACTGCTGCGCTGGGCAACACAGCATGGGGAGTAGGTGGCCAGCCCTCTGTGGAGAAAGAAGTGGTTAGGGACTATTTAGAAAAGCTGGACGTGCACAAGTCCATGGGGCCGGATGCGTTGCATCCAAGAGCGCTAAAGGAGTTGGCGGCTGTGATTGCAGAGCCATTGGCCATTATCTTTGAAAACTCATGGCGATCAGGGGAAGTCCTGGACGACTGGAAAAAGGCTAATGTAGTGCCCATCTTTAAAAAAAGGGAAGGAGGAGGATCATGGGAACTACAGGCCAGTCAGCCTCACCTCAGTCCCCCGAAAAATCATGGAACAGGTCCTCAAGGAATCAATCCTGAAGCACTTACATGAGAGGAAAGTGATCAGCAACAGTCAGCATGGATTCACCAAGGGAAGGTCATGCCTGACTAATCTAATCGCCTTCTATGATGAGATTACTGGTTCTGTGGATGAACGGAAAGCAGTGGATGTATTGTTTCTTGACTTTAGCAAAGCTTTTGACACGGTCTCCCACAGTATTCTTGTCAGCAAGTTAAAGAAGTATGGGCTGGATAAATGCACTATAAGGTGGGTAGAAAGTTGGCTAGATTGTTGGGCTCAACGGGTAGTGATCAATGGCTCCATGTCTAGATGGCAGCCGGTATCAAGTGGAGTGCCCCAAGGGTCGGTCCTGGGGCCGGTTTTGTTCAATATCTTCATAAATGATCTGGAGGATGGTGTGGATTGCACTCTCAGCAAATTTGCGGATGATACTAAACTAGGAGGAGTGGTAGATACGGTGGCAGGTAGGGATAGGATACAGAGGGACCTAGACAAATTGGAGGATTGGGCCAAAAGAAATCTGATGAGGTTCAACAAGGATAAGTGCAGGGTCCTGCACTTAGGACGGAAGAATCCAATGCACCGCTACAGACTATGGACTGAATGGCTAGGCAGCAGTTCTGCAGAAAAGGACCTAGAGGTGACAGTGGACGAGAAGCTGGATATGGGTCAACAGTGACCCTTGTTGCCGAGAAGGCCAATGGCATTTTGGGATGTATAAGTACGGGCATTGCCAGCAGATCGAGGGACATGATCGTTCCCCTCTATTCAACATTGGTGAGGCCTCATCTGGAGTACTGTGTCCAGTTTTGGGCCCCACACTACAAGAAGGATGTGGAAAAATTGGAGAGAGTCCAGCGGAGGGCAACAAAAATGATTAGGGGACTGGAACACATTGACTTATGAGGAGAGGCTGAGGGAACTGGAATTGTTTAGTCTGCGGAAGAGAAGAATGAGGGGGGATTTGATAGCTGCTTTCAACTACCTGAAAGGGGGTTCCAAAGAGGATGAATCTAGACTGTTCTCAGTGGTAGCAGATGACAGAACAAGGAGTAATGGTCTCAAGTTGCAGTGGGGGAGGTTTAGGTTGGATATTAGGAAAAACTTTTTCACTAGGAGGGTGGTGAAACACTGGAATGCGTTACCTAGGGAGGTGGTGGAATCTCCTTCCTTAGAAGTTTTTAAGGTCAGGCTTGACAAAGCCCTGGCTGAGATGATTTAATTGGGGATTGGTCCTGCTTTGAGCAGGGGGTTGGACTAGATGACCTCCTGAGGTCCCTTCCAACCCTGATATTCTATGATTCTATGATTCATCTTTTTGACACAAAGCCATTAAAGAAATTTTTGAAGAACAGAAACATCATTTTTGTTGCCCTCCGCTGGACTCTCTCCAATTTTTCCACATCCTTCTTGTAGTGTGGGGCCCAAAACTGGACACAGTACTCCAGATGAGGCCTCACCAATGTTAAATAGAGGGGAACGATCACGTCCCTCGATCTGCTGGCAATGCCCCTACTTATACAGCCCAAAATGCCATTGGCCTTCTCGGCAACAACGGCACACTGTTGACTCATATCCAGCTTCTCGTCCACTGTAACCCCTAGGTCCTTTCCTGCAGAACTGCTGCCTAGCCATTCGGTCCCTAGTCTGTAGCGGTGCATGGGATTCTTCTGTCCTAAGTGCAGGACTCTGCACTTGTCCTTGTTGAACCTCATCAGATTTCTTTTGGCCCAATCCTCTAATTTGTCTAGGTCCCTCTATATCCTCTGTATCCTATCCCTACCCTCCAGCGTATCTACCTCTCCTCCCAGTTTAGTGTCATCTGCAAACCTGCTGAGAGTGCAATCCACACCATCCTCCAGACCATCTATGAAGATATTGAACAAAAAAAAAAAAAAAGAGATTTGTGCATTTTTCAAAATGTGTATTAGAATAGGTTTTCCCCAAACTGGTGTAAGATTCCACAGATCTTACAAGATTCATTAGTTTTCAACTGTATCCCCCTAGAGTGCATTTAATAGGTGAGGATGGAGAACTGAAACAGTTTAGAGATGTATGGTCTGAAATGCATTTCAATTTAAAAAAAAAAAGTGTGTTGAATTTTCAATAGATAAAACCTATTTGCCATATAACAAAAAAGATATCACTTATATTACACTGCACTTTGTAAACTGAGGCAAGCTGCTCTGAAGAATCAACATCAAAATAAAATATTGTGGTTTACACTGAATTTAATCTTCTCAAAGGTTATTTTCTGCTTTTAGTGTCAACCCCAATTTTTCCAGCTTAATACTTTTTTGAATAAATTATTAATTTCAGATTTGATCAAGGTAGGTTGCCAATATCTTTTCTAAAACTGGATTATAAAGTAATTTGAGAGCAACAGAAATTGGTAGTTTGAATCCCAAAATTATGCAAACAATTTGGGTGCACCAAAACCTAGAATAAAATAGGGACTTTGAGAAAGGTAGGTGGCCTACAGGTGCATCTAAAACAGTCTGCCAAAAACAAACAAACAAACAAACAAAACAAACAAAGCAAACCTATCTTTGGCAAATCAAACGTGTCCCACTCTGAGCTACAGCAATGGTTGAAGGAGACTCCTAAAAGGAAAACCCAGGTGCTCTGTGTCTCCATATGTAGATACAGACTATAAGGTCTGGTCTACACTTGGGGGGGTGAGGGGGGAGAGGAGAGGTCGATCTAAGTTACGCAACTTCAGCTATGTGAATAACATAGCTGAAGTTGACATACTTAGATCTACTCACCACGGTGTCTTCACTGCGGTGAGTTGACAGCTGAAGCTCCCCCGTTGACTCCGCCTGTGCCTCTCGCTCCGGTGGTGAAGTATCGGAGTCAACGGGAGAGTGCTTGGCAGTCGATTTATCGCGTCTAGACTAGAAGCAATAAATTGACCCCCCCGGTGGATCGATCACTGCCCACGATCCTGCGGGTAATGTAGACAAGCCCTTAGAGAAGATGGGCCAGCTCAGCCAGAAGAAATATTCCCACATATTGGATCCTCAGAGAAATCCACAGAGGACTAGGGCAAGCCACAATACAGAAGAATCTACCTCGTATTATTCAACCATGACCTTTCCAGACAATTACAGACCAACATATACCGGAGATCTTACTTATCTTCTTTGAACTGAAGAAAGTTTGAAGCAGTGTGATGTTGTAGAGGGATATTTAAACTGGGCTCAGGGAGAAGGGGAGGGAAGGGATGATGGAAACAAAGCATCCCTCCAAAAATCAGGTACTTTTATATTTAATAAATAAAATATATTTACATTATAAAACATGCTATAAGATACAGAAGCAACTTTCTCAAAAGATGCCATAAATGTGGTAACATATTTAGAACATGGATATTTTTAAGAACATATGCACCATTTTCACACAGGATTTTAAATGATAAAGCATGTTAAAGTGTCAGGTAGTTTAACAACAATATATTTATGAATGGAGCTTTGATTGAAAAGCTTTTCTGTAATCTGTACTGTCTTGGTCAGTATGTACTTAAAGAAGCCCTTTGGAAGAAAATTACTGGATTCATTCCTTGCCTCTCCATTCCTGACAAGAAATGAAGAGCACAAGGACAGGAAGTTAAATGCAAAATCTTTGACAATAATTCTGGACTTGATCATACATTTTTAAATTATTGGCTATGGAGAAAGAAGACTAAAAAGGGCATTTTGAAACCATAGGTAATATATTTAGAGTATCAATTTTGGGTGGTGTAATCTTAGTAAGTCTTTGGCCTGCAATATTGTTGTTGTTACAGGAGGGAGGGTGTTTCTTTTAAATCAAATGTAGTAAGATTTTCACTGTTAACAAACCCAAATTTGAACAACAGAATACCAAACCATCGTGAAAATGGTTTTAATTGGGTTTCTGTAGCATATTCCAATCTTAGTATCACAGAGAAAATTTTTAAAAATCCACCAAAAACGTATCACTCACAGAATCTGACAACAAGCTAAAGTTCATAGAACTTCTTGTATTTTTCCATACTTTAATCTTATAATATTATTCTTTACCAGAAGGCAATAAACCTGAAAAGTGAATATCCAGGCTGGGAAATAATCAAACGGAGTTTTCTCACCTTTCTCCCCCTACGCTTTCTTGCTACATAAGCTGTACTATAGGTTCTTCTACAACTATCAAATTTGCTCTTCAATTATCCATTCACTAGCTCCAGTGCAACAAACGGTTAAATATACGGAGGCCTTAATGACAGGAGCCCTAGAAGTTCATATATTAGCTGAAGGAGTCACTCCTCCTGAATGCCCTCTCCATATCCCTCCCTCCCCTTATCAGATTCCAAATTTGGCTTCCTCAAAGTTTACCTGAAAAACTAATGACAGAGCTAGTGACCAAACTCAAATCCAAAACATATAGTAAAGACACTGATAGGTGGACAGACAGACCAGTAACTAACCCACCCACTGCCAGACATCATAGCTACAGGATTCCAATAAAGAGATAAAAATGCCTGTACATACCTTGGCCAGCATAGCAAGATGCTGGTTCTGAACAATGGCAGTGCGATATGTAGCTAACCCCCCTTCCTCTAGGCTTGGAAACAGGTAGTACAAATGGACGCTGCAGTGAAAAAGTTCAAATGGTCTCAAACACTGATGCATTTGCTATTAGTGTCTATACCAATTAGCTGCTGTTCTGTGGGATGCTGACACCTCAACATGCTCTCTAATGGGTGACAAAGTTCCCTCTCCACAACAGAACTTCACCAGAGCTATGGTAAAAACTTGTGTTTGTTTGTTTTTAAACAGTATTGTGTAGATCATCTTTTTACTATTTAGCATACAATTTTTAACCACCTGAAATCACACATATTGTCATCTTCTCTGCAGAGTTCAACGGTAGCTTGGACCTCTACAACAAAAGAATGCTGGGGCAAAACACTCAGTTAGAGCAAGCAGTCTTCAGGGTGAGGGAAAACAGCTTGATTCCAGACAGGCGAACACAGTAAGGAGACACCATTCAGCCAAATCTGGCCCAAAGTGTAGGGGGTTTCTAAAAATGCTTTTACAATACTATTTTTTTTAATTCCACTGAAAAGTTTGGGTTTTTGTTTGTTTGTTTTTAAAGGCAAACCTCTCCCTGAAGCTACTGCAAACCGAACATTGCAACAGTGTCCACAAGAGCCTGATGATAGTGAAACTGCATAGTAACTGGCTACGCAAAAGTGAAATCAACTACCCTATTTTTATCCAAGGTGACACATCTGGAAAAATATAATTAACAGTATATATAGTGAAAAATTAATCAGGAACAAACATAATGGACTTCCAAAAGGCCTTTATTAAAGTAGTTCATGAGGTAATTAAGGAATTAATTTAAGGAAATTAAGTGCAATCACGGATTATAAATTGGCTAACAGTCTGTAGAAGAAAGCAGGAATTAAATGGTCCATCCAAGATCTGCAAAAGTGACCAGTGATTTTGGGTGCCTTAGTTTACGGGAGCCCAATCTCAAAGACAATGAGGAGACAGGATCTTTAGAGAGAGTGTGCTCAGCATGCTCTATAAAATTAACCCCCCTTGAGCTATCTCAAGATGGTCATGCAAAAATTAAAGTGTGACACACTGTACCTCAAAATAACACCCTGTACCTACATATTCACCACAGTTATATAACTATAATATGTTACCTGTGAGGTATCATTTCAAAAGCCAGGATTGTTGAACATTACTATCCTGTTGAATTGTATATATTACCATTGTAATTAACGCCATGAAGTTTTGCATGTGTGTTACTGAAATATGTTGTGAGTTTGGGAGATGCCCACAGTTAGCCTTTCCGTGGCAACAAAGGAGCAACTAACACCTCCAAGACAGATTAACATCAGAACTAGTCAGCCATGTGTTGATGGCCTATCAAGGAGAGTCTACTCTCCCAGTGGACCCCTCCCAAAGACTCCTGAGAGAGCACATACAAGATGGAGGCTGTCTAACCCCTGTGACACAGTGAGGATCTTTCCAGCACCTGGAAGAGAGTATAAAATATGGGGGAATGACATTGCCACTTCGTCTCTCTCCTCCCCCATCTCAACACCTGGAACCAAGAACGTTTGCAAGACAAAGGGAAACATCCTTGAACTGGGGAGAAGGGATGGTCCTAACTAGACTTTCTAGTTAGTATGAATTATGAATTGAATTCTGCCTGCAACACCCAGTACAGTGAGGTAGAACCACTTGATTCAAATCTTGCTTAGTCTGATAAAGTTTAGGATTTAGATTGTGATTTTATCTTTTATTTCTTATGTAACCAACTCTGACCTTTATGCCAAACACTTATAATCCCTTAAAATCTATCTTTCTGTAGTTAAACTTATTTTAATGTTTTATTTTTACCAGTTTGTCTAAGGTGCTTGAGGATTCTACTCAGACTACAAAGGCTGGGGCATGTCCACTACACTTTGAAGGAGTGGCAAACTAATTAATGAGCTTACACTGATCAAGAAGGTCTTGAGTGGTGTACATTCTGGGGTACAAAGCTGGAGCTGCGGGGATTTGCTGGTGTCTCCCTGTGTATAGTTCATGAGTGACTGTGAGAGCCTGCAAGTAACTTTGGGTGTGCCTTCAAAGGCTAATGGCTATGTGAGAGCAAAGCCTGAAGGGGCTGCTTGTCACTAGCAGAGCAGTATGAGAGGTACCCTGATACAGAGACTAAAAGGGGACACAGCAGTCTCACAGTCCAGGTTGTACGCCAGAGGGTATCACATAAGGTACCTAAAATCATTAGTCAGTTTTAAAAATCTGGGCCTCAATTTAACAAAAGGTTAACAGTGAGGTATCATAAGGGTCCATACAGTGATGTTTCACATATTCATCAATGATCTCGAAAAGCGTGCAAAGAGCAAGATGGAAAAAATTGCAGATGACAAGAAATTATTTAAATCAGACAACAATAAAAACTGCTCAATTGTTTTCCTCAACTGGGGCAAAAGTTAGGTGAATGGGCTATACAATTGTTGAGATACTGACAAATGCAAGGTATCACATATTGGGAGGAATAATATGAACTACTTGTTGCTGAGTTCTTGTAATTATGTCAAATTAAAAAAAATGTAAAAATGTAAAAAAGGATAAAGGTTTATATAGATAACAAAAACTTTCAATTACTTTAGATCGGGTATTCTGGCCCACTGGATCACAGACACACACACTTGTTTGTATACAAGTATGCAATATATCTCTAGAGAGGAAGAGGGATTATTTCAGATCTCCTTCTAAAACATTTCTTTATTAGAGAATGGTAACAAACTATACATCTAGAAGTTGCATATTTTAATGCACTACAGTAATAACGTTTATGAGTGTGGTGTGGATCTCTCAGAAATGTCATTGTCGTTTCAGAGGTTAACACTGAAAACGAAGGATTTGTCTCCAATGTGGGGTAATGTGCTTTATGAGGGTATGATTTCCAATGCATGCTCACATGTTTGACGTTAATTGGTCTATAGACCCTGCTGATGCACACTAAAGGGTCTCTAGTGCACTTTAACACAGTACTATTTTGAACAGCACTACGTTAAAGCGCGAATGTGCAAAACAATAATACACTTTAGAAATCATAACCCCATAAAGCATGATACCCCATTGCATACACAAGCCCAAAATGTACACTGAAATTTATATATAAATCCAAATATACAGGTTTGTAAGTCTCAGAGGATTGTGTACTACTAAACAGTAGTTTTTAAGCAGTAATACTAGGAATTTGTGTTCTATCACCAAAAAATTTACCTCCACTCCACTTCTAGAAAAGGCCACAGATTTTTAAAGTAAAGTAAAGAAATAGATATTGACAGACACGTGGCACGTAATCCAGAGTAGCTTTTGGGTATCAGAGGATAGTTACAAAAGTGCAATTTTGTTATCCATAATACCAAGAGCTTTTTTAAAAGCCTCCCCTTAAGCACACTGACTACTTCCCTCTTAAAAATGGACTGACAAGGGCTCTGGAAAAGGATATAAAATCTTTCACATTGAATGCTGATATTGCTGTTTGTCACAAATGGCACTTTTCACCAAGCTGGCTGCCACTTGCACTAGGCTGAGAAAGGCCAGTACTTTTGTAATTTTTCAGTATTTACTACTTTCAGAAGACTCGGTTTAGCAAAATGGGGTGTGATTTTTAATGAACTGTGAATTTTGTTTTGTGTTATTATTTTCAAATGGTTTGTACATGAATGTAAATATATTCTTGAAAGACAAGATGCAAGCTGTGCCCCTAAGGACTGAGGTTTAGAGAATAATCCCCCTAAAAAATTCTACACATTCAATATTGCTTGTAAACACCACTCTTGAGATTAGAGGGGAAGAGATCAAGGGAAGGCATGGAAACAAAATGACACATTTAAAAATAATCTCTCTCCTTTTTATAAATTGGTTATAAGCTCTAAAGTATTTGGCCCAAGACAAGTTGATCTCCTACAGTCATGAGCAACTTCAAATAGCATTTGACAGGACAGAGACATTAGCCTTTCATTTTGTAATCTTACTCTTCACAGCGCCAGCATTGTAAGAGGCTTGAAAAGAAGTATACGCAGATGTGCGGCTCTTAAAATCATTGCAAGGATATAGGCCAGCAAATACACCGACTATCCAAACCTACACATTTGAAAGTGTAATACAGTTGAATGTTAAGGAAAAAATATATGATAGCTGACGAATGAGACACAATATAGAACTGTGTAGAAACATTCCACACTTACCTAGTTAAAAATTCCACCACAGCATCTCCCAAAAATTCTAAACGTTCATTGTGGTTAATCCTGAAAAAGTGTTTTGAGATTTATTGTCAGTAACCCCAATGAATTTTGGTTATTTGTACAGTAAAGTTTAATTCTTTTGGTGATCAGGAAGAGAAATGATCCTGCTACTTTTCTATTTTGATACTTTCATCTCTGATATTGTAGCAAAGAACATGTGGGTTATCAAACTCAGAACTGATACCACAGGTCTTTGAATCTTCATAGATTATTTATCAGCATTTAACAGGGAGAAAGGAAGCAGAATTTCTGAATAGCAGTGTGTAATGGCATGCTGAGATCAGGCTTTTTAAAGACCAGGTGATTTAAAATAAATCACCAACCTTAGCTCTGTGCACTGCTGGGGAGATGTCTACAATAAACAAACACCTCCTGGACCTGATGCCTCTACAATGGATTTGTTGATGCATCTCCAACTCCATGGTAGTCTGTATGTGCTTTTATTTTTCACAGTCCCTTTAATGTCAAAGACAAGTGTCCTCTGCCCCTTTTCTGAGATTTCTTTCAGGCTCGTAGGAGGACTTACTAGAACAGAAGAAGATATCTTCAAAGACTCTCTCAAACTAATAAGAGCTATGTTCCCTCTCTTTTCCTCTCTTGGGGTCCTCCTATCTCTCTTGCTCTCATTTTTTTTATTGCTTCTATGAGTACTCTATCTTACTTTTCTTTTTGTTTAAATTTTTTTTTCAAGCCCTCCCGCATTAACAGGTTTATTAATAGGTAAGGGACAGAAAGCTAGGCACTACCAATTGAGTAAGATAGGGAACTAGTCTCAGTATAGAATATCTCAAGCTGCAGCAAGCATTTATGTATGCTTAACTTTAAGCACGTGGAGTAGCCCTATTGATTTCATAGGTCATGTTTGCAGAATCGAGGCCTAAGACACTGGTGGTTTCTTTCCAGAGCTCCCTTTTCAAGTGTCTGACAGCATTTATTGCCATTTGCTCTTGCTCAAATTATTAAATCACTTATCTAACTTTTTAAAAAGCAGAACTTCAGTAGGGGTTCAAGCACCATGTGCTATTTAAAAGCAAAGTGTTAGTTATAGTATAACTTCTCTCTGTAGAGGCATAATGGCAAACAGATGTGAGAAGTATGGATTTTCCAGTCCATTCAGCGGAGATAGGATAATTACTGAGTGCTTTCTCCTTGTTTTTCTTTCCCTTTGGGAGGAGTGAATTTTTGATGGATATTAGCCTTATACTTGCAAATATTATTTTATAATTGGGAGTACAATACTGTAAATACACCAGAACTCAAAGAACAATCTAAAGGGACTAGAATGAATCTTTTAGCTCAGCCCTGTGTAGCAGCACCATTCCATGGGGAGTGTCACTCAGAATCACAATTCCTCCTCTGCTGCTCTGACCTTGCCCCAAAGCGGGATGGGGATTGGAATAATTTACAACAACCTTTTAGGGTTGTATAGCGTCACGCACGCAGCATTCACCTCATCCATTTGTTCACAAGTGTTCCTGCTTCCTCAGCCCACACCCAGAGCTGTACTCTGGGAGAGTCTTACATGGCTGTGCATGGAGGTAGAATCACAGGAACAGAGGGCTGGCAGGGAACTCGAGAGGTCATCAAGTCCAGCCCCTACACTGAGGCAGGACCAAGTATACCTAGACCATCCTTGATGGGTGCTTGTCCAATCTGTTCTTAAAAACCTTCAATGATGGGGATCCCACAATCTCCGTATTCCGGATCCTACCTACTCTTATAGTTAGAATTTTTTTTCCTAATATCTAACCTTAATCTCCCTTGCTGCAGATTATGCCCATTACTCCTTGGCCTACCTTTAGCGGACAAGGAGAACAATTGAATATCATTCTCTTTTTTAACAGCCCTGAACATATTTGCAGACTGTTATCAGGTCCTTCCTCAGTCTTCATTTCTCACGACTAAACATGCCCAGTTTGTTTTACTTTTTCTCATAGGTCAGGTTTTCTAAACCTTTTATCGTTTTTGTTGCTCTCCTCTGGACTCTCTCTAATTTGTCTACAGCTTTCCTAACGTGTGGTGCCCAGAATTGGACAGCACTGAGTAAAGTGGGACAATTACCTCCCATGTCTTACTTATGACACTCCTGTTAACACACCTCAGAGTAATATTAGCTTTTTAAGCAACTGCATCACATTGTTGATTTATATTCAATTTATGATCCACTATAACCCCCAGATCTATTTCAGCAGTACCACCACGTAGACATTTATTCTCCATTTTGTTGTTGTGCACTTAATTTTTAAGTTTTCCTTCCCAAATGCAGTACTTTGCACTTGCCTTTATTGACTATTATTGATTTCAGACCAATTTTCTAATTCTCTAATAGGTAGGATGACCCAAGTCTCTCTTACTCGCTTTGGTTAGCCCCGCAGGACCAGGGCACCTAAAAGTGATTACAAAGCATGTCCTAAATGCAAATTTTAAGCAATACAAATGTAATTCATTTGCACAGAATTCGTAGTGACTTAGTTAACTATTGTACTTGTAATAATAATTATTATAATTGGTTATTAAGCTAAACAATTACTTTTGTAGTAAACATATTGTTCCATGTTATTATATATATATTCATTTATATTGGGCCAAATTCTGTGTCACCCATGCTCATTTTGAGTGATACTTTACTTCATCAGTATCCTTGTTGATTTCAATAGGACTATTCATGGAGTAAGATACTACTCATTGTGAGTAAGGGTGGCACAGAATCTAGTTCCTGATCATTTTTTAAGTACAGTGGAAAGTTTGTGCTATGCACATGCAGTAAAATAAATGTAGCATTTCGCTGTCCACCATTTGAGCTGTCCAAACAGAAGTATTAATGATTCTTTTAAGTTTTGTGGACTGAAACAGATTTTCTTTAGGGGTTCTCTTAAATGTCTTGTTCACTGGATGCATTAAAGAACTGGTGCTTGGTTTTCTGTGCCTTTACAAAAGGATGTTTTTTGGCAAATGGTGGCTTTGCAAGTTCAGAGTAACACCCTTTTTAAAAGACTTTTTCTATTCACCACTCTGACTGGTCATCTTTTTCAAAAAAGCTACTTGATTTTATTAAAAAACCCAAAACAATATTTTTGGAGCAATTTTTCTTTGCTTGCACATGCATATAAATAAGTATATGCACTTACGCACTTACTTCCCAATAGTTAAAACTCAGCTGGCTGTTTTGTTACAAAGGCTTTTAAGAAACTTGAGTTGAATTTTCATTTTTAGTTAATCTTCTAGGTCCAAGAAAAAGGCTGAACAACACACATTAGCACATAACTAGAATACTGAAAGCAAAGTATTAGCTGCTTTCTTTACCTGGAAGGAGTAGGATCATCTTGCCCAAGGCGGGACATAATGTTTATCAAGGTGTTTATTCCTGTAAAAATAAACAATACTAAACAGTTATTAAAAATCACCACCAACTTCACTGAAGTAATTTCTTCAAATGTTACTTTGTATTTACCATGCAAAACTCTCATTCTGCATTTAAAAAAACATACAAACAAAAAATGCCATTGGGTCAGTCAGAAAGCAGAAACACCACACATCCAGAGTTAAATTACAGCAGGGCATTTTTATTCAGGTATAATCCTTTTAGGGACTAATGGCTAGCTAATGGCTGCCCATAGGAAACTGCTTTTACATTCATGGAGCCCGATCTAAAGTCACAGAAAGGCCAGGCTCCAAAAGAGATGGATCCTCCCCTTGCCCCCAACGTTGTATGAACAACAGACAATTTGTATTACTGCAGTTGCCTGTATTTAAGGGAGAATGAAGTTGTGCAGCAGAGCCCACACATTTGACAGCTGCACT
Source organism: Eretmochelys imbricata (assembly GCF_965152235.1). NCBI lineage: Eukaryota > Metazoa > Chordata > Testudines > Cheloniidae > Eretmochelys > Eretmochelys imbricata. The sequence continues at coordinate 123,449,957 of NC_135573.1, read as the reverse complement.
GCCTCCATGTTTCAACAAGTATTTCATAGCAGTGTTACAAAGGGGTCTCATTAATGAGACTTCATCATTTTTATAAAATATACTTCAATATACTTATTGCATTATGAAAATATCAATAGACACACTTATCAAAAATATAACAAAGTATATTCTGTGATGTATTATCCTTGCTTATTTTGTGAGCTACTTGTTTGCTAATCTGTAAAATACAATCATTCAGAATAGATCTGCCAGTCATTTATTATTATTTTTTTTAAATTGTTTGTATTACCATGTGCTCAAGCATTAGAAACTTCCACTAAAATTCTCTCCTAGAGATAATCTTCACTACAGTGTTAGCTCAAGGTATAATCCTTGAGTGTTGCCCCTAATCTGGCTCCCATAAAACTCTCTAGCTCCAGGTAAATGGTGCTTTAAACTCAAGATAGCTGGCCCTCAAGGGCAGCGAGGCCGGTGAGTGTGTGTTAAAGCTCAAGTGTTATTGAAGCTCCAGCTAGTAGTGAAGTATGGATGTAGCTACTTTGTACTGCTAACACAACCACTCATTGTGACCACTGTCACTCCAGCTATGCTAACTTCACAGAGTTAACTTGAGTTAACGCAGCAGTGAAGACAAGCCCTCAGGAGAATATAGGCTGAACAGGCATCAGTTAGGTGGCAGTTCTTCTTGGAGGCTAAGGATGGTGAGAGAGAAAACAATAATGGTGTAATTGCATACCCTTTTTTCTCATGTGCATGTGATGGACTTTTCGGTCCCCATACTTGGGCTGTCGAATCCCACAATTGGACAAGGAATTTCTTGCGTGGTCCGGATTCATTCCGAAGTTTAGGTGATGGCTTGGATGAGTCATGGCAAGCTAGAAAGAAGCATGTGCAAGTCAAAAACTGGGTTTATTTTTGAAAACGCTAAGAGCAAGGTTAGCTTGGTAGCTGCTAACAACAGCTATTTCTCAGTCTGAAGACATGCTATGATGTGCTGTTAGCAATTAGTAACTCTGGTTCAAGCAATTAAAATGTAGCGTGTACGACTTCAGATATGTCACAAAACACATCATTTATGCCTGATCACCACTTAAACTAATTAACTTTTAGAAGCTTTTTAAAGAAATAAATTAGTTTTTGAAAGAAAAAAAAGCGGAATTGTCAATTTGCCCTAAAATGCTTTGCTTGCTAACTTGCCTGAACGATGTGAAACAATATGAAGATTTGCTTAGTACAAAAAACATGAAATCTAATACTATTACTACCTGGATGTATCTATATACTGCAATACCACCTCAAGCATTTGTAACTCAATACAAATATGTAAAGTATCAATAAGGAGAGCCTCGTCTTTTTTTGGTAAAAGACAGATGATCTAATATTTGCTCACCAAAGGCCAGACTCGGCTACTCTTGCTCACAATGAATAGCCCTCTGCTCTCATTGCCTTTGCTGGGACCCCTCTCAGAGCAACGTACTAGTGAAGGTGAATAGGAGTGGCAGACCTGAGCTCTGTATTTAGTTTATATTGTAAGCACTACCAGGAACTTGCATCTTTGCTGCTATCACCTTATAAATGGCAGCAGAAATGGGAGGTGTCAGTAGCAATTAATACAGCAAAGACAAAGACTTAGGCCCCAATCCTGCAAACACACATATGAGAATTGTTAGCAGCCCCATTGCGTTAAATGGGACTACTTACACGCAGAAAGTTATAAATGAAATTTGTGTAGGATTGGGGCCTTTGATGCCAAACGAAAAGCTTCTAAACAGCTCCTTTGCCCTCTTCGTTCAAACAAAGCTTATTTTAACTATTGTCAGACCGAATTGTTATTCAACTTACAGCATTTACTCCCAAATCCTTGTTAAATACCTAATTAATACTAACTACAGTTTGTCAAACCCATCCATCTAAAACACTTTACTCCTCTAAAATAGAACACACTAAAACTTATCAGAATAGTGAAACAAAAAAACATGAAACACCCCTCAGCCTCTCTTCTCTATCAGGTCTTTAAATGCATACTGTATGATGAAACATACATCATCACTGGGAGATTACATATTTGTATATTTGGCATCCTTGCAGTTATTTAAATGGTGAAATATAAATCTCACTAGGGACTCTCTCGCCTGGAACAAATTCTTAGCTATTCAATAAGCATGCAAAAGGATCAAGCCTAGATAAAGTGCCTCTGTGCATTCAGTGTGACTTATGTTGGTGCACCTTGTCTTATGCTTTCCCTCATTATCGATAACTTATTTGCTTTTTGCTTCAAGCGTTCTGTCATGGCAGTTAGTAGGCTTTTCTGGCTGCATTTCTTTTTTTTTAAATAATCTTTAACGCTAAAACCCAGGCAATGTGAAAAAAAAAAATGCTCATAATTAAGCATAGGACCCATCCTCTCTATTATTGAACTAATCCGGTTTGTACAAGGAGTACAAAGCATTTGAGAGCGTTTTTATAAATAATTCTTGATTCATTATATGTAAAAACAAAAACAAAGTGAACACCTATATTCTAGCAATTAAATCGGAAATTATATATAAAATACACTTTTTAGGTTGATAACACAGATCCACTTACTTATTTTTGCCCTGTCATTTAGATCTGCAATAGACGGTTTTTGCTGAGAGTCCCAGTGTGCAAAAATGCACTTGCACAACTGATTGATCATGCAACACAGACGTATTAAAACCCCAAAAGAAACATAACTTCTCTCTCTGACTTTGTAACTGTGAACATTTCAACAAACACCTGTAGGTCTGAAGAGACATCCGTCTGTTCATAGCTTTGAACACAATGGATTCTTTATGAAATAATAAACTACAAAACAGTACAAGGCAAAATTTACAGACACATCTGCAGTATGACAATAAAGGAACGCACTAAGTAACAAAAATATAATCTTGCATTCGTATATAATGCTTTTCATCCTGCCGGATTCCATGATTTACAAACCACAAGCAGGGGAAACCTGATTTTATAGATTCTCACAGGACACCTGGAACCTTTTTAAGATCAGAGGTGCAAATAATCAGGTGCTTCCCAATATCAGCAATACAAATCATTTCTCCAGTTAGTGGGTTCAGCAAGATTTACACACATAAGCCTAACTATCTTGGGGACGATGGTCGTCATGCTTCACCTTGCTCCACAGGAGCAGAGCTTCAGTCCTGCAGAACTCAAATGGCAAATTAGTATGTAAGTTGTCTTTTGGCATTTCTTACCTGTAGCAAGCACCGATCTTGAAAAGTGTAGCCTATCAACTTGTCCAAATGCATCAGACATTGATGGTAGCGAATATGGTGGGTGAGAACAGGAAGCATCATTGCATGCTAGGAAAAGAATTGCAATGAGGAAAACTATTCATTTACAAAACACAGAGAACCCAACTGAGTAACAATCAAACACACAAAGAAGTTTAGCTTGTTATGACACTATGCATTTTACTTTATTTCTCAGTAAATCAAAACAAACTAAAAGTAATAATGGACCTATGCCCTTCAATGAATATAACTAAATTAGAACCTGTCCATGTGTATTAATTACCAAGAAAAACAAAACAGTCTTCTATTGAAGTACTTTGTTGGGTGCAACAAAGATTCTCCTGTTGCATATTGCTGAACATATCAAGACATATCACGGTAAAGTCAAGTAGTGACAGAACATTGCATGGCCATCTGGCACTTGCTACAATATGTAGACTTTGATTAGTACAAAAGAAAGAAAAAAAAAAGACTGAAGGCCAGGTTAGGCCTCTGACATAATTTTAAAGTATAATATTTCATAAACTACCGAGATGAGGAAAGGTCATTTTATACCACTTGACACTCCTGGTCGGAAAGGAACCCTGGCAGCTCCAGCCAGTGGCTCAGAGGAGCTAAGGCAGGCTCCTGGAAGCAGTCGGCATGTCCCTGCTGCCCCTAGTTGCAGGGGCAGCCAGGCTCTGAACACTGCCCCTGCCCCGAGCGACAGCTCTGCATCTCCCAGTGCCAGGAACGGCAGCCAATGGGAGCTGCAGGGGCGGCACCTGCAGGCAAGGGCAGTGTGTGGACCCACCTGGCTGCACCTCCACCTAGGGGCCACAGGGACATGTTGCCACTTCCAGGGAGCTGCCCGAAGTAAGCGTCGCCCCAACCCCCTGATCCAGGTTGGAACCCCCTCCTGCACCCAAACTCTCTCCCCGAGCCTGCATCTTAACTCCCTGCCCCAGCCCCGAGTTCCCTCCCTCATCAAAATTCCCTCCCTCCCACAGCCCATACCCACACCCCCTCCCGCACCCCACACCTCTGCCCCAGGCCTGAGCCCCCTCCTGCACACCAAATCCTAAACCCCAGCCCCATCTCAGAGCCTGCACCCCCAGCCAGAGCCCACAACCCCTCCTGCCCCCAAACCCCTGCCCCAGCCCTGAGCCCCCTCCTGGGCTCCAAACCCCTCAGCCCCAGCCCGGAACCTTCTCCTGCACCCCAAACCTCTCATCCACAGCCCCACCCCAGAGCCTGCACCCCCCCAGCCAGAGCTCATACCCCCTCTCAGACCCCAACCCCCTGCCCCAGTCCTGATCGCCTTCCTGCACTTTGACTCCCTTGGCCACAGCTCGGAACCACCTCCTGCACCCCAAACCCCTCATCCCCCACCCCACCCCCCCAGCCCGCACCCCCAGCTGGAGCCCTCCTGCACCCCAACCCCCTGCCTGGAGCCCCCTGCACTCTGAACCCCTCATTTCTGGCCCCACCCTGGACCTCCCGCACTGCAACCCTCTGCCCTAGCCTGGTGACAGTGAGTGAGGGTGGGAGAGAGCAAACGACGGAAGGATGTGGGATGGCGTGAGCAGGGGCAGGGCCTCGGGGAAGGGGCAAGGGTATTTGGTTTTGTGCGATAAGACAGTTGGCAATACTGTGGAATAACCAGCTTTTTATTCCATACTAAGCACTTATTTCAAGATGGCAGGCAGGAAAATTATGCAGTATAAAGTTACATTCTCACTGCCATCTTGATTTCACTAACTTCCTCACGAGAATTCAGTGGCCAATGTTTTCAAACATTATGAAGGACTGAACTCTAGCAGTTCCTGAGAGACTGAATGTTAGGAAGAGTTGGAAAGGCAGTTACAAAGTAGCTATTTGGCCCTATAGCAAAAACGCTCTGGGTAAGTTTTTCAGAACTGAAATGGGAATTAGGTGTCCCCTAGTGGCTTTCAATAAGAGTTGGTTTCCTAAGTGCACTTTGTGACTTTGAATATCTCCCCCCTTTATGCACTTTTCTAAGCACTGGTTCTAAACCAGTGATCTGGGGGAAATAATTGATAACTGAACAAGTTTACACTATTCTGTTATGCCAACAGCAAAGTTCTTATGGAAGAATAAGAAATATAAGATTTATAGTGGCTAAATCATAATACGGAATTTAAAACAATACTTTATATATGCATGTAAAATAATGAATGCTTTTACAATAGGCAATCTAACATTATATTTCCTGTTGTAATTATCAAAATCAAGTTTAAGGATTCATAGAAACAAGACTTATTTGAAGATGAAATCTGAAAATTATTCATGTATCACTTCACAATGAATGCAAAGTGTATGATTAAAGGGGATGAATGAACAGAGTGGATGTATAGGAGAAAATCAGTTTAGCATGTATAACAGATCCTGTAATTATGGGCTTAAGTGTCTTTGTGGATTTTGGTATGTTGGTGAAACTAAGCACAGTCATAGAGTAAGAACTGGTGAACATAGTGCTGTGAGATTATAAGGATTACCTTTCGTTGAAAAGAGCATAAGATTGCATCTGAGAGTTTGGGGTTTTTTTTAGAATGAAATGTGGTTTCACATTGCAGATATGATGACTGGTAAGAACTATATTACTGGGAAGTGAAAAAATTGTTGCTGAATAGAATTAGATTTAAGTGAATTTCTACTATTTAAACTAAAATCCAATACTGTTAGTAGTTTCTCTCATAACAATCTCGGGGGGAAGGAGGATGACCCCCAACTATATGTTCTATAACTGTGCTTCTTGTGCATCTTCATTCTTGACCACTTTATCAACAATACATCATCTCAAGGACCCGTGACGCATGCCCACCAGTTCACAGTTTCTCTGCATTTGCTGTCCACTGTAGTAGCCTTCTGGGCAACCAGAATCATTCCACGGGGAATTAGTGCACAGACCACAGTTTCAATACTATTTGTAGACAGCAAGCAGTATGTTTGGCCCCAGTTTGTATACTGATATATCAACATTTTAGATTTTATTTATAAGTTCAACTAGTAAGGAATTGGTATCTTTCTGACGATAAACATGAGGTACACAGAATGTCTTAATTTAGACTCTTGTGATAATATTGAAAAAGTGTTATTTTCCTGACACCAAATATGTGATTAATTTGATTAATTTCTGTCAGATAGGATTATGGCAATTTGACATTCCCAATTCTTTTTAGGGGAACACTCCCCAACCCTTCCTTCCTCACAAAAAACATTTTATAAACTGCACTAGGCAAATTAATGGATACTGAAGAAATATGGTCTCTTCTGGAACTGTAGCATTATAGGCTGGAGAGCCATTATACCATCTGATTAAGGCTACTTTGGGTATAAGAATAATTCTTTGTAAGTAATAATTTAATAGCGGCAAAGATGTGCCTTCCACCTGCCCAATAATTTTGAATTACTTCACACAAAACAGAGCCATTTAAATCAGAGCACTTCACTCCTTCTCTCCCTGTTTGCAAGTGCTTAATTTTGGAAAATGCCAAGACTGGTATTATACTTTATGCAACAGAGTGATTTAAAATTATTAGAGTACTTCAATGTTTATTAAAAGAATTTTGAGCTTCTAAACTACAGTGCTTTTAAGAATTAAAGCAAACCAATAATTTTAAATTGCTCTGCATTAAGTCTGCTCGCAGAATTGATTTACATTCATTTAGTTTTTACTCTAATCTGGCAAAACGCATATCTGAAAAACAGCAACGGCAATCTTTCATTTTAAAGTGTAGTCTCCTTGTGACCTCTCAAAGAAATTCAAACAATTGACTAGTCTAATTTATTGTTTTAGATATACAAAAGAATATGTAAAATTATGTTTTATACTCATTGTTCTTTCCCCTTTAATATACAACAGAGTTTAAATTCTCCTTGAAGACATGATTAAAAAAAAAGGTTTTGTAAAAAAGGCCAATTTACTGACCAACAAGCCCTGAAAACTCAATGTTAGCCTCTTCAGTCTTTTTTACACTGGGGTTTTATCCTGGTTACAGTCATTGGTTGTCAGGCACCAGCGTAGCTGTACAACTGCTATAAGCCACAATTTGCACCAGCACAGATTACCCCTGTTTCAATCAGGGGTAAGTGCCACCAGTGCAAATAGCACTGTCTATACCCCGCACAGCAATACTGATGGTTCGCTATAATGTAACAGGGGCAACCCCCGTGTACCTAAGGCCTTAACATTGCAAAATTACGAGACATTAATCTGATGTCTATTAACTAACAAAAGAAACTGATTTCAGGAGGGATCTCTAGGTCTAACAGTCACCTGGCAGACATCAGAACGAATGCCGGTTTTCCAGAATCCTTGGCTGCTTAACTCCACGGTCACTTCTCGTCTCATTGTGTTTTTCTGCCTGATTTTCTGTAGCGCTTCCTAGAAAGGGAGGAAACGGTGCAACGGTCAGACACTTTCTACAGCAAAGCCATATGAAACCACACGTGGGCACGAAAAACAGACATTAGGGTGTTCAGACTTTGGATTTGAGAATGGGGTTTTAATTTATTTATTTTTTTATCTATTTGTAAAGCACACTTTCAGAGAGCAATTTTTCAACCTAAATCTTGTAATTATCTCCACCCACCCCTTGGTAATGTTGTAATCCAGGGGTGGCCTGGATGCCCACAAGCGTGACAGAGGGCTGCATGTGGCTCAGTCTATTTATCCTGATAAGCTGCAGGGTGAGGACAAAGCTGACTAATCACAGGTTTTTGCTGAAGATGCAATGAACAAAGCCATTCCGATGCATCTATTGAGCGAGATGCAAGTACAAGCAAATACCATTTCTCTCTGGAATTCCTGACATCTGATACTCCATCCCAAGGCTTGCGTGAGAAACAACCAACCCTTCATTCATGCGGGTAAGAGATAGACCTTTATTATCTAGCCCCAGTCACCTTATAATGGATCTTGGTTAAACGTCAATACCCCTCTTATGGAACAGGGGGTTAGTATCCACTGACACCAGAGGCTCCTACTATGAAACCTACCCACTTTATTCCAACCAAGAAAAAAAATGTGTTTAAAAACTGCACTGCCTTGACCTTGAGAAGTTGGCAGTTTATTTCTGTTTCTGAAATACGGCGAGGGCATGTACAGCCTTGGATAGGAGTCCCTTTTATTTTTTGTATAAATCTGAAGCAATAAATAGAATAAATAATCCAGTATGTTAGGGTCTCTTAGTCTGAATTTAGGTCCTGATACTGCAAATGCCCCCAAGAGTATGTCAACTCTGATACATATGTGACAATGGGAAGCAGTCACTGCATATTTTCTTCTAATTGAGAACAAGGAACTTTATTAGAATAAAGGACTAAAGATAAAAGTTACATCTCTCCTCTCGCTATACTTCACTGCAGGGCCCCTGCTGAGAACTTCTCCCTCCCTGCTGCCTGCTTCAGTTTTAAAGAAACTATACATAGCTCTTTGGGGCACAGACAGTCTCTTTGTTTTGAGTTTGTACAGTGTCTAGCACAAAGGGTTTCTCCTGGTCCATAACTGAAGCTCCTAGGCACCACCTCAATACAAATAATGACCTCGCATCCCGTAATCTCAATGAAATCAATGGCAATAATAAGCAGGTGTGCATGAAGCACTGTTCCCTTAGGCCCAAATCCAAATGTCAACGGGCTATGGACAGAGGCCATAAATTGTACACCTTTTAGGGGTAGGCTCTATAAGGTCTTCTAGGCTTTTATACAGTACCATGCATATCCGTGTATCATCAGTGCCCAATTCTGAATAATTTTCTTCTTCTTTTTTTTTTAAATTCACATGCCAATTACAGCAGCCTGCCAGCTCCCACTAAATTACTGATGAGGTCCTCAGTGTCACAAAGTGGGAGCACAGTACTGCAAAGTTTCTGCCTAAGAACGGTTTTCAATACATCTTCCTTATGACAGACAATTACTTTAGGAAACCATCATCCTGGATGATACAATCTAGAAACAAAGGTCTACACACTACAAGAAGTGATAAATGTCAAAGGAGTACTTCATTTTTGCAGCAAAATGCAATCACCCCCACGCCCTCTCTGCTACTGTTTTAAGAATAACTCATCCATTATTCCCTAATGAGAGACATTTTTAATAAAAAGTTCTAGCCTTCCATTTGTTCTCCCCTGCAGTGATGAAAGCTGCAGTAAAGATAAAAATCATCTATTTCAGTGGGAAGAGCATTCCTCCTTAAAATTATGACACAGATAACTTTTAACACTGTGGTACTTCCCATTTACAAGGAAAGAAGTTGAGGTTTGGGGGCTTATTTAACACTACTATAAATAAAATGTTAATTCAGCCCTGTGTTCACGCAACAATATGCTATGCTTTGCACTAATGATAAAATCTGGTGCATTGTCAGATATACTGAAGACCATCTATTGCAGCAGCAGCTTCAGTCATTACAGAAAAAGCAAACTGGTGATGCTGTCGGTCTAAGACTCCTTGATTCATCCAGTCACACTCCACTTTATACACACATGTAAGCTACATGATTATAGACAGTCACACAGAAACACATACATCTGCATGCCTACACACAAGCACAGACATCCCCTTCCAGCTGCTACCTAGAATATACACTGGACCTCTAAGTACAGTAACTCCTCACTTAACGTTGTAGTTATGTTCCTGAAAAATGCGACTTTCAGTGAAACGATAGTAAGCGAATCCAATTTCCCCATAAGAATGAATGTGAATGTGGGGGTTAGGTTCCAGGGAAATTTTTTTTTTGCCATACAGTACAGTACTATAGTTGGGAGGTGCCCGCACCTTACCCCACAGAGGCACAGCCCACTGGCGCTGGAGACAATGAGGCAGGCAAGGAGGCTGAAGGTGCTGTAGGCTAGGAGAAGCACGTGCCACAGTAGCAGCAGCTTCCCCTACTCTGCAAGCACCAGGGGTGGGGGGCTCAACCCTCGGCCCGCCCACTCCACCCCTTCCCCCAAGCACCCCTTCCCCCCTTTACTCTGCACTCCACGTCCTCGCTCCTCCCCCCCTCCATCCCCTGCCTCCTGCCTGCGGCAATCAGCTGGCTTGTGCCGTTCAGGAGGCAGGAGGGAGGAGCGAGGACATGGCGTGCAGGTTCCCCCTCCGTCTCCTCCCTCTTTGCAAGCACCATATTTCTCATTGAAGACTCTGACTGTGCAAAAAATAAAGTTTTTATCTTCAACTGTTTTGGAGTTATTTTGCCAGAAAAACCCCCACAACTAAAGTTTGTTCTTGTTTTTTAAAAAATCCCTCCACCTTCCCATCACTGCCTCACCCATAAAGGGAACTCCAATGAAATACAACTTTGGACCAAGTGTAAATCATGGAAATTTAAGATTATGAGCAGCTGAAAAGAGTAGCCTAGAATGGAAAGCCTTTCTCAACATTAAGCATTCGCTAATGACTAATGCTGTAAGAAGCTCAACGCTTTATGGCAGAATCTGTAACTGGGTAAAACGTAGTGCTGGAAAATGTCTCTCCATTAGGAGGCAAAGAACAAAAGGTAACATCAACTCAACATGGGGAAAAGAAAATCATTTGTGAGGATGACAATAATAGATATTATTTCCCTTTTTTCCGTAGAAATGCAGTAACACAGCCCCATCCCTTTCGGTGCTCAGTCACTGGCTATGGGTGAAGGGCCAACATACCTCTCTCTGGGATAACTTCTGTTTATCAGCCTGTTTGACTTTGGGACTGTTAGCCAGCAGATGGCGCAGCTTCACATAGCTCTTCCATAGCTTTTGGTACCTGCAGGAAAGAACAGAAACCCCACCCCCCCATCTTTGTCACATACTAGAAGTATACAACATGAGTGCCTCCTTGTTTGACCTTATGAACGGATTAGCTCTCACTAACAAAGTGGTAAACGATCCCTACTATTTCACTCTAAAAAGATATCTCTGATGGGTCACACTTCAGTGGGGGGCATTATGTGGCTTTGAGTCAAAGCCTTTTTCTGATTCATATGAAAGACTCCTTTTCTTGATATGAGGCCCATATGTAACTTATAGCAAGACTAAATGCAGCCCTTATATTGTCCCCTCCACCCCCCCAAAAAAAGTTTCAGTCAAAGCAGAGGATAAAACTTCTCAATTTATGCACAGTATTTAAAAAAAAAATCATAGCAGAAGCAGACTCTCAACACAAAACACAAAAGCAAATACTTTTAAAATGAAGCAAAGGAGCAATCAAAGTATTTGCTTAATGATCTATTTTCTTCTATGTTTCGTCTGCGCAAACAGCACCAGTTTAGAGTGGTGGTTTAGTGTGAAGATTCCATATTCCTGATGCTCCATCAAATGGAGAGCAGCTATTTTACAGTTTCAGAATTCTCATAGCTCCAGCACACACCCCATCCTGTTTACTGGAGTCTGTTCCTAGCTATATCACTCCATCATTCTCCAGTGCATTTCCTCAGCCCTGGAGACTCCAGTGTCTGCTTGGTCTATAAAACAAATTGGAAACTGGAAATCTACAGGCTACTTCTACGCTATTTTCTTTTCATTTCAATACAGGATTCCAGCACCAGAACATTTTCAAAACAGATAATACATTTATCTGTCCAAAAAGAAAAATTAAATGACAAATAAACAAATCATCCTGCCAAGTAAACAAACAAACAAACCGAAAATCCACCAGATTTTTTTTTACCCCAAAAAAGGAGAGGCAGAGACTCCATGAAATCCACTAGGGACTTTGCTATTGCTACCAGTTTTGTATTGAAGGCACTCAGATACTACAGGGATGAACAAGGGAATAAGAAAATAATAATAATAAAAAAGATTGATTTATAACTGGTTTCACTTAGCTACATCAAAAACTTGGACAAGAAGAAACACACCAAATGGAACTTTTCTGAATACCTTAGTAATACGTATTTCACACAAAACATGAGGGCCTAGATTTATGAAGTCAACTTAGGCTCTGTCTATACTCTGAGCTAGGGGTGTGATTGCCCTGCTCACACACACATACTCACACTAGGTTTCATCGAGCTATAGCACAAGTATAAAAAGCAGTGGAGCTGAGGTAGACCGGGTAGCTGCAGTAAAGGCACGGCTGATCCTGGACAAGGACACAGCCACCGGTTTCATAACATTTCTACCAAATACATAATTTTATTATTACATGAATTTGACGTGCTCGCTTTGAAAATCTAAAATTGATAAAGGAAGTGCAGAACAGAATTACAATTCAGAAGAGGAAAAAGCAGCTACATTTCAGATTCTCTAGTTTATAAAAGCCAACTCCTGCTCCTATTCCCACTGCAGAAAACGGTAAGCTTGCCATCAACTTCAATAGTCATGTGACTAGGCCCTTCCTGAACAACAAACGAAAAACAGTAACTTTTTTTTTAAACATAAGCTTTGAGGAAAATTTCTTACTGAGGGTCTCCAGCATAACTGAGTTGAGCAGGCCGTATCCCGAAGTGAACAATAATGGGGAAAGTAATTACATCAGGGTTGAACTGCTCACGGTCCAGTTGATCAATACGAACTGAACTGGGTTTCTAGGAAGAAAATCAATACAGTTTATCTAATTAACAAGAGCGCTAGTGATATTTTATTGGATACATTATGATGTTGACCAGGAACTGACAAATGAATGACATCATTCTGAGAAGCAGAGAAGACTTTCAACATATTGAAATCAATGAGAGCGATATTTTAGCTATATAGGTAGAAAACCATTAATATATAATAATATGTGGCACTTACAAGGCTGAGCAATGTAAACTAATTGGTTATCACAACAACCCTGCAGTACAGGTATTATCCTGATTTACAGGGGAGGCGGAACTGAGATTTTGAGAGTTTCTGAGAATTTCACATGAATTGCTGAAGGCCAAACATTAAGTTGGTACCAGAGCCAGGATCGAATCCTGATACTTCTGACTACTATTCCTGTATTTGGTTCACTAGACCCATGTCACCTCTCTAATCTTGATAACCTAATGTAAGTAAAGACATTATTAGACCCATCCAATCACAGACTAAGTGGCATTAAAAATTGTAGCCTCACTCTTACAAAATGCTCCAAAGTCAATGTGTATAACGAGGAACACAGTTTTGAATAATGAGGAATACTTTGTCCCTTTTGCACTTGAAAACAGATCATTTTAAAGGAAAACTGTAGAAGGAAGTGATTTTCCCTTGACCTCTAAAAATGGAGAAAATGAGTAACTCCAGATCATTGCAGTTAACGTGCCGTTTGTATGCTCTTTGTAGCATATGCAAAAACCTTAGCTTAAGTTCCACAGTTGAATCTCTCTGCACAAATATTTTCTCTATTATCTTGCAAGCTGTTCTGTTATGTATGCAAACGATTTCCCACCTGGCAATTAGCTGTTTGGATGATGCTAAAGCTATCCAGTTCTCTGAAGTGTCTGAAAAGATACATTACTTAGAGTCGTCTTTATATTAAAACTGCCAATTTAGCAAAGAGCTTCCACATAGAAAAGTTACCTTATTTCTTATGACATTATTAGTTACTGAATGGCTATTACTATTACATAATTATATTCTTTTTAAAGTGTTTATAACAAATCATTCCCCAAAAAAGTGTTTTACAAACAGATACCAACTATATAGAGGGATCATTTCCCCCACTGGTGAAGTGCAGCCACTTCTGGAACTAAATGGTGAAAATGCTTGTCAGTGGACAGAATTATAATACTGACATGTAGGTTTTACCAGTCCAAGTGAAAATAAATGTTTATCAACTATCCTTTTTACATGATAATGGAAAATGAAACATTTCACTTGCCCATCAAAAAATGTAATCTTTAAAATTACTCCACCCATGCAAACAGGTGAAGACATTTTTTTAAGGCTTATATACATAATCATTTAGATGAGGATATGAAGAAGAAGAAAGCGATTTAAAAATGAAAACACAGGGAGGATTTTTAGGAGACTAAATGCTGTTTCTGGAACTGGAAGTTAACAAGGACAGGTCACTTTCAAAAAGAAATGGAATAAGTTTATCATCTTTTTGCTTTTTTATGATCCATGAAGGCAACTTTGAAAGGTTTTTATTTATTAAAGTAAGTTGTTTTTTTTCTGATTCCCCCCAAGCATTAGAAACTCAGGTCCTTTCTACCCTGCTTTTGCTGGAAGACATCTGAGAAACTGGTAGGATAAGGATATCATGGGTACTAAGGAAACTATACCTGATTAACAGAATAAAAATCTCAAACGATCAAAAACATTTTGGCCAACCTTTTTGAATTTGGATGCCTACAGTTTAGACACCTAAGTTACAGTAGCTTGCAGGTGCTTCCACTGAAGTCAATGTGAAATCAGCACCTTCTAAAAATCACACCACTTTTATTTAGATACTTAAATATAGATACTGAGGCCTAACTTGAGGCACCTAACTTTGAAAGTACATTGGTTTGTGATTTGTTTCTGAATTAAACAGACGTTAACAAACGCCTGATAAATAATTCTCACAACAGAACTCTTTGCGAAAGACTCAAACCCCTTCTCCTTCAATTTCAGGCTGAGAAAGATCCACATCCAACTGTCTGGTTTCTCAAGTAGACCTCCAGCAAAAAATATGGATGACCGCACTTGATATTTATAATATTTCTAAAGACAAAAAACATTTGAGACCTTATTCATACAGTACATCATTAAGAAGCAAAGAGGATACAACCAAATTAGTCTTCTCCTTTCACAGTTATATTTCTTAGGAAGAGGGCCTGGTATATACTAGGAAATTAGATCTGTATAACTACGTCGTGCAGGGGTGTGAAAAATCCATACCCCTGAGAAATAGAGTTAAAGCGACCTAACCCCCAGCATTAAGTCAACAGGAGAATTCTCTTGTCGACCTAGCTACCACCTCACAGAGAGATGGATTACCTCATCCTATGCAGAAGTCCTCCCTTTGGTGTAGCTGGTGTCTGCACTGAAGCACTACAGCAGCATAACTGCACCAGTATAGCTGCGCCACCACGGTGTTTTAAGTGTAGACAAACCCCAATACTATGAGATCACTGAATGACCACAAATGGTCATGAACTTGGTTTGAACATCTCATCCAAAACATGGAATCTCCAGCAACACAGCACTACTTTGAAGCATACAGACATGTTGATTCAGTACTGATAGACAGGAAAGAAGTGCTGTTTTTCCCATCCAAATATTGATCAAGCCAGACATTTGCCTATCTTAAAAAATCTGATGACATTGCAGGTGGGGGTGGTATAACTGTATAGAATATGCATTTATGTTCGCTTGAAGAGAAGCAGGATTTGTAAAAGAAAGATTAAAGTATTACGTATTGGATTAAAATTTATGGATTAGCTTTTCCAAACCAAATTTGAGAAACTAAGAAAACGACATGAATATATTAAATTGTTTAAAATAATGCTGGTCTACTGTTACTTCTTTAAAGTCTAAATCTAAATGTAAAAAGATTTACGCCTATCATAATATTTCTCTTCTCCATGTAGCATATTTATTCTTCAAATTTTAAAATAATCCAGTTTTTCTCTATCTTTTTATTTCCTCCCAGCAGGAATTCTTATTTCACAAACGATATTGTGAAGAAAAACAGCAAAATAAATGTTTACTTTTTTATCTTTACAGTGTTTTTACTTTGCTGTATTAAGTTGACAAAAACTGAATTTAAGAGATGTCATTTTCTAAAGCATTGTTTCATATTGTCTTTACAATAAAGTTGAATCTGCTGATCAAATAGGGGATAAAATGCATGGAAGATACTCTCATACTCCATTTCTCACTTACTTTTACACTCAGGGCATGTAGTAATCACTTAAAAAAAGCCACATACTAAGAAAAAACAAATTGTCACAACCTTTTTGAAAGAAAAAATGGGCACTAATGATCTCTTCCCTTCATGGTATTAAAATACAACAATAACATTTTAAGGCATAGGGAATTGCCTTTATGTATTTGTATACCCATACCAACACCCACACACAAATTCATCCCATAAAGTTTCCTTCCAGAATGTCAAGACTGGATAGTTAAGTACTCAAAGTTAATGTTACACATGCAAACTCAATGCCCTTGTGCATATGCTTTAATTACATGAGTACATACTATTTCTTAAATGATACATTAGTACCATATATTTTTTCTACAAGTTTACATATAACTACAGCTTCTGTTTTTTGTGTTTATTAATTTCATTTTCTGCTGATTATTTTAGAAATTTTCGAGTTTTACATAGATATCCACAAAACAGGTGCTTCCAGGGCTTTCTCTTTGTATTTAAAAATATGTATATAATATACATTACTCACTTCAGTAGCGTGTACTCTAATCTGTAATTGTTTTGTAATGTTCCCACGTGCGTTTTAACATAGCACTGTTTCAAACAGCACTAGATTCTGCACACCCAGTCTGCCAAAGAATAGGGCAGCAAGTGTGAACTTCGTACAGGTGCTGGATCAAGTGAATTCACTCCCAGATATCTATCATATTTTGCATCCCCAAATTTTTTTACATTTGGCATACTTTCAATGCAGTTACTCCAAGAGCACTGAGATCAAAGGATTCTTGTTCATCCCTCTGGATTCCTTCTCCCTTTCCAATTTAGCCTGCACCGAACTCATTGAACCACGATCATAGTGCATGCCTGGTTTGTTTATAAATTAAAAATGTTTGCAGTACCATGCCAGGACTGGTAACGATCATTCCTTTGCATTCTTCTGCATATTTCTGCCATTCCAGCTCTTCCCACTGAAGCATATTGGCAATCTCCTCCTCTGGGACTAAAGGTTTGTTGCATCGTAACAAATAGAGTAGGATCTGATGCATTGACAGCACTTCTTTCCCTCCATCTTAAAAACAGATTAAAAACATTTATTAAAAATACCCCTCTCTTCAAAGTGTTATTAAAGGAAAATAATGCATAAGTAGTAAAATGTTCAGACAGGTTAAATAAAGTGCAAACTGCCCAAATAATTAACTAATAGGAACACAAACATTTTATTGATGAATAATGCACATGCATAAGCACCTCAATTTGCTCAACTAGAAACAACAACATTAATGGTAGAAAGAATAATAGCTTAATCTTTCTCAAAGCCTCAAGTTAACTTAGTTGGCCGAAGAGCTTTAAAATCTGCATGTAGAACCCTAAGTTATATAGTCCAGTTACTTTCTGCCTGTTTACATTTTATCATTTCCTTTTACAACAATAGTTTTAAACCATTTAGACATTATGTGGCTTTCTGGAGGAACATTCAAGAATTTTATGAGACGTTTATGGATGCATGCAATTAGTTATCCTGGCATTATGGACTAATATTCAGTGTTTATGTGCTGCACCTGCAGTAATGAAGACTAACGAGTAGCCTGGGCTCATGCTGAGTTATTGTCTCTGGATGAACCAAGTATATGTGAACACTAACTACTTCTGAAACGTGAAGAAATGCACACTGCCAAGACTGCGTTTTGTGACAAGTATAAAAAGCACCCTGACTTGGACTAGGCAGTCAATCGTGACTGTGAGGACCACAAAAGAAGAGATTAATTCATAATGGTCCTGTCAAGCATTTTATTGAGGAGCTATCCACCACTCAAATTCTACATGTAAACTTGTTTGTGGAGGAAATGTTTGGATAGAAGATGAGGCATGCTACTAAGATTCCTTCAGATACGAGACTCTAAAATCCTTTCCTTAAACGAAAAGAGTTTAATCTGTAAATATGGTGACATCATTAAGTGAAAGGATTCATCATTACAAAGAAGCAGAAAATTTCAGTCCATTTCCCTTCCAGAAGCTGGCCTGTTCTGTATGTCACAGTATGCTATCTGAAACATTAATAGGGTCTTGTGCAAGGAGATGAGCAGAAACTAAGGGCTAAAAATATTCTGGTGAAAATGCTATAGCACAAAGACTGCAATAATATTCTGAGAATCCTATGGAAAGTCTTCCTGAATCACCACGTCAGGGGGGTATAGTTTAAACCTCCAACCAATATAAACAAGTAGGCAAGTGATTCTCCAATTCCAACAGGGTTAGATCGATGGAGTAAAGAAAATACTAGGATTGTGGACGGTCAGGAACATGACCTACCCCAGTAATCTTCTAGAAGACTTTCTTCAGTAGAATTACCTTGTTCTAAATTCCAATATAAAACTCACAACTGGGAAACATATCCAAACTCCCTTTGTAATGACAGACTACTCTTAAGAGCTACAGCAGACTGAATGAGCTACAGTGGCAGCCTAAAATGCAAAAACAACTTCTTAATTTGAAAATATTCCCTTTATAAAGGACCCATTTGGCCTCACCTGGCAACAACTAATTTATTTAACTTGGCAAGAGGTAGCCCCTGAGCAACAGCAGCTAGGTATGTACACCAAATTGCTTACTTTAACAAACATGGGGCTAATGAAGTTACGAGAGTCTATGATGTGGTCTAAGCCAAAGACGATGGTACTGGACCCAGTTCTGAAATCTGGCCTCTTTTAGGCTTTTCCGGTGTTCATGGTCAAAATCATTCAGGTTTGTGGACTCCCTCTCTGCTGACCATGATCCCAAAGAAAATCAAATACTCCATAATGTATGTTTCCCTGATATTCTGAACAATTAGGTACAGTAGATTACCTCTCTTCACCTCTGAGGCCCATGGCACTGCACAAATATGACTTGATTAGCTCAATGCTCTGAGCCACACAATGCCTGCCATCTCAGCCAGCCCATGCAGACATTGTGACTGTATCTCTTTAACTCTGTTTGAAAGACATAAGACAAGAAAATGGGGGGGGGGGGGGGGGCGGGAGGAATCGAACAACTCATCCCTATATCTCTAAGAAGGCAGTGGATGAATGTATGGGGATCTATTGCACCAATATCTTCAAAGAAGAACTATAGACAAATAATATTCTGCAAATATACTGAGGACAATGGATTCCCACTCTGTAGAGATTAAGACGCCCCAGGAATGATAATATACACTCACAATCAGAAAGGGATAAGATGCCTCACAATGTGGAAACACCAGTTTAAGAGATACACCCCAAAAACAACCAACCAAACCTAGCAAGATAGAACTAGACAACTTCTAATCTAGAAATAGGTTACACACTTCACATAGGTCAAATCTATTTTCATTTTGTACTGAGATCAAATGATGACCCAGAGCCACATGTGGCCAATTTTGCAAATCGCCTGAAAAGAACTGAACTGATGTTTGCCACCAAACATCATACATTTGCTTTTGACTGAATACAATTTTAAGATGCAGGCCTGCTAAGGAACAACAGTGATAGATGCAGTCTGACAGCTTTTAATATCCTGACTGCAGAGGTAAGCCAAACCATGTTTGAAGCTGGTTTAGTTACAACTACGTTTAAAATTTCAAATATGGTTCAAATCTCAATGTAGACAGGGTCTTAGGCATGATTCTCCTTAAGTCAGATTGTTTCATGCCACATCTGCACTCTTAGTCAAAAAGCTGGAGGTACATTCTTAAAGGCTATTATTTGGAATAGATTAAGACCAAAAGCCATTCTACTTTATCCCTTGGTACTTACAATAAGGTGGATCAGTCACTAATGCCTGAAGCTCACTTGTTCAGCAAGCTGAAATCATTGCTATGTAAAATAAACCCTTCTGCTAGAAGTGTCTGCGAGAAGTACTTCAAATTGAGATTTTTTTGGGGACAATATTAATAATCATGTGCCACCAGAAGCAGTCTAGAGGAACATACTAAATGCAAGATGGCCCTTAGTCCTGTACTCGGAGGGAAGAGCAGGAGAGGAGTTTACTTTCTACAAGGTCACAGAAAACCAAAATGGCAAATAAACTGAGTGCTGATGTCTGTATCCAAGAATGAGGCAAAAAATAGAAAGGAAAGCAGAAGTTTTTGAGTGAGGCAAGCAAAAGGATCCGCCAGGGTCTATTCACACTAGACTGAAAAGCTTTTACACTTGAATGGTATATGTTCTTGCAGACTCCTCCTGAGACGTTGGAGAGCTTGAGACACTTAAGTACCTCTTCCATCTCATGAGCCGTACTGAAATAAGTGCTAGGCTGGGATGGAAAGAGGTGTCTTGGTTCTGAGTGACCAGCCATGACTAGGCTATAACTTTATGGGATCAGGTAACTATTATCTCCAGGAGGAGAAGAAACCTGGTGTCTTTGTACCGCTAAGGAGCAATTAAACCTTTGTCATTTGAAGGATCAGTGGTTAAATGTATGTGAACACCTTCTCCTAAAGGATGCAGAAGTACTGTCCCTGTGGTCTATTCTCCTCTCCTCCACACAGCTACCAGTAACCCTTATTTAGGAGGTAAAGCAAACTTTACGTGACATTAGGTCTCTGAATAGCCAAAATAAATAGAGGACTAATCTCATACCAAGAATATTTCTGTGGAAATGATTCTCCTGGAAGAACCAGAGGTAGATCTTCAACTGGGATGTATTTTCATAGCTCCACTGAAGTTATGAAAAAGTATACCAACGGAGGATCTTCCCCCAGATACTGTGGGTGGGGGAAACCCCTAAGTAGGCTTTGCATACAAGAGCAGACACAGTCCTTTCTCCACCAAGACTGTTCCTTGGCTTGAGGGTTGGATTAAAGCAGGTCAGACTGATGTTTTTTCTCCTCTGGTGATTCACATGTTAATGCTCCAGAATCCCAGCTTCCATTAAAAAAAAAAAAAAAAAAAAAAATCAAGTCTCTAGCTCTTTTGACTGCAAATAAAACTTTCACATTGAGGACCAAGTACAAACCAATGAAATGATTCTGCCTGAACCTTCAGTCCATGTGAAGACATTGCTCTGAGGCCCATATAAATGGTTCTTTCTTGTTTGAAGAGATGCATAGGAGTTTGGAAGCCTAATTTTCAACCAACCACACGATATAAACTTACCTGGAAGAAACCTCACAAACCGTGGCATGAAATGAAATCTTGGACAACAGGAATTGTTTTCAAATGAAGGACCTTAAATAAGAAAATTAATAATAAGAAAATAAGAAAAAGAATTAAGCCTCTGAAAACATATTTGCAGAGTATTTGTATAAACAGAGGGTAAAGTCCTGGTTCTACTGAAATCAGTGGAAGTTTGACTTCAACAGGGCCACAGTTTCACCCAGAATATCTAAGTGCTTGGTGAAATTAAAACACAGCACGGAAAAAGGGGAAGTAGAAATAATGTACTCTTTGGTCCACTATATAACAGAAATGTCCATGTGGGCAGCAAGAAGAAATTCTGCTTGTATAACCAATGCATTACAAAAAAATTCTATAAAAACACAGGAATAAAGAATTTGCTTTTGTTTTGATTTTGTCTTCATTCCAATTAGTTTGTTCCAATAATAGTACTTATCTTTATACAGACTAAGGAGAAAAAAAATGTTCTATGTTATTGTGACTTCCTCCTTTCCAATGATATCAGTTAAAGCTTCATGTGAAAAGGAAAGCCCAAAATGGTATGTGACTTACAATTTTAAAAAGTAAAGGACAGTACAATCAAAGCCAGTAATACTTAGTCCAAAAACCGGACTATGAAAGATATTCAACAACTAACCAAAGGAAGCACACACAAAATATTAAACGTATATGCATCTCTGTGTTACAGCAAGCATTAAATAAATCTTCATAGGAAAAGCCAAGTACCAAAATATATTTACATATTTTAAAGTGAAGTTCTTCTGAAACTTCTCTTGTTTTAGACTGAGCAAAAGTTTTAACTCTGAAATTTTGTTGTATCACAGTCTTAAAATGTATGTATATTTCCACATATCCTGGTAAAATTTTCAGCTCTAATGACAGCTCAGTAAGCATAGGAATACTATGTGGCTGCCTATATGACACTATTTTGTAGTTTCATTGTACTATAGGACAAATGCCTTTAGTCTGTGAGCTTGTCAGGGCAAAGACAGCATCCTGTTTGACACCAGACAACAAAGCCTCACGAACACATTATTGTGCAATATACATAATATAATTAACAGCTCATTAAAAACAAAAATCATGTAGGAGTAATTAAGGAAGTGTTAAATGTCTTACCCAAGAGACCTGGATGACAACTCTGAGTACTGTTAGTTTCTATATACCCACTATAACGAACCCTGATAAACGGTTTGCTCTTGGTAAAAGCAAACTGGAAACTTATCCATACCATTTAAAATTGCAAACATTCAATTTTGCTACTTCAAGTCCTCCTTTTAAACCAAAGCATGCTTTAAAACCTAGGCATAATTACTGAATTCATAAAGAACATTTAATATTTCTTTGTGTGTATATTTTTAACTGTACAGTTACCTATAAGATTCCAGTCATAGAGTTCCAAAATATCTCTGAATAGATACAAAGAGAATAACTCAAGTCCTCTCACACAAAAATTCTGGAAAAGAAAAAGGCCAGAATATCATTATTCAAATTTTCAACAAATAAATAATACAATTTGGAGACGATACTGCTCATGATTAGTAAATCTTTAGGCATATGACTGTCTGTTATTCATTTAAGCATCACGTAGCATTTGAGGGCTCTTCTGAAAGCATGTTAATGCATATTAAGTGTTCTTTATTAAAGGCCCAAATCCACACTGGAGACAGATATTATGAGTTCAGGACTGCAAGATAATTTACTATGCACCAAAAGCCTTTCACCTGAATAAGTTAAAGAGATGATATATTTATTACAAACACCTCTCTCATAATTCCCCACTCCTGCATTTTCTTGCTAAAAAGCTTATAAATCATCAATGGGGATATCACCACCACTCCCTAAGCAACAAATAGTACATCACAAATTGAGGATTATGATCTTAAGAGCAGAGAAATTCCTCAGCTCAACTGGGAAAGAAGCCACGCTAGTTTTCAGCCACGAACAAGGAGACTGTGTCTTAAAAACACTATTTCAGGTCAATACAAATTATATAAAATAACAGCTCAAGTCAATATGAATTGTATGCATATGAAGCCAACCAAAAATTCCAAACCCAACAAAATCTCTTTGGCAAGGGTGCCTTGTTAAATAAGGTTTGCAAGCAGTGCCACAAGCACAGACAATTGACTAGGACTCCACAAAGACAAGTTCCTTATTTTGGTTGCTGTCCTTTTATTACTTTAAATCAAGATTTGGAGACAGCACAGTAGATTCAGTATCAGGAAGTTAATCACACTGAGATCCACATTTAATCTTGTTTTGGAATTTTTGGCCTCTTGCATATATTTAGATAAATCTACTGCTGAGCGACAGAAAAAAGAAAAAGAAAAAATATGTAAATATATGGGACTAAACTAAACATTGATCCTATTTTAGTAGTTAATATGCAGGGTGAATCTACACCTAGACATGACGTTCCACTGCAGCAATTTACTCCACAAATTTAGCTTAATCAAAAACCGTCTTAATACAAACCACATTATAAACTAGAATTTTTTTTTGTATTTGTAGGGATTTTTTTTGCATCAGTTTAGATTAAAAGACAGCCCTGCTCTAGTGACCAGATCTCAAGGCTGGGAGTCAAAAAAAGTCAAATACTAGTCTTAGGGCTAGTCTACACTGGCAACACTAAAGCGCTGCCATTGTGGCTTGTGTGGTCGCGGCAGAACACTGGAAGAGAGCTCTCCCAGCGCTCTAAAAAAACCCACCTCCACGAGGGGCGTAGCTCCCAGCGCTGGTGCACTGTCTACACTGGTGCTTTACAGCGCTGAAACTTGCTGCGCTCAGCAGTGTCTTTTTTCACACCCTTGAATGAGAAAGTTGCAGCGCTGTAAAGTACCAGTGTAGACAAGCCCTTAGTTCTACCACTCATTTAAATGGCAAACCACCACCTTATTATGCCTCAGTTTCCCCATTTGTAAAGTTGACAGATACTTACCTTATTTCACAGGCACATTGTCTGAAATATATTCGTACAGATCTTTGAAAAGTTCAAAGAGGTATGGCTAAAGCTGAGTATTCTCAATTTCGTTTTTCAATACATAGTGTTCTAGATATATGCTTAAAGCTTTACGTAGAAATCATAGGTTTCCATTCAGCTATACATTCAGAGGGTGCATGAGGCTAGATGCAACACAGTTAATCCTTTAAACACATCAACAATTCATAACCTAAACTGATCTCTTGACTAATTATCCCCCTTACCTCAGGCATCATCTCTTCAATGAAATGAATAGTATAGTCAATGTTAAATCTGATTACTTTACATAGAGGAATCTGGAAGGAAAACAGAACAGAAGTTCAGTTTGAAAGGACATATGGTGCTGACTGCATCACTCCTACAATTTTGATTCCTAAGAATTTCCATCTGATGAAAAGGGCATTTAGTAAAACTGTTGCCTCGGTGAGTTCACACAAAGTTTGGGGCAGGAGGGACAGAGAGAAATAGATGACTATAATAACTCTGCTTGTGAAATAACACAGGACTGACAGGAATCATTGGTCAAACAATGCCATCTACTGGAGACTACGTTTTGTTCAGCAAAAGCAAAATTCAGTAACCAACAGATCTCTCTTCTCCCATTTTGAAAATGTTGTATCTGTAGATGAATTTATTGTGCATCGTAGAGGGTGCCAGACTGGTCCAGTGACCTAGAGGCAAAGTGTTTTTAGCCCACTATTAATTCTATTAGTCTTAAAACATCTTTATGTAATGGGAGCATGACACAGGGACTTGCAGTACAGATTTATAGGTTTACACAAAATAGAGCTAAAAACCATGTAAGGGGGAACTAGACCAACTGGTAAGCCAAATATTTAATCAATTTTTAGTACATAAGCTTGCAAAGTCCACAGACTGCCCCCCCACCACCACCCTGCTTCTTTTAGAGGGACAATGTCAACCTGATTTTTTTTTTAAATTGACCAATTAAAAAAAAATTGCTACAATACCCCTGGAAAATATTTTTCCAATCTCCCTGTCAAAATATTACAGAACTTTTTCTATTCTGCTGCTGCTACTGCTTATTATTATGAGGGTCTTTACAGGAAAAGAGAGTGGGCAGGCTCGAGATATCTACCACACATGCTTGGGCCAAACTCTCCATTTCTCCTTCACCTTCATTTTTGTCTGCAGCCCCTTCAGTTTCAGCTTTACTGCAGCTGTTACTAGTAAATATACCACCTCTCTCAGATCAGGGCATGAGACATATGTCATAACGCTAGCACATAAGACAGGAAATGCAACTGACTGTATACAAAATGCTGTCAAACACATGAAGTAAACACACCAAAAAGAGAGAAAAAAAAATGTTTTTCCCGTAATCTCCATCAGTTATAGGTAGAGACTTTTTGGGGGGGAGAGAGGAGAGTGCTGGGATGAATTTTCATATGGAAACATAGTCTTCAAGATGATGGCATGCTTTTAAAGGTTTTTTTCTTTCTTCCCCTCATTAAAAAAGAACCTTATCACACCCCAGTAATCACAAGAATTGTATAACAAACCAGGACTCCTGTATAATACAAATGGGGGGAGGGGGGAAGATGATGGAGGGGATGGACAGGATTGCAGTTTTGTGCTTTCAAGGGATTTTTGAACAGCCAGTTTTAACTTCAATTGTGAAAAACACTTTGTCAATTTCTTTTTAGGTTTGTAAAACTCACTACTAAGACTCTACTCATGTGTAGTACTGAAATATTAAAAGAATATTTAAATTACACTTTCAATCATTAGTAGTGCCATTTCCACTGATCTTAAAATTTAGCACCTATACCATATAGCTTTAATAGTTTGGATTCTGAAGATTTTGATGCAAAAAGCAAGCAGGCAATCCAGTACACACACAATTGCATGTCTTTCTAGTGAGCCATGATAGAACTTAAATTCTTGCCATTTTTAAGCCAACATGGCTGAAGCTTTCACTGTCCCTGCAAATATAAGAGACCACCTCATAATGATCAATGATTCATGAAACTGAAGCAATTTAAGGCCCCGATCCTGCAAGGGATCTCTGTACCTGCAAAGAGGAAAGCTGAATTCAATTCACAGGTACAATACAAGTTCCTGTCTGCATACATCTGCTTGCAGCACCGTGGCCCTGGGCTTACGCTCCCTTCCTCCCCCCAAAAATACACAGCTCTCACTAATGTTAATCTTTAGGCTATATCTATTAAGTATAGTTGTTGCTAGGAAGATTCCAGATGTAACCATCTTTGTAGACATTCCCCCCGTTATGAACTTATTTATTCAGAAACAAAAACCCCTACAGATTACCAATATCAAATTAAAAATATGACAAATCCTCTTTCTTCAAATGTATTTGATACTGGATACCTTTCAATAGAAATTAAGAATTTGGATATTAAGACATGTTACTCAATGTTTGGGGAAAAAATAACAGTCACATTTATTTCAACAATGCTTTAAAATATCATGAGAACCTATTTATTTTCCAACAGCTGTCTAAGGATGACCAAGTCAGGACTTTCTGGATCAGCTGCTTAACAGCCAGGACTATTTCCATTTGTCTTCTGTACAGAATAAAGAGAGCAGAAAAGGGATTCTTTAAACAGGTGACCAACTTCCAAATAACTAGGAACAAGTTTCCCAGGCACAGCTGCACTTAAAAAAGCTGGAAGAATGCTATTTGTTGAATAATGGATTCAAAGAATAACGCTGTAATAAAGCTGGTTGAATAACTTCACACAAATGATGCATTATTCATTGAACATCTATGATTTGACATATCATTTTATCTAATATTTGTCCAGCTCGACTAATAACGCAGCTTTGTTACAGAGCTGCAGGGTGCAAGTGAAGCCTCCTCAGCTATACAAATTTGTCTCATTAAAATATTTTGTTATATTATCTCCAACCTTGCAAAGAACCATGTGGATGCTACACTTAGCCATCTGCTATTTATCAAGCATATCCTGAAATGCCTCTGAAACAGCAATTCCCCCATAATTGCTGTCAAAAGCCTTACAGTGCAGCAAGAGCATTCTCCTTGTGAAGACCTTTCCTATCTACTCTCCTGCTGATATCAGAAAAGACTGTGTGGTGTTGCTCTATGACCATATGTCTGCAATGAAGAGTAGCAATCTGTCAGAATTATCACTTGCTGCTGACCGTTTTCACGCAGTTAGCAAAAAGCGTACAGGAAGAGAACTGCAAGTGAGGCTCCAGTAGTTTTGTGCCCAAAACACACAAGCTCCACAATCGAAGTAGGTTGAACATCTTCAGGTATCAGCTCATACAGGGCAGTGTGAATTCTCTTTGCCTCTGGAGGAAGAATTTTCTGTAACACATGTTGTCTGTAATTCTCCATGCCATGCTTGACTTAAAGTGGACTTGTATTCTAAAGAAAAGGTGGTTCCTTTATCCTTAGTAATAATACCTTCCCAAATAAAAATGTCCCCCAAAGTGAAAATGGAGGGACTGGTGAGAAAACCTATCTGACAAATTGCCTTGAACACTTACACTACATCAACAGGAGAGCTTCTCCCATCGGCGCAGGGGTACTCCACTTCTCTGAGGGCAGTAGCAATGTCAACAGGAGAAGCCCTCTTGCTGACACACAGCATTGTGCACACCAGGGATTAGATGTACACTACGCCCTGGTCTACATTACAGAGATAGGTTGATGCAAGGCAGCTTATGTCAACCTAACTCTGTAAATGTCTACACTAAAACTTCGCTCCCACTGATGTAATTCACCCGCTACACTGACTTATTAACTCCACCTCCACGAGAGGTATAGAGTTTAGGTCAATGTAGTTAGGCCGATGCAGTGTCAGCATAGACACTACATTACTTACATCAACTGTTGCAGGCTTTCAGAAGACATCCCACAATGCCCCACACTGACAGTTCAATTGGTGCAAGCCTTCCTGATGAGAATGCGCACTGCTGACACAAGGAGCAAAGTGCAGACATGCACAAGCGATGTAAATTAGGTCGACTTAATTTTGTAGTGTAGATGTGAAACGCTCACAGGTATGGACGTAGTTACACCGACATAAATTTGTAATGTAAACCAGAGCTAAGAGAACGATCACAGCAAAAGGTTTTAGAGAATTCTGAAACCCCAATCACATTTACTTTTGTCAAGGAACAGTGGAGTCTCCTTTCACAGGCACCATCACCTGTCTAGTCAGCTAGACACTGTTTCTTAATCAGGTTTGGCGAATCCTGTTATTTCATGTGTGATTCTGCAATGCAGACATGTTCCTTATTTGTGTAATGAGACCAAACAAATTCAAGTTGTGACTAAATTGGCAACTTGAAATCTAGTCACATAAAAAAAAAAAAATAGTTAAAATGCGTTTCCTACTACTACACTATAGCTGTGTTCTAGTCTCCATGATACTTGTTTTACATTCACATTTTCCTACTGTTTAAAATGGTTCTCTTGTTCATGTTCCTGTGTGAAACAACAGGGAAAAACAACCAACCAGCTGACTAGAGAGAGAAAACAGTGAAACTGATCATACACAGAGAGCTGTCAAAAGCATCAAGTGAGCAAACTGAAAAAAGGAAGACATATTCTTCTCAATCCCTTTCAATTAGAATAATTTTGGGGCCCAATCTCTCACTGAGAACCATGCAAGTTCTGGGGGGAGAGAGAATAGATGTTTCTTGTAACAATAGTAGGTATAAAATTTGTAAGCAGAGGAGTGATTTTTTAAGTTGACAGTATTCCTTTGATTAATTCTTGTAAACATACAGTTCCTGGTAAGTGTTTCTATACTTTCACTCGGATCAGAATGGCAGTGACTTTGGGTTTATTTCCTCTTTTCCTCTGTTGTGGGGGCTGGGTCACTTGCTGGGATCATCTGGACATATCTCATTTAATCACTTCTCAGCAATTGTGGGGGCTTGGGCACTGGTGCATTTTGGTCCCTCCTATTTTCTGTCTGTGGCACATAACAGTCTAGTCTCCTGAGGGCTGTAATACTTGGGCATAATTTGGGTTGTTGGGTTTAGTGTGTAAGTGGTGACCTGTGATATGCAGGAGGTCAGACTAGATGTTCTGGTGGCCCCTTCTGGTCTTAAACTCTATAACTATCAGATGAAAGTACTCAATATTTGAGAAACAAAAGGATGATGGGATACCAGGGGCACTCATTTTTGAGGTAGAGTAGGATTCCATTGAAGCTGCAAAATACCTGATTCTAAACAGCCCCACCAAACCATAAATGCATCATTTTACTAACAATCTGATGGGAAGCTGAACCGGTGTCGGAAACTATAGGACATTTTTAGTAAACTTCTGCTGTAGTCAAGGTTTCTAAAACTAGGTGATCTGAACTAATCCGTTCCCATTTTATCAGTTAAAATTATTGTTTTTTCTTTTCTATTAACTTTGTCAACTCAAAAAGTTAATCTAATTTAAATCCAATTAACAGTTTTAACAAGTGATCCACAGTTTATTTCATTCTCAAACTTTGACACATGCAAAAATGTTATTCTGCTGCACACTACAGCCTCAATCACAGTATGAAAGGAAAACTTACCCCAATTAGTCAGGACAAAACCTGAGTATGGTTAGCACAAATGTCACCCTCCCATTTTCAAGTGAAATTGACAAGAAGCCTTTCAAAGCACATGTACCACTGATTGATACAAGTGCTATTTAAAAGGACAGAAATAGCCTGCCTTCTAGAAAAGTACCATGCATAAAATGAATATACTTACATTTGTCAGTGGAGCATGTGCAAACATGGAAAACCCTTCAAAAATATACTCGTGGTCATCATATTCTATAACAGTTGGCCTGTCTGTCTAAAAAAACAAAAACAAAAAAAGTTAAAGTTAAAATAGCTGTGGCATGACACAGATCAATGTTAAAATAAATTGAACTGGACTATTGGCTGGAATTGTTTATAAAGTACTTACTAAGAAGTTTGTGGGAGGTGACACTGTAATTCGATAGTGGTACAGTCTTCCAGCATTGTTGGTCATGGGGCGGCATGGCTTAATAGGCTTGAAGAGAAAGATTCATAGAATTATGTCCAGAGTCAAGGTTAATTTAAATAAAAAGAGGGAATACAACACTTAACATCCATGAAATGTTCAGTAGAAAAAAATTAAACAAAACAGGTAATCATAATTAAGTATTCTTGGAGGAGGAGGAGTCGTAGCATAATACATTTTTTATTGAATTTCAGAAACATCTACAGGGATATTATTCTGGGCAAAATGTAAGTGCAGTTCATACATTCTCCATATTGTTGTGTACGTCTCTTGCACACAGAAGCCAGTCATCTAAGTGTTGAGATGCTTTTCTTTTCTTGTTTGTTGTTTTTTTATATAATTTCATTTTAGGCTATTAATAAAAAAATCATAAAGATTATGCTTAGATTTTTTCATTGGACAATCTCAATTCACTACAAAGGCGAGCAGGTATCTTCACTTGACAAGTGGACAAATTGAGGCATCAGTCAAACTAGCGCAGCATCACACAGTAAATCAGCATCAGAAACGGACAAAGAACCCAAGTCTGCCAGTGTCCTGCTTTAACTAGCAGACCGCAATGTCTTCCTATGAAAAGCACACGAATGGCTATGCCTAAATGTAGGAAGGTCTGCATGTGGTTCAATGGACTATAAGGTTCCCAAGACTCATATTTTCAGGTTCTTCTGAAGCTCTCGGGTATAATGCGTAAAAATACTCACCAGCAACTAGACAAAAAGGAACCCCATGCAGGATCTGTTTTCTGAGAGGTTCTCACTGCTCTGAGGCTCACACCAGATTAAGAGAGTCTATAGTGGGCTTTTATGAGCCCACAATTCCTAGCATCCTCATCTTTAGGGGAAGCTATCTCCTCACCGTGAGTCAGTCAGATTTCAAGATTTTCACCTACTAAAAATGTTTCTCCTTCAATAAAATTTACTGGGGCGTGAGGGGATGAGGGAAATTAATCTAGATCTGCAATAGTTTATTACAAGGTTCAGCCTGGAGTAATCTTCTGAAATAGGGTAATAAGCCCATGAAACAGAAATGTTCATGAATACTGAAATGCAACAGAGCAGAGGGAGCAGCTGCAGTTTAAAAAAAAATAAAAGGGGGGCGGAAATCCACATAAAATATTTTGTTCAATTTTTATTTGGAAAGTCACACACAGAGAAAATGATAATAAAACAGTAGAACCTTATGAATTACCAATGTCATGATTGATCAGTTATACAAACCATTGTAGGATAAGACCACCATACTGAGAACTAGCACTGTACCTATACTATAATTTTAAGATGGTCAATTTTATGAATTTCTCAATCACCAATTAGTTTTTTAAATAGGGGCTTAACAATATAGATACAGTTTAAATCAAGAATGTAGGGTTAAATAAATAACCCAATTCTTGAATGTAATTTGTTGGGGAAAAGTCAACATGACTTTTGTAAAGGGAAATCGTGCCTCACCAATCTACTAGAATTCTTTGAGGGGGTCAGCAAGTATGTAGACAAGGGGGATCCAGTGGATAGAGTGCACTTAGATGTTCAGAAAGATTGCCACAAGGGCCCTCACCAAAGGCTCTTAAGCAAAGTAAGCTGTCATGGGATAAGAGGGAAGCTCCTCTCATGGATTGGTAACTGGTTAAAAGATAGGAAACAAAGGGTAGGAATAAATGGTCAGTTTTCAGAATGGAGAGAGGTAAATAGTGGTGTCCCCCAGGGGACTGTACTTGGATCAGTCCTATTCAACATATTCATAAATTATCTGGAAATAGGGGTAAACCATGAGGTGGCAAAATTTGCAGATGATACACAACTGTTCAAGATAGTTAAGTCCCAGACAGACTGCAAAGAGCTCTGAAAGGATCTCTCGAAACTGGGTGACTGGGCAAAAAAATGGCAGATTAAATTCAATGTTGATAAATGCAAAGTAATACATATTGGAAAACCTAATCCCAACTATAAATATAAAATGAAGAGGTATAAATTAGCTGTTACCACTCAAAAGAGAGATCTTGGAGTCATTGTGGATAGTTCTCTGAAAACATCTATGCAATGTGCAGCGGCAGTAAAAAAAAGCAAACAGAATGTTGGGAATCATTAAGAAAAAGGGATGGATAGGAAGACAGAAAATATCATATTGCCGCTATAGAAATCCATGATATGCCCACATCTTGAATACTGCCTGCAGATGTGGTCACTGCATCTCAAAAAAGATATACTGGAATTGAAGATGGTTCAGAAAAGGGCAACAAAATGATTAGGGGTATGGAATGGCTTCTGTATGAGGAGAGATTAATAAGACTGGGACTTTTCAGCTTGGAAAAGAGACGACTAAGGGGGGAGGATATGACAGAGGTCTATAAAATCAAGACTAGTGTGGGGAAAGTAAATAAGGAGGTGTTATTTACTCCTTTTCATAAACAAGAACTAGGGGTCACCAAATGAAATTAACAAGCAGCAGGTTTAAAACAAACAAAAGGAAGTATTTTTTCATACAATGCATAGTCAGTCGGTGGAACTCTTTGCCAGAGGATATTGTGAAAGCCAAGACTATAATAGGATTCAAAAAATATCTAGATAAGTTCACGGCTATTAGCCAGAATGGGCAGGTATGGTGTCCCTAGCCCCTGTTTGCTTGAAGCGGGGAATGGATTACTTGATGATTACCTGTTCTGTTCATTCCCTCTTGGGCACCTGGCATTGGCCACTGTTGGAAGACAGGACACTGGGCTAGGTGGACCTTTTGTCTGACCCGGTATGGCTGTTCTTACGTTCTTAACGTTCTCATAACACAAAAAGCTTTCTATTAAAACTGATGTGCTCTAAAGCTCTTTGTATTTTGAGGGAAAACAAAAAAATACAACCACAATTACCTCTACACATGAAAATAGTGAGACTTCAGCAACATTTTTTTCCACAGGGAGGTTGCTATATCATAAGAAAAGTAGCATTTGTGTGTAATTTTTTTCCGATCAAAAAAGTGTCAAAACTTAACACATCGTCTAGCAGTTTCTAGTGGAGACATGTTTCCATGTTGAGGCAATTGCAGTCTTGCTACTATCAGCAAGAAAGTTACTAATTTATTCACTTTCCCTTTACACCTCCTCTGTAGGGAAGACTCAGCAGAAACATAACTTGTGCATCTCCTGGATATCTGTGACTCAGTGGTAGTTCATGCTTTTTTGTTATTTATTTAGTTGCATGTTTCAGAAACTTTGAAAAGAAACTGGCGAGTGCATAGGTTCAGCAACTATTTTCCCTAGTTTTCATATGGAGTTTTATTACAGCTAGCACATCCTAAATGTGAAATTACACAACCAGTAAGAAATCGGACTGATTTACTATGACACCATAGTTTACTCTAAAACAATAACTTCCTCCAATTTATGTCAGAGCAAAACAAGTACCTGCCTACTGCTGACAATATGGCATTTATAAGTGCAATATTCAAAACTAGTTACCTCTTCACCAGGATAAATGCTGTGTCTTATTCCTGTTCGTCTGGCTTTAGCACTGCATTTGCACAGTGGCCCATCATTCATCTGTAAAAAACAAAATAGGATTCTGTTTTTATTGAAAAAAGACAAAAGACGATGTCTGGAAAAGTTTTTTTGGTTTTAACATCATGAATGCTGATGCTTCAAAGAGCCTGTCATACTTGCAAGATTTATTGGTTTTAGGACATCCACTTAAGCGGCAAACTGTATAGGAAACCAAGGAAACTGCACAACAGCATTAGACTGTCATTGTTTTTTGTGCAGCATAAGCAGGGACAACAACTTTAGCAGAATGACAACACTGCAGTATCACATGTAAGGTATAGCCTTTCCATTTCTTATTTATTAGAACAACCTGCTACTTGCAGCCAATATTAGGCCATAATTCTGCACTTTATATATTCTTGGGCTTTATTCGATACACACAAGTAGTTCTACTGAATTTAGTTGGTGAACTCCTGGTCCTATGGAATTTGACTACAATGGGGCCAGGATTTCACCCCATGTATGCAAAATTAAGCAAGTGTAAAAGTTTGTAGGTTTGGGGGTCTTATTTGGTACTTTACGGACATAACTGGAGTACTTCAAAAGTCACCTGAACATAGATTTTTTGAAAAAAAAATATAGATTTTTTTAAAAAATATGACCATTTCTCAATTATGGGATGAATATACCAAATAGCTCTGTCACAATGGGCATTACATACAATATAAAATTGAATCTTACCTTCTTTTTACCTCCAAGCCCTGTGAAGTCTGGGCCCACTGCAGACTGGCAGTTCCAGTTAGTGCAACACCCTAGCATGCTTTCTGGCTGCGACGTCACACCCACCACAGAACCCCCGGTAGAGACCGGAGCCAACCTACAGAAGTAAATTAAGTCCCCTCTTTTTTCCACCCCTTTACAGTTTTGTAAAGTTTTAATGATTACATCTTATACCTTGTAAGGTATAAATATATTTTTAAAACTTCAAAAAACTGCAGTTGTGTATAAAAACCCACCATGGGACTCCCCTTACCTTTAGAAGCAGTCTGCAGGTCCCAACAGAGCTCCGTGGTGGGGGGGACATCCTCAGCCAACAGAGAGAAGGCTAGGGTGTCTCAGTGACAGGGAACCAAAAATGCACAGTGGGAATGGACTCCATATGGCCTGGAGGGGGAAAAAAGGCAGCCCAGTTTGAAGGTTAATCTATTGACTTTTTGGCTGACAGTGTTTTCCTCAAAGATTCTATCATAACACATACATGCAAGGGGGCTTAAGATGTAGTGCGCATTTCCTCACCTTTGGGTGTTTAACTGCGCATCCTTAATATCAGAGTGGTGTCGTATTTTGCTCTTATACAGTTTGTCACATACTTTGGAACCTCAAGAACAAATGTGCTAAATAAACATTAGCAAAATATTCTCATGTCAAGTCTAAGCTGAAAGCACATTTTCTCACTTGCCTATATATCTTACGTATCAGAGATGAGAGAAATCAATAATACAATAAATACTCAATTAGTTCAACACTTCATGAAAATCAGGGCCCTCCAAGGTGTCTCAAAATCACTAGCCGCTTTTGAAAATCTTGGCATTTACTCTTATTGTTAAATAGTATTTGAATATAACACCTTAGGTGTGTGCATGGGGATTTACACAGAAGCTAGGTCACCAGTAGGGCCCAAAGGCATTTGCAATGTATGTTAGATACAACATGGCATGAATTAGGGATAGATGACAGGCAAGAAGGGAAAGTGGTTTACACAAAAATTAGGCTGTCGGGTTTTTTGGTTGGCTTGGTTTGGGGTTTTTTTGCAAGACATGCTTAACGTTCATTCCTGTTTTGTGGGAGTGAAGGTCTGTATATATTTTGGGATATCTACCTACGGCATTTATAAGCCTATCACTTTTGCATCAGAATACTAAACAAAATTATGGGAAAGCACATTACTCAAAATAAAATTGTTCTGTACTGAATAAAAATCAGATATAAAAAGTATGCCATTGGCAAGGCCATAATGACTTTTTTGGAACTTTTTTCAGATGTCCCTTAGGAAGAAGAAGCAACTCAAGGTAAATTCGTGGAAATAACCAGGCATTTCTGATACTGTTCACTTCATGGCCCTTCACCTCTCTCTATTTCGCAAACATTTTATACTGAGGAGTCTATTATACTTGTTTGAAAAACTTGGCTTTTCAAACACAACTCATACAACACAATTTTCAAAGTTAAATATCTCAATAGTTTTATAATTTTGGGTTGTGGGGAGTTTTTTGTTTTTTTTTAAAACCCTAGGAGCATAAATAAGAGCTCGTAATGGAAGCGTCGACAGACCTTTGAATTATCACAGCAGCAATGTGCATTGCAATATCTTGTGCCATTATAATTTGTGGCCTTCTAGTTTCATGCCTCAAATAAAATGCCAGAAAAACAGGTTTACTGGGGGTGCCATTTGACAAAGAGTTAGACGGGACCATAAAAGAGTTAAAAAAGAAAGATGGAGATGGCAAATTTGCAAAGCACTGCCTGATCTCTGTGTAACATATATATTCAAACAACATTTCATGAGCTCACCAATAACATTTAACGAGGACTATAATCTGCATGCAATTACAGCAGAACCATTAGACAAGAAATTAGGAGCATTAACAGCTTATTTAAGAAATTATTTATCATTATACAGTAAGACCTTTTAGGTGAATCATTTGTAAAGCAGATCTACAAGCTCTCTCTCCCTCATCCCAGCATTTATCTTTGTGCCTCTACTGCTAGGCTAACAGAATAGATTGAACCATTACATTACTGGCAATGCAGAGTTTACAAATACAGTCAAATATGATTCAGGGTAAAGAATCTCCAGGGCTCAAGGGTTTTAACTGAACTCCTGAGATTGAAAGCGACGTGCACTGAACAACAATAAAATATAATCTAGAAAGGATGAAAAAAAAATTCATTTTGGACAGGAGACAACAGCTGTCATCTAGTATATTCTGTAACAAATCTGAGCTGTAGATTTGTATGGCTCCCAGAACAAACCTTTTAGATACACAGTGAATGTTTTGCACACAATACCTGTCCGGGGTCATTGTACCAGAGCTCCTCATGAAGACGATCAGGGTGAGCTTTTTTACGCTTAATTTCCGCAATAACGTCAAACACTTCAGAATCTGAACTGCTAGAACAGGTGCTATTGTCATCCGAGTCACAGTCGGACTCACTGGAGCTCTCTGGTTCAAAAGTAAAAATAAGGTTAGTTGAAAAGAACCTCCATTCATTCTTTTCCAAAACAGCAAGGAATTTTCTAATATCCAAGCAAATATCATATAGATCTTGAAATTATCAAAGACTGATATAAAATTCAGAGTGGCTCTTATGAATCCTAGGACAGCAATTGAGTTTTAATTTAAAGAGTGACAGCAAATACTGAGGTTATTGAAAGTTGCATTAACTGAATTTGTTTGCACACACGAGTGGAATGATCTGACCAGTTGACCATTATTCAATTTCAGAAGAGCAATTTCTATGCTCCCAAACACAATTGTTTGAAGCTAAAAGACTGCAAGGAAGAAGACTATGAATTTATAATCCACACAAGTAAAATCTAAAAAAACCAAAACAAAAAAACATGTACATTGCATCTACATTCATGACCATGCATACCGAGGATCAACGAAAGAGAGCTTGTTTTATTTAAAGTTGTTTCAGGTTGACATGAGTTATGGTAATAGCATTGCACATATTTGTGTTTGTAACCAAGATTATTTAATTATTTTTGTAGATAACCATTAACCAATTTCTTTTTTTTCACACTCTGAAAAGGGTGTATGCAAAAAAGCAATGTTCCAGGACCTGTACGGTTAAATTGGCAAACTGGAGACTACAGAATAGTTCAGAATTCAAGCTGTCCATGAAGAGCTCTAGCATTTCATGGAACGGAATTAGCTTTCCACAAGCTGGAGATTGTTTAGGAGTTTATCAGAAAGTACCTTAGTCACTTAAAAAAAATAAAAATAAATAAACCTTGCCTGAAGGGAAAGCTAAACTTAATTCCTCTGAAATTTCTAGGACTATTACAGGACTCTTACTTTTTCCTTCTTTTTGCTCTAGTTCTCTGAAGGAGATGTTTCCCCCAAAAAATGACATTATATGCAGTAACCAAAGCAGAGGGGAGCCGTTTTCTGTAGTGGAAATTTAACACCTCCTGCCAAACCCCATATAAGTAGGCTTTAAAGGATTAGACTTTTATCTGTAAATGTTGGTAAATATTGATTTCACCATGCACATACAAATCGACAAAAATATTTCTATTTATAATAATCAAAATTTACCAATAGGCAAGGGAAGAAAAATGTTGCATGAGGACTTATCAGAGTTCGATTTAAGGTAATTTACTTTGTATATTTTGACAGGTGACATTGACAATTTGTGCTTTGATGACTACAAAGCTTTAACATTTTGAAGCTCAACATCTACAGTCAATAAATAATTATCTGTCCTCTCCCATTATTTTCCGAAACTGTAAAAATTTAAATCACTAAAAATAAAAATTAATGCTTAAGACGCATAGTTTTGCCCAAGTGTGAAAAAATTAAATGGATACAAATGTCAAAAAATGCTTAAAAACAAACATCAATATGAGCCATCAAAATAGTAAAAGAATAAAAACTTAATTCTGCCAAGCCTACGTATGAATCAGGCTGTGGGTAAGGTTCATGCTGACACCACGAGGGAGTGCAAACATTTAACCCCCATGGCTGCAAGGCTAATTTATTCAGGCTGCAGACTGAAAAAGTGGTGAGAGCCTTTCTGTGCCCGCTAGGCAACTGACTGCATACAAGAAGGATGAATTTAGTAGCCTGTCCCCCTCCTCACTGGCAACAGCACCATCCATGGTGCCCAGGGAAGGCAGACTCCTCTGCATGAAACTGTTCTCCCACAGGGGCTAAAGGTGTGCAGGCTTTTCAATGGGCCCTCCACTCTTGGGTGAATTTCACCCTGTATATACGACACAGACCAAAAAGTACATTTACTATGCTTAGAATACTTACGTATTTTTAATTTAAAAAATTTATTATCTATTTCTGTCTCCCTCTGGGGTGTCATTTTACTTTGCTAATATCTCATTGATTATATTATGCTACATTTATGGCAAAATAAGATGAAAAAATAAAGATACATACATGACTAGGCTTAGTTTTGAGCATCTCAGGTGTTAGATCATAGATGTAAAACTTGAATAAAAAACTTAACCTCAAATTACCTTGATATTAGTGAACGTCACAAATTAACACCAAGAACTGAGAGACATGTGACTCACCGAAGTTTGATAAATAATAAGCAAGGGCCCAACAGTGCTCCCACTGAAGTAAATGCAAAAACTGCAAGGGGAGGAGGACAGGGTCCCAAGTAAATAAATGAAAAAATGATAACACCACAAGTATGTACTTGGGCTCATTTATCTTTACCTTTATCATTTAAGTTCTAGTTATGACATTTAATATTTTAGCAAATATACAAAATTCTCAGCCTATAAACCATCACTATGCAAGTAAAAATGTATTTCGAAACCCAGTACTTCTGAACATAATGAAACCATCAAGATGTGCAGCGAGACCCTGATCCACAATGGGAGTGCAGCAACTCTCACCATCACATAGGATCACGACCATAACCAGCCTTAGCCACCATGCGAATTTATGATTGTTCCCCTTGTCTTCCCTTTCTACCGGTTTGAGAGAGCATCACATTGTATCGTTCTTAAAATAGACTGTGAGCTCTTCAGAGCAGAGACCAGGTCGCATTTGATTTGTGATTTGCCTAACATGTTATTGGGTGCGAGAAAGACAAAGAACAAATATATTTTTTTACAGAAAGAATTGACTTCTGAGCATTAGGAGACTAATTATAGTATTCTGCTACTAAATCTTTGCCCGGAGCTGGGAGTGACCAACAATATTTAATGCAGATTAACGACTTGCTAATTAGCAAGTTTTTTACTTCATGTTCAATAGAGAGCCACAGTAAAACAGTTTTCAGAGTAACAGCTGTGTTAGTCTGTCTTTGCAAAAAGAGAAGGAGTACTTGTGGCACCTTAGAGACTAACCAATTTATTTGAGCATGAGCTTTCGTGAGCTACATATGCATCCGATGAAGTGAGCTGTAGCTCACGAAAGCTCATGCTCAAATAAATTGGTTAGTCTCTAAGGTGCCACAAGTACTCCTCTTTTTACAGTAAAACAGTATATGTTTAAAATGCATATGGCCACTTCTTCAATCATCTTTCAATTGTACTTCAGCAATAATCTTATTTTCAGCTGCCACAACAGCCTGCATTTTGACACTTTAAAGATAATGCCTAATACACAAAGGGTGAGATTTTCAAAAGCACTCGGTGTTGACCTAATTCCACTCCCACCGAAGGCAATGGTAAGACTCGCACTGATTTCAATGGGAGGACAGTTAGGCTGATGCTAAGCGCTTTTGAAAACACCACCCAGCATATATTCATACAAAAGACCACACAAACTGATATAAAGAATGTAGTCACTGTTCATTACTCGGTTTCAGGTCTTCACCAATGTGGCATTTACCTAAATCCTCATCGAGTTTGGTCTTTGGTGGCTCCCATGGTGGCCGGGCTGCTTTGGCTTTTGCTTGTCGCTTTCCTAACTCCTCCTCGAACCTTTCATACAAATCTCGGAGCCGACTTGTTCCAACCACTGTGGAGTCCCCCTGATAATGACAACAAACCAAAAACAAAACAAACAGAAAATTAAAGAAGGCTGTGAGTGGGGTGTACCTGCCCCGCACTGAACAGGAAGGGGTTAACCCCATGCTGTGGAAGCCATGCCCCCTCGCCCCTGCTGGGCATGCCCCAACTGGGACCACAGTATAATAGGAAGCAGCCCAGCTCAGTCTGGGCTGACCACTGAGGACTACTCCTGAGGGCATTCTGCACCAAAAAAATTAAAAATTATGCGCCAAAAAAATAAAAATTCTGCATACAATATTTTAAAATTCTACAAAATTCTGAAAATTTTATTTGTCAAATAAATGTGGAGACTCCAGCATAGCACTAGGGAGCACAGGCCACTGGCTGCACAGAGGTGGGAGTTTGCAGAGCTTCCTGCAGCCAGGACTAGCAGCTGAGCCTGGTGCAGGGTAGGAGCCACCACCTGGGTCTTCCCCAGTCCCACCTCCTGCCCCACAGTGATTTACCTCTTTGCCAGCTGCCCTGGGCCCCCAAAGCATACTGCTGGGGAGAGTCGCATGACCACTGTTGTGGCTTCCCTTTGCTTCCCCATCAGAACGTCATTTTTCTGTGAGGAAGCAAAGAAATCTGCAGGGGACATAAATTCTGTGTATGCACAGTGGTGCAGAATTCCCCCAGGAGTAAAGAATGTGTGTTGAAGGCTCCTGCTCATGATCTACCAGAGCCCAGACCACAGGGGCCAGACGCGCTGAGACCCAGGCAAAGACCTGGCTATCCACAGAAGCCCACTAGGGAAAGGAGTCGCAGGAATTTTACCAGCCAATGACCCTAGAGATCCAGAGGACCTGTGGACTACAGCATAGGAAGACAGGGTAGGAAGTAGCCCAGGGGAACTAGACATTGATCCGGTTGTGGAACCGGGAACAGAGCCAGTTTGCTTTGAACGGATCCCCACTGACTCAGTGGTGAATTCACTCACTGCTGATAGGGCCCTAGGCTGGTGGAATAGGGAGGGCCTGGGTCTCCCTAACCCAGCACCAACCCACCCCGGGTGGTAAGCCACCCCCTGCCTGGCCACCAGGCCATACTGCCCCACTTAGATAACCAGTCCTATTGACTTCAGCTCCGAGGACATACCGCCCTGGCCTGCACGAAAGGGCAGCCCATCGACTTTGACTATTAGGCCATCCTGCCCTGCATCCAGAACAGTTTACCTGACAGGGTACACTTGCCCTGCAACAGAGGCTTTGCAATATTAATATCTTAAAATATGGTGTGGTTTCATCATTCCAGAATGAACAAATGACAAAATCAACAAGACAAAAAACATTTCCTA
Source organism: Eretmochelys imbricata (assembly GCF_965152235.1). Taxonomy (NCBI): domain Eukaryota; kingdom Metazoa; phylum Chordata; order Testudines; family Cheloniidae; genus Eretmochelys; species Eretmochelys imbricata. The sequence goes on along the minus strand of NC_135573.1, from coordinate 123,408,333 downwards.
GAAATGGTCCAGTGTAGCATGGGAACTTTGTATAAAATTACTAGGACATATGTAAAGGCATCCTTTCACCAGCTGACCCTGATGATAGAGAACTGCATTCAATTGTACACTGTCGTTATTGGTAGAGCCCTGTGCAGATACAAAATCTGCATCTGATCCGTGATCTGCAAACATGGTCCACAGATATCCACAGATTTGCAGGCCTCTCGATATAAAATCTGGATCTGCATCCATCCGCTATCCGCAAACATGGTATGCGGATATCTGCATCTGCGACTACATTACCGAAATACAAATATCGGACAGGTGATGAAAAGAAAACTGGAGGGAAAAGAAAACTGGGGAGCATTAAGCACTGGATAAAACAAAAATGTAAAGCTGTTAAAATGCTTGTAGTAATCATTGTATAGAAGGACAGTACATAGTAACTGAGGGATCTTCATAGACGTACCACTTGATCCATAGGGTCATTTGAATAGTAACTTTCTGAATGGGTACAACGAACCCATACAGGCTTGAGCAATTCTTCCTCTTCCTCTTCATTTTTTTCAGAAATGATCTCCTCTGGCTCTTTGTCTTTAATAGCAGTGTAATTCTTCTCTTTACTGGCACTTTGATTCTCTGACCACCTCTCTCTCTCCTCCTCCCATCGAGGTCTCTTTCTCTCCCGGCTGGGGGATCGGCTTCAAGGGGAGCAAAGAAAGAAAAGCAATCACAAGTTGTTTTTCTTTTTTAATATTGATATAGTTATAATACAAAATGAATAGTTTACTTCAAATCAATAGATCATTTTGCCATATGACTTGTAGCAGAGTTCAGTTGGTATTTCCTTATTTTAAGGGATTAACTTTCAACAGTAAATATTAGTTTTTGGTACAAATCTAATATATGGAGTCACTTAGCAGCAACTCTGGAATTAAGACTGAAAGCCCTTTAAAATTTTAAGGCCTATTTTTGACCACATTGTAACTCTCAAAAATACCTCATTTTAGCCTAAAATGTTTATTTTCACACTGAATGAGATTTGGAGGGTTTTTTTTTTTGTTTTAGTTTTGTTTTAAAGGTTTGAAGCAAATCAGCCATACTCTGAAAAAGTAAACATTTTTGTTTTTTTAAAAGAAGGGAAGACTGGCATTAAAATTTATCAGCATGAGTATGGAATGGTCATATTATTCACATAGACAGAACCCTTTTCCACCATATCAGATTATCATATATTCGCTATTCACTCTGTGTAATACGTGAAAACTTTATTGGTAGTGTTTTAGGAAGTTTTCAAAAAATTATTGGGACTATTTTTTGTATCCCTCCACCCATAAAACCAATAAAGCTATCATGAGGCCAGCGATATAGAGCTCAGACAAAGCCATAAAGACCTCTAAAATGACCTAAAACAGTTATCCTACACAGAACGATGTCATGATTTTAAATTCGGTGATCTGGGTACCTGATAGGCTAGCACTTGGTGCTAAGGAGCTTCCACTGTGCAGCAGGGAAGTCCACAGTTCATTGGTATAATTTTCCTGTTTCTAGCTTTGTAGGGCCTCAAGATATCAAACTTTAAAGTCATGACATTTTCATATAAAGAAAAGCTGTTACCAGGCCAGGACTTAATCTTGCCCGTCCTGAGGCAGATATATGTACACGTACACATGCACAGCCTGATAAGAGTTTCAAGATCAAATATCCCATCTTACCTCCCTGTTCTTTTGTAATCTTTTCTGTAGGACCTCTCCGAAGATGGCGATCTTCGGCTATCACGATGCCTATGTCTTTCCCTCTCCCGTTCCCTTTAAGAATTTAAAACAAACAGGTTAAACAGGAAATCCTGAATTTTGTAAACACTGTTCCTGAAACAGCATGGAACCAGTTTTAAGTCAATTGTCAGCACTGTTGTAAGTTGTGGGTTCCAACGGTTAGATTCCACAAAACCTGGAAGCTTTGTGGTGACAATCTATTCCCCAAAAAATTTATGACAGACAGTCCCCTCCACCTTCCCTGCTTTCATCATAAGGACAGCTATCTTAATATCCTATTAATTTATACTCAGTATAGACAGCCGATATAGTATACCATCAGAGCCACTCCCATTCTGCCTGTCGTTCTTCTGTTATAAATGGAAGGCTTGCTTACTCCATCTGCTACCATTCTCTTTCATTTAGAGACTGAGCAAGAAACTATTCAGCACACAATAACTTCAGAATCACAGCAATAATTCAAATACATTTCACATACAAGCCCTCTGACCTTCATAGCCACCTCAGAAGTGCATAAAAATAAACTAAGATAGCCAACCAAAAAAAAAAAAGAGATGTCTCCACAGCCTAATGACGATGACCCCCATCCTGTGAACACTTATACATGAGTAAATCTACAGGCACAAGCAGTCCTAAACACCACCACTCCCGATGTTCTGTAGCTAGTGGCCTTCACTCACTAGCATAAACTGGCACTTTTTACAAGCACTGTATCTGCATGACAGCTTAGAATTCTAAAATATTATTTTGTTTCTCCAAGATGTTTTTTTAAAGAAATGTTCAGTTGAAGTAAAAAAAAAAAAATCAGATCCAGAAGAAGCTCCTGCAGTTGTTTTCTGTTGTACTGAGCAATGAGGTTTACATGGATACTTCTCAGACCATCCCCAACCATGAACCAGTTATTGTCACAATTCCAACATTGTGGTTGCCATTATACAACCTATATCTTACAACATTTAAAAACAATTTCTTGGGGGCAATTCTTAGAAGAAACCAGAGATCTTAAGGCTTCCCAGGGCAAGTTTGGAGATTGTATTTCAAGGTTCAGGGCGTCAAAAGGCTGAAGTTTAGCTAAATAGCTGTAAAATTTAAATCATGGGATTCCATGGTTATTGTTTCTCAATGATTTCCACACATCAAATGTACTCCATTTATGAATAAAAATATATTTCCCCTCAACTGCTACTCCTGTAAGCTCATCCTGGGCTCCTTCCTCCTCACACATCACCATCAGGAAAAAAGTTCTTGCAGGCCCCATTTGGCCATCAGTGACACAGATGTTAACTCACTGCTGTCAGTCAGATTGTACAGACGTAACTGACTGAAAGTTAGTAAATAATCATGTCGATGCACAAGGAGGAATAGATAGATGTCTGCTATCATAGCTGGGTTGGCTCTGCAGGGATAATAGGAATCTGAATCAAAGTTATTAACATACACACACACACACACACACATATATTTTTATACACATGCACACAAAAAAGTCTTGTAACCTTATGAAGTACGCATAGCCAAAGAAATTTAACACATGCTATCTACCCCTTTTGCACACTGACCCCCTTTCTTCATCTTTCCTTGTTGTGTTTTGTCTAAATTTAGAGTGTATGGTCTCCAGAGCAAAGCAAATGCCATCTGATTTGTTGGTGAACAGTGGATCAAAACAAATCAAAAGCAGAAAAATCTTTTTTGTCATTAAAAAGTGAACAAATATGACACCAAAAATACAGGGAAACCAGATTTCAGTGGCCTTAAAAATCTGTGAATCTATGGGCAAAAAGCTGCCATTTTAACATAGCTCCTTTTTGAGCAACACTGAACTTTTAAATTTGAAATCTAGTTTGTGGAATTATGTAGTGAATACTTAAGTCACCTACAACATGCACAATATTCCATAACCCTTTCTTTTCACGATGCTTGAATGTTGATCACATTTTGTTCTCTTTGACCGATACATGAGATTTTTAAATGATTGTTCCATTTTTTAAAACTCCTTTCCTTCGCCAAGTTCCTCAATAAAACACACTTCTCTCAAGAAGCCTATGCTATTGCAGAGAAGGGTTAAACTTAAGATAAAATCTCAAATTTTTAAAAATAAATGCCTGAAATTAGACATCTAATCCATACTTCAGACACAAAGATACTCAGTGAAAGTCGAACTAAAATGACAACACAAGTTGTAACTCCTCTGTTCATTCACACCCCTTAACTTAAGTCCTGTCCCACCCCTTCCTGAGTTTACATATTGGATAATTGGGTCTTGAACCTGCACAGAACCACACAGGCAGATCTTTAGGCTCATCAGGAGTCCCAATGAAGTCAATGATTCTGTCCCCATTGATACTAGTGAGGTTCTAAGTGAGAGCAAGGATTGGCATACACAGTTCTCTTTGCAGGATCACAGCCTTAGATTCCAAGTTCTTGGGGCATGGACCTTGCCTTCCTAAGAGCCTGTAAAGCACGTAGCCCTATGCTGGCTCTATACACAAGTTTGTAATAATCAACACAGAGTACCCCTTACTCCAGGCAGAAACTCTCCCTGAGTGTGAAGTAGCCAGCCACCATGTCTCTCGTGATCACCGAGAAATTCCATCACATCCACTGAGTGCCCAACACCAACAACGGGGAGTAGAAAACCACCATCACCACCACCAAGGGTGTGGGCCAGTGCTGTGCTCACATGGTGCAGAGAAAAGCAGATATTGACCTGACCAAGAGATCTGGAGAACTGACGGAGGATGAAGTGCACGTCATCACCATCATGCAGAACCTCAACAGTTCAAGAGCCCTGAACGATTCTTCAACAGGCAGAAGGACATTAAGGACAGCAAATATAGCCAGATCCTGGTCAACGGGCAGGACAACAAACTGCACGAGGACCTGGAGCAGCTAAAGAAAATCCAAGTGGATCAGAGCTTGTGTGTGCGAGCCCAGCACACCACAACAGCCGGGTGCTGGAGCAGAGCTGTTGGTGACTCTAAGAAGTAGTCTCTGCCTGCGTCGGCAATAAAGTGCTATTCCCAAACCAAAACATTTTCCCACTCCAGGCAACAGTTTGAGCCCCCCTTAAATTCACAGATCATTGATTTACCTGCTTCGTTCATAACTTCTGTGGCGAGGTGGAGTCCTTCCTCTGTCATAATCTGACCTGTGCCGACTGCTTTCTTGCCTTCTCCTGTCAGGACTCCTGCCTCGATCCCCCCGCCGATCCCCATGGTTACTGGGCCGGTGTCTGTCCCCGTGCATGTGACTATGTTCGCGGTGCCGGTGCTCATCGTAGTGCTTACTCCTCTCTGGAGACCTTCGTTCACTTTGGGCCTTTTCTACCTGATATTGGCTTGCGTGCCGGAAATGACTGCTACTGCTGCTGCTGCTCTGAAAGGAGTTTGAGTTCTGTTGATAACTATTAAAATTAGGAGGTGGGAAAGACTGCTGAGAATAGCCCGTAGAGTAGACAGGTTGATAATTAACTTGCTGCGGCATCACCGGTGGTGGTGGAGGATGAGGCATTGCAGGAGGTGGCATCATATAGGGAAAAGTGTTTTGTCCAGTAGGGGCCCCTGGTACTGGGGAATTACTGGGATTTGGGACTGGTGGAGGAGCAGGAGGGAAACAAGGAGGGACTGGAAAACTCTGCCTTACTTGATGGTTTGGAAAAGGTGGCCTCATGGGACACTGGCTGATTGGACTCTGAGTTGAAGGAGGTACCAGGGACGGATACGGTATAAAATCTGGTCTAGGAGGCACATAGCCTGTGGCTGGAGGGCTTGAGTAGGTAGTCGGAGGAGCTACTTGTTGGTCATATTGGTACTGCACTGAAGGCTGCTGAGGGTGAAGCTGTCTCAGGTTCTGAGGTCTGAAGGTTTGTGTTGACGTTCTTACTCCAGGTCCTCCTCGACCCCGTGGGCATCCTCGTCCAGAATGGAAAGACATCTTTCACCTTTCAAAGGAAAAGAAGAGATAAAATATATAATGCCACATGAGTCTTGGGGGTGGTGGGGGGTGGTTGAGAGCTAATTGTTTGCCACCCTTTTTAAGTCTCATTCTGTAACAAAGATAACTTCTTGAATATCAAGTTCCAGCCCCAACTGAAATGTCAAGGCACCCCTTGCTGCTTGTATCCAGTTCTGTTCAACTCAAGGGCAAAACAATCTCTTCCAAGAGCTGGACAGCAGATATTGTCTACAAGAGTCTGCTCTCTTTATATACAGCCTGGCGTCCTCGGGTATCAACCAGAAAACTTTCAGAGTAACAGCCGTGTTAGTCTGTATTCGCAAAAAGAAAAGGAGTACTTGTGGCACCTTAGAGACTAACCAATTTATTTGAGCATGAGCTTTCGTGAGCTACAGCTCACTTCATCAGATGCATACCGTGGAAACTGCAGCAGACTTTATATATACACAGAGAATATGAAACAATATCTCCTCCCACCCCACTGTCCTGCTAGTAATGCAGGACAGTGGGGTGGGAGGAGGTATTGTTTCATATTCTCTGTGTATATATAAAGTCTGCTGCAGTTTCCACGGTATGCATCTGATGAAGTGAGCTGTAGCTCACGAAAGCTCATGCTCAAATAAATTCGTTAGTCTCTAAGGTGCCACAAGTACTCCTTTTCTTTTAACCAGAAAACTGTACATCAGTAAATCAAACAATACCCAATGGTGGATCTAAGAACAAATTTGTATCAGGTGGAATGGGCCCAATCCTGAACCACTGAAATCAACAGTTTTGTCATTCCTCTCAATGGAGACAGGAGCAATCTGTCGCTGGCTCTCACTGATCCTCTGCATTCCAATAGCTGCATATTGGTTATTATTTCCATAAAAAACGCTCCTAAATCCCTAATCCAGTAATATGGTCTGCTAGTACACTGCCTGAGGAGGGCCAAAGTTTGACAAATGTTTACCAGGTCATTCATACCCCTGTTCATATATCTGTTTACCAGCCACTATGATGCAGAGCCTTCAAACACCAAAATTAATGAACTGTTATTAAAACAAAAAAAAATCACAGAATCCATGAATTTCGACTTCTTCAACAGCCATCCTATAAAGGTGCACAAGAGGTGGCCTCTCATACAATTTTAAACCTTGAGCATAAGGGTTTCACCAACTTTTCCTATTATATCAAATCCTACCTACCCTATTATCAGTCAAACGCAGAGACAATGGCAGTTTATGCTCCCTATTTTGGCCCCAATCCTGAAAAGGTTTATACTGTAATATACTAAACTTTATACACTGTAGGCAATCCCATTCAAGTCAATGGGACTACTCACAGTGTATGAAGTTAAGTACGTGTATAAGTCTTTTGCAGAATCAGTGAGTGCCTTAGATCATAAAGATTTTCCCCCTTGCGGTGGTTGCAAGCAAAATTTGCAGAATTGTATTAATATATGAGAACCAGACAGTGAAAGTGACTAGTCAAACACCATTGTTCAATGTGAGAAAAAAGGAAAAAGTGAAATATATAAATCGTACAAATAAATTCAATATTTAAAATTATTTCAATCTTGATATTCTAAGGGGTAACATAAGGAGGTTTATGGGGTGCGGGGTTAAACGTGATGTTCAACTTGACAGTATTCCTCTAAAACACAGACAAAACATTGAGCACCACCCACCGGCATCTTAAAATATAATTGGGGTAATTTCATATAACGGAGCATATAAAAACTAAACAACTTGTGTCAAAGATATAAAGTCTTCCTTGAATCATAAAGGCTTTGTCTACCCTACAAATATAACCATATTTGGGAACCTGCTTCCAACCTTCTTGTTTTCTAATCTAATTGGTGGTGCCAGTCTGCAAGGTACTCTGGACCGTATCGACATTTCACAATCAGGTGAAGGCTTGATCAGACCTAACTGAGAAACCAGGCTGAAGCCTTGATTTGTCCAGAGCTTCAGCCCTGTTATTTAACATGATTGAGATGCAATACTTCATTTATTAATTATTATTATTATTGGGGCTATGTCGGTGTCCACAATACACCTGGCAATTTCCAAACATACACAATCCTTTCATCCAAAGAACTCACAATCTAAGAAAACAAGCAACCCATGAAGGATGAAGAAACAAATAAAACATGCAATGATTTTAAAAGTAAGCATTAACTCCCCCACTTGCCATTTACCTAGCCAGATGCTCTACAAATTGGATGCATGTTTGCAGCCAAATTCAGGGATAACCAAGGCATAATCACATTCCCTGTTAATTTCAATGGAATAAATAGGCCCAGAGAGCCAATGGTATTAATGAGACCCTATCACTGCACAACAATTAAACATGGTTTGGGGTTTAGAGCACACAGCCCCCAGCAAGCCTAGTTCTGTGGCAACAACCACCATCAAAAAGAACTTTATCAGTTTTTATTAAAGATACAGAAAAAGAAGGAAAAAACATGTAAAGCATGAGACATATGAAACATTAAGTACTGCTTTCATTTTAACAGTATTCTATATTCCCTTTAATGGTAGGGAGTTTTTATAAGGAAACCTCCCTCCCTCCCTTCCCCCTCCCTGTTTGACAGACTGTCTGATTGTATAAATGATGGTAATAACTGTCCTTTTTGGGGAAAAGAGAAAAGGTTAGTTGAGATGAGCTGGAGCTGCTGTTGTTAAAAGTCTGACACTGCTATCTTTAAAAACACACACACAAGAATAGCAAAGATTAAAAATGAAGCTTCTGTTTCTGGCTCTTACTTGGTGAAACAGGCACAACACATGATCTTAGCTGCCACTCTGAGACCTGGCAAATTTGTACCAGTGTTGGGCTGTTTAGTATACTGTTTTTAGCTGCCTCTCTGGTCCTGGCTCACAGCAGCGTTGTAAAAGATGCAGTCTTGGCCAGTTAAGTAGGATTATTATTAGGCAGCGGCAAAAGGAGAAAGATAGGAAAGAGGAGAAATACAAGAAGGTTGGGAAGGAAAAGGACGCAAGGGAGATGATGTCAGCAGGAAGCCAAGTCTGACATTCCAGGTACCGTTCAGAACTTAGATGGCAGAGGTGATGAAGTCACTGGGTCCCTCTCTCTGGCCCAATCTGATCCTAGCATCTTTCAGGAGCAGGACAACAAAGGTCCAGTGGTGTTGTGGTGGATCCCAGGGTCTCTGGAGACAGTGAGCCTGGTAGCCAGGATGGTATTTTTATTCCTTCCAGTCCATGTGCTTCCACCTCATGTCATGACCTCCCCAGCAAAAATCGCATTTTTAAAGGACCCCCAAAAGGGGTTATGTGCAGAATAGTTCATTCCCTCATTATTTTGTTTACCAGTTAGGCCTACTTTCCAGTCTCACACTTTTCCTGTTTACCAATCATGATCTTAACACAATACTTGGGTGATATCAATAAACCAGTGGTCCCCAAACTTTCCAGCATTGCATCCCCCCGTACCCCTGTCTGCCCCCCGAGCTGAGGCCTGGTGCAGGGCCACACCCTGGTGCAGTTCTGGGGCCAAAAGTGAGGCCGGGGCTGCGAATGGAGCCACGGCCAGGGGCCATTGCTGGGTGCGGAACAGCGTCTAAAGGCGGGGCCAGAACAGAGCTGGGAGCAGAGCAGGGCTGGGTGGCGCTCACTCCCTCCCTACCCCCAATGGAGGCTGGCTTGGGCCCTGCAATATATCCCTGAATGTTCCTCCGCACCCCCCTGGGGGGCACACCCCACAGTTTGGGGACCTCTGCAATAGATCTTTCTGTTTGGACTAATCCAGCCTGTCTTTAATTTTCTGTTGACTTTCATCAACAATTTTATATAATGGACTAGCTGGACTTTTACCTTAGACAATTTAGAGGACAAATTCCTTAGGGCACAACAGTTCCTTAGAGCAGTCCACTGAATATATTTCTGCTGAGGGACCATCACATAAGAAGAAATAAACATTCTAAGGAAGGACTATATTTGTCAACTGTCTCTGATTACAATCCTCAATCTACTCACATCTCTCATGGAAATAATGTTCTCAGATTCACGATCATAATTTAGTCACCTTGCAGATAACAAAGCATGGATTTGAAAATGAAAAGTTATGGAATAATATGGAATGCACAAGTCATTTCAAAGTTCCCTCTGCTGCAGTTTTCATTTAGCTTCATTTTGGGTCCACATTTAAACTCCAAGCTTGGTCTACACTTTAGAGTTAGGTCAACTTAAGGCAGCTTAGGTCAACCTAATTATGTCAGTGTCTACACTAGAATGCTGCTTCCATCGAAGTAAGTGGCCTCCTATACCAACATAATAACTCCCCCTCCACAAAAGGCATAGCGCTTATGTCAGTGTAGTTACTTACATTGCCTGTTGGCTGTCATTCTTCTCACTCTCACAGCTGGAGCCCCCACCCTGGGGTGACAACCCAACTGTGAGCCAGCATGGTGCTCAATTTCAGTGCAGGGAACCTACTGCCAGTGAAATTGACATTCTTGTCAGTTTCATGACTTCAGCTTTGAGCCCTGCACTGCCACTCTGAGCCTGAGGCAGCCCTAAAATTGACAAGAATGTCAATTTCACCACTGGTAGGCTCCATGCTGTGCAACTTAGGGGCAGTGGGCTCAATGCTCAGGCTGTCACTTCAGAGCCAGGGCTCACGGCTGTCAGTGCCCCACACTCCTAAATTAAGTTAACCTAATTTTGTAGTGTGGACAAGCTCTAATAAATTCTTTTCTTCCCACAGATACTACGGTGATGACAGCTATTTAACTATCTAGACACAGATATACCCAACCCATACTAGCAATCTAGAAGCGTGTTGTTTGAGCAAAGTCCTCTGAAAGTAATTGCTCTATTTTTGCTCCATCCTACCTACAGAGCCATATGTCTGACCTTGAAACCAGAAAGGGTAGTGGCAAGAGGCTATCAGACAGTCAGTCTGAGAGATATGACAGGGTTGTATAAGCAGAGCATCACGTTTAGACCTTGTTTAGACTTAAAAGTTGTTTTACCAGGTAGGGGCTATTTCAGTTAGGGGGGTGATATTTTTAATTGCATAAAAAGTGACTACAGATATTCCTTTTCCTCTACAGGAATAACTAAAGCACCTTTATACTGATATAACTGCATCCAGAGTAGTGGGGCTATACCACTTTAAGTCTACCAGTATAGTTATTTCCTTTCCCATACAACAACAGCTGTACCACCATAAGTATCTTTTTACTGATATAACTGCATCCACACTAGAGTTATACAGTTTTGACTATACCAGTACTGTTAAAGCATCACAACTTTCTAGTGCGGACAAGCCCTTAGCCATGCACCAGATGCACGGGAAAAACCTTGAAGCCAGGCAAAACTCTGATGACTTGGGATTTTGCCATCAACCAAAAAAGAAAAGGAGTACTTGTGGCACCTTAGAGACTAACCAATTTATTAGAGCATAAGCTTTCGTGAGCTACAGCTCACTTCATCGGATGCAAGTAGCTGTAGCTCATGAAAGCTTACGCTCTAATAAATTGGTTAGTCTCTAAGGTGCCACAAGTACTCCTTTTCTTTTTGCGAATACAGACTAACACTGCTGTTACTCTGAAACCTGCCACCACCTTGTAACTCAACTCAACTGCTGCACACACCAAACAAAAGGCAGGGGAAAATACACAGGTCTGTAGCCAGAGCTCTACAGGAGGAGGGGGGGGGCATCCTGACATAAATCCCAGGCCCAGGCGAAGCTCATGGGTCTGGCCGGGTTTCTGGGCCCCCTCCATTGAACCCAAAAAGGCCCAGTGAAAAGGAGAAAGGACCACGTGAATCGAGCCTAGCCAGCTCCAACGCTACCCAGAATCCTGAGCAAAGCACCCAGCCGGGAAGGAAAAGGAAACAGAGGGGGGACTGGGTTCCTGGGAAAGGAGCGGGAGGGGGACTGACTTGGGGAAGAGGGAGCCCCCACCTAGCTGTAAGGGGGGAGGGGGAGGATCGCTCTCCCTCCCTCAATCTGACCCGCTCTCCTAGCAAGGGGGCGGGAGCATCCATCCTACCTGCACGAGCCCCCCTCGCAGCCCGTGGAGCCGGACACCTGCGGCGCAGGCCGGGCACCAGCCAGGCAGACACCGGCTCCGGAACAGGAAAGGGGAGGGAGGAGCATCCACACCGCGCGGACGCCCCGCCGCAACCATCCGCGCCGGCTCGCTGAGAGGGGCGGGCAATGGGCCGGGGAAGGGACCGGCGAGCGCCGAGCCCCCTGGCGGCCCCTCTGCCCCGCGGGGGAGCCCCAGCCTGGCCCGCGGCGGTGGGCTCGCCCTTGCTCCGCCCCTCGCGGCGCGGGTGTCCCGCGCTAGCGCTCCGCGGAACGTCGCGGCCCCCGGCGTTCGGGTCCTAGAACGTTGCCGGGCCCGGGGGTTCGTGGCTCCGAACGCTCGTCCCAGCGCGGCCGCCATGAGCAGCGCGGGGCAGCCGGGCCGCCTGCGGAGCTACCCGGCGCTGCCCGTCTGCGTGGTGGAGGACCACCAAGATGTAAGTGCCTGGGGCCGGGGGGAAGATCCTGGCTGGGACCCGCAGCGGGACTTCTGCTGGGGCTAGAGCCGCTGAAGAGACACAGTCCAGCCCGCACCCCCTGTCCTTGGTTTCTGGGAGCCAGTTCCCACCCTGATTCTGCAAGCAGACTGTGTCTATGCTGCACTAAACCCCGGGCTGTGGGACCTGGGGGGCACCCTCTGGGTTTCCACTTGAGCATCTGCACCACGTTGTAAACCTGGTTGTAAACGATTACGGGGCCCCGGGCTCACAGCCAGGTTAACACATCCATACTGCGGCGCCAAACAGACCCTCTGACTGGAGCCTGTGGCTGGTGCTGCGTCCACCCTTCAAGATAACAGGGCTTGTAGTAATTAAGTCGCTTTTGCATGACCACGTTATGCGCCTTCTCTCAGTGCCAGGAAGGCTTGCACGATGATTGAACTGTCAGTGCGGGGCATTGTGGGACGGCTTCTGAAAGGCAGCAACAGTCAATGTAAGCAACACAGTGTCTACGCTGGCATCGTATCAACCTAACTACGTCGACCTAAGCGCTCAGCGTAGCGGGCGAGTTACATTGCTGGGAGCTACATTTTCGTGTAGATGCTTACACAGTTAGGTTGATGTAAGCTGCCTTACGTCGACCTAACTCTATATTGTAGACCGAGCCTTGGGCTCATAGGGACCTGGGTCCTGATTGCTTGTTGACCTGAATTAGACAAATTTCCTTGTGGACACGGCTGAGCCCAGGTTTACAATGGAGTGTAGATATACCCTTAGGCATATGTTTAACTTTACTACACTGAAGCACCTGTGCAAATTTTTATGCAGGAGTGGGACGTGTGAGATAAAGGGCTTGTGTACGCATACAGCACTGCAGTGGTGCAGCTGCACTGGTGCTGCTGTGCTCCTGTGCGACTTAGTGAAGGCGCTCCCTACACTGACGAGAACTTCTCCCATTGGCGCAGGTACTCCGCTTCCCCCAAGAGGTGGTACCTGCGCTGACGCAAGAAGCCCTCTTCTCCCTCCCCTAGCCCTCTTCTGCCTACACCATGAATTCGGTCGATATAACTCACCAAGGGGTGTGGATTTTCCACACTCCGGGCGATGTAGTTACACCATCATAAGTCTGTAGCATAGACCACGACAGAGCCCCTGCCCCTTATTTTAAATTACGTTCCTTACTTTTTGCCTAGTGCATCACACCCTTAGCTAATCAGTATAGGATGTGCTTTGTCCCATATTTCAGCAGCCATCATACAAGTCCTCATGATACAGAATAAGATTTTTGCACCACAAATAAAACTATGTATCTTTACAAACTGTGTTTTTCATGCAGTTATCAATTATTGCCTTGCAGCTTAGGTAATCACCCCAAATAATATGCCATTTTTCCATTTTGGCCATTGTTTAAGGGGTGACCACCCCCACAGTATGTTTATGATGCTCTGGGCTAATTGGCAGTGGCATGACAGGTTGCCAAAATGGGATTGGCTTCCCAAAATCTCCAGAATTTTCCTTATGTACCAACAAACAGGTTTGGTGGTTGCTTCTGTAATCCTTGTGATCTTTTTCTCTTCTCATCTTTTTCTCCTCCACTGGCAGTGTAGAAAATGCACAATTTGACATATGGAAGCAAAGGGCACTGCAAATCATAAGCCCTTCTGTAGCCAATCCTGACACTGATCTGCGCTCAACCTGCCGTTGACTTCTGTGGGATTGCAGTATGCAGAGGACAGTGGCAGGTTCTGCTTTCTCATAATGGAATCCAAGATGTTCACTACTCTATGATGAGTGTACTCTGGGCTGTTATCCCAGGGCTGAAAAAAAAATCTATTGTTTAACTGCAGATTGCTGGTTTAATTTCTGGAAAATACTCACCTACGTCACGTGGTTGCTGAGATGATAAATAGATGTTTGTACGGTGCTTTGAAATTAAGTACTATATAAAGTGCAAAGTACTCACTACCATATTAATAAACACAAGGAAGCTCGAGCAGTTTTTCTGTTACATAAGAATGGGGGGGAGGGTGAAATGTAGACAAACTCTTAAAAAAAAAAAAAAAAAAAAAAAAAAAGGTTATTCTAAAACACTTGCTTCCTTAAAGGGGATTTTGAACCCCTAGTCTATTCCCTGGTAAAAGTTTCTCAAATTGCTTGCTCATGAAGTGCAATTTAAGGCTACAATGTTGTCGTTGGATCTGTTCAAATAGATCCTTATTCATGTGCAGAAAATCCCACTGATTTCAATGGGATGTTGTGTGGGTAAAAAAAGTATCGTGTAGAAAACTGAAAAATATTAAACCCCACCAACAAACCCCCAAAACATTTGGTAGAATAAATTATACTAAATAGCAGAAGTTATGCAGTATTTACAAATGACAAAAAGTATATAGCATACCTGTAGGTTGATGTAGGAAAAGTTTTTATTAAAACGTTAGGAGAGAAAATTAAAAATAAATCCTTACAGTATTTTTGAAAATGTTGGCAAAACTCATTTAAGATTCAGATTTGTGTCTTAATCTCAGCAGGCAGGGCCCTCCCTGGAATTTGTGGAAATGAGTTGTCATCATGTAACTTCTCTGAAAAGGCTTTTTTTTTTTCCATTTGCTTTTTAAAAACATCAGTACCCTTATGCAGTGGAAAACTGAGACAAGGATTATACAGTAGTTTCCTCTTATTACCTGGTAGAGTATTGCCAGATCAATCAGTGGCTAAACAGATTCTAACCAGAGCTGGAAAACCAGCCTCAAAAGAACAGATAAGGCTAGAGCAGTGTTTCCCAAACTTGGGACGCCGCTTGTTCAGGGAAAGCCCCTGCCGGGCCGGGCCAGTTTGTTTACCTGGCCCGTCCGCAGGTTCGGCCGATCGCGGCTTCCACTGGCCGCAGTTCACTGTGCCTGGCCAATGGGGGCTGCGGGAAGCAGCAGCCGGTACGTCCCTTGACCCACACCGCAGCCCGCAAACCGTGGGAGCCAGTGATTGGCTGAACCTGCGGACGCAGCAGGTAAACAAACCGGCCCAGTCCGCCAGGGGCTTTCTTTGAACAAGCGGCGTCCCAAGTTTGGGAAACACTGGGCTAGAGATTGAGCAGAGGCTTACATTTCAGTAGTTGGTCAAAGTCCTTGCACCAGCTGGATATTTCTGTTGGCTTCTGGAATACTTGGTGCACTATGATTGGCTGCTGACAGTGCACCAGCTGCCCTTCAGAATGAGCAATTTATGATTTAATGGGGCTGTTTTAGAGATGTGAGATGTTTTAGCCACAGTAGTCATTGATATTTACAAAAGCAACCTCATACTAAACGGTTTACTTTACCAAAATGCTATGAGATTCCTACTAAAGTGTTTGCTGAACTAGGGACCCTGCATAACTAAACCAGGGACAATTTATGATCCTATTACTGTTTGAAAAAAATGACCTTAATTGAAATAGATATTTAAAAAAAAAATAGCCTCCCTTGAAATTATTTTGAATGAGACCCAAGTATAGTTATCCCTGTAAAGTTGAAACTTTGGTAAAAGTTCTGGAAAAAGAATTAGGCAGACAAGATAGGGGAGAGTAACTTCAGGTTGGTCCAATAAAAGATATTACCTCACCCAGCTTGTCTCTTTAATTTCCAGGGACCAACATGGCTACAACAACCCTGCAGATATGAAAAGAGAATAGAAATAGAAAACAGTTAAGTGTTCATGGAGTTCTGCCAACACCACTCAAAAGGCAATCGATGTAAATTTTGAACATTAAATTAGTGTAATAAAGAGTATTTATATTAGCAGTGTATAAAACCTATCAGTGTGCAAAAACCTTAGAGCTATACACAATACATATGCCTTTCTAACGTGTAGCCAGCTCTGGGGTGGAAGGCATTACACACGGCAGTCTGATTAGTTTATAGTAGGCTCTGGGAGAAGAAATTGTGGTCCTGTGTGCCAGGCAAAGCTCCACTCTTCTGAAGGTTGCCTTCGGTTGGTTATGAACCTCCCATTTATTTATTTTTCTTTCTGAGGCAGTTCAGTTGCATGAAGTACAATCAAATCACGCATTTGAAAAACAAAATGTATGAGTCCTTCAACTTCCTGTCTCTAATTTATGGAGATACCTATGGCACCGGAGTAGTTTCATCCTCAGGCTTTAGGTAGGACTTGCAATTCAGCGTTTGGGCTCTCCAACAGCATTCCCGCCCTCCTTTTTTTTTTTTTTCCTTCTGATTATCTGAATGTGTGTTTAAACTTTAAAGTCACAAATAAATATGTGCTAAATTTGAATTGAAAGGCTAGCACCCAAGTTTAGTAAACTCTCTGCCTCTGCTGCAGAATTCTCTGCTTCTCCTGCAGCATGAAGGCTATGTGTACACTACAGCTTATCTTGGCGTAACCTATGTTGCCAAGGGGGGTGAATAAAGCACCCCCCGGAACAACATAAGCTACACTGACATAAGCTGCACTGGTATAGATAGCACTATGTCAGCGGGACATAGCAACAGCTACTTGTGAGGGCTGGAGTAGTGAAGCCGATGGGAGAGCGCTCTCTCCCGTCAGCTTAGAGCTTGTACGTTAGAGAGCTTACAGCAGCTCAGCTCCATCAGTGCAGCTGCGCAGCTATAAACTCTCTAGTGTAGCCGTGCCCTAAAACTCAAACAGTTCAGAGAACTGCAGTTTCTGATCCTTCTTTACAGGTCAAAAGTTAACAACCCTAATAATGTGAAGGCATGGAACTAAGAACTCAGGTCTTGGCAGGCAGTAAAGGAGGTTCAGATTTCAAGCTTTTTCTTTTAAAATTGTGTATTTGTAGGGGGTTAATCTTACACATATATGTAGTGTTCAAGATTAGGGACTTAATCAGTTGTATTAGTTTTTTGAAAGCAGTTCAGTTCATATTTAGCATATAAAACATGTGCAAACTGTATTGCCTGTGATGCACAGGATATGCAACCCACTTCACTAACTCGTTGGTGCAGTATCATGGAGAGCTGGGGAAGGACAGGAGGCTGAGTGCTCTTTTTGGAGGAATTCTGACTAGAGAACTCAGCTAGGGGTTGGAGCAGCTTGTGGATAGGAATTTAACAGTCCAAGGGTGACAGGAGCTTAGAAACTCAATTAGGTTTAAACTGTAGCTGGTGCCTGAGTGTGAGTGATGTTTCAACTGGTTTTACCTTGCATTGGATGAAGTCTGAAACTTTTGAAGCCCAAAATCTGGTGCGGTGTCTTCTGGCATAGGGTGGGGAACGTGGATCATAGGCAAATTTTGACCAAAAAAAATACACATTGATATATTCTCTGTATTTAAATTTTCACAGTTCTGGGAAATTATGGGAGGGTCAGACAATAATTATTTAATGAGAGTATACACTGAGATTCAAAAAGTTGAAGATCTATAAGCATTGAAACACAAATTGTCAATATCACAGCTTTGTGTTTATGATGGGTGAGCAACTGGAGAGGCTGAAAACTGAGCTCAGTCATGTATGTGGCTATTTCATTTTTCATGTTATTTTGCCATAAATATAACATAATACAATCAATGAGATTTTGGCAAAGTAAAATAACTTTCAAGAAAGTACAAAAAATAGCTATGGATTTTTAAATACAAAAAATTAACTAGTCTAAACATTGTAAATGCACTTTTTGGTCTGTGCTGTATATACCGGGTGTAATTCACCCAAGAGCAGAGGGCCCATTAAAAGCTTTGCACACCTCTCAGCACCTTCCATAGGAGAACAATTTCATGCAGAGGTTTCTGCTTTCCATGGGCACCATGGATGGTGCTGTTGGCAGTGAGGAGGGGGTCAGGCTACTAAATTCGTAGTCCTTTTGTGCAGATTCAGTTGCCTAGGGAGCACAGAAAGGCTCCCACTGCTCTGCACGTAAACTGAGCACAAGTTAGCCTTGCCCCCCATCTCTTGTGGGCATGGGGGCTGTATGTCTGCAGTCTCCCAGGCTGACTATTTGTGTCAGCATAGGGCCTGTGAGTGTGTCCTAGAGCCTGTCTCATATGCAGGCCTCACTGAATTTGAGTTTTATAATTTTGATGGATAATGTCAATGGTTATTTTTAGCCTCTTTTATTTTTATTGATTTTTTTCACAGTTGTGGGAAATTATGGGTGAGGGTAAAATATTGGGATCAGACAATAATTATTTAATGACAGTTGAGATTGAAAAAGTTAAATCTGTGTCATTGTTAAAACACAAATTGTCAACATCCAGTGTCAAAATATACAAAATAAATAACCTTAAATCAAACTCTAAGTTCTCCAGAAGCATTTTTCTTCCCTTGCCTATCAGTAAATTTCATTTATTACTGATGGAAATATTTTTCATCAGTTTGTATGTACAGTGCAGTCAGTGATTACCAACATTTATAGATCAAAATATAATCCATCCAAGTCTAAACATAGAGAAGAGGAACTTTAGTGTGTGGAAGCCAAGAAGTGGGGGAGAACAGCCGGGTGGGGACTGCGTTGCACAGGAAATGGGGTGCATTTTTAGGGGGATGAATTTCAATGAAAGAAATGGGAGCGGGATTAAAGGATTGGTGAAAAGCATTGCTGTAAACAGGGCTGCCCTGAAAGAATGAAGGGGAGGTAAAAAAAATTGTAAATATTCATGCAAACTACTGTACACATAGCCCTGGGGCTTATGGCAAATTGCCAGTCTTAGTCCATGGTAGCAGCAAGGTTGTGCTCCACTGATGAATTGTCTTCTGCTTAAGGAATAATTATGAGGCCTGAGAAGACAATGGATGGTATTTTAGCAGTATTTTTGCTATTAACAACATTGCATTTTTTAACCCATTGGTAACAGTTAACACATTTTGTTCATATCATTTTAGGTTGTGCCTTTTATCTATCGTGCCATTGGGTCAAAGCATCTCCCTACCAGTAACATCAGCTTTGTTCATTTTGATTCCCATCCAGACCTTCTTATTCCTGTGAATATGCCAGCAGACACAGTCTTCGACAAAGAAGCTCTGTTTAGGTAATGTCATGTGTTCCTCATCAAAAATCTCTAAGGGCCAACTCTTGCCACTCTCATTTACATTGAAAATCAGTAGAACTATCCTCAGAGTAAACGTGAGCAAGATGGGCAGAAGTTGGCCCTGAAGGTATTTTCAACTTTTTCACTCATGTTCGAAACGGGCTTGTTTATGTTCAAAGGATGTTTTGTGGTTTAGGAATATAGTCAAATGCTGATGTTACCCTCCAGACATTGGATGACTATGTTCTTGTGACTTTGTTACATTTTTAATGGTTCAGCAATATGCCACTTGTTTGAAAGTTTAGACTATGTTGTTTCGCTGAACAGCATTATAATGGGTCAGTGTCAAAACGGATCATTTAATCTGAAAAACCATATTTTAAAAAAATGCCTTCTCCTCCCAATGCTGTAAAATCTATCAGCCTTTTTCCTAAGTGTTTAAACTGCAGGGTTGAAATCCTGACCATATTAAATCAAAGGGGTATTTTGCCAGTGAGTTCAGTGGGCCAGGATTTCACAGCAGCTGCTTTGATAGATAAAAGACCAGTGCAGTTGTGGAGATGTGTGTACACACTGTGCCCTCTTTCTGCTTCGTTCTTGTAAATGAGAAGGGTATTGAAAAGCTTGAAAATTTCAATGTGCTAGTGAGTCACAAGAACGGAATGGCAACACAATGGCTATATCATTCCATATCTACTCTGTATTTTGGTTTTGTTTGTTTGTGGAGGAATAGGCAGTTTGGTGGCATGTGTCATTCCACTAAGGAACTGAGATATTAATAGTGATTCAAATGTGATTTTGTAGGGGATAATCAATAAGTCCTTACGTTTAAGAAAACATTTCTGTCAATTTTAGGGTAGGTTACATTGACGTTGACAGACTCTTAGATCTAGTTTTGATTTGTGATGATGGTGTTGAAAATACTCATTTCATTCTTTCTATGTCTGACACACAAAAGAAAGCAATAAACCTGGCTAGTTTATAATCAAGTGTTTTATTGATGAGGAAGACTATTGATGGCATTACTGCACTATAAAGATGTTACCAAACCAAAATCCTAACTTTGTAATATTGTTATAGAAATTTTAAATAAATAATTTCTAAGATTTTTAGGTCTTGTGATCAAAGATTTTCCTGATAATAGTTTTACTAGCAGAGTTTTTGTTTTGTAATATAAACCGTACTCAGACAAAATACTGATGCTTGCTGGTAATTACACATTTCGATGTAATTCCAGTATATAAGAGTCATCCTTTTTGTGTTGCTGACACACTTTACATATAGGGAAAGTTAATGTGATTTCATTTTTCCTCTCCATTCATTTACAGTGAGCTAAGTATTGAGAACTGGATTATGCCTGTTGTTTATGCTGGTCATTTTTCTCAAGTGATATGGCTTCATCCAAGCTGGGCTCAGCAAATCAAAGAAGGAAAACATGATTTTTTAGTTGGTAAAGATACATCTACCACTACAATCAGGTAATGTATGTGCTATCTTTTGCTCGTAAGATAATTATAGATCTCATTTTTCTCTGCCACTGTTTCCCGTATACATTTTCTTGGATACTTAGATAAAACTGGTGATAAATCCATGTTTCTGAATGATAATTTAGTTGTGTATATACGACTCCTTTAGGGCCCGACATGAGAAAAGTTTCATGAATAGTTACACTGACAGATTGGGCCTTTCATTTCCTTTTTATGGATACCATTTTGTAGAGAATTATACTACACTTGTCACATTTCAGTTAGTCAAAGCTTAAATCAAGTTCTCTGCTCATAAAGATTGAAATCATGGGAAGCAGTATTTTAGGAATTGCATTTTTTTTAACTATAACGTTCTTGATATATAGTTTTTGTCAGTGATGTGAAGTGTAGTCATTTTAACTGTAAGCCAGCAAAGTTTTTTGTTTGTTGGATAATTAAGCTGTCTTCGTAACTCAGTAACATTTCCATTGTTTTCCCAGCCAGGTGAAAATACAATTGTTATTGCATCCGATGAAGTGAGCTGTAGCTCACGAAAGCTCATGCTCAAATAAATTTGTTAGTCTCTAAGGTGCCACAAGTACTCCTTTTCTTTTTGCGAATTATTATCCGGCTGCTTCTTTCATCACTTGCCCTTTAGTCACACAGCACCAAATCCTGATCTTGCTAACAATGGTATAAATCAGGCATATCTCCATTTGAGTCAGTGGAGCTACACTGCATAAAATAGGTGTGAAAACAGAATTGGGCCCACGGAGTGCAGCTGTCTTCTTAAGTAATAATTTCATTACTATTTTTCACAACTTTTAAAATTATTTTTTTCACATCATTGTTCATCATAACCTTTCATCGCTTTAAAACTGAAATCTTTTCTTACTGGATTTCATTTGTCACACCACTTTGTTTTGTAATTTGTGGTGCTTGACTCCTGAGTGTTGGGTACCTGGTGTTCATTTTCACAACATCAAAATATTGTGTTTTGGTGAAACTGCACAAAAAAGTGAATGTACTTTGCATCAAAAAAGAACATAACATATGGAACAAATTTAAAAAAAAAAAATCCTTTAGCAATGTGTTGTCCACAGGTAACCTGGATCTTGTTTTTGGTAGTCTACCAGGAAGATATGGTGGCTCCAGATGTTGTAGCCATCTGTAATTAACCATGTGTACTAATCTTGAAGTGCAGTGTTGA
The DNA here is from genome assembly GCF_965152235.1 of Eretmochelys imbricata. Lineage (NCBI taxonomy): Eukaryota > Metazoa > Chordata > Testudines > Cheloniidae > Eretmochelys > Eretmochelys imbricata. The sequence continues at coordinate 123,386,485 of NC_135573.1, read as the reverse complement.
GTGCAGCTGGCTAAGAGTAGGAGTTTAGCAAAGCAGAAAGCTTCATAAGCCAATTTTCTATGTTTGTCTCCAGTTCAAGGGAGTATAAAGAGAAACTGACATGGAAGTTCAGTTTTTCATTTTCAGCTTGAGTTTCAACATGCTGGTCAGTCAGGGTAAAACTCCCATTGACTTCACTGGCACAATTTGCCCACGAGTTTTAAGAGGAATTCAGCTGCTTATCCAAAGAGCCATAAATAAATGTTATTTGTTTGGACCAATAGTCATGGGCTACTGGACTATACTAGCCTGCTCATCAACTTTGATAACATCCCTTTATCCTCTGCCCCCATTTAAAACACGTTAAATCTTAGTTTATTTGAGTCTGTGGTATGTTTGTATGAATGTAGTTCTATGCACAGCATTCATCTTCAAACCAAGAGTACCACTGACAGCACCGGTGCAAGCTTCTCTGTGTATTGTGTACTTGAAATGATGCTGGCCTGGCCCACCTCCCTGGATGAAAGAGCAGTAGTTCAAGCCTCATGTCCATTCAGTCTTTGGCTTCTCCACTGAGACTTCCAGTTAGTACCAACTACGACTGAGTTGCTCTCATTTGGACACCTGAGAACTGGATTGAGACCATCACATTAATTTCACATAGGGTACCAAATAGCCTCCAAGTTTGCAGGCACTACTGACTGTGGTTGGATTTGATTGGGTAGTCTAAGAGTAAAAGGCTCCTATTAACAATCCCCTGAGCCATCCAGTGTCTTTCTCCCCTTTCTTTATAGACATATTTTTTATATCACATTCTTCAAACTAAGGTCTCTTGCATGTTTTTAAGTTCTTTAATTGAGCATTGGTACAATTATAGAGAATAGTATTTATGAATCCAAAAGACATGCCAAAGACAATAAGCGCTCTCCTGAAGTGGTCTTGCACTTTTATTAGTCTGAGTATGCAGATTCAAATTGCACTGTCTTAACGTGTGATTAATATAAACTGGCTGGGGACTGATTGCATCTTGAGATATTCCTCCTACTTTGAGGAAAAGCTAAATATCTCTTTTTTATAAAAGTGGTTGCCTGTGTTGTTTTCAGGATTTTCCACATTATGGTGGAGTTATTCAGCCATCAAGAAAACTAGCAAATTTGTGGGAGAGTAGAACCTTCAGTGTTATTGAAAGTATGTGCTTGCATAACATAGGGTACGGTCTAGTTTGTAACACAGATTAAGAGTTGTACTTTTGTTCCTTCCTGTGCCTTTGAAAATGAATTGAAGAGCATCCCCCTACCGCTTGGTCAGTGGGGGTCTTCCTACTAGAGGGGAAAAGAGGTGGCTGTGATCACAGTGAACAGAAATGATTCATTTCTATGCTGTACTACTCTTTGGGTGGTACAATCACTGAGCTGTTGTTTGCAGCCATTGGAATTATTCACAGGTGTTGATCCTGCTAGTCTAGGGAGTGTTTAAAGATGTGTGTGCTGCAGATGCCACACTTTAACTGCAGGAAAGAGCGCTGATTTGTTTGCTGTGTAACACTTTAAAATGTTCCAGTCAGGATGGATTGATTGAGATAATCAATTTTAATCTTGTTTTGCATTTGTACTTTAGTTCTTTTCCTAAGAAAATTCATTCTCACTGGTAGGTACAACCATAAAAACATGCTGCTTTGCAACTAAATGTAGCTTTTACACTAAAGCGGTGGTTCTTGTTCAGATACTGTATCTGCACACATTTATTTAACTAATTATGTACCTCTACATACATTAATTCAGTTTCTTAAGTTTTATATTATGTTAGAAAACAGTGAATGATGCATTGCTTATTGACTAGATGATATGTTCACTCTTTTGTGTAAGATGGACATTGGAATTCAATTCAAAATGCACAAAAAAGCATTTAAAATTATTAGTTAAATAAGAGGACCTTAAATGTGCTAGATTGTTTTTCCTTATGTAATTTTATCAAGATTTTTTTGCAGCTAAAGCTAGTCCCCAAAGTTTCAGTCACTACTGACCTTGGTTGGATTTGATTTGGCAGTCTCGGGGTATTTAGGTGCCTAAAAATTCCCAACCTGCTTAGGCTCTCTTGAAAACCTCACTAGGCACTTACATGCATTTTTAGGTGCCTGATTATCTCCGAAATTCTGGCTCCATGTTCTTCAAGTTTTTAAAGTTTAATAGATCGCATTGTCTCCCACCTGGTTTTTATTCATGGATTGGAAGAGGAAAGCAAGCTTCCCCGCTTCTTCAACTCCCCATTGGTTTTTCATCTTTGATTGAACTAGTTCAAATATTCTCTCTGCACCTGCTCGCTAAACAGAAACAATGTAATTAGGCAAAATTCTGCATAACGAAAACTGGAAGTACAGTGCTTACAGTTGAAAAAACTTCAATACCAGCATTGGCTCCACCGTAAAGACTGAAAATAATACAGATACCTTCTTTATGCAGTACATGATGTGACATATTTATAAAGCTTGAGCTGACCTCAAAAGATAAAGATATTGTCCCCATCCTTGTCTCTCCCACCCACTCCGCATCCTGATTCTGTATAAAAATTTAAAAAAAGCAGCACCCTTTGCTCATCAACATTTGTGGAGGGCTTACTGATACAGCATTTTTTTTAATTTAAATGATTTTACTAGATTATAGTTAGTGTAGGCCTTACCAGGAGAGACCATATTTTCACATTTAACTTTAAATAGGATTATTTTAAAAAAGAAATTGTATTTATAAATCTTTAAAAAAACAAACAACTATTTTTCCCCACACAGTTTGTAAGGGATTGTGAAATGGACTAGGAGTCAGGAGACCTGGCATTTACTCCTATCGCTGCCACTGACCTCCTGTGTGACCTTTGGCTGTCACTTTGCTGTGTCAGCGTCCCCCATCTGTAAAATGGGGAAGAGTATATTGATACATCTCTTCCCCAATAAAGCACTTCGAAATCTATGGATGAAAAATGCTATAGAAAAGCTTAATGGTTTGTGTATTTATTCATAATATTTTGTGTAAAGGTTGTTTGAGCACTTCTGAGTGCATACAAACATGACTTAAAATATGACCTAAAATAGCCCAGTAAACTCCAGAATACCAAAATGTAGAACATGCACTGCTTCACACGTACATAGTATGTCATCATCTTGGCAGGATTAGGGGGATACTTTTCTTCAAATTCTATTCTGATGGCAAAATTAATCTTTTCAGAGCACATAAGGAAGAATCATTCTATTACCGTTTGACATGTTTATGGGGCTTTAATAAATAATATAAAATATATTTTGGTACATTCCCTCAACAGCACTAAGATGTTACAAAAGGAAAAAAAAAATCAGTTTTAAATTTAACATGTGAGAAGTCTTTAAAAATAATCTTGTGTGTGTTTATGTTACGTTGCCCACAATCCATCACAGACACACTCTCATTTTACTTTCTCAAGGTTACTTAATTGTAAATAATGTTAGGTGGTAACACAAGGTTGTTTCTCATCTAGTTAAATCATACATTATGTCCAATTCTCTATTCCAGAGTTACAAGTACAGATCATTACTATCTAAGTGATGGTCTTTATGTCCCTGCTGATCAGCTAGAGAACCAGAAGCCTTTACATCTGAGTGTCATTCTTGTTAATTCTACGGAAGCATCCAGCAGTCAGGAAGAAAATGATGAAATATCTTCTGCAAAGAGACTGAGGTTAAATACAGATGATACAGCAAACACTGTTAGTGCCTCTTCATCAAAGGCTGAAGTTCCCAGCGGTGACCTCACAGATTCAAAGGCGGAAGGAGGAGAAGAAAAAACAACATTTGCACAAGACAAATTGCAGTCCTTGGCTTCATGCTCTCTTGGAAACCATGCCTGTCAACTGCTGGAGATAGCTGAAGATGTTCTTCAAGTACTACAAAAGGGAGATGCATATGTTTTAGATATTGACTTAGATTTTTTTTCAGTTAAGAATCCATTCAAAGAAATGTACACCCAGGTGAATATAACATATGCTATCCTATTATCCTTCGGACAAAAGTGAACCCCAGAGGGAATGTGCCTATTAATAATCTGCAGCCATACTACTTTGGGATATTATCATATTTCTATAAAATATACCCAAACTTATCTTAGCTAAGCTAATCAGATGCTAAGCTAATCAGACGCGGTAAATATTTGGATGGGGAGGAAACCCCAGGTGCTGCAGGGATTGATGTGCTGATTCAGCAGGTAGAACTCTTCCTTTCGAATCACTGCTGAACAAATGCCCCAGTGTGGTGTTACAGACACTGTTCTGCCTTTCACCTGAGATGTAACTCCCAGGCCAACATTTTCAAATGTGTGTCCCCAAAGTTAGGCTTCCAAAGTTACTCTGATGTTTTCTGAAATAAAGTGGTCTTATTTTCAGTAGTGCTGAGCACTCAGCAACTCCCATTGTCTTTTTTTTCCAGTAGAGGTACGGAAGTCAATGTAGAAGGTACCAATAAGCCCTCATCAGAAATACTGTGTATAATTCTGGTCACCTATGTTCAAGAAAGATTAATTCAAACTGAAACAGGTACAGAGAAAGGCTACTAGGATAATGAGGGGAATGGAAGGCCTGGCTTACATGGAGAGACTATTAGCATATTAGTCAGCGGAGAAAAAAAAACTAACCAGGATTGATTTGAGCTTGGTTTGTTTAATCTAGCAAAATGAAGGGTGAGAGGGGATTATGTTTGCACTCTGTAAATACATGAGGAAGGTAAATACCAGGGAGGGTGAAGAGCTATTTAACCTAACTGGACAGTGTTGGCACAAGAACAAATGGGTATAAACTGGCCATGAATAAATTCAGGCTGGAAACTAGATGGTTTCTGACCATCAGGGGAATAAAGTTTTGGACTACTACTTCTATAGTAGTGGGGACAAGAAGCCTAATTAGTTTTCAGATGGATCTTAATGGATTATTATTACTATCACAGGGTTGCCGGTGATAGTAGGGGATTGGACTCGATGACCCACCTGGCCCCATCCAGTCCTATGTCTTAAATGGGATTTTTAGGTTCTCATCATTTGTGAAAATCAAGCCACTTATATTGAGGTGCCTAAAGATGGATTTAGGAGTCCAGCTAGGCACCCAGATATGAAAATTTTGGCCCAAGATGCTAACTGCTAATGGTAATTGAAGCTCCCTTTTCCCCATGAAGAGAGTGTGTGCTGGTCCTAGTCCAACTTGTGCAATTTATTTTACTTTTCTTTTACTATTTACTGGAGAAATCCTTTCCCACCCTCTGTATAAAAATGTGTAGCATCCCATGCTCAGACTCGCTCATGCCCTTCCATTTTAGCATTTGTGTGAAATCATTGTGACAACCTGCAAAGGAAGCTGTTCAACTTCAGAATGAAAAGAAAGAGAGGGAGGGTGTTGTTATAATAGTACATTCTAAGAATAAAATCCCATCCCCAAAAAAGATTTAAAATACATTTTGAATACAGTTATAGTGCCCTAAATTAAAGCAAAAATGTAAGCTTTTCCGTCTGTTGCTCTTTACAATTATAGTCCCACCCCAGTCCTGCAAGGTGAGCAGATCCCTGGGCCCACACAGACCCCCTTCTGTGATCCAGTAACAATTACAGTTCGGGGCAGGTTCTTCATTACTGTCTCTATTTATAGGGTTCCTAACACAGACATAGAACTGTGTCCACACTTGGGATATGAGGTCTCACTCGTCAGCAGTTTCTTTGATGGATTTAAAAAAAAAAGTGTGTGTGTGTGGCAAGGGGGTTAATCAGTTGTGAGTAAAACTTTATTAGCAATTTAGAGTAATTGTGTACCCATATATTAAAAAATAAATAAAAATCCTGTTTCTTGTAGGTTCTTTAGAAAACAGTTTGGCCATTAAATTTGTCAATCACTGTGTGCTTGAAACCAAGAGACCAATTGTCCCGTGCATGGCAATATCCCCCACAGGCAACTCTCCAATTCTCAGATCACAGCCTTCACTAAATTGTCCTGCCCAGAGGAGAGGTTTGCCAAAATTAAATCCGCTGATTCCCCCAACAGCTGAGGAGGGATGCAGGCCACCCACACAAAGCTGTCAAGCCAGCTTCCCTTCAGAATCACACGGTCCTGGCCGCCATGTAGCTACAGCCCTTGTCATAAGCAGCAATTCACTGGGGCCTCAATTCAGCAAAGCACATTTAATTTTAAGCACATGAGTAATCTGAACCCTGTTCACCAAAGCACTTAAAGGCTTGATTTTAAGGATGTGACTAAGTACACTGAAGTCAAGTTTAACATTTAGCATGTGGTTTTGTTGATTTGGGTCAAAACGTTTTCGTAGAGGGACGAAGTCTTGGAGAGTGGCCTTCTCAAGCGACAGAGCCTTTTTGCCATGAGCACATATAGAGCGGCTTCTGCTGTGTTGCAGGGATGAGGCTGTCTTGTTAAAATCAGTCATAAAAGTAGCTTCCCTTTGGAGGCATAGGAATCTGAACATTTTGCTTCACTGTATTTCCATTTCAGTATGGTTCCTTTGAAGCCACTAAAATACTTTTCCTTTTTTTTCCTCTTTCTCTCTTAAAGGAGGAATACAAGATTTTGAAAGAGCTATACAGTTTTAAGAAGCCGGATAGAAATCCAACAGAGGTACAGTATTTCTTTTTGGGATGGGTGAGGAATGTGAAAATGATTTTTGTTTATACTGCAAAGACCCTGCGCTGTGACAAGAAGCAGAGAGACATGAGGGAAAGCTGTGAAAGATGTTTAATGAACGGGTTGCTAGTTAAGCCATGTATCATGCTTAATGCTATTCTACAGGGCCTTAGGAAAGCTTTTCTAACAAACATTTTTTATGCAGTTCTGTTAACTGCATGGAGATTTAGTGAGAGTATAAAATTTAATGTGTGTAAACAAAATGCTAATTTACAAGAGTGAAACAAAAACAAATCATCCATGGTATTTTTGTTTCCATTTGCTACTTTTTCTCCTTAGTTTATTTTGTCTTTGTAGTAGGGATGTGACAAATATCTGATCTGCATTCTGTGTATTATTATCAATTTATGTATATCCAGAAGTGTCTATATCATGCTAGTGTAGCCTACTTTTCATTATTTGTTCTCCACCTGTTCCTGGTTCACAGTATATATCGGCCTGTTTCAGCTGTCAGCTAGGTGACTGTTTCAGCTCACCTTAGAGACTCATGTTCTTAGCTCTCTGTGCAATCCCCAGTGACAACAAAGATGCTGGCTGTTATGCTAGGCACTTTCCAAAGGGAAAAGGTGAGATGATCTCTGCCTGGGGTATCTCACAGCCTAAAAGCAGACTCGGAGTAGATACAAAATATATAGTTGTGCTAACGATATTGTAAATATCAATGTGTAAACTTATTCCTAAATTACTTCCCATGTTTTTCTGTCAGTCAGCAAATTTCTCGTAGGTATCAGGGCAGAAGTGGTCAGTAGAGGCTTTCTGATCAAGGGTGGGTGCTCTAGCCATAGTAGGTGTTAAGAAAGATGTTATGGAGATGTTTGTGTGAGAAGCTGAGAATTGCGAGAGACAAGGCTAGCGTCCTTGGCGGAATGGATGGGGAGGGGGGCAATGCTGAACAAGGCATAGGCAGCATCACACAAAGCTTTAAAATTAGTAATGAGAAGTTTAGCTTAAATTTGACTGAGGTGGGAAAGCCAGCAGCGACATATGTGCACAGATCTGGGCTCTTTGCAGATATCTGAATCTCTTGGAGAATCACCCTCCTCAATTGTGTCTGATAGTCAGATGCATTTAGATGTACATTTTTAACATACTATATTGTAAATAGGGCTCTCAAGCGATTCAAAAAATTGTGATTAAGTGCGTGATTCAAAAAATTAAGCACGTGATTAATCACGCTGTTAAACAATAATAGAATACCATTATTTAAATATTTTTTGATGTTTCTATATTTTCAAATATATTGATTTCAATTACAAAACAGAATACAAAGTGTACAGTGCTCACTTTATATTTTTTTATTACAAATATTTACACTGTAGAAAATAATATTTTTCAATTCACCTAATACAAGTACTGTAGTGCAATCTCGATCATGAAAGTTGAACTTAAAAATGTAGAATTTTGTACAAAAAACCCCCCTGCATTCAAAAATAAAGAGTCTACGAGTCCAATCAGTCCTACTTCTTGTTCAGCCAATCGCTCAGACAAACAAGTTTGTTTATATTTGCAGAAGATAATGTTGCCTGCCTCTTGTTTGCAGTGTCACCTGTAAGCGAGAACAGGCATTTGTATGGCACTGTTGTAGCTGGCGTTGCAAGATATTTACATGCCAGATGCGCTACAGATTCATATGTCCCTTGATGCTTCAACCACCATTCCAGAGGACATACATCCATGCTGATGACGGGTTCTGCTCGATAACGATCCAAAGTAGTGCAGACCGACGCATGGTCATTTTCATCATCTCAGTCAGATGCCACCAGCAGAAGGTTGATTTTCTTTTTTGGTGGTTTGGGTTCTGTAGTTTCCGCATCAGTGTTGCTCTTGTAAGACTTCTGAAAGCCTGCTCCACACCTCATTCCTATGAGATTTTGGAAAGCACTTCAGATTCTTAAACCTTGGCTCGAGTGCTTAAATCTTGGGTAGAGTGCTAAAAATCTTTAGAAATTTCACATTGGTGTCTTCTTTGCATTTTGTCAAATTTGCAGTGAAAGTGTTCTTAAAACAAACATGTGCTGGGTCATCATCTGAGATGGCTATAATATGAAACATATGGCAGAATGTGGGTAAAACACAGCAGGAGACATACAATTCTCCCACGCAAGGAGTTCAGTCACAAATGTAATTAACGCATTTTTTTTAACGAATGTCATCAGCATGGAAGCATGTCCTTCGGAACGATGACCGAAGCATGAAGAGGCATATGAATCTTCAGCGCATCTGGCATGTAAATATCTGGCGACACCAGCTACAACAGTGCCATGCGAATGCCTGTTCTTACTTTCAGGTGGCATTATAAATAAGGAGCAGGCAGCATTATCTCCCATAAATGTAAACAAACGTGTTTGTCTTCACGATTGGCTGAACAAGAAGTAGGACTGAGTGGACTTGTAGGCGCTAAAGTTTTACACTGTTTCGTTTGAGTGCAGTTATGTAACAAAAAATACATTTGTAAGTTGCACTTTCATGATCAAGAGATTGCATTACAGTACTTGTATGAGGTGAATTGAAAAATATTTCTTTTGTTTATCATTTTTACAGTGCAAATATTTGTAATAAAAAATAATATAAAGTGAGCACTGTACACTTTGTATTCTATGTTGTAATTGAAATTGATATGTTTGAAAATGTAGAAAACATCAAAAAATACATAATACATTTCAATTGTTATTCTATTGTTTAACAGTGCGATTAATCGCGATTAATTTTTTTTGAGTTAATCGCATGAGTTAACTGCGATTAATCAACAAGAAGTGCAGTAGATTTAGACATTCATCCTCCATTAATCTCGATCCCCCATGCTGCTTTCAAAATATCCACCTACATTTTTACAACCCCATGCTCTGTGGTGACTTCAGTGGTACCTCTCAGAGTCAGATCCTATATTACTATTTAAACGTATGTAATTAAGTTGCTGACATTCTCCAAAGGATACAGCAGCTGGTATGTGATATCAGAACACTTCCCAACCAGAAAGAATTACTATATCCCTAATTTTTATGTCTGTCAAATATCCATCCTTCTTAGTGACTTTCCTGTCTACATTTAATGTGCTGATCATCCTTCATACTCATGCTGTGAAACTTGTATCATTTGATGTTGTTATTCAGACCCTGATCCTGCAAATACTTGCATCTTTACTCATACCAGTAGTCTCATGAACTCCAGTGAGATTTCTCCCATGAGAAAAGTAAAATAGGCATTTAACTTAGAATTCATCCCTTCTTTTTTCATGCAATCCAGGAAGAAGGTGGATGAAAAATCTCCAACATACATAGCTCCTTTGAAATACTGATAAATCCAAAAGTATTTAAGTTTTGTTTTAAAAACCTATACATATCCTGAAGTTCTTGATTTTTTTTTAATTGAGGAAAAACTGCTTATCTCTCGCTAAGTATTCATATTGCATTCATCACCATTGCATTTGAGAGCTTTACAAACAAATCCAGCAATTAATCCAACATACTTTTAGTTCTTCCCAGTCTTTTCCCTCAAAATATAGATACAGAACATTTTGTTGTTAGTGGGAAAAGATGGGTTTTACTCTGCATTGCTCTGAAGGTGGTAATCTCTGGTCATTCATTCTGATCTTTTGGAAGATGTTCCACAAACCAGCTGCCCAGAAATCCCTGTTCCCTTACTCCTATCAGGCTAATTACTTCAGGATTTGACCCATAGAGTTAATCATGTCCTTCATCTAAGGAAATAAGATCTTATGCTTGTATTGTTCCTAACACATTTACGTATGTGTTCATTCAAAGGAGGGATTGCTGGACTGTGTTGAAAATCGTGTCCGTCAGCTAGAAGATCTGGAAGCAGCTTTTGCGGATTTATGTGACAATGATGATGAAGAGACTCTAAAAAGATTTGCCTCATATCCGAGGTAAGGGATTTCAGAGGTTAAAAGAAAACTCTCCTCCCTTTGGTCAACTAGTAGCTTGTGGATAAGAATCAGCATGAAGAAACTATTATATTTTTAACAGTAAAGTGTTTTTCATTATATTTGTTATTTTTGAGCCTCCAGGTGGTACTGGCCAGCTTCCTACAAACTTACATCACTTATGAAGTAGCAATTTGGAAACCTAATGTATAGGTTGTTCTTGCCGCCCTTTGCGCTGGTTGCTGGTCTGCTAACTGCCATCTCTTCGTATCTTTGCCTGTAACTTCTGACTCCCAGTCACTACTTTTGATTTTCTCCAGAAACCCACTGAACAGTGTTCTTCCTCCCACTCTGTCTAGGAGCTAGCTAACTTCGCCAAACACAGTCAATCAATACCATCCTGTTAGACCTCTCTTCTACCTCTTCCCTTCATGTGGAGGATTTCTCTTGGACCAGTAAGCATCGTTCCTAATCAAATCCAGAGCAGGGACACAAAAAACCTCCAGCCCTTGTGTCTGGTCTTTTATCCTCCCATGCTGTCAGCATCACAAATATTGTTGCATTTCTAAAAGAGACTGCCACCATCAGCAGAACACTGAAAAATGCCAATTGTAATTCGACAGCTCCTGGTGTGTTTTTGAACATTCAAGCTGCAGGACTGAGGTAGAGGGATACGATGATCATTTAACTTGTCTAAAATATACAACCTGGAAAATCCTGAGCTACTTCTTTGAGTGATGGTCCCTATTGTATTCCACTGAGGGTTTATGCATGTGTCCATGCGTCTGGAGCCGGAGAATTTGAAAGTAGTAGTGTCTGTTGGTCCGGGCATGCTCTCTTGCTTCCCCTTATGGTTACGTTCGAGGTGATAAAGAGTGGGGTGGACTGATTGCATCTCCAGTTCTTTCTCACTGCCACATGCTCCAAGTCAGAGCTGCTAATGTCCTCTCATCTCTGACACCCTTTTAAAAGAAAAAAAGTTTTAGAAATTGTATATAGTTAGTTTTTCTTCTTCTGTTTTTACTGGCTTTTTTATGTAGTTGAGCTTTTAGTAGTAGTTTTAGTAGGACTTGGACTTTAGGAGAATCAGTTTACCAGTCTCCCCAACACACACACACACGCACCCCCCACATGTGGGTACTGGATTATGCCAAAGACACCAGAATTCAAGATCTGCACCTCCTGCCTGTGTTAGTTCTCAGTCAGTGAGGAGCACCAACACTGCCTCTACCGCTTTGGAGAAGCCCACATTTCATCCAGGTGCAGCGTCTGCCAGTCCTTCCCAATCTGTACCTGAGCAGGCCTGATTTTCCGCCTCAAGAAGCACCTCATGGAAGTGGCCTGAGGCTTCAGTTGGATCCAGGTCAGGGAGCCCCCCTGTACATTGGCCTGAGAAAGCCAGGAATGCGCCTCCAGTTACAGAGATCAAATTTGGTTCTGGTGTACCACCACCACAGACCCCGTGCCGGGACCTAGTCATGGGACAAGGAAGCATGCACATAAGTATGGTAGTAAGTCTTACTCCAAACCAAAGGATAATGCACCTTCCTTAAGTTCCAGCCACAGAGAGGCAGCACATTCCAAGGCGCACAAGAATGACAAAATCACACAGACCACCGGGTCCGCTGGTACGAGGCACCAAGCCCTGCTCACCCTCAGTGTCAGCCAGGACATTGACAAGACAAGGGATCTGTTGGTTCCAAGACAGTCCTCCGCTTCAGCCCTGGCTCCTGCTATCAAGCGGGTACTGTTAACACCGGAGCACTCAGAGTAAGCAGCAGGGCCACATGAGCAGTTCATTCTAAGGGAACCAGGTTCTCCAGGCCTTCCTCTGCCACCCACACTGGGGGAGGTCTGATCTTCTATCCGATACTTGCTGTAGTCAGGTCATACTTTCCACCCTCCTTCCCCTCTGCTGGGATCTGTTAGATTCGTGGTGGAGAAAGAACTGGAGACCCGGTCAGTCTGCCCCACCCTTTATTGCCTCAGATGAAACCATGAGGCGAGGAAGGGCACATGTACGGACTGACACACACTACTACTTTCAAATTCTCTGGCTCCGGACACAGGGTGCGCATTCATAAACCTTCAGTGGAACACAGATAGGGACCACATATCTCAAAGAGCCTTCGGTTACAGATAAGTAACCTTCTCTTTTGTGGAGTTGAAATCCAAGGTAAGAGAAAATGTTCGGTTTGGTTTGTTGTGGTGATAACTTGTTTTCATAGATTTTCAAGGCAAGAAAGGACCATTATAATCATCTCGTCTGACCTCCTGCACAATGCAGGCTGTAGAACTTCCCCTAGGATTTCCTGCAGCAAGCCCCTGTGAATCAGCTTACACAAGGGATCCTGTCTCTCCATGCTGCTCCCCTGGTCCCTCTTCACCATTTCCAGAATGACTCCTAAAGGAGCTGTGATGACGAGGGCTTCTCAAAAAGTGTCCATTTTCTGTGAATATTTTTTTTTTTTGGGTCAAGACTGACTAATTTTTTTTTTTTTTCAGTTTAGTAATGCTGCCATAGTGCCTCTTGGGAGTTGTAGTTCAGCTGTCTCATGCACCCATTCTCCTCTACAAACTGGGTTCCACAGGCAGACTACCATCTCCCATTCTGTGCTGTGGCGGTTCAGCAAGAGGTGAGTCAGCAGTGCATCATGGGAGATGTAGGCCACCCAATAAGCCTAGTCCATAGACGAGAATAGGAGCACGAGACACCTGATCTACAACTCCCATGAAGCACTGTGTCAACTTCTACTCAAAATTTTCTCTTAAACCAAAGTTTTGACAAAAGCCAGATTTTTCCATGGGGAAACTCTCAAGCCCGGTATTCCCACCACCTGTAGCAATGCCGTTAGGAAAGTCCTCCTGTGGCTTCTGAGTAACAACTGCAGATGAGACTCAGATGGAGTTAATACGACCTTGAAAAAGTAACTTCTTCATGGACATCTAGAGGAGTTACAAGGAGGCAGTGTCAGAGAGAACGGCCTCCCCCACAAAATCTCATGAAGACTAAATGCAGGGGCAGGGTGAGATGAGAAAACAGCAGTGCTATGGAACTGGCACTTTTCCTCTTTCACAGAAGCAGGGGAAGTTCGGGAGACCCTGTGCTTTGCTCCTAGGACACGAGGCCCGCCATGGTATTATTTCCTTAGTGTTTTTGGCTGTGTTAAGTACATGTGCGTCTAGCTGTTAATATAACTCACATTTTCTTTTTACCCCAGAATGAAACCACTGGTTCAACTTGTGCATAGTTTGAAAAATCGGATGGAAACCCCAGACTATGAAATGGTAGGAAGAACTGGTAGGAAGAACTGGAAGCAGACTGGTTACAAAATCGTATATACAAAAGAACAGGAGAAGACTGGGGAAATTTTTGGCTTTGCCTTTTGAAATCTTAAATATTTGCTGGAAGAAGGGTTTAAAATCTTTGTACTTCAGCCAGAATTTTCAAAAATGGCTGCCTGAAGTTAGGCCTTCACGTCTGTATTAAGGCGCCTTAAAAAATGGCCTGATTGTCAGGAGTGCAGAGTGTCGAGCTGCTGCTGTTACAATCAGACTACTCAAGTGGGTCTATAGATAAGACTTCAGAACATAAATTGAAGCAGTCTCTCCCACCCCAGGACCCTTTTTAAGATCTTGGCCTTCACCTCTGATAGCCTTTCTGAATGCTGTAGTGGGAAAAGGGAGGTACATTATAACAAGCAGTGAAACTAGTTAACAGCATTTAAAAGTGTAAATACAAATAATATTTGTGCTTTTAAATACATTTCCGTAGTTCCATTAAATAGTTACTTTAAAGAAGTACAGTAGCTACTAAACCCTTAAAGACATGTGCTGTATGAATCAGCTTTGTGAATAGTAACATTTCTTGTTAATTTTAATCATCCACTTTATGCAGTAGTGAAATCTTTGTCTAATTTATGTTTAGGTCCATCAGGCTGGTCTTACCTGTGATTATTCTGAACTTCCCCATCATGTTAGCACTGAGCAGGAGATAGAGGGCCTCATGCAATCCGTAAAGCATATACTGAAAAAAATACCAAAGCCCACGCTTGTGACAATCGCTCGGTAAGAACATATTTGTTTTTATCCTAAACCCAAAGGTGAATTAAAAACCTTTTGCTGCAGTAAATGTGCTTTTAAAAGTCAGCATTTATTGGACTGCGGGATTTTCACTGTACTGTGGAGTTTCTTGTATGTATCAGGGTGATCTGTCCCCTTTACGGTCCATTAAGTGCTGGGGCCATTCTGTCCTGTACTGGGGACTTTAAGGATAGGTGTTCTGGGGGAGGATCGACAGATCCCATGGGCTAGGAATGGGGGCCACCTGATGGTAATGCTCAGCAAGTGAAGGACTGTGCTGAGCTCAGTTGTGAGAGCCTAGAGTTGAGACACTTAGAGGAAGGTTCCCTGAAGCAGAACCCTAAGCCTGGTGATGGTAAACTGGGAAAGCCAAAGAGAATTACAGCTGTGGAGTCCCTGAACCAAGTAAGATGTTTCTAAGACCAGGGCAAGGAGGAGACCTAGAGAAAAGACTCTCCAGAGAGGCCAGGGGGCTGGAGAGGGATTGGCAGAGCTCTGTGTTTTAAAGCACTTTGAAATCCCTGGATATAAGGGGCTACTATCTAAGTGCAAAGTATTAGAAAACTATTTCTCATAATGGGTGTTTGATTTTTTTGTTTAAATAATTGTTACAGATCAAGTTTGGATGACTATTGTCCTGCAGAGCAAGTAGACCTCATTCAGGAAAAGGTTCTGAATGTACTACGCTCAGCGTTCGGCACTCTGGATGTTCATTTAGAGCACTCAGCAGGTTCATCTGTGTGAACAAACTCCCACTATTCTCTTAACCCAGGGGAATTATATAGTTGATGTCAACCTCAAGGGAATATTTAGAGTCAAAATGTCTTGTGCTGAAAGCAGTTCTACATCCTCCCACCACCACCAGCCCCTCCCACAAAGAACAACTCCCATATAAGCAGAGATTACTATACCTGAGTACATTACAAGGAGAGTCCATTGTATTGATGTATGTCACTTGTGAATTTTTATTTGGGCTGTATAATTCACCAAAACCAAATGGTTGGGGTTTTTTTAATATGCTTGTAAGTTTTTTTATTAGATCAAATGAGAAAAAGTGTGGATAAAAAAAGCTATTGTTCTATTTCAGCAGGTGGCACTAGAAACCAAGCTATCCAGTAATCTGAATGGTAATTTCTAATTGCACTCTGTCTTTGTCGCACTGGTTTCATGTCTCAGACATTACCCATTTTAATTGTGGTTTTCGATCAGACTTAGATTGTTGACTCCAGCTTAAATATACTGTGTTTTCACTATAGTACTTTTAAAGACTAGTACTGTGAAGAAAAACTATTCATTTATTTTTAGACCATGAAGACACTATGTGACAGAATTAGACACACACACACACACTTAAAATATCTGTAAAACAAATCTAGCTTTTTCTAAGTAGATTGATTTCTTGAATGTTACAAATCATTCAGGGTACCATTAAGATTTCGGTTTCACACGGTGACCTTTGCTCATTCCCAGTACTGGTAGTACTAGAGATGAGCCCTCAGTCATCCCTCTCCCATTCCATTGGTGCAGCTTATCTTCTACTACTTGATCCATGGAGTCCAATTGATAGTCATATTATTTTACATTATTATAGTCCCTTTATTTTCACAAGGTACCTATGCAACATCACAGAAATGCAGTTATCTCCAAGGAAGAGGGTAACAGCTCATCAGTACACTGAGGGGGAAGGGAAAACTTTGGCCAAGGACTGGCCAACACTGCTACAAAAGGTCATGAAATCTCTTAATGTCCACAAAAATCTTGATTTTTTTTTTTTTTTTTTAAGATCTCAGCTGAAAGACACACATACAATAGTTGCATGACATGTGTTGTACATACTACTTTGTCCTCTAAAGTACGTGTCCTTGGTAGCTGTTGAATTATGTCAGGATTTGAATCAGTGGGTTCAGAGTGTGATAGTTTGGCCTCATTGAAGTCAGTGGCAAAATTCATATTGACTTCTATGGAGCCGAGATTTCACCCAGAGATTCTAAAGATACCAGTCTTCATGCTTAGAACATAAATCGATCTTGTCTGGCCACACATGCATTCATTTGCATTACTAGCCAGAGAAAGTATGTCAGTGTCATAGACATTTAGAAGTTAAGAGTTAGGAGTTGAGAGCAAATGGTCATCTCCAGAGTAAAAAGGAGACCAACAGTCAATTGGGACTGACCTGGGAAAGGGAAAAGGGAGAGAGGGTGAAAACATTGACTAGAATATATTAAATTTGTTCTGAATAAATATTTTTGTTGTATTCTTTTCAAAGTGTGATTTGAGTTCTTTATGTTTGGTGATACTTTCTCTTCTGCTTATTCATTAGATTGTTTTACTACTTCTGCTGTTAAATAATTTAATATAAATCAGTTTTTTAAGATATTTACAAACTTTGGATGTAGTGAACTAAAGAGAAAATATAATTGAGAACAAAATCAAGATACCAAAGAACATAAAGAGGAGATTCTTGAATGGTCCATACACTAATGCTTGGACCTGGCTAACAAACAAGAAGAATTTCAATTGCTCATTTATGAACATAAATTCAATCTAGTTGGTGTTACGGAAACCTGGGGGGATGATTTGCACAATTGGAATGTTAACATCAATGGTTATAACCAGTTTAGAAAGGATCGAGTGGGCAAAAAGAGAGTGGGAGTGGATGGCACTCTGTTAAAAATGTCATTTCCTATATTAGAGTCACTGATAACTTGGAAGAAAATGATCTTGAATGTTTATGGATCAGTGTCCCAGCAGATAAAGAACAAGATGGGGGTACTAGTTAATGCCTGCTACAGTCCACCAAATCACACTAGGAAACAGGATAACTGCCTCCTTACATACTTATCTATAGGGCCCTACCAAATTCACAGTCCATTTTGGTCAATTTCATGCTCATAGGATATTAAAAACTGTAAATTTCAAATATTTAAATCTGAAATTTCATGGCGTTAGGACAGGTCACTGATTCAGCAGGATCTAGATAGCTTGGTAAACTGGATGCAAGCAAATAATGTGTGTTTTAATACAGCTAACTGTAAGTGTATGCATCTGGGAACAAAGAATATAGGCCATACGGACAGGATGGGGAACTCTAACCTGGGAAGCAGTGACTCTGAAAAAGATTTGGGGGTTATGGTGGCTAATCAGCTGAACATGAGATCCCAGTGTGACGTTGTGGCCAAAAGAGCTAATGAGATCCTTGGATATATAAAAACTTGAATTTTGAGTAGGAGCGGAGCGGTATTTTACCCCTGTATTTGGCACTGGTGCTGGAATACTCCGTCCAGTTCTGGTGCCCACCATTTAACAAGGATATTGATGAATTCAAGAGGATTCAGAGAAGAGCCAAGAGCATCATTAAAGGATTAAAAAATGTGCCTAATAGGGAGACTCAGGGAGCTCAATATATTTAGCTTAACAAAGAGAAGTTTGGGGCAATTTGAATACAGTCTATAGGTAACTACCTGGGGAACAAATACTTAACTTCAATCTAGCAGAGAAAGGTATAAAATGATCCAATGGCTAGAAATTAAAGCTAGACAAATTCAGACTAGAAATAAGGTGTCCATTTTTTAACAGTGAATAATTATTAAAATAATTGCCAAGGGTTGTGATAGATACTCAGTCTCTGATGATTTTTAAATCAAGATTGGATGTTTTCTAGAAGATCAGCTCTAGGAAAGTTTTGGGAAAGTTCTGTGACCTGTGTTAAACGTGAAGTCAGACTAGATGACCACAATGATCCCTTCCGCCCTTAGAATCTATGAATCTGAAAAGTTTCAGGACTAATGTCCCCTTCTCCACCCACACACCCACCCCTCCCCTTTCCATTTAAACAAAGGCTTAGTCTATACTTCAGAATCAGATTTACCTAGCTACGTTGCTTAGGGATATGAAAAATTCTGCACCTTGAGAACTATAGTTAGGACAACCTAACCCACCCCCACCCTACCCCCCACAGATGTGGCTAGCTCAACAGAAGAATTTGCCCAACGCCCTAACTACCACCTCTTGGAGAGGTGCATTACCTATATTGACGGAAAAAACCCTTCTGTTTGTGTGGGAAGCATCTACCCAATGCTATAGTAGCACAACTGCATTGCCGTACCTGTGCTGGTGGAGTGTAGACATGGCATAAGGCTCTGTTCACTCAATGCAGCAATATCAGAGAGAGAGAGAGAGAGAACAACTTTGGTCCCCTTTGTCAAAGTGACTTAGCCCTTGGTCAGTTAAAACTAGCCCCTTAAATTGCACATAGACATGAACTGGAAGACAGTGTAGGACATGGAACACTAGTGAAATATTAGCTGTGCAAGAAATACTTCTTGGGAAAAGGACAGCTGCTTCAGAAGGTTTTGAATACGTTTATAAAGATTATGAGAGCCTTGGAGAGAAAGAGAAAAACACCTATTATTTTAGTTTTGAAATGGCTAATAGAAAAGCTTGGCACAACCTGTAGGTAAGATTGTGGCTTGCCCTATACATTATAGGAGACAACCTCCACAGGGCCACTACTTGCCCTCATGCAAGTGGGCAGGCAAGGCCAGGGAATGGGCAAAACCTTGACTTTGCCAACTCAGCACACCAGCTAACGGACCAGGGCTGGCACAAATGAGGATGTAATCTGGTTTGTACTGGTTGCCAATTGCCTCCATGTAGGTACGCGTACTCAGGGAAAATGCAAAGTGACAATCTAGGCCTTTATGCAATGTAGCTGTAGCTATGTCAGTCCCAGCTATTAGAGAGACAAGGTGGGTGAGGTAATATCTTTTATTGGACCAATGTCTGTCGGTGAAAGAGACAAGCTTTCAAGCTACACTGAGCTCTTTCTCAGGCCTGGGGCAGGTATTCAGAGTGTCACAGCTAAATACAAAAGTTGAATAGATAGTTTAGCATAAGTATTTTGCACATTTTCTAAGGGATCCTTGTATGTAGTTGTGGCACTCTGAGTACCTTTCCTAGGCCTGAGGAAGAACTCGAAAGTTTCTCTCTCTCACCAACAGACGTTAGTCCAATAGAAGATATTACCTCACCCACCTTGTCAATCTAGGCCTTTGTTAATACTGTATGTGTATCTGCGGAATCTCTGTGGGGAGCCTTACTGATTTGAGGCATAGACAATTTTGTAATTACACATACAAAGTTGCTTGATAAAGCATACCACTATGTAATCTGATGAGAACCAGAAGCTACACAACTGTGCGAAAGTCATTTTAAACCACATGCTTCACTAGAGACACAAGGGTTACCATCTACAAAATGCACTGAAGAGCAGTAAAGCATGCATTGATTGTTCTTCATATCCTCTGAACAAGGCCTTTAAGTTTTAAAAGTCATAAACTGATATTTGAGGGCTTGCAAACACTTGAAAGATCATCCATCTCTAGTTACAGATCAGCTAAAGTTAATTGCTTCCAGTCATAGCCAATAAAAATGAGTCTGGCAACTTACAAGAAAAAGCTCTTTTTCTTCCTGTCCCTGTTACTAGCAATATCTAAGATTACTAAAACTGAAACATTAAGAAACATTTGTCTTTATTTTTTTTAGTCATAGTTTCACCAGTTCCTGTTTGATTATGTGATTTTTCACAACAGGAGGAGAGAGAAAAAAACATTTCAAAAACTATGAAAATGTAAATATTTATGTATCTTGAAAGACATCAGCTGCTTAATTTATTTTGTATGCCCGGCTGCCATTTACAAATACAGACAGTAGCAATAAACACAACAGCATCCAGTCCCATCTACATAAAATTAACAACAACAAAATAATTGTAGTACAAGGTCTCCTCCCACCCTCTGGTTCCCAGAGAAGCTCCACTCCCTCAACCCCTCAGTCCTCCTAAATGCCTATGCAAAAAGAAAGGCTTTGCAGTAGCCACTTTTTGTAAAGCTGGATGTGGTGCCAAAAGCTACTTTTGACCAACCCCTTCTCCTGCCACACACACACACACTTTGAACTCCACAGCAACCCAGCCTTAAGTCCTGGTGCAAGGTCCCTGGATTCTGTGGCACATTAGGGAGAATCCTTCAACAGCTTTAGATAAATTACAAATTAAGGATTTCATTCCATTAAATGCAAACAAGAATAATACAGTCGTTAGTGTCCTGTTTATAGTTATATGAAATTCAGTACGCTTGCCCCACATTTTCAGTTTTCAGCATGCTGCAGATTGTCATCTCCTGGGTTCAGTGTTAATAATCCATTCACACGAGAGGGGAACTTTGCACTGTTTTTCACGGTCATCAGACATTGTGTGTCAATTACAATCAGTTTAGGCTTTCAAGCTTTTCTTTGCAACCAGGAGGGCTAGGAACAACTATATTTATGGGAAGCAGATTCTGGGCAAAGTACTGCAGCAAAGGATGAATCATTCAGGTTAGCAGTGCCACTTTAAGCTACCCATCCACTACTGTTCCACTTATCTGAAAGAAACTGCATCATTTGAGGGACTTTTTGTTTTAGTTTTTAACCCAATTCTGGCTCAATGCTCCTTTAGATGACAATCCTGTTATCAATGTCCCATTGAGAGACAGACAGTATAAGAAGCAGAAAGGTAAGGTTGTGACTTTTGTCTGAGCAAGAAACTCTACTGTTTACCTCAGATTTTAAGGCCAGAATGGACTCTCTATTATGACCATCTATTCTGACCGCCTGCATAGAACCATAGAATATTGCCCGTCATTTCGGACAGAAAGGATACTGATAATTGCTGAAAGAAATACAGGCTCAAAATTCTTGCTGAGTTATACGCTCAGAAAACTGTCCTGTTTGAAGTGTATCCACGTCTTTTACCTCTTTGAATAATGGCTCATGTGGCAAACCCAGGACAAACAGCTACAAAAGGGGGTTAGTAATTAGTCCCAGGGGATTAAAAGACCCCTCCCTATCCACTGAGGAGAGATAACCATGGGGCAATAAGGTTCAGCTGGAAAAGGGGTTGCTAGGGAACCAATTAGGTTCAGCTGACTCCAACTACTTGGGACCTTCTTAAACCCTCTGCTGGGTGGAAGGAGGAGGAGAGTGAGAGGAGTAGGGAAGCTGCTAATAGGCTGTTTGTAGCAAGACACCAAACCTTCCTAGTAGGGGGGCTGCACTTGTTCTGCAGAAGGGAAGGAAAACAAGCACAAGGGACTGACAGAGGAGAGAAGTAGCAGGACCCTGTGCTACCTGTAAGGATTTGCCTTACCCTAATCCTGAGTCTCTAAGGCTTAAAAAGGACTGAGGCAAACAAGGTATTTTACCACACTCACTATCAGCATTGATTTTTTTTAATTGGTTTTCCATTAACTTTATCTTTGATTACTGTACATCATCCATTCTAATGTAAACCAGATTGAGCCTTACTTCCTTTATAGTTGTTCTCCCAGGACCCTAATCTCTGATTCATGTACAAACACTCTGAATAGACCTTAGTCTCTATTGATTTTCTTTTCTGTAGTTTTTGTTCATTGCTTCTGGCAAACTCAATATTCATGATGCTCAGTCACAGACTCAGTTTCATTTGCTATAGACTTATGTGAAATGCACTATTATTGTCTTAACAAATATTATTCAAAACTTTTCCAGTTTTATACATGTACTTGTGATTTTTTTTTTCTTCTTGCAACCTAACTACATATGAAGTTACCCAAGAGAAGGGGAAGGCAATTGTCACAGTTTCAGGTTAAACAGCACCTCTGTTGCTTATGCAGTCTCTTCGGGAGCACCTCTCCAGGTTTCTGGCCTCCAGCTGTCATCCCTCTTTGGGCAGGAAACCACGTTCCTCGCTTTCCACACTAGAGTTTTAGGCATGCAGTCCCCCTGCATTGCTTATCCCAGCTGATCTCACTTTAGTTCGGCTATCTCCCAGTGGCTAAGACAACATTTACCAGTGTCACAGACCCACTTAGGCTCCCCCTACTGGCAGCTCACCAGATTACTGTGAGGGAAATCCCTGCCTCTGCATCCTCTGTGTTTTACACTTCCCTGGATCCCAGCAGGCTGCAGCACAGTATCCTCCCTTGTCCTCTCTAGCCCAGTTCCTGGGTACTGGTTCAGGTTGCTACTCCTTTTATGGAAATGGAGACCAGCTGCTCTTAGGCCTCCAGATTCAGCTCTGACCCCCAAAGCTTAAACACATCTTCTCCTAGAATTTCACCCGAAAGGTATGAGCCTTCTGTAGCCCATATGGTAGATAACATACAGGCACCTAACATTATTCCTCTTTATTTAATCACATGAAAAATGCACAGATCCATACAAAAATATCTGATGAAGTGAGCTGTAGCTCACGAAAGCTCATGCTCAAATAAACTGGTTAGTCTCTAAGGTGCCACAAGTACTCCTTTTCTTTTTGCGAATACAGACTAACACGGCTGTTACTCTGAACCCTATACAGGTTTCCCTCACTCCACCTTTGGGAACCCTTAAGGGATGAAGTGTGTTCAGGTAGGAAGGTTCTCCTGGTTCATCTAGCTCCTGCAGCAGCTTCCCTCATCATAAACTTTTGAAAAATGACCCAAGCAAATAAGAGCATCTTATACCCTTTATAAACTTCTAATACCTCTGCCAGGTGACTCCTTGATCAGCCTCCACAGTTGCTCCCGGACTCCTAACAGGTGAGACTATTGCTAAGTAACCACTCCCCTGATAAATCACTTCTCCTGGTTGGGAGCTAGTCTTTTATCTAGAGTAATCACATTTCAATGGCCGGGCACTTAAGTCAATAACCTTCTTTTGTTAGCCTTTTGACACTCAGTTTAGAATTCCAGGTCAACATGGAGACAAGCGGGCAGTAGAGAAGGCAAAGTGCTGCACGTTAAAAAGGAAGACTGCAGTCTGATTAAGGTACCTACAGAGAACTTCATCATTTCACACAAAATTAATAAATTGTAAAAATTAGATTCCTCAAATCATCACAACCAGTGACCAGCTTTCACAAAACACAATACATTTATTTAGGACAGAAGCATTCCAGAGAGAACTAATCCAAGCAATAAACCTTCTACTCTCCTGTTAATTTATCCGGAGTCAGTCTTCCATATGAATATTATATGCACTGAGGTAGGGATCCTGTGGAAAAAATAGTATGTGATCATGTAATTAAGGACCATTTCATAATTCATATGTACAAGACCTCCATGTTTTTGAGGCTGCTTGTTTTCAGCCTCATCCAGAGTATTAGCAAGTGGTCAGAAGAAATCTTCAAGCACATCAGATGCTATTTATATTATAAATTAGGCCATGTAAAGCCAGAAAGCAAATAATAGAATGTTTGTTGTCAGAATGACAGTTTTCACTTGGGATGTTAGTGCAGCTAGTACTGCATCCAGAGTCTTTATCATCCTCTAGCAAAACAAGTGGTATAAGGATATTTTTACAGGTCATGAACTCTGTGCTGGTGCATGCCGATGAGTCAGATAGATACAGACTAGCTTCTAACACCTTCCAGCATCATGTTTTCTAATTCATGCATAATTTATTTTAGATGCAGAGGGCTTTGGGGTGCTAACAAACATTGCATACAAAATTTGCACTTGTAAATATGCCTGTAGTGATGCTGCAGTTAGTTGCCAATTAAACTGACTGATCGTTCATGAGCCCCAATACTGACCAGCAGCACAGGAAATCTTTCAAATATTCTGTGGCTCCCTTGAGTCAATCTGACACTTCCCTGTGACCATCACACCCCAGTGTATTTCCGCCAACCCCACCTTTTATATCTAGATAGCATTCCTCAAGGAAAGGTTGTTTTTTCTTCATCTTCCAAAGGTTCCCTCCCCCTGCCCCTTGAGGTATAGTCAGTAGAGAAAATCTGACTGGGAGTAACTGATACAAGATAAAGGCACCTCTAGTGAAAGCTCACGGGTTTCTTCTGCTGTAATAAAATCACTATCTTTTATTTTATTGTAGATGGAAATATTGTTTTTACATGTTAGAGGGGAAACAGGAAATGGCATAGCCAAGATTAGTATTTATTTTGTGTTGAAGTTGTATCAAGGGGTCTGACATGCCCCAGGGTACAATCTGGACTGTTGAAGTGTTGTGCCTCCTTAATTCTCCAATACAGGATGCCTTTTACAATGCTTTGCCAGCGGACAGCAGACCTCTACAGGCTCTGTTTGCTCACAGCCACTAGCATACAAAGTCACACCCAGCTGAGTTAACATGAATGCTCTCCCAGCCACCCATGAAATACATCTAGTGCAACACCTGCAAATTCTCCAGCCCCAGCCTTGCACCCCAGAAATGTATGTCCTGTACTGTCTAGCACACTACTGCATCATAAAAGCTCACTAATTTGTTCATCATTCCATCAAAGGGTAATGAGCATGTGCCAGTTGTGTTGTGTGGAGTGAAATTTCCCAAACACACTGGTTTAGATAAAATTAAAACAAGTTCATTAGCTAGAGAATGATAGATTTTAAGTGAAGACATAAAAATCAGAATTCTTTTAGAAAGAAATAAAAGATAAATATGCAAGCTATTTCCTAAACTGTACCAAACTAAATACGATTAGAAAGCAAAAATGTCTCCCCAAAAACTTTCAGCAATCCCAACTAACTGGAAAGCATTAGTGGAAGGACCACTTGTGCCAGTCCAATGTTGCTTCTATTATCTTCCAGGCAATCTTGCTGCCATGTACAGGGATGGGGGAGGAGAGGTGATGTGTGGATCACGATCTCTCCTTTTTATATTCTACCCCTTTGTACTGGAAAAGTCTGCGCTGGGTCATAGGGTCAGCCAGTTCCATGGCATACATAAGCTGCCAACTATCCTTCGGATAAATTGTAAACTTCTTGATTACAACTACCCTGCTGGTGAATGGCGGTTAAGCAGACAATAGTCTCTTAGCACGTGGCTGGGTGATGGCCACCCCTTTGTCTCTGAAGAGCTAGTTTGTCTGCATTAGCCAGAATTACAACCTATTTCAGTAACAAACATTGTAGAATCTTAAGTTCATGCATAGCGTAGCTACACATTTCAACTGGATAATAGTATTCAGCAGATTATGAATTTTCAAATGATACCTCACAAGGCATATTTTGTACAAGATTTATCATAACTTTGTAAAACTGGTGACCACAATAGTGTAGCCTTTCAGAGCCTACTCAGTGATATACCAATATATACAAGACATGTTGCCTTTCCCAAACAGTTTACAGTCTGAGCCTAATTATGCAAAGACTTACACATGTGCTTAGCCTGAAGCATGAGTGATACTATTTAAATGACCTAAAACAGATGAGACATAAGTAGGGTGGGAGTGGATAAAATGTATAAATACAGTGATCAGGTTGAACTTAGGTATGTCTTTAGCTTGTTTGATAATACATGCACCCTGCCCCAAACTCTGTCTAATCAAGTTTTATTAATTTTTTTTCTTATGTGACACCTTCCATTTTATTTAATTTATTCCAACACAGCCTCTTGTCCAGCTATGCAGCAGACTCTCTGAGTTAAGAGCCCTCAGGAATGGAGTTTGTTAATAACTCTGAAAGTATACAGCTGAACATTGACTTAATACAGCCCTGGGAAAAGTTGGAAGAGGAAAAACTATATTCTTTTTACTCATAACTATGGCTAAGATTTTGTCATGAATATTTGTAGTAAAAGTCAGACAGGTCATGGGCAATAAAGAAAATTCACAGAAGCCCATGACCTGTCCCTGACTTTTACTACAAATATTGATGGAAAAAATGGGAAGGGACTGGGCAGCTGTGAGGTGACTGGGAGATCATACAACATCCCAAATATACTGCTGTGTTCCTTGAGCTGCATGAAACATTCTTCAACTGACTGTATTGCACATTCTAGCACCTGGTTAAAGAATTCAACTTTGAATTGTTGTTTGGGGTCTCTGATGGGATTATCCCGTGCCCCATAATCAAAATGTCGTCTTTTTAGGTGACTCTTGTATTCTTGAATGGGTGGGAAATTAGCTTCAGTGTGAAGTTCCTCTGCCAGCTTCTGTGCACTCTTCAGAATGTTTTGAAATCCCTCATCTGACTGGTAGAACTGTACGTATGACTCTGTTTTGTCCAGTTGTTCCATTGCTCCAGATATATCAAGGTCAACACCTTGGAGTCTCTTGCTTACAACATTTATTTCAAACAGTATGTCATGGCACAACAGTAAATCACACAGAAATTTGAAGTTATGTATGTTTCTGGTGATTCCATTTCCCTCTGCCACGGTTCTCCCACCAAGAGTTCCTGTCATAGCATTATCCTCCATAATGGCAACTACATGGCATCATCTATCTTACCAATTTGGTGGGCGTTAGGCTTTCCCATCAAGTGGCACTCGGTGGTTTCAGTGTCAGAGGATGTTCCCAGATGTTGCTTCAAAAATTGCCACTGATGCAGAGAAAAATACATTAAAAAAATTCAGCAGCCTCACTAGAAGCTGATGCTGCATCACTGACCACCAAGCTCAATGAATGAGAATTGCATGGGGCAAAAAAAGCTTGAGGGTTTAACTCTCGGATCCGTGTCTGCACACTTCTGTTCTTTCCTCTCATGTTGTCACCATTATCATAGCCCTGACCTCTCATGTCAGCTATCGCAATTCCCGTATCTTCCAACTTTTTAAGAAACACATTTGTCATACCAGCTCCTGTAGTATCAATGTCAATAAATTCTAGAAAATGCTCTCTGACAGTCACCACTGCGGGACACTTTCACTAGGTACTGTTACAAAATGCACCATTAAAATCTTGTTTCGTATGGCTGTCAGATGTGCAGTCCAGAATAACATAGTAATATCTTGCTGACTTCAGATCTGCCACAGTCTTCTGTTTGACTTTTGTTGCCAGTAACTGTATGATGTCCTATTGAATTGTTTTTCCAAGGTAGTGGTGTATGTACACTTCTTGGGTGGTGACGACTCTTAGATGCTCCTGGAGTACAGCATCAAATGCAGCCATCAGCTCCACAATTTTAAGGAAGCTTCCATTGTTTGGCACATACAGCTGATCTGAAGTGCTATGTAGTGTTTGGTTTTGGGTGGCAAGCATTCTCACAATGGCAATGAGCCTTTTCAGAACACTTTGCCAGTAAAGAGACTCTGATGCAATCTTCTCTTGATGCTGATCATCTATGGTGGCCTTTAACCTTAGTCTCATCTTAAGTTCTTTCCACCTATGGAATGCTCTCTGTTGACTTGCTGCCTTCTCATGGCATGCCAGATTTCTAGCCTAGATTTTTCTAGTCCTTTGTTCCTGTAGAACCCAATGTGGCTGGACCATTAGACTGGAAGAGTTTGCAACAAAAACAGCAGGCAGCAGTCTAGGTTTTTGAGTACATAAGCCATGGCCTCTCTACTTTGTCACCATTGGGAATTTCAGCCATGTGTTGGATGGAAACTTTGATTTTCACTGTCTTTGGGGAACATGAAGTTTTTCACTTGCTGTGGCCCATGCAGTACAAGGAAGTCCCTCAGGCTACTGCTCAAGTAGGTCCACAGTCCTGGATCATTTAGACTTAAGGAACTAAACTCAGCAGCAGCTGTTTCTTGCGCCTCCACCACACTCTTCCCTGATCTACACTTTTTTCTTCAGGAATGTACATGGTTACATCCATTTGAGATGGAGGCTGCAGTAGCTGCCAGGTCACCTGCACTCTGACTACCTGGAAGATCAGGCATCTCTTCAGCACTCATCCTCACTGGGGCCAGAAGGCTCCCCCAAACATTTGTATCTATGTATCTCAGAAGAGCTCCTTCCTGCTTAGATGAGAAAAGAAAGCAAAGGAAGCTTTTCTTTCTGAATGCTGCCCCAGAGGGGGTGTGTTCTTATTTCACTCATGACTGCTCTTCTGTGCCAGCTATCACGGCTCTCAATATTCAATTGAAGGGGACAAATATGCAATATACATATACACACTTCATTTGAAAGCTTATTGTATGTATGTTTAGATGAGGTATGATGCTATAAGCCTGTAGATTAGGTGAAACAATGTATCCAACACGAGTATCTTCTTTTTTGCACAGTTCCAGAAACACTGAAACGTGACTGACTATGGTTTTTTACTCTGTTAATGTCAACATGCTAATGTGATGTTTGTTGATAAAAGCTACCAAATACCAACATATTCAAAGATTTACATTGACTTTTGCATGGACAAGTACTCTCTTCTCTCCGTGCTTCCCCCCAGCCCGCAATGATTAAACTGTTTAGCATGGCAAAAATGGTGAATATCAACATTTTTGAAATTTTTAACATGAAATATTTTCATATTGCATATTCTTGATTGTCAGAGTATCTCACAAGTCATTATAATTTTCTATAATTTCAGCTGAAATTTGCTGACCAGATCAGTCTCTCACTGAAGGTTGTGCACCAGTAGCAGTAGATTGCGTGCCCATACTTTGTACTGGGTAGATATAAGTGTATGTGAATTCCTAATATAATGCTTCTCCATTTGTAAGCTTTTGTAGCATCCAGTACACTTGGTAGAAGGTTTTTAATATGCCTGTGAATGCAGTATTAGCCTTTGAAATATTCTAGAAACTAGTCTAATTCAGTGACACTTATGTACAGGTCAGTGTTAGTGATGACAATAAACAGCTTCATATTATGAATATGTAAAAGCTATGAGGGAAAGAAGAGGCCTACCAAGTAGTAGGGCAGGCAGTCCTCAAAGAAGTCCTTCCCTCTCCATTCAAGAGGGATGAAGAACACAGCTCTTGCCAATTATGACTTCATAGAATATCAGGGTTGGAAGGGACCTCAGGAGGTCATCTAGTCCAACTCCCTGCTCAAAGCAGGACCAATCCCCAACTAAATCATCCCAGCCAGGGCTTTGTCAAGCCTGACCTTAAAAATTCCTAAGGAAGGAGATTCCACCACCTCCCTAGGTAATGCATTCCAGTGTTTCACCACCCTCCTAGTGAAAGTTTTTCCTAATATCCAACCTAAACCTCCCCCACTGTAACTTGAGACCATTACTCCTTGTTCTGTCCTCAGCTACCACTGAGAACAGTCTAGATCCATCCTCTTTGGAACCCCCTTTCAGGTAGTTGAAAGCAGCTATCAGATCCCCCCTCATTCTTCTCTTCTGCAGACTAAACAATCCCAGTTCCCTCAGCCTCTCCTCGTAAGTCATGTGTTCCAGTTCCCTAATTCAACAATATGACAAATCCATTTGACCCTGAATCACATCCAGAAATACATATCAACATATCTACTAGATTGCATGTAATATTACATGCTCATGAATCTCTACTGAAAATAGCAGATGTTGGTGAAGAACAAATGGAGAGATTTGAAAGGTGCACTTAATTCTGACAAGACACAACTTCTTCAGCCCACTCAAGAAATCGGTCATCAACCTTTTCTGACATGGCTAAGAAAATCAAATTTCATGTCTTGAAATACTAGTCATTAAACTAACTAACAAATTTAAACATTTCAGGGTGGTCGTTCTTAATGCACTTGTGGTGTCATTGTTTATCCCTGTTTCCATGGAATGGCAACACTTAACTCCACATTATGCCTCATCTTAAAGTAGACATAATAAACTTTCAAATGGTGTGTGGGTGTGTTTGGGTACATTAAGTAACCAACTTGGTGGTGTCTGACATTTGCTGCCTATTAAGAACTGCAAGTAAAAACAATAACATGGATAAATGATTAGAGAGCTCAAATAGTCTATTCCCCAGGTAATAAAGTTTACATGCAGGCACAACATCATATAAATTAGGTACAATTGACTACTGGGTCTGTGTTTTGCTTTCTCTATTATAAAATAGAGTTTTCTGATGCTCGACCTGTTATAATGTATCTCAGTATTTTTCCCTCTTCTGTCTGACGGGCGGGAACAAAGAGATCAATAAGTCTTCCAGTCCCTACTCAGGCAATATTTTAATGGGAGTTTTGCATGAGTAAGGACTTCCAAAAGACTAAGTTCCTTTGATTGGAGGGTGGGGGAAATAACTTAGATTCCACCTCAAGGTACATCATGTGTCCCTATAAAGCAATAATGCAATAAGAGTAGAGTTTTGTTTTCTACTTTCTTTGAAGTATTACTCTGACAATAAATTCAGGCAATAAACCTCTGATTTTTTTTTCTTATTCTGTTTCCTTCTTTCTGTGCTCTTCTCCCTTCCCTTCTACTCTTTCAATTAAATTGCTATTTTTTCTGATATGAGGTGAGACCAGTTTCCTTGGTAGGACATTATTCTAATGTCCCAATTTTATTTGCATTCATAAATTGATTATGCAACACAATGGTAGTCACAAATGTTATTTATATGCAGCTAAGGCTATAGGACGGGGTGTAGCAGAAATCAATCTTATCAACTTATCCAAGAAGCAGTATCAAAATTAGCATGGTTTCTTTTTATTATTGCAATTGAACAGAATACCACATTTCTCAGTGTTGTGATTATGCAATGGCAGATCATATGGTAACATATATGTTGATGAGGTCAAGGTAGTTGAATCGAATATAGTAACAAATAGAATAGGCGTGAATAAATATGCAGTACATAACTGAGAACACCAGGAAATGAGTTTCAAAAAGAAGTGAGGAGAAGGAGAAAGATCAAGCTCTTGCATTTACATACATTTGCTTGAACAGAGAATCCGGTTTCACCTGAATCATTCAGTGTGTATGCCTCTACGCTACAAGGTAGGGGTGTGATTTCGCTGCTCACGTATGCATATTCATTCTACTTCTCATCAAGCTAGAGTTAGTATAAACAGCAGCATAGTCCGGGTAGAATGAGTAGCGGCTGCAGAGGCTTGGCTGAGCAGTGCTGAGTGTATACCTGCTGGTTTCAGGAAGGTTTGTTCTCGGTATGGTTTAGTTGTGCCTCAGTTGCCCCTACCCATGCTACTGTGGCTACACTGCTATTATATGACACTAATCGCTCTATAGCATTCATCACCATACAACTTTGAAAGGTTTTTCAAGCCCCTTTTTTGATGTGTCCTGTTCTCAGGTCTCATGCCTGGCTATGTATGCTTTTGGCACAGCCACTCTTTTGAATTTTTAAAAAAAAATGTGAATGGAAACTGTTAGGGGTGATTGTGTGTGGGCTTTCCAACATGTGAAAGTTAGAAGAAAAATAGGTTTATGGGTATTTTTAGATAATTTAGAACAGGGATCGGCAACCTTTGGCACGCGGCCTGCCAGGGTAAGCCCCCTGGTAGGCCGGGCTCATTTGTTTACTTGCCACTTCTGCAGGTTCGGCTGATTGCGGCTCCCGCTGGCCGCAGTTTGCCACCATGGGAAGCGGTGGCCGGTACATCCCTTGGCCCATGCTGCTTCCCGCAGCCCCCATTGGCCTGGGACGGTGAACCGCAGCCA
Organism: Eretmochelys imbricata; assembly: GCF_965152235.1. Classification (NCBI taxonomy): domain Eukaryota; kingdom Metazoa; phylum Chordata; order Testudines; family Cheloniidae; genus Eretmochelys; species Eretmochelys imbricata. Next base: position 123,354,559 of record NC_135573.1, on the reverse strand, counting down.
GTGGCAGCTGCAATCAGCCGAACCTGCGGAAGCGGCAGGTAAACAAATTGGCCTGGCCTGCCACGGGGCTTACCCTGGCGGGCTGCGTGCCAAAGGTTGCCAATCCCTGATTTAGAAAATAAGGTAGATTATGACAGGAAGGGGTTTTAAAAGTGCTTGGGGGGTGGGGGGAGGTTTTTTTTTTTTAGAAAATGATTAGTTTGAAATGAAGTCTGAAAGATAAAGAATAAAGCATCTTTTTTTAGAGAAAATAAACTAGTGAGTAAGAACAGATGAGAGGCAAAAGACTGTTACAGAACAAGAGTTTTGTTTAAAGCAGCAAGAAAACCTGCGTTACTGAGCACATGGCACGGAGAGGACTGAAGAACAGCTTAACACAGCGGCTACCTCTAGGGAAATGACGACAATGAGCCTTGGGGACAAACCATGCCTCCTGGTCAGGCCAATCAGAAGCTGTTCTATAGCTACATCATAGAATGCATTTTCCTCAACCAATCATGGCACAACTATCAACCATTGGTCCATTCAAAAAAATTCCACTCATTTGTTGAGCTGATTAGAAACGGGCTTTCACGGAATGGATTATTTGAAAAATACTAGCTAATGATCATTTGACCAGCATGCATTAAACCATGCTTTTTTTGCAAGTGGGGTTTCAAATTAGGCTCACAATCTATAGGTTCCCGTCTTTTTACCAGACACCAAGAAGCCCAAATTGCCTTTGGGTGCACCTGCACATGCTCAGAAGAGATACCACCTATGTACACTTATTTTGCTAAAGAGGCATAACCAATACTGAACCCCATGTTCCAATCTGAAATTGAACTGAAGAACCAGTTCTTCTGAGGTTGTCGCTGGTTCTAAATGAGGACAAAGATGTAAAGGACAGGGCGTGGAGAGATTTGTTGCCAGTTATGGAGGAGGGCTGACATAAAATGGCCTGTATTAATTTATAAAAATTCTTGAAAAATTATAAGAGGTTAAATATATTTGGGTTTTTTTGTATGTGGACATGGCAGCTGAGGGATTGTCAGGTGACGGGCCCAAGAGTAGAGTGACCAGATAATCTGACTTTATAGGGACAATCTTGATGATTTGGGGCTTTTTCTTATACTGGTGCCTATTACCCCCCCACACCCCGTCCCGATTTTTCACACTTTATCTGATCTCCAGCCAGGCAGTAAACAAAGTTTAATGGGCACATGGCAATATTGTTACAGTAAAAGCAGCTGAAAGTTTTTACAGATGTGAAAAAATTTATTACAACTATGTCCTTAAAATGTTTTTTTGACAGATAATCAAGCCAGGACCATACAGGATCCCAGTCCACGTGTGTAGCAATTGGTGTCAAAGCAAAGCAATCTGAGCCAGGAGCACATGATGAGATAAAACAGTTTAGAGCATTCTGAAAGAAAAAAGCTTAAAATTATAAGGGATTAAACACATCTATGTTTCGTTTTTTAATAACAGGGAGCAGAGACAGCTGATACGGAGAGATAGATGGTTGCCAGCGGTACAACTGCTGGGGGTGTTGGCTGTGGTGATTCAGAAGCAAGCAAGGGTATGAATGAGGTACCATGAGTAAATTTTTTGCCTTTTAAATTACTGCAACAAAGAATTTAAAACCTACTTTTTTCTTTGCTTTTGACAGACCTCTTCAGAGGATGAAGAGAATAAAGAGAACGGGCCTTCAGTAAGGATAAACATGATATGCAAATGCTGCTTTTGCATAAAGCAATTTTTTTTAAGTTTATATCAGGAGGTTGACCAGCAAAGCTGTAAAGATATGACTGCTGTTATTAGGGCTGTTGTAGTAAAAACAATTTACCACTGTTTGAAATGATCACTTTTTTGATAACTGTGAAGCCTGTGTGATGGACACACCCAGTCAAAACCTTCCCCAATTGTATGTTTTGGGGACCCACAGAAATATTTCATCAGATTAGACTTATTTCATCTACCCTGAATGTGGCATGGATCCAAAATATAATTATGTCCGAAGCCTACAGAATGAAAGGGCTTAACTTGACCAGTGAAACTGTAACCAAAGTTGTGAAAACAATAAGTGAGGTTGAAGAGTCAGCAGACCTGATGTTGCTGCTGACAGGCATTGGAAATAACGTGTCAGCAAAAATTGACCAGTTGATGTATAGGAGGGTTTGTAAAATAGATTATAAAACATTTTACGTGACACAACCTCTTCCTAAAGGGTAAAAATAAACAACAACAAAAAAAACCCCTCCTGAGACAGTCTGATGAACCCCCCCCCCCGCCCCAACTTCAGGAGATCAAATTTTGCTTTTGCTCAGGGAGAGACTTATATTAGTCTTTTCCACTTCACTCTGCTTGGCGAATACCAGTTATCTTTGCAGGACCCTGTCAAGGTTTAGCCTTGTCATAGTTGGATAAACTAGTTCTTTGAACGTCTCATCTCAGAATGACAGGTTTCACAGTAGTAGCTGTGTTAGTCTGTATTCTCAAAAAGAAAAGGAGTACTTGTGGCACCTTAGAGACTAACCAATTTATTTGAGCATAAGCTTTCGTGTGCTACAGCTCACTTCATCGGATGCATTCAGTGAAAAATACAGTGAGGAGATTTATATACACACAGAACATGAAAAAATGGATGTTTATCATGCACACTGTAAGGAGAGTGATCACTTAAGATGAGCTATTACCAGCAGGAGAGTGGGGGGCGGGGGGACAAAACCCTTTGTAGTGATGATCAAGATGGGCCATTTCCAGCAGTTAACAAGAACATCTGAGGAATGTGTGTGTGTTGGGGGGGGGGGGGGAATAAACAAGGGGAAATATTTGCATCCGAAGAAGTGAGCTGTAGCTCACGAAAGCTCATGCTCAAATAAATTGGTTAGTCTCTAAGGTGCCACAAGTACTCCTTTTCTTTCTTCAAGGGGAAATAGTTTTACTTTGTGTACTGACTCACCCACTCCCAGTCTCTATTCAAGCCTAAGTTAATTGTATCCAATTTGCAAATTAATTCCAATTCGGCAGTCTCTCGTTGGAGTCTGTTTCTGAAGTCTTTTTGTTGAATTGCCACTTTTTAGGTCAGAAATCAACTGACCAGAGAGATTGAAGTGTTCTCGGACTGGTTTATGAATGTTATAATTCTTGACATCTGATTTGTGTCCATTTAGTTTTTTACGTAGAGACTGTCCAGTTTGGCCAGTGTACATGGCAGAGGGGCATTGCTGGCACATGATGGCATATATCACATGGGTAGATGTGCAGGTGAATGAGCCTCTGATAGTGTGGCTGATGTGATTAGGCCCTGTGATGGTGTCCCCTGAATAGATATGTGGGCACAGTTGGCAACGGGCTTTGTTGCAAGGATAGGTTCCGGGGTTAGTGGTTCTGTTGTGTGGTGTGTGGTTGCTGGTGAGTATTTGCTTCAGGTTGGGGGCTGTCTGTAAGCAAGGACTGGCCTGTCTCCCAAGATCTGTGAGAGTGATGGGTTGCCCTTCAGGATAGGTTGTAGATCCTTGATGATGCGTTGGAGAGGTTTTAGTTGGGGGCTGAAGGTGACAGCTAGTGGCGTTCTGTTATTTTCTTTGTTGGGCCTGTCCTGTAGTAGGTGACTTCTGGGTACTCTTCTGGCTCTGTCAATCTGTTTCTTCACTTCAGCAGGTGGGTATTGTAGTTGTAAGAATGCTTGATAGAGATCTTGTAGATGTTTTGCTCCAACCCCTCAGACAGAGACAATGCGGTTGTATCGTAGAGCTTGGCTGTAGACAATGGATTGCGTGGTGTGGTCAGGGTGAAAGCTGGAGGCATGTAGGTAGGAATAGCGGTAATAGCTCATCTTAAGAGATCACTCTCCTTACAGTGTACAAGATAAACACCCATTTTTTCATGTTCCATGTGTATATAAATCTCCTCACTGTGTTTTCCACTGAATGTGTCCGATGAAGTGAGCTGTAGCTCACGAAAGCTTATGCTCAAATTGGTTAGTCTCTAAGGTGCCACAAGTACTCCTTTTCTTTTCATCTCAGAATCAAATTGGTGAGTTGTTGTGGGTCTGATATTTTCTTCACCACTAGAGGCGCTGTTCATTTGTTCTAGCTGATGGCTAGGAAAGAGGTACAAGTTTTCAGCATGTTCCATTATCAGTTATTTAAAAGCCCTGATAGTAGAGGGAGTGCGAAGCTTAACATAGGACCAGTAAAGCCCCTGGCCTGTCTTACAACCAGCTTTTTAATTTTGAGGGACAGTCTTTTATTGCTCAGATTTTTATAACCCCTAGTTTTCTTTTTAGTATGCTTAGATGTCAGGGTTACATTGAGAAGTTTCCTTTTAAAGGGCTAAGTGCTATATCTGAGATGGCTGCTACCAGGGCATCAGAGGAAGAGCACAGAATATCTTTCCTTTTCTGTGGTCTGATATTGAGGAGTTTGAAAAGAGCCAGGTTTCTCTGCATATGCTAGACATGCTTGTGAGGGGGATACACTTTTTAAAAATGGTGCAGGGCTGGTAAAAATTAATACTTGTCATGGTCTTTTTTCAAAATGTATACATAGGGTTAGTTTTGGTTGGGGGCAGGGGTTGGTCTGTCCTTAACCTGTAGGCTTCTGATGAAGAGTTTAAATCCACCAACAGGTACCCATAGGGTTTTATGGTAGAGTCCTCAAAAGCCTCCAAAAAGAATTGTTTTACCAGAGTATATTTGACACTCCAGTATGATGATTTGCAGTTTCTCGGAGGCTTTTAATAACCATATATTTTTGTATTTAAATTCATTTGGCTTTTCTTCCCCTGACAAAACATGCTTTGCATGATGTATATAATATTCAGGTTCCTGTGGTATACATATTTTGTAAAGGCTCTCTATTTCACCACTTTCAGAAGCAGACTCCATCAGGTCATCTATTACCAAATTCCCTTTATTACTAGGATAGAAGTGTTCATTGTTAAAAGTAATACATGGAAATTATGTAACAATTCTTTATACCGTGGCTGGCAACAGCTATAACACCATACAATATTTTCAGGTATGCACGGTAACAGCCTATTACTGTTTTATAACAATTGCTTTTGTTGTAAAAGTTGCAGGTTTTGTGTTGTTTTTAAATAGTTCTTGTCTCTACCAACCACTGCTTTTTTCACTCTCGTGATCCCTGGGCTGCTGTACCATAATCTCTTCTGTGTTCTTTCCTGCAGGGTTCAAACAGTAGTCCTGGATGAGGTCTTTTAAACTTTCAAAATTAATTTTCTAGCTAATCCTTGAGTTGTGACCCTTTTTACTTTCATACAGGCCTTTACCCCGGGCTAGTTTGTACCCATATGTTTTAGCACCTGCAGACACAAACTCCACAATGGGTTCATCTGACAGTATTTTGCTGGTCACATCCCCTAAATAATCCCCAAGGGGCATGTTCCACAACCCTTCTTTACTCACAAAAATCACAGAATCAGTATCCGTAAAGACCCTACCCCTGTAAATGATCTAACAGCCAGTAGAGCTTTAGCCTGGGGTAAGCGGTCGTAAAGCACACTATAAACACATTAGTGTTGCTGGAATGGGTGCAGCGTACTTTTGCATATTTGCAACACATTATGGCCGTGCTAAACTCACACGAGGACACCTCGTAATAAGGTACAAAGACATACTTGAAGAGCTCGTCGGGGTCTGTCACTGTACTGCTGTAAGTCAGATTTGTTCACTGACCACATTTTCCCCACAAGGAATTTAAAAATAGCTTTGAGACTTATCTTTTTGCAGGGTTTTCCTTTATCTTACTTGGATGCAAAACACATGCCTTTTCTTTCATGGTACTGTTCTGTTTAACATACTCCCTCAACTCATCTGTATGCTAGTGAGGGAACCCCAAGGCCTCTTGTTTCTGCCTGAGATGCATTTTAATGTAGTCTGAAAATGGTGTTTCAGAAGGGTGGTCCAAGTGCTAGACTTCCTAAATCTGTGATCCTCTACCCTTTATCTAAAGCCTCCACTACCATGACACACATTATTTTCCCACCTTGCATTTCAGGCCTGACAGCTATCTTTTCTTTAATCAATCATCTAAGGATAAAATAACTGATGTAACCTTCAGCATTATGAGCAATAAAAGCATATCCCTTAAAATGCTCATCTAAAAACATTCAAACAAACTCGCTGACATATTCTTCCCCTTTAAATTCCCAGCTGGTTTCTTTACCTAAATGCAAGACATAAACATAATTTGGCACATGTACCCCTGTTTCTTCCATGCATTCAAAATCATAACACATCCTTTCACTCTTTTTGGAGAGCAGATATTACACCTATAGCACTCATGGCTATCTATGCTGTCTGTCATCTGATAACACAGGGGGCGCTTGTTTTTACACTGATATTTAACATGGTAGAAGCCACACTTATCACAAAGACTTCTAGTTTTACAGTCAACTTTACCATCTACTGCCAGAGCTCTGTCTTTCTAAACAGGCCTCAGACCCACAAAATAGCTTATAGCTGGGACATCTCATTGTTTTCCTGGATACTTCAAAGCAGTCAGTACTAATACATGTATGGCTGTATTTTTTTACAGTCACGTTGGTGTCTAGCTCTATGTGGTGTGGTAATAACTGCGCAAATACAGTGTTCCTATAAAGGCTTTAATATTTAGGATACCTTAATGTTTGTATAACAGTATAAAGACCATTTTTGGTTGTCATTCCCCTCCCCGTTGTAAAAAAAAGTGCCAATTCCCACTTTCATGATGCATTACTTTAATAGTCACTCCTAAGCAGTTCTTCAAAAGAGCTCACATCGGTAAAGCTAACCATTTTTTGGTCTGAAAGCCCCAAATCCTGGTGGAGATGCTTGGCTCCCTCTAATAGTTGGACATCTGTGTCTCTTTCATTTGATAAGAGACCCAGAACGCTACCAGAAAAACACAGATTGCTACCCTGGTTATTTAAATCGATTAAATGTTTCTTTTTTCTCTTAAGATTTTACTATACGTGATAGTCTTTAAGAGTCTGACACCCCCAACTCCCCCTTCCCTTTTTCTAATAATCGTGACAACCAGACTTAGAGTCCCAGAGCCCACGATCTCTGCAATATGTTGATGGCATTATTTGAAAAGTCTTCAGTGTTTAAATCTTCCCAATGTCTCCTTTGAGTTAAGAGAAGGTGGCTTAGCCCTGGAGCATTTAAGTATAGCTGTACAAAATCTTTGGGCCCCAACTGATCATTAAAATAGTTTAGCAAATTTTGAATAGTGATGTCAATAGTGAAGTTTGTCACCCTGTCCAAATTAGCAAAGCAGAATTCTTTTGAAAATATTAATAAGCATTAAATTTTCTTTTGCACTTTATCCAGTATCTCGCATTCCGGATACACCTGAGGAGTTTCTTCAGATGCATTAGGAAGGGGAGATTCTGCTCCTTCAGAAGCAGGTCTAAGGCTATTTCCCTTTCTTGGCTGGGGGAATTTTGTGAGCATTCATTCCTGCATGGAACAACCCATGTTCTTTTTACTAATTATCATTTTAAGTAAAGCAAAACCCAAGTGTAAAAAAAAGAGGTGGGAGGGAGAAACTCTCATCACTACACAAGCAACACACTAAATTCACAGCCTTTATAGTATACAAAACAAGTTGCTGTTAGTATAGGCCATTCTTTTTAACTCCATGAATATGTATTTCAAAAACCAATGTTCAGGTTGTCTCAAACCAGAAATCCCTTATACATGCAAAACCATGGTTGTTTTAATTTAATTGTTGTGCAAACACTAACTAATAGCAACAACTCTTTAGTATTAGTATTTAGGGAGGAAAATTTGTTTGAAATTTGTACACTGTCTCAACCTAATTCCAATAAACAACCAAACATTTTAAAACAGTCATTTCAAAGATGCAAATTCTTATTTAAAAAAAGAACCCATACCATCTTCAGTACTGTCAGGAAAAACTATCGTCTGACTTTGACTTCTGTCTTGATCTAAATTAAAAAATTTAAACTTTAAAAACATTTAGTTAAAATAAACCATTGTGTACAATTTTAATCTTACCAAAATGTTAACACTTCTAGTTTGCCTTGTGATACTTCAAGGAAAAAGGCATTGCCTTATTTAAAACTTATTTATTTTTTTGCAAAACACCCCACATGCATAAAAATATGGTGGCACAAACAAAATAGTGTTTTCTCCTACCATTTCATTGCTCTCCGTCTTGCTCATTCCCAGCTTCTGGCAAACAGAGGCTAGGGACACTATCCCTGCCCATCCTGGCTAATAGCCATTGATGGACCTGTCCTCCATGAATTTCTCTAGTTCCTTTTTGAACCCTGTTATAGTCTTGGCCTTCACAACATCCTTTGGCAAAGAGTTCCACAGGTTGGTTGTGCATTGTGTGAAGAAATACTTCCTTTTGTTTGTTTTTAAACCTGCTGCCTATTTTCACTGGTGACCCCTAGTTCTTGCTTTATGAGAAGGAGTAAATAACACCTCCTTATTTACTTTCTCCACATCAATCATGATTTTATAGACCTCTATCATATCCCCCTTAGTTGTCTCTTTTTTCAAGCTGAAAAGTCCTAATCTTATTAATCTCTCTTCATATGGAAGCCGTTCCATACCCCTAATCATTTGTGTTGCCCTTTTCTGAACCTTTTCCAATTCCAATATATATTTTTTTTTTGAGATGGGGCGACCACATCCGCATGCTCTATTCAAGATGTAGGTATACAATGGATTTATATAGAGGCAAGACAATATTTTCTGTCTTATCTATCCCTTTCTTAATGATTCCCAACATTCTGTTTGCTTTTTTGACTGTCACTGCACACTGAGTGGATGTTTTCAGAGAACTATCCACAACTCCAAGATCTCTTTTGAGTGGTAAAAGCTAATTTAGACCCCCATCATTTTAAATATATATTGTTGGGATTATGTTTTCCAGTGTGCATTACTTTGCATTTATCAACAATGAATTTCATCTACCATTTTGTTGCCCAGTCAACCAGTTTTGTGAGCTCCTTTTGAAGCTCTTCTCAGTCTGCTTGGGACTTATCTTGAGTAATTTTGAACCATTGGCAAATTTTGCCACCTCAGACCCCTTTTTCCAGATCATTTGTGAATTTTTTGAATAGGACTGTTCCCAGTACAGACCCCTGGGGGACACCACTATTTACCTCTCTCCATTCTGAGACCTGACCATTTATTTTTACCCTTCATTTCCTATCTTTTAACCAGTTACAGATCAATGAGAGGACCTTCCCTCTTATTCCATGACCACTTATTTATCTTAAGAGCCTTTGGTGAGGGACCTTGTCAAAGGCTTTCTGAAAATCTGATTACACTGGATCCCCCTTGCCAACATTCCATTAGATTGGTGAGGCATAATTTCCCTTTACAAAGGGAAAATTAGCTTTGAAGACTTCTATTTTATAAAAGTTGATGTCAAGTCTCATTTAATTTCATTGTTAAACAATTTTTCAGCAAAATGTCTGCAGAAAATTCGTTGCTTTTTTCCCCCCCACGGTTAATGCCCACATTTGTAAAGAGACTTTTGCTATTCATTTGTTTAATTAAAAAAAATATTAAAACCTCTCTAACCGGGTTAGGACCAAAGATGTCTTTGTACTTTAATCATGTCATGTTTAATCCAATATAAAAACATGCTAAAATAGCTTTTTAACAGTTCTCATTTTATTTAATTTTTATCATATGATTATTTTTTGGGGGGGGGGACTGATAGTCTTTGGCAGGGAGGGGGGCACACATTTCTTTGAATAGCAAGGGTGAGTTTGTCCATTTTTATCTAAGGAAAAGGAGGTAGGAGCAAGAGGGGCCATGTTGCTACATTTCTCCCCTTCATGTAGTTACTCAATCTTAAAACTTTTATTGTAAAACAACTCTCCAAATGATTTTATATATTAAGTCAATTCAAGTTAAAAACACTGTTTTGAATATATTTTTTTTATTGTAGATGTTATACAGGGTAATATTACTATTTCCCCAAAATCTGTTTCTTCACAATTTACATTTCTGTAAACTATTTTTACAGGGGTTTTTCTTATTAAGCAAGTCCTTTAGACTAATATCTGCCTTTAAGCTCTGTCACAGGGATAATAATTATGGAAATTAAATAAATGTGGCATCTCTTTAGGATGTAAAAGCATGCTTACTATATTTAATTTTAATCTTATGAAGTCTTTTGCTGCAAAAGTTAATAGTTTTTAAAAAAGCAGGAGGGGCTGTTAGGAAACATGCTGCTTAAAATAGGCCTCCGTTACTGCATGACAGGAAGGGATGTCAAATCGTAGCAAAGATGACAATGGATGGGGACAGGTGTTTCTATGTGTTTGTATGGATAGGACTCTTAGGCAGAAGACCCCATTTGACCTGTTTCTTACCAGTGTTTAATGACAGACAGGATTGCCAAATTTCTACTGCATTAACAGCTCAAAGTCACTTAAAAACTAGCCAAAAGTAGACCAATCTATTTATTGAAATTTTTTTAATATTTGGTCCATATCCATACATCCAATAACAAATAAAAGCTTTTGTTAGATACCTAGAAACCCACAGACTTGACAGCTGATTTAGACTCTTGAGCATCCTTGTTCCTGGTTGGCGATTCCTAAAATTGACATCACTGCTGATCAGGTCTAGAGACTCAACCTCAGACTTGAGAGGGTGAGTGAATACAGAGATTGCACTGCCTTCCTCACTACTTGCTGAAATCACAAAGAGCTGGCTTAACCTCAAAACATGATGTTATGGAAGCAGGAAGCAGCTGTGGCTGATGGCAAAGACACAGCTGCAGAGAGACTACTGCTGCCTCTCCAAATGGCTCACAGCAGCCACTGAGTCACTGCTCAACCACCACCCCCTCCAAGGGTGGGAGGTGAACCCTATGAATACACCGAGTCTTTGCTAATCAAGAACAGCCAATTGTGAGTGGGGTGGTAAAGGGGCATTCATTTGTCCGACTTTCCCCCCAGCAAGGTGGGGAACTGAGGCAAAGCCACAAGTACTCTTTTTCTTTTTGCGGATACAGACTAACATGGCTGCTACTCTGAAACCTGTCATTATGCATGGTTGGGTTTGCTTATGGTCACATGCTTCTGAATGTGGTTGTGGTGTTCTCCCAGATTAATACTGGGGTCCCTTTCCCTTCTAATAAACATTCTCATTTGTTATACACAGACTCAGTGCTTGTGAGTGAGACAGTATGGCCTCTCAGAGGAGCCTATGGGTAGTGTTAAATTTTCCCAGATCACTGGGTGGGAGCTTGAGCCAGTTGTGTGTTGTAGTGTTAATAGGAACCTCTAGATATTGAACCTAGCTCTTGTTGCTGCTGACTCCATCTGGCGGAAGGGTTACATAATAAAATATGGTATTGCACTTTCTGCCAAAGAGATGGGGTTCATATTTCTTTAACAAATAATGACCTTGACAAGAGGGGTAAACGGATCACACAGGGAAACCTAATCTGTAGGCACTTAGAAATTGGATTGATTAAAAGCAAATTGTAATCAAACACCTTTTTTGATACTTGAGCTGGCTGCCTATAGTATATCATAGGTTCACAAGAAATAAGCATTTTCTTGCCAGTCCACAAACTTTAAAAATATGTAGCAGAAAATTTAAAAAAACTTTATGTACTGTGTCTGGTTTCTTTCAGGTTGTTTAGCATTCCCTGTTCCAGTCACCCTTATTATACCACTGTAAAGAAGAGGATCATAATCCCCTTGACCTTGCATTTGAGCTATTAACTATTTATTGATCCTAGTTTAGTTTTTCCCCCGAGATGCTTGCATAGCATTGAGTCCTACTAACCTAAGACCCTCCTCAGGTTGTGCCATAAATATAAAGGGAAGGGTAACCACCTTTCCGCATACAGTGCTATAAAATCCCTCCTGGCCAGAGGCAAAACCCTTTCACCTGTAAAGGGTTAAAAAGCTAAGGTAACCTTGCTGGCACCTAACACAAAATGACCAATGAAGGAACAAGATACTCAAATCTGGAGGTGGGGGGGAACAAAGGGTTTGCTCTGTCTGTGTGATGTTTTTGCCGGGAACAGATCAGGAATGCAGCCTTACAACTCCTGTAAAGTTAGTAAGTAATCTAGCTAGAAAAAGTGTTTTAATGGTTTGTAAAATAAGCTGTGCTGGAGGGAATGTATATTCCTGGTTTTGTCTTTTTGTAACTTCAGGTTTTGCCTAGAGGGATTCTCTGTTTTGAATCTGATTAGCCTGTAAGGTATTTACCATCCTGATTTAACAGAGGTGATTCTTTTACCTTTTCTTTAATTAAAATGCTTCTTTTAAGCACCTGATTGATTTGTCATTGTTCTTAAGATCCAAGGGTTTGGGTCTGTGCTCACCTGTACAAATTGAGGATATTATTATCAAGCCTTCCCCAGAAAGGGGGTGTAGGGCTTGGGGGGATATTTTGGGGGAAGACGTCTCCAAGTGGTCTCTTTCCCTATTCTTTGTTTAAAATGCTTGGTGGTGGTGGCAGCATACTGTTTGAGGACAAGGTAAAGCTTGTACCTTGGGGAAGTTTTTAACCTAAGCTGGTAAGAATAAGCTTAGGGGGTCTTTCATTCAGGTTCCCACATCTGTACCTTAGAGTTCAGAGTGGGAAAGGAACCTTGACAGGTTGTCTTCAATAAATGTTTTTATTGGTGATTCTTGGACAGAGACATCACCCAATAAGACAGGTTTACTTCTCCTGACCTACTTGGGCTCTGCAGAGCCCATCCCTTTTGTAGCTTTTTAAAACCAGACCAGAATGGCTAAAACTGAATCCAATTCATTTGACTTTTTTTTTTCTTTCCTGCCTGCTTATGGTAACTTTCTTGAAAAGTTATGTCCACTGAATGATAAGGTGAAATGCCAACAGCTTTGGATTCCAGCTTATGCAAAAAAAAAAAAAAAAAAAAGTTTGTCCCTACTTGTAATCATTTGCATGTTTAACAACCCACTTAATGTTTTGGGGTCTATCAAAATTTTTCACACCAAACCTATACCTATTCATACATTAAGTATTCTCAGACTAGGATTAGGTCAATTTTCCCACATTGGTTTGATCAGTCTACCTGTTGTGGTTTTTGTGTAGCAAAAAGAGTCACTAAAACGGTAATGGGATCAGTTAGACCTTTCAATGTTAGTCAATGGGGAAAAGGAAAGTACTACACTTCCAAGTTGTTTGTGGGGGCGAGGGGGGAGGTGGTGGAGCGAGTGGTGTCTCTTGGATCCAAAACATGTACAAAAATTTAAATAAAATGTGATGGGCAAATCACTGCCTCTTCTTTCTTTAAGTATTCTCAAACTCTGAGGAGGCCAGCCTGTTAGCATTGGTTTTATATGCCTGCTTATTGCGGTTTTAGTGTAGTAAAAAAAGTCACTCAAAAAGGTGTTGGGGTCAGTTAGACCCCAAATTAATTATGCAGGTATTCCAGCACCAGATTGTCTGTCTTTATTTTGAGGCAGCAGTTATGTGAAATTTTCAGCATTGTTTTTACCATCATAGTTTGAGTGGTTTTTTTTGTTTGTCCAAAGAAATGCACAAAAATGGTCAGGAGGAAGGGGATTTGTGAGACCTCAGATAACATTTTTCCTCAGGTATCATCACAATTATCTAGAAAATTTAATTTTTTGGAAGATAATACTGTCAAATTGGTTTTCTAGGAAGCCTACACTTGCTAGGAAGAGTTTCTGGGGCAGCCACAATCATCCGATACATCTTCTGGAAAGCCGACACTTGACAGATGGTGTTGCTGGGGCCAAGACTCGCTGAGGCAAACTCATTGTTCCTCTGCACATGCACATTGCGTGTCTGAGTGCACATATTGTTTGGATTTTATGGCATAATAAATCTTGCAGTAAGAGATAGATGTTTCTCAGGGACCTGGGTACAGAAACGGTGAAGCCACTGGTGCAGGAAAGAAACATTAGAGCCTTGCCTAAGGCTTCTAGGGAAGCAGTATCTCGTGTGCTGGGGACTGAGCCAGAGCCTATGAAATGGGGGAAGATGTTACATCTGTTCCAGAGAAAAGCACATCAAAAATGTGTGAAGTGTAATAACTTTGTATGTGTAGAATATATGTCACCTATTTTCTCCATTTGTTCAAAGGAGTAGGCCATTGATTGCCACTTTGCTGTGATTTGTGCCTTTAATATTGTTGGTGTTATCTATTTTCATTGTCTAAGCATCAGTTAGATTTCAACACCTGTATAATATGTTTGTGGGACCCCGTGGTCAGTTGTATGCCAACACAAGTACTAAGAAGTGTGCTTCTGAATCTAGAAAAGTTTTCACTTGTTCATAGTTTTATAGTTCACTGGTAACAATGAAGTTAGTTTTAAATGCATCCCATGTATTTCCCCCCACAATTTTGATATTATAGGGGTCTCCAAGACACCAATACGGAAATAGTTGGGTGTTTGGGGTCCAATATGAGGGTTAAATCTTTCATTATATTTATATCTGAGGCATAGTCTTTCTGGAGAGAGATTTGTACAGCAGTGGTAAGATTACCAGATCTGGATTATTGTAAGATAGTTAGTTTGTTTGTAAACTTCTCCTTAAATATTCAGATACAGGTATTAGTTACAGTATTTTAAAAGTGGATAAAAGTTGGACAAAATGGTTTGTCAAATCAATGTTAAATCGTTTTCAGGAATGTAACAATTGCCTTTATTTTTAAGGCAAATTAATGGGAATGATCAAAACGCATTTGGAAATAGGTACATGACTTTTCCACTTTTCAAAAAAAGTATTGCTCGCAATACCCTTCATATCACAATCTAAATGTGAAACAAAAATGTCACTTAACAGACTTCAGACAAATCACAACAGTATGCTTGAGCTACAGTGTTTTACATTTCCTAGGTTTCAGAGTAGCAGCCGTGTTAGTCTGTATCTACAAAAAGAATAACAAAAAATTTATTTGAGCATAAGCTTTCGTGAGCTACAGCTCACTTCATTGGATGCATGCAGTGGAAAATACAGTGGGGAGATATTATATATACAGAACATGAAACAATGGGTGTTACCTGATCACTCTCGTTACAGTGTGTATGGTAAGGTGAGCTATTACCAACAGGAGAGGGGAAAAAAACCTTTTCTAGTGATAATCAAAGTGGGCCACTTCCAGCAGTTGACAAGAACGTCTGAGGAACGGGGGCGGGGGAGGGGAAATAGTTTTACTTTGTGTAATGACACATTCACTCCCAGTCTTTATTCAAGCCTAGTTTAATGGTGTCCAGGTTGCAAATTAATTCCAATTCAGCAGTCAGTCTTTTTTTGAAGATTTTTTTTGTTGAATTGCCACTGTCAAGGTTCCTCCCCCACTCTGAACTCTAGGGTACAGATGTGGGGACCTGCATGAAAAACCTCCTAAGCTTATCTTTACCAGCTTAGGTCAAAACTTCCCCACGGTACAAAATATTCCACCCCTTGTCCTTGGACTGGCCGCTACCACCACCAAACTAATACTGGTTACTGGGGAACAGCTGTTTGGACGCGTCCTTCCCCCCAAAATACTTCCCAAAACCTTGCACCCCACTTCCTGGACAAGGTTTGGTAAAAAGCCTCACCAATTTGCCTAGGTGACTACAGACCCAGACCCTTGGATCTTACGAACAATGAATAATCCTCCCAACACTTGCACCCCCCTTTCCTGGGAAATATTGGATAAAAAGCCTCACCAATTTGCATAGGTGACCACAGACCCAAACCCTTGGATCTGAGAACAATGAAAAAGCATTCAGTTTCTTACAAGAAGACTTTTAATAAAAATAGAAGTAAATAGAAATGAAGAAATCCCCCCTGTAAAATCAGGATGGTAGACATCTTACAGGGTAATTAGATTCAAAAACATAGAGAACCCCTCTAGGCAAAACCTTAAGTTACAAAAAAGATTCACAGACAGAAATAGTTATTCTATTCAGCACAATTCTTTTCTCAGCCATTTAAAGAAATCATAATCTAACACATACCTAGCTAGATTACTTACTAAAAGTTCTAAGACTCCATTCCTGGTCTATCCCCGGCCAAGACCAGCATAAGACAGACACACAGACCCTTTGTTTCTCTCCCTCCTCCCAGCTTTTGAAAGTATCTTGTCTCCTCATTGGTCATTTTGGTCAGGTGCCAGAGAGGTTACCTTTAGCTTCTTAACCCTTTACAGGTGAGAGGAGCTTTCCCCTGGCCAGGAGGGATTTCAAAGGAGTTTACCCTTCCCTTTATATTTATGACAGCCACTTTTAGGTCTGTAATCGAGTGTCCAGAGAGATTGAAGTGTTCTCGGACTGGTTTATGAATGTTATAATTCTTGACATCTGATTTGTGTCCATTTCGTTTTTTACGTAGAGACTGTCCAGTTTGACCAATGTACATGACAGAAGAGCATCGCTGGCACATGATGGCATATATCACATTGGTAGATGTGCAGGTGAACGAGCCTCTGATAGTGTGGCTGATGTGATTAGGCCCTATGATGATGTCCCCTGAATAGATATGTGGACACAGTTGGCAATGGGCTTTGTTGCAAGGATAGGTTCCTGGGTTAGTGGTTTTTGTTGTGTGGTTGCTGGTGAGTATTTGCTTCAGGTTGGGGGGCTGTCTGTAAGCAAGGACTGGCCTGTCTCCCAAGATCTGTGAGGGTGATGGGTTGCCCTTCAGGATAGGTTGTAGATCCTTGATGATGCACTGGAGAGGTTTTAGTTGGGGGCTGAAGGTGACGGCTAGTCGTGTTCTGTTGTTTTCTTTGTTGGGCCTGTCCTGTAGTAGGTGACTTCTGGGTACTCTTCTGGCTCTGTCAATTTGTTTCTTCACTTCAGCAGGTGGGTATTGTAGTTGTAAGAATGCTTGATAGAGATCTTGTAGGTGTTTGTTTCTGTCTGAGGGATTGGAGCAAATGCGGTTGTATCGTAGAGCTTGGCTGTAGACAATGGATCGTGTGGTGTGGTCTGGATAAAAGCTGGAGGCATGTAGGTAGGAATAGCTGTCCGTAGGTTTCCGGAAAAGAGTGGTGTTTATGTGACTATCGCTTATTAGCACCATAGTGTCCAGGAAGTGGATCTCTTGTGTGGACTGGTCCAGGCTGAGGTTGATGGTGGGATGGAAATTGTTGAAATCATGGTGGAATTCCTCAAGGGCTTCTTTTCCATGGGTCCAGATGATGATGATGTCATCTGGTAACACCCATTGTTTCATGTTCTGTGTATATAAAATCTCCCCACTGTATTTTCCACGGCATGCATCCGATAAAGTGAGCTGTAGCTCATGAAAGCTTATGCTCAAATAAATTTGTTAGTCTCTAAGGTGCCACAAGTGCTTTTTTTTTTTTTTTTTTTTATATTTCCTAGATCATCATCCTGCAAACTCTCATTCATACAAGTAGCCCTTAATGACCCAAGTAGTCCTATAGAAATAGCCAACGAGACTGATGAAAAGACCACAGCAGGGCAAATTATTTTTTGTGAGTAACTTATTCATTAATTTAGCCTCTGTTCATATTATCCATGAACAAATAATGATCTTTTACTAATTTGCTTACTGTACATAATTGTTTGCATCTTTCTGTGAATTAAGATACCTTTTTCAAAACAATTGTTTTGTGTAACCTTGCAAATATTTATCATGCAAATATTTGTCATATATTAGCTTTCTTCTGCCTTTTCTGGTTGTTCCAGTGGTTTCTGAATCAATCCAGGACTTATTTGTTTCATATGGAAGACTTTTTTTTTTTTTTTCTGTAATTGAGGCTTAGCAGTTATATTAATATGCTTCAGAGCTAGTTGTCTTATTGGCCATGCTTTAAAGGGTACTGTAAGGGAACTCAGCTGGGGCTCATCCCTCGGCGGGGTGGTGGGGTACCACACTGCCTCACTACACTCTCTGCTGGGTTGGGGAATACCCAGTCTATGGCCCAGAACTTCAGGCTGGGCCCTGCAAGCAGTTCAATAGAAGCCCAGACCCTGGGTCAAGGCAGGCAGCAAACAAACAGTCAGGGGCTCAGGCCCTCGGGCAGGGGCTGAGCAAAATAGTTCCACAGCAAACCCCAGGCTCTTAGCTTTAGCAACCAGCAGGAGGGGGAGACTGCCACCCACTCCACTGCATCCCAGCCCGGGGCCCTAGCAGTGGCTGAAGACGTGCTGCTCTCTGTGGGGATCCTGGCCGCAACACACTGACATTGGCTCTGGCAGTGCAGCAGCCACACTACGGTCGGCTGCCCCCGGGCTACTTCCAGACTCCCCCTCGTAGGGTACCTGGGTTAGGGTGGCGTCCTTGGAAGGTTCCAGCACCATGGGTTCCTCTGGGTACCTGGCGAGGGGTAGGCTTGGGAGCTCTTCCGTGCATCTGTCAGCGTCAGGCATTGGCCAGTCCTCGGGTCGGCCGCAGCTTGCCGGCGTCTCCCAAACCGGAGCCAGGCCACAGGCGTCTGGCCTCTCCTGCTGCTGCTGCCCAACGGAGCTCCAGGGTGGGACTTTTCTACTTCCTGTCCTGCGCCTTGACCTCTGGGGGGCAGGTGTAGGATCCACTAGCTCCGCCCATTTTGGTGTCTGGGGAGGTTCTTCCCTCAGCGGGGTGGTGGGGTACCACACTGTCTCACTACAGGTACGTTTATAAATTATAAAGAATTAATAAATGATAAACATAATAGGTCTGAATAGTAACTGTTATAGTTATAAACAACCTATTGGACTTGATAACCATCCATAACAATTATTTAATCACTTATGAACCTTTTATAAACTTTTGTTATATGAAGGTTCTATTTATAAAATGTGGCCACCTTATTTTGTACTCATCAGTCTCAATGATGGCTCCTCTATAGACATTTAGTGGAGGAGAAAGGGAATAGAAAAATGTTTCTCCTGGTTGTCAAGTTTATTGGGGCAGATTCTCTTATTGACTGGATTCAGTGTGTATGTCTTTGTTCATTGCATGTGATAAAATTAATAAGTAGCTATTACAGTTTAGATTTCATTCCAAAAAGGCATACACTGTGCCTTTGACATTACTTAAAATATATTTACTTTCACGGAACTGTCTGTGGAGTTTTATTAATATCAGTGGTATGTTATGAAAATAGGTTTTGATTTCAAGAAATACAGATTTCAGTAGAACAGATATAGCATTAGATGCAAATTATATATTAGTAAATGTCAAGTTGTTTACTCTGCTTTCAAATATAGAAAATCAAAGACATATCAGGAGAAACTGAATTATTGCTTGCATGATGCTGACAGACCAGATGCCACCTCAGGTCAAACCCAAGTCAATTCACTTGTGTATTAATGTAGATCAAAGTGATTGTTAAATGTATGAGTGTATTTGGTCACCAGGAACAGGTGACTCTTCTCTAAAATGAGTCCTCTTTTACCTCTTTAGATGGATGCTTTCACTAATTCCCAGTTTATTGCTCCTGATGTCACCCACTTGCTGTCATCCTGACCTTCCTGACCTGACCTATCTAGGTGGGCTAGGAGAACACATTCTGGCTGTGTGGCTTTTGGGAGTGGTGATGCTGAAGCAGATCAAAGAGCAGAGATGGACTAGGAGACGGAAAGACTCAGCTTAAAGAGGCAGACAAGCTTGATATGGAATGCTAATGCTTCATAGGTGGGCCTTAAGGGAATGTAAGCATTTTGTTGATGGGAGAAGGAAGAAGAAAGATGTGAAAGTCAAGGGAATTTGTCTTTAGATATTCAGTGCTGAGAATATAGAACCTTCTCTAAAGGCTAAAAACAAAGCTTATGATGGATTCAGTGATTTTTTTAAGGACCAATATCTTTGACATGTTTCCAAGACATTTTGTTTCCAAGACTAACCAAGCTGCTAAGCAGTGTGAGTGAAAAGATTAACAATGCAGACCCTCCCCCTAGTCTTTCTTCTCACTATCTAATCTGGCAAAGTGATCTTTGGGATTTATAGAGTTTCAGAGAGGCTGTAAATTATCTGCCTGTGACAATCACATAATTCACGTGTACAATATGTTAAGTTTCTATAAGTTTAATACTCCTCAGGGAATTCTGCACCACTGCACAATGTAGAATTTTGCGGAAATGAACATGCACACAGAAATTCCTTTCCCCCTCAGAAATCTACTTCAGAGAGGTCTACTACAGAGATCTTTCACCATCACCACACCCAATTGCCACACAGACAGAATTGAAAGAAGTAAAGGATGACTCATTTTAGACATTTTAGCCCATGACTGCAGTGCTGCTAGCTGCCACAAGGGGCAACGAGACTCGGCAGAGCCCAGTTTGCACATAGAAGACACTGCTGTGGGACGGGAGAGGGAGCTAGAGGGTTCCTGGCAGCTGAAGTTCACAGTTTCTCCTGAGAGAAGGAGAAGGTGGCGAGCAGGAAACTCCATGCAAGCCTGGGACCGAGCCTCAGGCTGTTTTTCCCTCTGGATCCCTTGGCTTTGGAGGGGATGGGTTGTGGGTATCTGAAGTGGGAGGGCCCCACGGTTGGGCTCTGGAGAGGAGGGGGTTTGGGTGTATTGACTGGGCAGGGGAGGCAATTGTGGGTGTCTATCCCCCTGGCTGGGCTCTGGGGCTGGGTGGGGGGTGAAACAGGGTAGAGAAACAGGAACTGGGTTGTGTTAGGGGTTTCTTTAACTCTCTACTCCTGGGGGAATTTGTGTGTGTGTCTTCGTATACAGACATACTTGCTGACAGGTATTTTGAAATAAATCACCAAAATAATAGAAACTGGCATGATTATGTAGTTTTATTTTCACAAATAAAATGTGTAGAATTTTTAAATAGTGTGCAGGATTTTTAATTTTTTTGGCACAGAAAGCTCCTAGGAGTAGTTTAACAATGCACTGAGCTGTGTGTCTCTTGTAAGGAAATAATCACAAGCTGTAATAATCCCTAAGCGCAACACCAGTTTTCTGCTCTGTCTGCATTTGAACCCCATGTCAACTTTGTAAGTGTTCCAGATTTTAGCTGTGTATCTGACAACACTGCTGCATTTTCGGTAGATGTGTTGTCGATATTTTGGTTTTATAAGGCATGACCGAGATTAAGCCAGAGAGCTTTTAAGGGAAAAAAGGATAGTGACTTTTAGGGGATGTGGTCCACTCCCAATAATTGAGGAGGAGGTGTCAATACCAAGAAAGGGAAAATTGCTTTTGTAGTGAGCCAGCCACTCCCAGTTCCTATTCAAGTCCAAAGTAATGGTGTTGTGTCTGCAACTGAATTGTAGCTCTGCAGTTTCTCTTTGAAGTCTGTTTTTGAAGTTTTTGTTGTTGAAGGATGGCTACTTTTAAATCTGTTATAGAATGTGCAGGGAGATTGAAGTGTTCTCCGACTGGTTTTTGAATGTTCTAATTCTTGACGTCTGATTTGTGTCCATTTATTCTTTTACGTAGAGACTATTTGGTTTGGCCAATATACATGGCAGAGGGGCATTGCTGGCACATGATGGCATATATCAAATTAATAGATGTGCAAGTGAATGAGCACCTGACTCCTCGTTGTTTTTAAGAAACATTTAGTTATCCATCACTTAAAGGATATAGGAAACAGCACCCTTTGATTCTGTGAAAGTTGGATACCCTAGCCTGCAGGGTGAGAGATGCTGGTAACTTGATGTGAGTAAGAAAACTGCTTAGGCAAAGGTTATAACTTGCTTAAGCTAGTCACTAAAAAGCATGTTTTTGTTTGTAACCATATACCTGTCTTTCTCTTGCTTAGTATCACTTAAATCTCTGTTCTTTGTTAATCAACTTATTTTTGTTTTATTACAAAACCATCTCAGGGCTGTGTATGAAAGTGAAAAGGGAGTCTTCAACTAACCTAACAGGCTAGTGTGTGTGCTCGCTCTCTCTCGCTTTGGAGGCAGCAAACTTAATTTCTGAGAGTGTCCAGGAAGAGGTCTCTGGGGAACTGGCATTTAACTGATTGTTACCTGCAAGGTTTAGACTGGCAGAGTCTGGAAGAGTTTGCTGGCAAGGCAGATAGGCTGGTGTCAGGGAGCTGACACACACAGAGCATAATGACAGGTTTCAGAGTAACAGCCGTGTTAGTCTGTATTCGCAAAAAGAAAAGGAGTACTTGTGGCACCTTAGAGACTAACCAATTTATTTGAGCATAAGCTTTCGTGAGCTACAGCTCACTTCATCGGATGCATTCTGTGGAAACTGCAAAAGACATTATATACACAGAGGCCATGAAACAATACCTCCTCCCACCCCACTCTCCTGCTGGTAATAGCTTATCCAAAGTGACCACTCTCCTTACAATGTGTATGAAAATCAAGGTGGGCCATTTCCAGCACAAATCCAGGTTTTCTCACCCTCTGCCCCCCCCCACACAAACTCACTCTCCTGCTGGTAATAGCTTATCCAAAGTGACCACTCTCCTTACAATGCATTGTAAAGAGAGTGGTCACTTTGGATGGGCTATTACCAGCAGGAGAGTGGGGTGGGAGGAGGTATTGTTTCATGGTCTCTGTGTATATAATGTCTTCTGCAGTTTCCACAGTATGCATCCGATGAAGTGAGCTGTAGCTCACGAAAGCTTATGCTCAAATAAATTGGTTAGTCTCTAAGGTGCTACAAGTACACACAGCATAGTAGCCACAAAGCTCTCATTTGTTGAGGCAGAAGGGTAAGCAGAAAGTCTTACATGTTACTACCAAATAAGCAGAGAATAGAGAACTGATTTAAGAAACGTGAAATAGGTTGTGATTAGCTTAAATACCTTTACAATTAAACATGCTTTGTCTACTAAAATGTGCCTGTTCAAACCATACCGAAGTTATTAACTGGTTTATACTGATACACTGTAGAAATAGCCCTATTTTGATCAATTCTGTTTAAATGTTGGCTTGTAGGCATATTTAATTGTGAACTACTGTGTGGAGTCTATTAGAGTAAGTGATTGTAGTTTCTTTTCCACTCACTTCCTAGGTCAAGAGCATGATTTCTATTCAGGGTCTGACTTCTCTTACAGACTTGGATCTGCATAGACCTCTATTGGAAATGTGGTATGCAGAACAAAAGTTCTGAAGTTAGCCTTGAGTGCTTGGGCATTATCAAGCTGTAAAAGCAGATGAGGTAGTCTCTGGAAAACTGAAGGGAAAAAGTCATTAACAGGTTTCAGTTATAAAAAGCAACTGGCTTGGTGTTAAAATCCTGTCTTAAAGCCACAGAAGGGTGGAAATAAAGTCTGTGTGGAAAATTGGGTTTCTAATGCTATGAATTTAATTCTTTTCTTACATGCACAAAAATGCATGCATGCAAATTACCCACCTTGGATCCATCCTTTTGAAGATGGTCCTTTGATGAGAAACCCATTGTTTGGCTGATTATCTATTCATAGTCCCTTCAAAGATTCAAACTGGATAAAGGAGGGACTCTCAAATTAATGCATGTACTTGTTCTGAGCCAACTGTAGTAATTCTGGTGTAGTAATTTTGGACCAGAATTATATTTTTCACTGGCAATGTGCAGCAATCCATTTTAGGAATACCTTTTTTAAAATGTAAAGGTGCCTGTAATGAAATATTGAAATGGCAGAACTATTTGAATAGTCTACACAGTACAAACATAAGACTTAAGTAATTGATTTTTTTTTCCCAATATGGCCTGGGTTTGCATAGTATTTTTATCCATTGGATCAGTAGTAATAAAACCTTTACAGTTTACAAACCTATGCAATGCTCTACTTTTAAATAAGGCCTCAGTTAAGTCGCTTTGAGTGCTTTAGACAACTGGATATGTAACCACACCCCAAACAATCTTCAGATGATCACCCCACAGATCTCAGGAGACTTGCATATGACAGGAGGCAACAAGCTCTGCTTTGACATACTTGAAGTCCCATTTTGGAGCGCATAGAAGGTCACTTGTGAAAGCTTTTTGGGAAGGTTTCACTAGGGATGAAATTCACCCCAGTGCAGCAAGAGGAGACCGAAGAACTGGGATTGAGGGGGCTGTAGAGTGAGACAGGGTGGGGGAAGAAAATTGGGGATTGGTCCTGCTTTGAGCAGGGGGTTGGACTAGATGATCTCCTGAGGTCCCTTCCAACCCTGATATGATTCTATGAAGACACCACCAGAGGGAGAGTACAAGCCTGTTGGAGCTAATTCCCAGGACACCCAACAGGTGGTGCTGCTAGTGGTGTGTGAACTCTGTGACACTGTCATATCCAAATATCAATGAGGTCTTCCAGGATAAATAAACAATGGTCCAATTTATAGATGCTCAGCTGAACTTGCTCTGGCACATCATGATGAGTGAAAGAAGGACAAGGATATGCTGAGAGGCTATGGAATTTGCATTAGAACTTGACTCATTCCTTGCAGCAGCTCAGCAAACAAGGAAGCAGTTGTTAGTAAGGAGGATGGAAGCTGTTTGCCATGAGCCATGTAAGTGCAGATCTGTGTCTAACATGCAGGATGGAAAAGGGGATTCTAATCTGGTTCATGACATTTTTGAATAATTAGAAAAATTGTTAAATTCTCTTTGGAAAACAAGGGAAATTGGTGGTAAAGCAAAAAATGAAGGAAAGCGGATCAGTTAAATGCTGGTACTGTGGAAAAAACAAAAATGACGGTTATAAATTTAAGCAGGCCAGGCCAGAGCTTCACAAGTGCCTAGTAAAGGCCCTTTACTCAGTTTAGAACTCAGGGACAAGGGGCACTAAACTTTTGCCCCTTCACCTTAGAGGTACAAAGATTAGTCCCCTCCCACCCCCAATTTTTGTTTGGATCTGGGCAGTTTGGTTATTGAATATGTAATCTGATCAGGAAATGCACAGGAATGGTGACTCAAATGTAAGTTATTAGACCAGAGATGCAAAAAGGCTAGGGAATAGGGGATACAACCTTATGAACTGCTTAACTGGTCTCAAATGGAGCCAGTGAGTGGGGGAAAATGTGGGAAAACTGGATCTCTGGAATTTGAGCTGGAAGTCTGGATAGCTAAGACAGTGGATGAACTAATCATTTTGGATTTCATTGTGGCTAATAAATGCCAGGAAAGGTGTCCTACAAATTCACTCTGTGGAAGTTCCTGTTAAAAATGTAGCCCCAGTGAAGCCTATGATTTGTGGACAGTTGGTTTGCAGTGTCCTTCTCCAGGGGCAGAAATTGTAACCGCTTATGCTGTGGCAGCTTTCCAGCAAGGGAAAGATGGGGAGTGGTTAAGACCTGCTTTGAGACAGGGAATGTACACAGAGTCCTATTTGGGGAAATTTTAGGGTATGTCAACATGGTGCAATTAAAGCCCCCTGGCTGGCGTGTGCCAGCTGACTCGGGCTCACAGGTTCAAGATCTGGGGATGTTTAATTACAGTGTAGACTTTCAGGCTTGAGCTGGGGCCTGGGATCTAGGACTCTGTGAGGTGGAAGGGTCCCAAAGCTCAGTTTGCAGTCTGAACCAGAAGGTCTATGCCACAATTAAACAGTCCACATCTCAAGCCTGTGGACCCAAGTCAGCTGGCACAGGCCAGCCACAGGTGTCTAGCATCTAAGGGTATGTCTGCATGGCAATTAAAGTCGGAAGCAAAAATGGATTTTTGTTCACTTGTTGAACGTTTCTGAGAAACACAGGCAGAGCTGAGATGGGGTGTTATGCTGGAAGTTGTCAATGACTACCATTAAGTGGGGTTTTGTGTACAGACAACATAGACCTTATTACAACTGATGGGTGTGCTAATAAGTAAGAACCCTTTTCAGGCTAAACAGAAGATCAACGAAGCCCCTTTATGGGGAAAGATAGCTGCAGATAATAGAAGCTACTCCCCAAGACAATCAGCCAAGTGGTTTGACTTTGCCATGTGGTCTAATTTCCCTGGAGCTAATTGCAGACATAAGGGTTAAGGGATTGTTTGGCAAGCTATGTACGTTAGAGGAAAAAGTGAGCAGTCAGCATGACTAGCAGTTGAGAGAATGGCCCTGAAAGGAAGCAGAGGGATAGTGCTCCTTGGAGCAGATGATTCAATAGAAAGGCAGATTGGGGAATTGTGAGCACGGAAACTGCCTGCTGTTTGTTTCTAGTGGGTTCAGGGAAATAGGACTTTGTGTACATTCTTTGTAAATAAACAGGATTGCACCAAAGAAATACCTGACTCTATCACTGGTTGCTCCTCCTAATCAGTAATAGCCTGGTGAGGTTCTGAATATTGATTAACCTCTCAGGTTAAAAAGGGGCAACACTAGATTAAATATGCTCGATAGGAAACAACTTTGAGACAAGATCAGAGAAGTAGAACAAAAAACTGTTATCCAAGACATGTCTCTGCCTTCTCCCTGGAAATTATACTTCAAATGTTTTATTTATGCAATTAAATAACTGGATTCTATTAATCTAGACAAACTATAGTCCGATTTTTACAGTTAACTCAGGGGAAAAAAATCACTAATCCATGATTCCCAGTGGAGATTGGGCCAATGAAAATTCTTGATCTCAACATCCCACAAATTTAAAAGTTTAAATCGAGATTTGAACCTGAGCTGTGTAGCATGGGCCATATCTCTAACTTCTTTGAGAACTGCAGATGGAGGGAGTCCCATGCTTACAGTAGGTATACTTTATTAGTGAGCAGAGTCCCAGAAGAGGACACTCTTAGCTGCTGCCATAACAACTATAGGAAATTGGGGGATAGGAAAGGTGATGTGTATGCACCTCAGGTGTAGGACATGATTCCTTCACTGGATTATAGAAAGCATGCCCAGGGCTTTGATATGGGAAAAGAGTAACAAGACTGTCCACCCCATTAAACTATAGACTAACAGACACAAGGTGTCACAGGACTCTTTACCGCTTTTACAGATCCAGACTAACACGGCTACCCCCGATACTTCACCCCATTAGCAAATGTTGGTTCATGTCATGGGTGAAAGTAAGTCGGGCGACTTACCGGTACGCTGGGTCTAGTGCTGGCCCCGAGAAGGGGCGGGGCCTAGGGTGGAAGGGGCGGGGCTGAGGGGGTCAGAGCAGCCCCAGCCCACCCTGTAAGGTAAGTGCCCCCCTCCTTCTTCTCATCCTTCTCCTGCCCCCTCCCCCACCGGGGTAGCAGCAACAGCCGCTGCCCAGGGCTCCCCTGCTTCTACTGCCCCGGTCCTTTAATTAGCCTCCGGAGCCCTGGGGAAGTGGCAGGGTTCCAGCGGCTATTTAAAGGATGGGGGCGGCAGAGGCAGCTGAAGCCCCAGTCCTTTAAATAGCCCCTGGAGCCCCCACTACTCCAGGGCTCTGGGGGCTATTTAAAGGGCTGGGGCAGTAGAAGCAGGTGAGCCCAGGGCCCTTTAAATAGCCGCCGGAGCCCCACAGCCACTACTCCAGGGCTCCAGCAGCGGGCCTCTGGAGGCAATTTACAGGGCATGGGGCTCCAGCCACTGCAGGGAGCCCCAGGCTCTTTAAATTGCCCCCTGGGGAAGCCGGGCTGCCCCAGTATGGTGCCCCGGCTGTTGCTGGTATGCCGTACCGGGGTGTACCGGCTTACTTTCACCTCTGGTTCATGTTAGGAACGGTAGATTATCACATGGAGTAGATGTGGCTCATTAGACTTCATTCTGGAATACCTAGGAGGTAGGAATAGCCCTGTTGCAAAGCCTTGGATAGTCTGGTGCTGATGGAAGGAATCCCAGGAGAAGCCAAGGTTAGCCAATGATGGTGTGTATGTAGTTTTTGTTTTTGAATTACCTTTTTGTTGATTAAATCAGATCCTAAAGGGATGGCTTTGATTTATAAACAGGGGAATATAGAGTAGGAAGGGTGTATTACCTTTATATTTGACACTGATGTGACTCCTACTGTAATGCTGGGATCACAGTTCAAGAAGGATGCTGAAAACTTGGAAAGGGTTCGCAGAAGAACCTTGATAGTGATTAAAGGATTGGAAAATATACTTTATAGTGTTAGACTCAAGGAGTTCAATCTATTTAGCTAATCAAAAAGAAGGTTAAGGAGTGACTTGATCACAGTTCATAAGTACATACATGGGGAACAAAACTTTCATACTAGGCTCCTCAATCTAGCAGAGAAAAGATAAGATGAAGTGGAAGTTGAAGCAAGAGAAATTTACTGGAAATAAGGTGGAACATGTGATGGGTTGACACCCCCCCCCCGCAACCCTCTTCTGGGATGCCACCTGATGTACCTGGATTTCACTGAGCCTCTCTTGCTCAACTCTCTCTCTGCTTTGCTGAATTAGGCTCTCCGGCCTCTTGCAGCAGCACACACAGGGCCACACCCAGCTGCAGTCACAGGCTGATGTCCGCTCTGGATGAGGGGATTTTCCCAGTACTCATGTGCACACCCCTTTTGGGAGATAAGCTGGAATGCTTTTTTGCTGTGACCTGGGTCAAACAGTTCCCATAGTGTAGAGCTATCTGTGAGAGGTTTCTCTTGTACACAGTTCTTGGGGTAATCCTTATACTTGTGTGCATTTCTTCAATAAGCCACTAACATGGTTTGGCCTCATCCAATGTAGCACATTTGAAATACAGGGATATAGTCCATATTCCCAGCTTCAGATACAAAAATAATACATGCATACAAATTGGATAAATACATTGAGTAAACTATATAACCCTTCCAGTGATATCTTACAAGACCCATCTTGTGTAAAGTATATCTTAGTTATACCACATTAATATCCTAACCATTTTTCTATGAAGAACATGGGGTGAAATGTCCCAGAACATTTTAACAGTGATGGTAACTAACCACCAGAACAATTTACCAAGAGTTGTGCTGGCTTCTCCATCACTGGCAATTTTTA
Organism: Eretmochelys imbricata; assembly: GCF_965152235.1. Lineage (NCBI taxonomy): Eukaryota > Metazoa > Chordata > Testudines > Cheloniidae > Eretmochelys > Eretmochelys imbricata. Next base: position 123,325,850 of record NC_135573.1, on the reverse strand, counting down.
AAATGAGAGAGGATGTTCTTCTAAAAGATGTTTTAGTTCAAACAGGAATTAAATCAGGGATATTCTATGGCCTGTGTTATGCAGGAGGTCAAACTGGATAATCACAGTGATCTCTTCTGGCCTTAGACTCTCTGACATTGACTCCTTGAGCCAGGGCAGGCCCACAACATTTTGGCGGGGAGCTCAAATGAAGCCCCCTCACTTGGGCCAAAACTTTGAAAGGTCTCAATTCCGCCTTCTCCCTGTTCTACTCCTCTCATGGTACTGCTCTGCTACCTACCCCAATAAAGGAGAACTAACAACTTCAAATGCCTTGTTCAAAAATTTTAAGTAACACTTACATTTGCTGTTTAGGCGTTTGAAATTTAACTTCTTGTCTGCATAGTAAACACTAGCATTTTTATCTGTTTGAATAACCAAAGTGGTGCTTTCCGTGCCTTCTTGATTGCAAAGATTTGAACAGCTTCCTGAAGGTCCACAGTCTGGGCCAGCTCATGCTCTATTGAGATGGTTGCAAGGCCGACCAGCCTCTCCTGTGTCATTGTGGAGTGTAGATGTGTTTTTATTAACTTCAGCTTGGAGAAACTACATTCTCCATTGGCAACTGTTACAGGAAGTGTTAGAAATATGCACAGAGCAACAAAAGCATTTGGAAAGAGGATGGTCATCATATCTGTGCACATATATTCCAGAACAGCCTTTGGAGTTGATCCTGCTCAAATGTGTCTTGAAAGGGCTTTCAGTTCATCACCTAAATCACTTGCATCAATATCGCGCATGTCATCATGTGTGAACACTGTCTCTAGTGCACTGCATTGCTGGTGTAGGTCATCTTCAGGTATAGTGAGGACTTTTTGGAATATCATACAACATCCCAAATATACTGCTGTGTTCCTTGAGTTGCATGAAATGTTCTTCAACTGACTGTATTGCACATTCTAGCACCTGGTTAAAGAATTCAACTTTGAATTGTTGTTTGGGGTCTCTGATGGGATTATCCCGTGCCCCATAATCAAAATGTCGTCTTTTTCGGTGACTCTTGTATTCTTGAATGGGTGGGAAATTAGCTTCAGTGTGAAGTTCCTCTGCCAACTTCTGTGCACTCTTCAGAACGTTTTGAAATCCCTCATCTGACTGGTAGAACTGTACGTATGACTCTGTTTTGTCCAGTTGTTCCATTGCTCCAGATATATCAAGGTCAACACCTTGGAGTCTCTTGCTTACAACATTTATTTCAAACAGTATGTCATGGCACAACAGTAAACCACACAGAAATTTGAAGTTATATATGTTTCTGGTGATTCCATTTCCCTCTGCCACGGTTCTCCCACCAACAGTTCCTGTCATAGCATTATCCTCCATAATGGCAACTACATGGCATCATCTATCTTCCCAATTTGGTGTTTGATAGGCTTGATCGCCTCCACTCGACTTTCCCATCATGTGGCACTCAGTGGTTTCAGTCTCAGAGAGGATGTTCCCAGATGTTGCTTCAAAATTTGCCATTGATGAGTTGATGCAGAGAAAAATACATAGATGCTTTGAATTACATTAAAAAATTCAGCAGCCTCACTAGAAGCTGATACTGCATCACTGACCACCAAGTTCAATGAATGAGATCTGCATTGGACAAAAAAAGCTTGAGGGTTTAACTCTCTGATCAGTGTCTGTACTCCTCTGTTCTTTCCTCTCATGTTGGCATCATTATCATAGTCCTGAGCTCTCATGTCAGCTATCGCAATTCCTGTATCTTCCAACTTTTTAAGAAGCACATTTGATGATACTACAGGAGCTGGTATGACAATGTCAATAAATTCTAGAAAATGCTCTCTGACAGTCACCATTGTAGGGACATTTTCACTAGGTTCTGTTGCTGTTACAAAAGGCACCATTAAAGTCATTTGTTCCGTATGGCTGATGTCAGATGTGCAGTCCAGAATAACATAGTAATATCTTGCTGACTTCAGATCTGCCACTATCTTCTGTTCGACTTTTGTTGCCAGTAACTTTTGTTGCCAGTATGATGTCATATTGAATTGTTTTTCCAAGGTAGTGGTGTATGTACATTTCGTGGGTGGTGACGACGCTTAGATGCTCCTGGAGTACAGCATCAAACTCTGCCATCAGCTCCACAGTTTTAAGGAAGTTTCCATTGTTTGGCACATACAGCTGCTCTGAAGTGGCATGTAGTGTTCGGTTTTGGGTGGCAAGCATTCTCACAATGGCAATGAGCCTTTTCAGAACATTTTGTCAGTAAACAGACTCTGAAGCAATTTTCTTTTGATGCTGATCATCTATTGTGGCCTTTAACCTTTGTCTCATCTCAAGCTCTTTCCACCTATGGGATGCTCTCTGGTGACTTGACGCCTTCTCATGGCAGGCCAAATTTCTAGCCAGATTTTTCTAGTCCTTTGTTCCTGTAGAACCCAGTGTGGCTGGACCATTAGACTGGAAGAGTTTTTTGCAACAAAAACAGCGTGCAGCGATCTGGGTTTTTGAGTACATAAGCCATGGCCTCTCTACTTTGTCACTGTTGGATTTCACACCAGCCATGTGTTGGATGGAAACTTTGATTTTCACTGTCTTTGGGGAACATGAAGTTTTTCACTTGCTGTGGCCCATGCAGTACAAGGAAGTCCCTCAGGCTACTGCTCAAGTAGGTCCACAGTCCTGGATCATCTAAACTTAAGGAACTAAACTCAGCAGCAGCTGTTTCTTGCGCCTCCACCACACTCTCTTCCCTGATCTACACTTTTCTTCAGGAATGTGCATGCTTACCTCCATTTGAGATGGATGCTGCAGTAGCTGCCAGGTCACCTGCACTCTGACTAACTGGAAGATCAGGCATCTCCTCAGCACCCACGTCCTCACTGGGGCCAGAAGGCTTCCCGTGAACATTTGTGTCTATGTATCTCAGGAGAGCTCCTTCCTGCTTAGATAGAAAAGTTTCCTTTTCTTTCTTTCCTTTTCTGAATGCTGTCCCAGAGGGGTGTGTTCTTCTTTCACTCATGACTACTCTTCTGTGCCAGCTCAATACTCAATTGAAGGGGACAAATATGCAGGCTGGTAGCGGGCCCTGAGTGAGGGAAGATATCAGCATCTTAAGGGCCTAACTGGCGCTTACTACTTCAGTTGACTGCCTGTTCTCCTCAAGTGGGTTCAGGGAAGCAGCAGGAAACAGAAAGCTGCCTGAGAAGCTGGTGTTAATCAGTGCAGGCTTCTGGGAGTGCTAGAGAGGTACCCAAGAGGCTCCTCCTCTTCTCTCTCCCTGCGGCTCCTGCTGCTTTTTGTTATTCCCTCTCATCTTTTCTCCTGCCTGCCTGTTATGTCTCTTGTGCCCTCCTTCCTCCAGCACAGCACTCCACCATCTCTGTGCATCTGGAGCAGAGAGAATACATATGCACCAGCAGCAGACCCAATTTTCTACACTCTGGGTCCTAGTGGTGCCCCCTCTTTACCCCCACAGTGCTGCACCTGAGGCGGCTGCTTCAGTTCACCTCATGGTAAGGTCAGTCCTGCCTTGAGCATGTGACTCTGCCACTTTAGTCACCTTTTAGGACTTGTCTAAATTAACTTTAAGGTAGGGTGTGAATTTTAGACATAATAACTATTTGTGACTAGTGATGTGTGGAAGCTCTTATTTCAGAATAAGGGCATGGCTACACTTGCAGATGTAGAGCGCTGTGAGTTAAACCAGCCCTCGGAGAGTGCAGTAGGCAAAGCGCTGCAGTCTGTCCACACTGTCAGTTGCAAGCGCGCTGGTGTGGTCATATTTGCAGCAATTGCAGTGGCGCATTGTGGGCAGCTATCCCACAGAGCACCTCTTCCCGTTCTCGCGCTGTGGATTGTGGGAAGGGGGTGGGGGGGCATTCTGGGTTCTGTCTCAATGCCCCGTAATGCATCGCATCACATCCCAGCAATCCCTGGGCTTCCGTCCACATTTGCTGCCATCTTTCAACGTTTTTTGTACTGTGCGCTCTGTCTTCCCTTTTGGTCTGCAGGAATGGATCCCGAAGTGCTGAGGAATATGCTGATGGGTCTCACCAGCATGTCAAGTTTGGCAGTTGAGTTACTCCTTAAGCTACAAACTGACAGTGAGGAGTCCGATGATGTCGACTTGCGTAACGCATATGATACGAGATTGCTTGTGGGATTCACAGACATGCTGTCCACCGTGGAATGCCACTTTTGGGAAACACGCACTGAGTGGTGGGATCACATCGTCATGCAAGACTGGGATGACAAGCAGTGGCTGCAGAACTTTTGGATGAGAAAAACCACTTTCATGGGACTGTGTGATGAGCTCGCCCCCACCCTGCGGCACAAGGACACGAGATTGAAAGCTGTCCTGACGGTGGAGGAGTGGGTGGCTATTGCAATCTGGAAGCTGGCAACTCCAGACAGCTACCGATCAGTCGCTAACCAGTTTGGAGTGGGAAAGTCGACGGTTGGAATCATGTTGATGCAAGTTTGCAGGGCCATTAATCACATCCTGCTCCGAAGAACCGTGACTCTGGGTAACATGCATGATATTGTGGCTGGCTTTGCACAAATGGGTTTCCCTAACTGCAGAGGGGCGATAGATGGGACGCATATTCCAATTCTGGTACCAGCCCACCTAGCCTCCAAGTAAGTTAATCAGAAGGGGTATTTCTCTATGGTTCTCCAGGAGCTTGTGGATCACTGTGGGCATTTCATTGACATTAACACAGGCTGGCCCAGAAAGGTGCATGATGCGTGCATCTTTTGGAACACTGACCTGTCAGGAAGCTGCAAGCCGGGACTTTTTTTTCCAGACCAGAAGATCACCAGAGGGGAAGTTGAAATGCCCATTGTGATCCTTGGAGACCCCGCTCACCCTTTAATGCAGTGGCTCGTTAAACCCTAAACAGGGAGCCTTGACAGCAGCAAGGAGCAGTTCCACAACAGTTTGAGTTGGTGCAGAATGACTGTGGAGTGTGCTTTTGTCCATTTAAAGGGCCACTGGCACTCTCTGTATGGGAAGCTGGACCTGGCCCATGACAACATCCCCGCGGTTATATCCGCATGCTGTACCCTCCATAACACTTGTGAAGGGAAGGGTGAAAGATTCACTCAGGCATGGAACTTGGAGGTCCAACACCTGGAGGCTGAATTTGAACAGCCAGAGAGCAGGGCTATTAAAGGGGCCCAGCGCGGGGCTACAAGGATTAGAGATGCCTTGAGGGAGCAATTTGAGACTGAAAGCCTCCAGTAATGTCTGGTGCCCTACACGGGAGTGAAGTGCAGTGGTTCCAATGTTATTAGGAATCTGTTCGCTGCATTGACTTGCAGTGCCCGGTGCTTTCCTGAGCTAAGGTATCTTTTATTTAATGCAATAAAAAAGAATGTTTTCAAAGCCAAAAAGCCATTTATTTAAAAGAAAATTAATTTATTGAAAAGAAACACAACTGCTTGGGAAACAGAAAGGGCAAGGGGGTGGGATGGGAGGGGAACGGTTCAATCACAGATTTGCGTATGTCCTGTTTTCATACTCAGCCTTCCTGTCTGGAGTGCTGTGCAATGAGTGCTGCACTTCAGCCTGGCTAAAATGCTTGGTGATGGGGGTTGAGTGCAGTGGGTAAGGGTTGCGGTTTGCAGGGCTGGGTGGTGAAGCTACAGGTGTTGGAGGCAGCTGGTGGCGATAAGAACCTGGATGTTGGGGACAGTGGGTTGGAGGTGACATGGGGGAACAAGGGAAAGAGTTTTGGGACAAGGGCTGCAGGGGGGCAGGCATGGTAGCGCTCCGCCTGCATAGCTACGAGCGCCTGGATCAAATCCGCTTGGCGCTCCATAATGCATATCAGCCGCTCTGTGCTTTGGTGCTGGTGCTTCGCATTCTGCTGGCAGAACCTCCTTTCACTCTCCCTCCACTCCTGCATTTTTTGATTTTTCATGAAGGGACTGCTGCATTACTTCATGCAGCATGTCTTCTTTGCTGCTACATGGCCTATTCCTAATTCTTTGGAGTCTTTCGGCCGGTGATAACATGGACGGCTGAGATCTCAAGGTTGTATCCGTAAAGGCAAAATGCACCACTTAACAGAGGCAGCATTGTTCACACCAGACAGAGCAATGGTTTGCCTGTATTTAAAGACAAGCACAGTCTAAACAATAGCAGAATTTGCCCATCCCAAAGTGAGTGCACATAACCCGCAGGAGCTCCAAAACAGTGAGTAAGCACAGGGTTGAGGGGGACTGATTGTTTCACTGCCGTACTGTCCTCTGGGGTTCTGTGCCTTGGAGAGAGCCAACAGCTGCAGGGGCCCCCTATAGTGAACACTGTTCCCACATTTTCCACAGGAGTTCGTCCTGGAAGATATCTCGCTGCTGAGGGTGACCTGGGAAGCAAGGGACGATCTTCTACTACAATGTGGCTTCCGTCCTGGACCATATGAAGCTTGCTTGTGTGCAGCAATGGTCCCCCACCACCCCTCACAGCACAGTGGTGTGGACAGGTTAGCCTGACTGGGACAAGGAGTACAGTCGCGTTCCCAAGGAACCTGCACAAGCGGATTGCCCCGTTTCTGTATGAGACCTTTTGAAGAGATCACTGAGGCCGATTACCACGATGTGAGAGAGCACATCAATACGCTATTCCACATCTAGGCATGCATGCAGCCCTAACCCTCCTCACCCCAAGAGCCCGCACCAAATAACTTCCTTCCCAAAATAAAAGCCGCTTACCAGGCACATCCTCTGGTGTTTTGTCCTTTCCCAAGTACTGGCCGCTGCGACTGGCTACCTTCCTCCTGGCTTGAGAACAGCTCCTGGCTGCATGCGTTTAGGGATGCTGGGGTGTCTTCTTCCTCCTCAGCACTCTTGCTCCCACTTTCCTCCTCCTCCTCCTCCTCCTGCCTTGTTCAACTGAGCTCTGAAGTGTCCATCGTGCTCCTCGGAGTGGAGGTGGGGTCGCCCCCAAGTATTGCGTCCCAGCTCTTTGTAGAAATGGAAGGTTGCGGGGGCAGCACCAGAGCGGCTGTTTGCCTCGCAGGCTTTGCGGAAGGCATTCCACAGCTCCTTCACTTTAACCCTGCACTGCAGTGTGTCCCGGTCATGGCCTGTTTCCAGCGTGGCCCTTGATATCTGCCCAAAGGTACCTTAATTCCTATGGCTGGAGCACAGCTGGAACTAGACAACTTCTCCCCTCCCGCCACCCCAAACATAGATGAGGTCCAGCACCTCGCCATTGCTCTATACTGGGGATCGCCTAGCATGTGGAGGCATGGTCACCTGGAAAGATGTGCTGAGAGCACTCCATGCCTGGCTGAGCAAACAGGAAGGGGATTTTCAAAATTCCCAGAGAATTTAAAGGGCTGCTTTAATGTACTGTAACTTGCAAGTGTAGCCATGCCCTAAGACAACCTCATCTGAATTTCACCTCCAAAGCGGATTAAAATAATTCTGATTAAGGCATTCTGAAATAAGAGCATCCCAACCTGGAGCTATTCAGGATTAATGTCTGTATAGACTAGCCCTTAGTAATGATGTGCAAAAAAGATAAAGCACCAGTGCTAATTTTTCCTCTAGAGGGCTCTAGTTCAGAGTCAAAAGTTTGTGTATTCTATTCCCTGTGTTGGAACATCTGTCATTTAGTTTATTGCAGTAATATCTGTGGGTCAATATATCTGGCTTTTTCCTGTAGGTGCTTTTATTTGATGCAGACTCCAGCAGTCTTACACATACCTTTTAATAAGCTGTTCTCTTAAGAAGCTCTTAATGATAAACTCTGGATGCAAAATATATAAATGTGAACTACATATTTTGTGGAAATAAGAACAAGTAAGTGGGTGATGGGCAGGAGTATCAGTTTATATAAAGCTGAAATGAAATGCACCCTTGACCATGCTTTTAGATATTTTCACCATTCTCTAGGTTTTAATTATTTCATAACACTTAATCTAGGTGAAAGTCAGCATAGGGCCAACATCTGTTACTCATTTATAAGTATAGTATGTACTGCTCTTATCAAAATCTCCCACAGTTGGGGTTTGTTTAATTACTGGCTATGAAATGGATCGTTTGCTCTCCTTCAGTTATAGTGTTCGCTCAATCATGCTTTATTAATCTTGTTAGAGGACAAGGTAGATAAACCTCAGCCAGCTGGTTGTGTCTGTTCAGCAGCCTGTTGCACTTGAAAACCTAAAATAAAAGTGAACTTCCCTCACCTCTAATGAGCTAGAGCACTGAGAAAGTGTAATTTGGAAAAATGTTTGCTATAGTGTTACTGCTATTAACAAATTAAACTGGAGGAGTCCTTGGGTAATTGTGGTGTTACTTACCCATTTAAAGTTCAGTGAAACCTGTTTTAAGACATCACGCATGGAATTGGGAAATGAATTGCCTAGTAGTGCAGATCCAGTCAAGTGCCCCCTGTTGGCCACTCACCAGACTCCTGTGAGAGGGTCCAGTCAATTGTTGCATCAATGTATTTTAAGTCTCTCCAGAGTCTGAACAGAGTGCAGGCACTGTCCTTATCTTGGGGTCCCTATGCAAACTCTTGGGGTGCACACGCTGTTTCAAACGTCCTCTTCTGAGAATTTAGACCACATAGCCCACTCCCCAGGATCCTAGAACCACTGCTAACTCCTCAGTGTCCTCTGTAGTTCAAACACACTCTCTCAGAAGCACAGTGAATGTGAGAGCCTTCTGGGTTAGTTTAACTCTTTCAGGGGCACATGATAAGTTGGGGCACATACAGACGTTGCACAGGACTAAAACACAGTATTGCTACTGCTTTAATAGCACGAGAATTATACCGATCTGTACAAAAATAAAAAACTTTACAAGCCTGTCCCACCTCAGTTTTCTCACCACTCCAGAGCATTTTTTTGGGCTAAGATCAGGGTTATCTGGGGCCATCCATTATCCTTCTGTTATAGTGTATGGATTGGATTCTAAAACATGGAGCCTAATCTCCCAGTTGGATTTGTGGGATCTTGGCTGGTCCCACCCCTACCCTTCTCCTGTCCAGACTCCTTTTGCATTTCTCTGTGGGTTTTCCTGGTTTATATACCCACAGCCCAAGAACTGGGTTCTTCATTCAGCCTTTTGTAACTTTTCATTGTTCCAAACCCATTTGTGAATTATTGTGTGGTCATAATGCAATTGTTAAGGTTGAATAACTTCCATTGTCCATGCTCTTGGGAATATGTGGCACAGCGCCCACCGATTCCATGTTTACCTAGGGCTTTAGTGATACCACAGTTTTCAGAGCAAAAATGTAATCTATCAACCACAATTCATCATACAAATGGATTTCCCAAATCATCACATCTTGTATGGGTCATCTTTTAAAGGCTAAACAAAACTGCTGCCAGTAGCCACCTAAAACAGGATATTGCTTATAGTGGGTAATGAACATGATGCTAGGGGGACAAATAGCACAATTTCTATAAAGGAAAATATGTACTTTGAACCATTTTAGAATCTACCTGAGCAGCACAAAGAGGTCTGGTATGATCACGTTAGAGAACCGGGCCGAGGGACACCATGATTGGTCTAAAATTGGGCTCCGTGACCAACAGACTTCTCCTTTTTGTACCCATATACGTGTTTCATAATGTTTCCGAATGCGTCTGACTTATTATTCAGGTCAGTTGGTGACAATAGTGAAGCTCTGGCCTATCTTTGTCTTGCTATTTTGTGAAGGATTTAGTCCTAATGCTCAAATGAATTTGGAGAGTAATTGAATTGCAAATTACTCATTTTGCAATGCTTCGCTTGTGGTACTAAAAATGGCTTTTTTTGTTATAGCTTTTTAAATTCATTCCCTCACATCAGGGAACTATGTTTCAAATGCACTTGCATATTAAGAAGCTTTCTTTTATAGCAAATCTTTAGAACAGTGGTTCATCGTTCAAGGACTCGTGTTCTAATACAATTGAATGGGGAGAGAAAGCACCAAGGTTGTCACTTGTCTGTATGATTGTTCATTGTTACCGGTTTTTGAAGTATTATGCATGCTGCCTTGTGTCCAGAATGTACTAAAAAGTATTCCTTTGTACCTTCTGGGGCTGAAAACATCAAGAACACTTAAAAAGTGCATTGTTCTGACTGAACACTAGTACTGTAGATCAACACCAAACTGCTGCATCACTGTAATGACTCCTGGAGATTGCACGGTTATCAGGATCCAACCCTCAAACGTTCCCTAAATCCCGAGTTGTGTGGTTTTTTTGAGGGGCCCATTTGTAATCTTCCCACCCTCCCCCATGGAGCACCCACATGGCAGTTGTACTCTTCTATCAAGTACAAGAGTTATGTATTCATTCCAAGCCAGTGAATGCAGTTTCAAGTACATCTAAGATTGTGTTGTCAATGACTAGGTGTGAGGCATATGTTTTTTTGTATGTTGTTTATATAATGAGAACACCTTTCTGTTCTCAAAATATAACTCAATTCATCTTTAATTTGAAAATAGGGTTCTTCTTCCAGTACGTGGCTTTTATCTTCTAGTTACCCTGCTAGTATCACTGTATTGACTGCCTGCAGTTGGATGTCCTTGGCCATAGTTACTTTGGTTTCCATCAGCTTCACTGTTGAGACTGAGAGACAGTGCAGCATGTTAATGGCGTCCATGCCATGATTCCTTTCCTTCAATTTGCTGATGATGGGAGGCTGAGTGTGTATGCATGACCTACTCATGGTGTCAGCTAACATCTTGTGACCGGGGTTTCAAGTAGGTGGAGTTGCGGGGGTGGTCAGGCTGTTGACCTTCCAAATTCCTGGTATATTGATGTGGGTTTTCTTAATCTTTGTGGGTATGTATAATATACTTAGACTCTGTTCTTTTGTCTGTTTGCTTTTTCGCAGTAAGATTCCTTTGTTTCATGTTCCAAAATAAACTCAGGAGTGCATGCAGGGGGACGGGGGGAGAGAAACACTTGTTAAGGGTGGCCAGGGAGACTTCCCCCGCGCCCCACCCCCATCCCAGAGCTGAAATCTGAGTAAGACTGTGGGTTGGGGGGGAGGGCTCAAGCCATTATTCTAGCCATTTTCCCTTAGATATAGTGAACCTGGCCCTTGTTGATGCAATCCACACCTGCAAGAAGTATTTCATTGCATTGAGGAGAGAAGGGAAGAAAACAGCTTACTAGCAACTTTTTTTTTTTTTTTTTTAAAAGTCATGTCAAATGGTCCTTAACCGAAGTTAAGTCATGGGAATGTTTCAGTTCACTTCATGGGCTTTGGAACAGGACCACCGTGAACACAAATGTTTTTCAAACATTAGGAAGGCATTGTTCTTGGCATTGGCCAGAATCTTGCAAATGGATCCACAACGTTGGACTCTGTGCCCATCTAGAATCCCATAGAAGTTACTGATCCAATGTGATGATCTGGGTCCAAATTTGAATGTTCAAAGTCTAACCACTCCAGTTATTCACATTAAATATATGTTTGGAGGCAGAATAGAATACTATGTGGCTTTTTTCCCATTCAAAATGGCAGAACATAATAGGACAACTAAATAATATTAATAGAAGCTTGAATGTTCCTAGTTCCAAAGGTAATTTTTCAGAAAAATAGGAGGAGCAGCAGGATTTTAAGAACAGAGTATCTTTGCTGTGGATACATTTTGTTGAACTAAAATAAAATAACAGCCCCCGCCCCATGTACTCACACAGTAAATAAATAAGGACGTAATGACATGTACCAAAGTAAGTATGTTCAAAATGGGGAAGATAACATCTGTTGCTGGCACCCAGTGCCAGAGGCAAGCAACAGTAGGGGTTTGTTGCCTGGTGTGTGTCACCCAATAAACACAACGGGGTGGAGAAGCAGAAAAAGTTTATTTGGAGCTCCAAAGAAGGTACAGGGAGAAAAGAATCTCAAATCCTGCACACTGATCAGGCAGAGTCACATAACTTTATACTCCTTATCTCTATTGCATTACACATCAGCCAAGTAAAACTGCTTTGCCTTATATGGGTTACAACAATACTTTTTCCGACAACCTTTAACAAGCATTTTAGCAATTCAAAACAACAGCACAGCCTGCTTAGCCTTGCGATTAATGAGGCAAATAAGCAGTTATGGCCTTGTAGCTGATTCCTGCCGTTATCCTAACGTGGCGCCAGCAAAACCTACACAAAACCGCTCTATCTGCAGCTGCAGCATTATTTTGGGAGTACAAGGGCTTTCTCAGGCCAGCCAGGACTGAATTCTGTGAAGGGGGGTTGAGCAAAGAGACTTCCTCGACACTCATGGTCTTCTATCCCCTCGGCTTACCTAGTGGCCATGCCCTGGGACCCCAACACATCCTTATAAAGCAGAACAGATACACAGGGGATGCAGTAACTAAAACTATGAGAGAGAGTGATACTGATAGAGGCTCAAAACATTGCTAGAAGAAGCAGAAATGAATTGGTATTAACAAGTAAAATGTTAGTGAATACATAGACTACAAAGGACACTTTTAAAATACAGCATATCTCCAGCTTTTCAGTATCCTGAGGGACTTTAAAAACTAACACAACTATAAGATTGGATGAGACATTTTTCAGAGTCTTAAGAGGGGAAAATACTGGGGCAGTCAATAGTAAATCAGATCCTAGGGAAAAACCACTTTAGAAAGCATGGTACCTTCAATCAAACAAGAGCGTCTGACTCATCCAGAGCCAAGAATGTCCCATCCACAAACACAAGGATGCTTTTTTCTTTCCTGTACAAATATTTTTTTAAAGCAGAACACCCCAATCTGACAGGCTAACATACAAAATCACCCCCCCCCAAAAAAAGTGGCTTAAATGACTTATGCAAACTCATGAACCTTAATATAGTTAGAGGAAAGTTTCCTGCATCCTTGGGGACAAATCCTGTGATCCCTATGCCAGTAGAATTCCCATGATTGTCAGAATTCAGTGTCAAGGTAGGGGCTTGATTATTTTCTTATTAATGGTGTTTCTTAATATTGATGCTGGTTCTTTGAGTATTTTTTGAGGTACTGTGCTCCTGATTGGTGGGTTGTTTTTTGAAACTGTAGGCCAGATCCTGGCCCCTCCTTAGCACCTCTCCAACTGTGCAAAGCAGCCTTAAACCCAGCAGATATGATTTCCTGACGATGCAGGAAAATTTGGTGGTGGAGAGATGATATGGTGGCTCCTATATCACCCCTCTCACATACCCTACACAGGAGGTGTTCCTATGGGAAAGGGGTGTGGTTGCATTTAAAACAACCTCTGCCCTTCCTCCTCCCATGGACCAAAGGATCTTGCCCAACCTGTGCAAATCTGCCTTGTAACTGCAAGAAACTTACAACCACTATAGCACATGTGCAGTCAGTTGCAGATTTTTTTTAATCAACTGCCTGTACATTTGCTAATGTCCAAAATGGGGGTGTGAAGATGTTTACATTAAAAATTGTACAGAAGGAGGTTGGGCTGAGACTCTCTGAAAACTAGATTATCTGATGAGAAATATTAGAGCACTTGGGGCTGTGCATGGATGTCTTGCTTGCTAACCACCTGTAATTTAACAGTCTCTGTTGCACAGTCAAGTGAGCCTAGCACAGATTTCCAGATCAATACTGGGTAGTCTCTTACTTTTTTGGCACTAACTTTTGTCCAGAAATATCTTAATTTCTTAAAATGTAGGATGTTTCTCCTAGTAATTTAAAACTTCCTTTTCCTTGATGCATTTTCATATGGCTCCACACTGTGCTAGCCATCTGTGATACTGTCTGATTATAACTGTCAGCATGATATGAGTTGCTGGATCAAATCTGAAGGTTCATGTTAGTGGTGAATCAGTACAAATTGAGGCCCAAATCCCTGGCCTAGCCAAAACTTCAGTTAGGTCAAGTGGAGTTTTGCCAGAGTAGGGATTGCAGGATTGGTCTCTCTGCTGGAATTTTCAGAAAGCCTTTCCATAAATTCCCAATGACCGGATTAGGCTTTGCAAACACCTACAACAGACAATACTTAAGAAGAGCTTCAATACATAAATAGAAGGCAGTACAGAATGGAACCCTTTTGATCAGTATATAGATGGATGCCTGCTGCTTGCAATGTATTTTGAGGCACGATCAGTAACATGTAAATCTCTACAATTTTCTATTCTTTTCAGGATTGATGCATTTGGGGAAGAGAGATAACACAAAAAATAGTTCAAAGAGCACACTTTTTAACAAGATTTCCAGTGGCTGTTGTGACAAAGTTCCTCCTCCACCTTGGTGGGTCTTGCGCTTATTGGCGGATTTGCTCACCTTGGAACTTCACGGCCGCCCTCAGTTTGGCCATTTTCATGAACCCACAGTCCAGGTCGACTCCTCCTGTGTCTGACCAGGAGTTGGGAGGATTTGGGGGGAACGCGGGCCCGCCCTCTACTCCGGGTTCCAGCCCAGGGCCCTGTGGAATGCAGCTGTCTAGAGAGCCTCCTGGAACAGCTGTGCAACAGCTACAACTCCCTGGGCTACTTCCCCATGGCCTCCTCTGAACACCTTCTTTATCCTCACCATAGGACCTTCCTCCTGGTGTCTGATAATGCTTGTACTCCTCAGTCCTCCAACAGTATGCGTTCTCACTCTCCGCTCCTAGCACCTCTTGCTCCCAGCTCCTTGCATGCGCACCACAAACAGAAGTGAGTGCCTTTTTAAAACCCCAGGTGCCCTGATTAGCCTGCCTTAATTGATTCTAGCAGCTTCTTGATTGGCTGCAGATGTTCTAATCAGCCTGTCAGTCTTAATTGTCTCCAGAAGGTTCCTGATTGTTCTGGAACCTTCTCTGTTACATTACCCAGGGAAAAGGGACCTACTTAACCTGGGGCTAAAATATCTGCCTTCCATTACTCTCCTGTAGCCATCTGGCTCGACCCTGTCACATATCTTCCCCCCGCCGGCTCAACAGTATGGAGTTGGGCAACTTGGGATGTCAGGCAGTGTACTCGTGACAAGCTATCTGCATTGCCATGGTGGCTTCCAGCTGGAGTTGTATGGTGAAGTGGAAAGGTTGTAGGGACAGGAACCATCTGGTCACCCTTGCATTCTTCTCTTTATTTCGCTGTATCCACTGGAGGGGTGCATGGTCGGTCACAAGGGTAAACCGTCGTCCCAAAACATAGTGTTTCCATGACCCGTTTCACAGCTAGGCACTCTCTTTCAACCACGCATACTTCTGCTCTCTCGGGAGGAGTTTCACGCTGAGGTAGAGGATTGGGTGTTCTTTATCTCCGACCGTCTGCGATAGGACAGCTCCCAATCCTACTTCAGATGCATCTGTTCGTAAAATGAATTCTTTGTTGAAGTCTGAGGCTATAAGAATGGGGTTACTGCAGAGGGCTGTCCGTAGATCCGTGAATGCTTTCTCTGTGGCATCTGTCCACTTCACCATGTCCGGACCCTGGGCTTTTATCAGGTCTGTCAGGGGAGTCGCTCTGGTAGCAAAATGTGGAATAAATCGTTGGTAGTACCCCACCAGACCCAGAAATGCCCAGACTTGCTTTTTCCGATTCAGCCGGGGCCAATTTTGGATAGCCTCTAGTTTGTTTAGGTGGGGCTTGACCATGCCCCTTTCTACAATATAGCCAAGGTATTTAGCCTCGGCTAGCCCTGTAGCATACTTGGCTGGGTTGGCTGTGGGGCCAGCCCGTCTTAGCATGTCTAGAACCGCTTCCACCTTTCCTAAATAGGTTTCCCAGTCGGGGGTGTGAATAATCACATCATCCAGGTTTGCCACTGCATAACTGGTATGGGGCCATAGAAGCTTGTCCATAAGACACTGGAAGGTGGCAGGTGCCCCATGCAGTCCAAGAGGAAGAACGGTATATTGAAACAGACCCTCTGGGGTAGAGAATGCCGTCTTTTCTTTTGCATCTTTGGCAAGGGGAATCTGCCAGTATCCCTTTGTTAAATCGAGGGTGGTCCAAAAATCAGGCATTGCCCAGGTGGTCAACTAACTCATCAATATGAGGTATGCATCAAATTTGGATCTCTCATTCAGCTGGCGAATGTCATTACAAAACCTAGTGTGCCATCGGGTTTGGGCACCAACACAATCGGGCTTGACCACTAACTGTGAGACTCTTCGATAACTCCCAGCTCCAACATCCTTTTTACCTCTGCCTTGATCTCCTCCCTTTTTGCTGCTGGGACCCGATAGGGGCTTAAAGTTACCTTTGCCCCAGGGTCTGTGATAATTTGGTGATAGGCTTCTGTGGTCTGACCTGGTTTGGTTGAAAACACGTCCTGGTATCGGTTGATCATCTCAGTTACCTCCTCCTCCTCATTTTGGTGTCAGATCAGTGGATATCCTTATCTGCTCCTGCATGTTATTTCCCTGGATCGGGGTCTCTTGGGTCACTACACACGCCTCTTGTTGGTGCCAAGGCTTTAAGAGGTTAATGTGATAAACTTGTTCTTGTTTCCGGCATCCTGGCTGCCACACCTTGTAGGTTACTTCCCCCACAGGTTCAACCACCTCATAGGGCCCCTGCCATTGGGCCAAAAGCTTGCTTTCTGCCGTGGGTACCAACACCATCACCCAATCCCCTGGTTGGAAGTGTCGGACTTTTGCCTGGCGATTGTAATGGGTTCGCTGAGCCTCCTGGGCCTTTTCCAAATGTTCCTGTACAATAGGGGTGACCCGGGCTATCCGTTCTCGCATCTGCAACACATGCTCAATTATATTTCTCCCCTCATTGGGTTCCTCTTCACAGATTTCTTTTGCGATATCTAGTATGCCATGGGGGTGACGTCCGTATAATACTTCAAAGGAGGAAAACCCAGTTGAACAAACCAAGACCACAAAAATCTTTGTGTGGTATATTAAGTAAAGATTGTTCAAACACTCTGATACTTATGTTTTGTGTCAGCTTTGTCTAGTAATTAAAAGAGGGGCTAGGATTTAGGTGGCATGGATCCTACTAATGTGTTTCTGGGCAGGAGGGACAGTAGAAAAGTCCTGGTTTTCCTTATCCATAGCTCTATCTCATCCTCACGATCCCTTTTACACTTGCCTTTCAATTACCCCTTCTGTTTTGTTCTCTTCCCCCATGTCTATACTTTTCCTCCTTTTTATATCCTGTTTCCTTCCATCTTTTTTCTACTTCTTTTCATTTATTTTTTAAATAGTTTAAATTCATTCAGTCATAGGGGAGAAACTGTGGTTAGAGCAGGGGACTGGGAATTTGCAGACCTCTGTTCTGGGCCTGGCTCTGCCACTGACTTACTATGTGACCTTAGGCAAATCACTTTGCCTTTCTCTACCTTGCTTTCCCCACCTGTAAAATGGAGATAGTAATATTCACCTTTCTATGGTGCTTGGAAGTCCTGGAATGGCAGGTACTATATAAGTGCAATGCATTATTAATTACTGTTAATGAATAGAAGCACAAGAAAAATGGAAATGTACATTACTAGCTTGACTCTTCCTTCGCCCCACCGAAACTCACTCTTCTTGAAAATGAAGAAACTGACACCAGAGCTTTTTAGAGAGAGATGTGTGGTCTGGTGGATGTGGGGTACTAGGACTAGAGAAAAGTGGGTTCTATTCCGAGCTGTGCCATTGACCATGGGCAAGTCATTTCACTTCTTCATCTGTTTCACCTATTATGTCTATGGCTTGGTTGTTGGCAGCAGAAACCAGCCCTGGGACTTTGATATTTTACAGCAGTGATTCTCAGCTAGGGATACACATACCCCTGGGGGTACACAGAGGTCTTCCAGGGGGTACATCAACTCAATTAGATATTTGCCTAATTTTACAACAGGGTACGTAAAAAGCACTAGCAAAGTCAGTACAAACTAAAATTTCATACAGACAATGACTTGTTCATATTTCTCTCTAGTACTTACATTTCAGTGTATAGTAAATATTTATATTCCAATTGATTTATAATTGTATGGTAAAAATGAGAAAGGAAGCAATTTTTCAGTAACAGTGTGCTGTTACACTTTTGCAGTTTAGGTCTGATTTTTGCAAGCAATAGTTTTTAAGTGAAGTAGAACTTGGAGTACTCAAGATAAATCAAACTCCTGAAAGGGATATAGTAGTCTGGACAGGTTGAGAGCCACTGTTTTATAGCAAATGCCTGTACTGTCTGAGCTAAAAGACTGTTAAGCCAAGGCTGTTTCATGCTTATCTTCCTTATCTGGCCTAGCCACCATTAGAGGGGGACAGCGCAACACACTGAGTGGGTGTGGGTAGCATCTGCCTTGTCTATTTAGGTTTTTAGAATGTAAAATCTTTGTGAGGCTGGGATTCTTTCTTTCCATGGATTTGTACAATGCTTCATGCAATGGTCTCAATCTTAGCTAAGACCTGTAAAACAGGTAATGATGTGAGCTAAGGGAAGAGTATTGCTACTTCCAGTACACTGCCCTAAAGAGGGATTGAGGCTCTGGGAGCTGACGAGTGCATCTAAGAAACTTGGATAGGTACTCTGAAAGGAGATGACGAATGAAATGGTGGCCTCAGAGGGGAAGTAGTGGGCCCAGAAAGTGAGAGAGCATTTGAAGACTTTTAAACTATTTTTTCAAATGAAAGACACGTTTAATTACATTGTCTCAAATGCCAAATGAAAACAATACCTTCTTCCCATTTTTAGAATTGTTTTTTTCTTTTGAACCCCTCTACCGGGATTCTCAAGAGGACCACACTAGGGAACTTAAATGCATCTAAAGCTTTCCCAACCCTATCATTCCTCTTAATGTTTCATCTGGATTTTTTTTCTGGAAGTTTGTGGATATAGCCTAATTTTCCCTCTTCTTCCCTCTACTCCTTTTGGTGCATAACAGTGCGAATGTATTAACTTTTAACATGTCTGACAAGGTCTGTTTCCTTCTATCTTTTTCATAAGGAAGGGTGTGATGAGTAGAATTAGGTTGCTGTGGTGTGAGACTTCTAAAGAGATTGCATAGAGAAGTTAACTAACTTTTGTTGTTGCTGTAGTATTTGATTTGATCTTGGGAGAATTGATAGATATACCTTTTTTTGCATGTGTATATTTTTAAGAGATTGGCAAGGGCACCCAGAGCACTGATGAGCAATTGCTTTATTGTTGTGTCCTAAAAATCCAAATAACTGTTGGACTGAGCACAAACTTGAGTGGCCACTACCCATACCACTATAGCTTCACGGCTATTGTTACATTAGCTAGCTTTGAGCTAACTAGATAAAGCCTAGCTCAGGTATGTCTATGCATGCTGCAATCATACCTCCTGAGTGCACTGTAGGCATACAGTTAGGCCACTCCTTCCTTGCACAGAAAATCTGACTGTAAATTTGAATGTGCCTGGAACTGCATCAGAAGTCACTGCAGAGCAGATAAATGGTAATTACCCATCCATGACAAAATGAAACTCTTAGGCTATGTCTATTCTGCTCTGCTGTGTGGACTCGATTTGTTTTTAATCAAAAGGCAAATTAAATAGGTGAGATTTTAAACAGTATTTAAAATACACTCTCCCTCCCTCTTAAAAATAACACAAAAATAAGCAATGTTAGCTTGTTTTTACCATGCACACGTATGAAATACTAGAGCTGTCAGGAAGCTCCTACTATAATATTAATTGCACCTTGGACACATCCAATCTCAAGATGAGATGGATGGTATGAATCACCAAGGAGTTGTTTTCATTTTGTATTTTTTCACACTGTTTCCATTGAAGATTGTTTGTTTGTTTGTTTTTACTATCACATCTTTTTCAGAGTAAGGAAAAAGGCACAAGATTTATATGCCTTATTTACAGAACTGTTGATTTTTCATCATCTTTATCTTGAACCTTAAATCTGCAAAATGTGGGCATTGGTGGCTTCCCCCCCCCCCCCACACTTTTTAAGAACTGTGATGGTCTGACAGCAGCTCAGAACCGTCAATCCTTTAACCACCTACCCAAAGGTTTCCCAGCAAGAGCACCTCTCCCTTAGCTTTCTCAGCCCAAATTATTTTGCTATTTGTACTTTGTATATATGGAGCACCCAAAAGTGATATTGCTCACTGTGCGATATGTACGCTGCACACCACTGGTGACTGCATGTAGGGTACGTGTAGCTACATGCCATAGTGAATGGCAGGCTGCGTCCACACTGCAGTGTATAGCTATTTGGAGTACTGAAAGGCTCTGCCAGGAGAGAGGCTCTGGCAGTGGGGAGCTGCCAGTTTAACCTACTGCCTCTCCCTGCCAGAGACTTCCCCTACCATAGGGGGGAAGACTATGGGAAGTGGGGAAAGGCTCCAACAGCAGGAAGGCATTGGGACACTACACTGCTAAAACCAGCAGCGTATTAACACTAGGCCGACAAATTCGCAGGGGCAGCAAATTTATAAAAGCAGCCAGAGTCTGCTTCCCCCTGAGCTAGTTCGCGCCCTCTGGCCCCTCCCCAACTCCACCCCTTCCCCACCCTCATTCCGCGCCCCAGCCCCACATTGTCTCCTGAGCACGCCGTGTTCCTCCCTACCCCCCCTCCTCTTTGTGAAGCTGTTTTGCACACAAGCACTGGCAGGGAGCGGGGAGAAGCAGGACCCGGCTGCTCGCTCAGGGGAGGAGGCAGAGCCGGAGCAGAGGTGAGCTGGGGGGTAGGGGCGGCAATTATTTCTGGGCCTAGGGGTGGCAAAACCATTAATCCGCCACTGCTTAAAACTATCAGTGTTGATGGGGGAGGTATAGCTTGGGTGAGTAGAGACCTGTGTAGGGTACATACTGTAAGGGTTCAGGTGTGTCTTTACTCACCTAAGCAGTACCTAACTATCTACAAGGCTATTTATACCCATGCTAGGAGGGTGTGCACTAAATGTACTCTACATGCTGCCATAAGGAGTATGCAGTGTAGACATACTCTGTAAGTGTTTAGGGTACTGTGTCTGGAGTCCCAGGGGAGCCAACTGAGGTCACTTAATTAGGGTGAACTGCAAAGAATGTGGGAGGCAGTTACCAAAGCTGGTAGATATCCCAATACTTTAGATTTACCAAACCAGCACAAAAACAGCTTCTATAATACCTCACTGGTTACCCAGAAGTCGTCAACACAGTTCCATTAAAGTATTCCAGCCTCAGGCCTCTGCCTAGACATCCAAGTCAAATATGATGAGTGTATCGTTGCAATCCATGTTTTTTATGGAAATATGTTTATAAGTGTGAATATGATGTAACTGGAATATGCTTCATGCAAAAGATCTCTTGTAAGGTATATTGCAAAGCTTATAATCTACTGAGTGTGGTCCTCCTCTTTGTATAAATGTATCATTCTTGTATCTAAAACTGGAAATATGAAGTACTACTCTGAGGTCCTATTCTAATTATGCAAAGTGTGGGCTATTAATGGTGGCTTAGGATCTTGATGGCTCCCATTAACTAGAACAATTGGTTGTAAATGGCTTTGTTTACTTGTAAGTCTTCCTGTGTTTGTGTGAGTCAGGCCAGAAAGAATGGAGGCTTGGGGTCTCACAGGATGTGTGTCCCAGTCTCTTGGTACTGGAATCCATCTTAAACCTGGTGCTTTTCCATTTAGAAGGGCGGGTGGGGACCCAGAGAGACAAAAGATTCCCACCTTGTGCCAAAGCTATAAAGGGGTGGAACAGAACAAAGGGAGCTGCCAGTTGTGAGAAATCCCCTAGTTACCACCTGAGCTGGAACTAACAAGAACTGTACCAGGGGAAAGTATTGAGCCTAGACTAAGGAGTCTAGTCTGTGAAAGAATCTTATAGGAACATCTCTGAGGGTGAGATTTGCCTGTATTCTGTTTCTTAATGTATTAGGCTTAGACTCGCGTGTTTTGTTTTATTTTGCTTGGTAACTTACTTTGTTCTGTCTGTTATTACTTGAAACCACTTCAATCCTACTTTTTATACTTTTGTTTATTAACCCAGAGTAAGTGATTAATACCTGGGAGAGCTGTACATCTCTCTCTCTCAATGTTTTAGAGGGCAGAAAATTTGAGTTTACCCTGTATAAGCTTTATACAGTTTAAAAGAGATTTATTTGGGGTTTGGATCCCATTGGGGTCTGGATGCTGGAGACTTGCTGAGCAGCTTTTGGTTAAAGTCTGCAGCTTTGGGGGTGTGGACCAGACCTCGGTCTGTGTTGCAGCAGGCTAGTGTGTCTGGCTCAACAAGACAGGATTCTGGAGTCCCAAGCTGGCAGGGAAAATGGGCTCAGAGGTAATTCCAGCACGTCAGGTGAGAGTCTCAAGGGGGTCTCTGTGACCAAACCCATCACAACGAGGATTACTGAAAATCTTATTCATCATATAAAAAGGGTTCTACCAATCCCAAAGGATCGGACACATTACCTCCCAGGTTAATGAATATTCTGGCTCTTACCCAAATACACACTTACAACCAATTCTTATTAACTAAACTAAAATTTATTAAAAAAGGAGAGAGAATTGGTTAAAAGATCAGTATACATACAGAAATGAGTACAAATCTTGAGGTTCAGATTCACACCAGAGATGGTGAGCTTTGTAGATGCAAAGAGTTCTTTCAAAAATAGTTCATAGGTTATAGTCCAATGTTTGTATTCAGGGCGGTCCAGTCAGAACTGGGATCTCAGTCTTGTGGCTTAGGCTTCCCTTACATGAAGCCTCAAGCAGATCTGAGATGACAGGATCAGGAACCAAGCCATTTTTAATACTGTTTCAGGCCTTCTTGTGACAGCTTGGAGTCCCTCGGCAAACAATAGACATTCATTTCCTAAGCATCACTGGTAATTATTCACACAGATCCACATAAGGCAATTGCCTGTTTTTTCCACCATTCACCGATGATTTGCTATACATTTCAAAGAGATGAATACAGTGATATCCTACTTTTACGGTTCATTCAAAAGTTAAGATGTCCTTTTGGTCTCTGAATGAACAGAATACAGCATAGACAGGGACTGTTTGATTACACTGTTGACCACTACCAAAATATATGTAAATACACACAAACACAAACGTTCTCTCCCCATCCATCTTTAAGGGTTAAATTTGAGTCATTTATCTTGCAGGATGCTTAACCCTTTCCAGTCATGTGTCAGAAGTACATAGACATTGCAGCTGGGAGTGAGTCCCAGCTTGGATAGACAGACACACTCACTAGCTCTGCTTGAGCTGATGGGCTAAAAATAGCAGTTAGCCAGGAGTAGCTGGGATGACAGCTTGGCCTCACCACCTGTGTACAAACCCACCTGGTTGCTCTGAGTATGGACACATGGGGGGTGGCTCAGGCCTGTCACTTGCTACCCCTGGCTATGCTGCTATTTTTAGGGCACTATCTCAAACAAAGTTAGCATGTGTCTGTCTAACCACACTGGGAAGCCTGCTCCCAGCTGCAGTGTAGACATAACCTAGTGTGAACTTCAGCCCGTATTTTGGAAAGAAGTTTAGACAGGAATAGATTGAAACCAAGCTATTTTCCCACCCCTCTGTCTCATTTAAAGCTAGAATTCTGCAGGAAGTTCAGTAACTTATGTCGCTCGGAGGTGTGTGTGTGTGTGCTTTATTCACATCCTTGAATGACAAGTTATGCTGACATAAGCTGTAGTGTAGACATAGCCTAAACGTTGATATTCTGGCAGATGTACATTTAGGATGGGTAAATTACACATTGAAGTGCGCTTGGATAAATAGTGAGCTACACAAAGTAAAAGCTTAATTTTTTTTTCAGGGGGAGGGCTAGCTCAGGGGTTTGAGCATTGGCCTGCTAAACCCAGGGTTGTGAGTTCAATCCTTGAGGGGGCCATTTAGGGATCTGGGGCAAAAATTGGGGATTGGTCCTGCTTTGAGCAAGGGGTTTGACTAGATGACCTCCTGAGGTCCCTTCCAACCCTGATATTCTGTGATACTTGATAGATAGCTCTGGTGAGCAGGGTGGGTGGTATGGGTTTGAGCTCCTTGCAAACACCTGTGCAGGGAGTTCTGTGAGCTGTGTTTTGGATTTACAAAGACTTTATTCAAGTATTTCTGTTTAAATAACCTGGTCTGAATGTAACATATAGCTAAACTAAAAGGGAGTAATAGGATTAATTGTTGCTATGTAACTCAAAGATCCAGTTGGGATTGGCACCCCACTATGCTGACTACTTTATAAACTGTTAGGAAGACAGACCCTTCTCTGAAGACAGTGCAGTATAATGATTCTTTATTGATATTTTGCCAATCTGTTTCAGTAGTTCTGTTCCTTATTACATATGCTGTGAAATGCTACTAAAGAGTCTGCTTGTGCACAGCCTGTGCACTTCAGTTCACTAGACCAGTCAGCCAGGATAGGTAAATCCTGAAAATGTCAGTTTAATCATTGATGACTTTCCCCCCTAGTTTTCATTTACGTGAAGAGAAAATGAGGAATAATTTAGACAATCTATGCAGGTGAGCATTGACTCTCTTGCTTATCTTACAATAACAGATGTAATTCTTCTGCCAGCAGCGCCAGGGGTCAGGTTCAATATCTAGGGGTTCCTCTTAACACTTACAAAATTGACTCGATCCCTCACCCAGTAAAATGGAAAATTAAACACCAGCCCTGGGCACCTCTAAGAGGCAATAATTCCCCACTCTCAAGCACAGAGTCTGTGTATAGCAAAGAAAACCTTGAATAAAAAGGGAAAAGGAACCCAGCATTAGTTTGGGAAAATGCCACAACCATGATTTGAAAGCATATGACCATGAACAAACACCCACCCAGAGTACATTGTGTGGTGTCCTTTTTGTCTCAATTTCTCACCTGGCAGTGTCAAAGTCTGACAAGGGTAGGGTGACCATATTTCCTAATTAAAAATGGGAAGGCTGAGGCTCCCCCGAGTCACACCCTTCCCCACCCCCCGACATAGGGCTCACCAGAGCAACCCCCTGAGACCCATGCTGCTCAGGGCTCAGGGCCCTCCAGTGTTCCTCTGTGCCCCCTGGGCAGCACACCTGGCATTTCTGGTAAACTGGGCATTTGTGCATTTGCTTTTGCCAAATGATCAGTTGGCAAGAGCAAATGGGACAAATGCGAATTTGTATATATATTAAAAAAAAGTCAGGATGTCCGGGACAAGGGTTAAAAAGCCGACTGTCCTGGCAAAAACAGGATGAAGGGTCACTCAGACAAGTGTTCCTTTAACACTTTACACCCCGCTCCCTGCACTGAACCCCAGTCACAGTTACTGTCCATGGTCCGTGTTCAGAGGTGCATTCATGTGGGTTCATCTCCCACCCCATGCGGGGGAGGGGGAGAGAAGGGGTATTGCTCGATGCCCTAGCGGCTGCGCCCGCTGCTGCAACTGGCTCGCAGCCACCACCGTTAACTCTACCAGCACGGGCTGCTGTTGCCATCATGCTGCTGCCACTGCCCTTCTGCTACTGCCCTATTGCTGCCGCTACCTCATGTGCTGAGGTTCCACCGCTTAACCCAGCTCTCCGTGAGTTCAGAAGGTAGCAGATCGTCTCACTACCACGGTCCCACGCCAGATCTAAGGCCCAGCATATGGTTAATAGTGACTTCAGCTCTAGACTGAACAAAACAGGGACTCAATTGCGTCTAATCCTGTGTCGTTAAACAGTAGAGAGGGAAGGGTCAAATGGAGTCTAAGACTCTCCTCACTGGGATTTGTCATCCCTACCCTCTGCTTACCGAGTGAGGTTTAGTGTAGGGGGAACCCCTTCAATCAGGACAGGTTAAGTACAGTTCTGCTGCCTTTTACTCGTACAATAAGGATAACATTACCCCTGCACTCAATGCTAAAGTGATTTGTAACCCAACACCAACCAAAACTGATCTCTTTGACAAAGCAGCACCTTTTGCTAAATACTGAGGCAGAGTAGGTGTGTTTATGCAAATATGGTTGGTTACTGAAGTCCTGTTCCCTAGTTCATGACTAGATGTCGGGAGAGCTCGTTCAGACCCTGATTACACAGATAGTGCTGTAGATTTATCATTTAAGGAACTTCAATAAATGCCTTCCATGAGCAATTCCCCAGAGTCCACTGAAGATCAGAGCTCACAAAAGCCTTAATAACATTCTGCAATTCTTCAGAGGGGGAACTTATTTCCTTATTCTCTCCAAAGCAGAAAGATTACAGGTGCTGGCTGGGTGTATACTCATTTCTACTAACCATTTATTTATGGAAAGGAATCAGATCTGATCATCAGAGCATGACCTTCTTGAACTTGGTGCCTATAATAAATGACTTACAGCCCTTCCACCCAAGGCTGAGCCCTTTGGATAGACTTGAGGATTGTTTTCACATTGGGACTTACATTCTATGTATAAGACTCTGCAAAACAGTTGGGATGATCTTTCTTTTCCAAATTAGTATTCACTCTGTATACTTTTTTTTTAGATGTCTTTCCCCCCAAAATTAGCTTTTGATTGCTGGAATAACTAGGACTACTGAATCACTTGTTAGTGATACAACTTCAAACTTGCTGCTAATCCAGAGGAAAGGTGCATCTTGTGTTTCCATTTGCCTTCACTTTAAGACCACTTTCTTTTAAAAGAAAAGGATTTAAAGTGTACTCATTCCAGTTACAGGGCCTTAAAAGAGTGCTGTAAATTTTTTTTTTGTCCCTACCTCCCCTGATAGGGAATGGGTAACTTGCACACCTGCTGCCTTTGTTGGATGTAGCAGCCATTTTTCAGGTTCCTCTTAGGGAATCAACTCATGATTTCCTGTTATCCATGGTCACCATGGTAGACATGAGAAGGTCATTGCTGACACCAGCGCATGTGATCAGCCCAAGGTTGTCTGGAGTCACCAAAGCAGCTGCGCTTGAAGACATATGGTCTTGATTATGACTGAACACTAATTCAGGTTCCCTTTCTGTAGCAACTCTTTCAACTCTCATATTAAGAGGGAGGATCTGGAAAATCTCTGTGGGAATTAAAAACTACCTCAAATAGTTTTATGGCTGGTGACTGAAGAAATAACTTTGGAGACTACTTTTTGGAGTTGTGGTTGGTGGGTTTTTGTGGGTTTTCCAAGGAGAGAGGAACCCAGGAAACTGCAGTGAAGGGAAAATCACTCATTTGTGATTCTGCTACTCTGAAGATGTCTGATAGATTCCTCTTTATTCTCCTTCCTCCCCTCAGTTGGGGTGGAAAAGATTTTCTTGTCACCATTGTTATGTCTCCAAGAAACCATTTAGACTTTATGATTTTTAATAATTTTGGAATAACTTCAGTTGGATCAGAAAAACCAAGAACAGTGAAGAAACAAGAAAAATTAATCAAGCTGATACTGTGAATGGACACCTATAAGCTACATCTCCCCTTACTCTACTTTTAGATTCAGTCTTCATCCCATATTGTTTCAGCTTCTTACAACTGTAAGATTACTTCTTTAGCACACAGTGTTCAAGAGCACAAATAATTGTGACAGTTTTGGTATGTCTATCAAATTCTAAGAGCCATTTTGTTTTGTGTACTCAATGTTTTTTGTCTTCCATTTTGTGTACCAACTGCCAGATTGCGTTTTATGTTGTAAAACCACCCTGGCACTGATAAGGCCAGTCTGTTCCAAACATGGCCCTTTTCAGAAAGAGAAGACCTCAGAGAAGATTTTTCAATGTGAGAGTCATCAAGGGCCATGACCCCTTTTCACTACCATCCCATTCGTAAGAACAATGAACTCTACACAGAGCCTGGCTGGGATAAGGTGCTGGGAGTTTCTCAGGCGAGGAACCTGACCAAAGCAGGTCCAAGACTATATTTAAGGGGGAATGTGCTCTTCAGGTGTAAGTGGCAAAGAGTCCTGTGGTACCTTATAGACTAACAGACGTATTGGAGCATAAGCTTTCGTTGGTGAATACGTATGACAAAGTGGGTATTCACCCGCAAAAGCTTATGCTCCAATATGTCTGTTAGTTTATAAGGTGCCACAGGACTCTCTCTGCTGCTTTTACTGATACTCTTCAGGTGTGTGCATCAACCAGGACACGCCAGAAGACCAAGCTGGAGAGAGAGAAGGCAAGAGGTCTCTACTTTGCCTGAAACATTGACCAAACCTCAGAATCACAAATGGTTGAGCCTGGATTCAGAGGAGGTATGTCTCCCAGAGCTATTTGTCAGTTATTCAAAGACCTGGATTTCTTTAGTGCTTTTAAGAGTAAGAGCATCATCATTAAGAAAGTACTTTGCTAAGCCTGTGTTCCTTGCTTTCTTGTCGTCATGTCTCTGAACGGGTTAATTGAGAAGCTCCGAGTGCCTACACTGCGGTAGAATTCTGAGGGAGCATGTATAAGTAACTGGGGACTCACAAAGGGCTGAGGAACTGGTTCCAGGTTTTAAGATGGCTGAAGTTTAAAGGTGGGGGCGTGGGTCTCTGGCTTTTGATCACTGCACTGGGGGGAGGGGGTAGAAGGAGTCAAAATGAGGTGTTCTGATGTCAGTGTTTCATTTTGATATTTTTGGAATGGGACATTTTTGATTTTGCATTTCAAAATGACTTTTCACTTTGAAATAACCTTATTTTTATAATATACAACTTTTAAAAGTAAAAATTGAAATGAAACTTTTTATTGAAACATAACATATTGACTGATCCAAAATTTTTCTCATTTTGTTTCACAGGAAATATCAATTTTGATTTCTTTCCAATTTGAAACAAAGACTAATTTCTAAATTCCAGAACTTTCCCTAAACTGGAAATTCTGGTTCCTGCACAGCTCTAGTAATAACCTCTCAACAGGTGCGGTGAAGTGTTTCTAATTTGTTTCACCTATCGCTAATTAATAGTTCCAAGAAAACACTTATATTAAATTCATTAGCTAAACATTTATTTCTGATTGTAATTATTGTTTTGTAATTACATGCTGGTATTTTTCCTCTGAAGAAACTATCAACCTTTTTTTCTCCACCTATAATTGCACTTATACCACACATAAACAGAACAATGCATAGACTTCTGAAGGTAGTGTAAAATATATTATATTTGTATTTGCTAGATAATATTTATCTTCCTCAACGTACCAACCAATTAGAAATTGAAAAGGACTTTCCATTGTGTTAAATATTTACTGTTGAGGGAAGGTGCAATCTTTAAGGGCCTCATTCAGGAAATTGCTCAGCAGATCCTGCTAAGTGCTTCAGTGGAAGTGAAAGGGTACTCAGCATTGTGCATCACTTTTCATTGGAACCTAAAAATGTGACTGGTGTATTGCTATGCCAGTCTGACATACTGGGGTATAATCCAGACCCGGGGGCTTGTGTGTGTGTATGTGTTCTGTGTCATCCGTTGTCTGTAATCTAGGTGACTTCAATGCCTTTCTGTTGTAGCTTCCCACCTGAACTGCTTGCAACTAGCCACCAGCATGCAGACCATCCCAGATGCGTTTGTGTAACTGCAGCCTGGCAGACACACTCAGGCTTTCACCAGCCTTGGTTATACTGCAGGGTGACCCTGACTTCCCCCCAAAAATGTATGTCTTGCACTGTCCAGCTCTCTTCCAGACACTCCAGAAATATTAAATTTGTTGTTCCTTTAAGGAATACACACCAGTTTATCATAGTGAAGTTACTCAGCCACTTCAATGTAAACACCCTGGATTAGATGAAACAATAAAGAAAGTTTATTTAATACAAAGAGAAATTTTAAGTAAGTACAAGTAATAAGGCATAAAAGTCAGAATTGGTTACAAGAAAAATAAAGAGAAAATTATTTCTAGTGTTTAACTTAACAAGTTGTATTACATACAAGCACATTTTTTCACCATGTACAAGATTATTGTCCAGATTCGCCAGGTCAGGACCCCTTAGTCCAGTGGCTGTTTTCCCTTTGTTTTCTTAGCTCTGATGCCAGAGACAGACAGGGGGGTGTCTTGGGGTGTTGCCCTTGCTTTTTATAGGTTCACTACCCCCTAGGAATCTATATGGAAGCATGATCCCTGCTGAGTTTTTTTTTTCTGTTTGAGATCTCTGTTTACCTTCCTTGCTCAATGACTGTTTACTACTTAAATGCAAATTAAGGCAAACATACACTCCTCTGGTCAAATAGGCCTGCCTTGAAAAGCTTGGTGCTATGTGAGCTTTGAACATGCACTCTTAACATCATACAGGGAAATCTTAACTTTCCATACAGTGTTGCCCCACACATTTTATCAAGACAATACTAACCAGCAAACTGAGTTTTCAAATGATCACTTACAAGGCATACCGCGAACAAAGTTTATTACAATATGTACAGTGTGAACACAGTGGTGTGTTTTGTCACAGTCAAACATCTGTGAGTGAACCTCTGACATATGAATTTTAAGATACCATATCACAATTTAACACAACTCTGGGGACATTTATCCCATAAATCACTACTAAATAAGTGATTTTTATAAAATTTTGGAATATTGATGGTACAGAATTAATTGATAACTGTTGGGATATGTATGAGTTAATTAGTGACCTGGGAAGCTGCTAATGGGCTGACATGGCATTAGGGGACAAAGGCATAAGAAGGCTGTAGTTCTTTGTTTAATAAATAAGTTGCCATATTTTGCCCTTCCCTGTTGCTTGTAAGAACTGATAAGTGTTGCAGCTGAATAAGAAATGTGGGGATCTAAAGGATACCTTTTGGGTAAAGCAGTGTTATCTCCTCCTCCCTTCCTTTCCCAGCTACATAAACAAGCCCTGACTTATGGCCCTTTCCTACCTCCCCTGAGAATTGCTCATGGCCCCTTCCTCCCTCCGCTGAGAATTGCTGAGCAGGGAGATTTGTGGCAAAGAAATATATTTTCAAGGTAAAACGCCTGTGTAATATGTGCAATGCTGTGCACAATAGATAGGGTGGGTTTACTAACAAAATGGGTGTTTTTATTACTTAATAAGGGTTTTGGGGGTGTTGTAACAGATGTAGGCATGTATATACTAACAAATAAAAAGAACGTGCTGTAACTAATTCAGGGCTTACTGGACAATTGGGTCCAGGGGAACAAGTATCACAATAAAGAAGCCCGTACTCATATCTGCCTCTGGGTCAACCTGCTCTTTCTTCTCACAATAACGTAAAGGGGACCAAAACAGGTTAGATTTTATAATCTTTGCTCTCTATTTTAAACCCTATTTTGTTTCCTTTCTGTGTCTTTCATTGTTAGTCTGTTTGATAATCGAAGCAATAGTTGTACAAAATATCACTCTTCAAAAGAAATGACTGGTTATTTTAAATTGCTAAAGGGAATAAGATTAAAATTAAATATACTGTAAGGAAAATTAGGATGAAGTATTGTGTACAGCTAATCAAAACACTGCAGAAATATAGTGCTCACAAACATTAGCATGATTCCAAAGAGCTGTTCAGTTCTTCCATTTTCTTGTCCCTCTTTATTTGTTCATCAACATTTGCACAAGTGCATTTTTCCTTTACATTAATTGGGAAATTGCTATTTTTCATGGGAGAAAGTCAGTCATCCTTGTGCAAAAAGCCAGCAGTAAGCCATGCATGAGCTTCCCAAGTCTATTTAGCTTAACAATCTATCACTAGAAGGCATGTTTTCTAATCTTTAATCATTCTTATGGGTCTCCTCTTCACCCTCTCCAATTTATCAACAACTTTCTTGACATAATTTTCCCCCCAGGGAGTGATACTGGATGAAACATTATCTGTAATAAGCAGTTTAAGTTTAAATACTAGGTAAGGGTTTTACTCTACTCTTGAATTTTGTGCAAACTTCCCAGTGATGGTGGCTGGAGATCAGCTGTGCATAAATTTAACACCACATTTATTTCCATTCATCCTGCCTTGCATTCATATTTTTCAAGGTCTGTAGTCACTAGGATGTGTGACTGAAATTCTGGGAAGGTTAGGAGAGTTAATTGGGCACCTAATTTCCCTAAGGCTCCTTTAAGAATCTTCACCTATAGTGATACTTGAATATTTAGATCTTAGTTATTTTTACTTCTGAGTCTTTTGGATGCTAAGTTTTCTTTAATGAGAATAATAATAAGCTTATTTACTATTGATTTTTAAAAGTTGAATTATCCTAATGGAATATGTTCTGGTGAATATTCGTATCTCTGTCAAGGATCGGGTTAATTCAATCTATTATTAGCATCTTGACTCATTCAACTTTCATAGAGCTTGACAGAATGAAAGCAGCAATTGCATAGTGAATTGTGGTCAAATGCCATAATGAAATATTTTCTGAGGCAAGATCTACACTATGAACTTACACTGGTACAACTGTGTTGCTCAGGGGTATGAAAAATCCACTCCCACTCCCCTGAGCGCAGCAGTTAGGTTGGTATAACTCCTGGTGTTGACAGCGCTATGGTGACAGGATGGCTTCTCCTGTTGACATAGCTACCGCCTCTTGTGGAGATGGATTAACTACACTGACAGGAGAACTCCTATTTTAATAGTGTCTTCACTGAAGCACTCCAGCAGTGCCACTGCACCATTGCAGTGTTTTATGTGTAGACCTGCCCCATATAAATTTATTGATGGAAGCTGCCATCGTTCACATTTATCTGACAAACTGGAGTTTAATACTACAGACAAATCTATTGACAAATAATGACAATATTAGTCAATAACCTATTTGACCAGTTAGACAAACAATTTTAGATAATGGTTCTTTCCCCCCTTTTTCAAGGTCTTTGTCTTCCTTGGTACATATGTAAAAGTGTCCCTTGTTCTCAGTTGGAGCTTGGAAAGAAGACCTTTTTAGTGTGGCTGATCAATTTTGGAATTGCTCACTATGAATACCTGAATTTCTCTAATGCATAAGCTGGTACAGCACCTAGTGCCGTGGAATCCTAGATGCTACAGCAAGACAAATAAATAATAGAGTTTTCTAGCATACTACCAACACAAAGTATCTAGTATCTAAACCATAGAAACCAAATAGCTTTGGTTCAAAGTACTTGGAGTAGGAACTACACAGAATCACATAGCACGGTTTCAGAGTAACAGCCGTGTTAGTCTGTATTCGCAAAAAGAAAAGGAGTACTTGTGGCACCTTAGAGACTAACCAATTTATTTGAGCATGAGCTTTCGTGAGCTACAGCTCACTTCATCAGATGCATACCGTGGAAACTGCAGCAGACTTTATATATACACAGAGAATATGAAACAATACCTCCTCCCACCCCACTGTCCTGCTGGTAATAGCTTATCTAAAGGAATCATCAGGTTAGGCCATTTCCAGCACAAATCCAGGTTTTCTCACCCTCCACCCCCCCACACAAATTCACTCTCCTGCTGGTGATAGCCCATCCAAAGTGACAACTCTTTACACAATGTGCATGATAATCAAGTTAGGCCATTTCCTGCACAAATCCAGGTTCTCTCACTCCCTCACCCCCCTCCAAAAACCCACCCCCATACACACACAAACTCACTCTCCTGCTGGTAATAGCTCATCCAAACTGACCACTCTCCAAGTTGAAATCCAAGTTAAACCAGAACATCTGGGGGCGGGGTAGGAAAAAACAAGAGGAAATAGGCTACCTTGCATAATGACTTAGCCACTCCCAGTCTCTATTTAAGCCTAAATTAATAGTATCCAATTTGCAAATGAATTCCAATTCAGCAGTTTCTCGCTGGAGTCTGGATTTGAAGTTTTTTTGTTTTAAGATAGCGACCTTCATGTCTGTGATTGCGTGACCAGAGAGATTGAAGTGTTCTCCGACTGGTTTATGAATGTTATAATTCTTGACATCTGATTTGTGTCCATTTATTCTTTTACGTAGAGACTGTCCAGTTTGACCAATGTACATGGCAGAGGGGCATTGCTGGCACATGATGGCATAAATCACATTGGTGGATGTGCAGGTGAACGAGCCTCTGATAGTGTGGCTGATGTTATTAGGCCCTGTGATGGTGTCCCCTGAATAGATATGTGGGCACAATTGGCAACGGGCTTTGTTGCAAGGATAAGTTCCTGGGTTAGTGGTTCTGTTGTGTGGTATGTGGTTGTTGGTGAGTATTTGCTTCAGGTTGCGGGGCTGTCTGTAGGCAAGGACTGGCCTGTCTCCCAAGATTTGTGAGAGTGTTGGGTCATCCTTTAGGATAGGTTGTAGATCCTTAATAATGCGTTGGAGGGGTTTTAGTTGGGGGCTGAAGGTGACGGCTAGTGGCGTTCTGTTATTTTCTTTGTTAGGCCTGTCCTGTAGTAGGTAACTTCTGGGAACTCTTCTGGCTCTATCAATCTGTTTCTTCACTTCCGCAGGTGGGTATTGTAGTTGTAAGAAAGCTTGACAGAGATCTTGTAGGTGTTTGTCTCTGTCTGAGGGGTTGGAGCAAATGCGGTTGTATCGCAGAGCTTGGCTGTAGACGATGGATCGTGTGGTGTGGTCAGGGTGAAAGCTGGAGGCATGCAGGTAGGAATAGCGGTCAGTAGGTTTCCGGTATAGGGTGGTGTTTATGTGACCATTGTTTATTAGCACTGTAGTGTCCAGGAAGTGGATCTCTTGTGTGGACTGGACCAGGCTGAGGTTGGTGGTGGGATGGAAATTGTTGAAATCATGGTGGAATTCCTCAAGGGCTTCTTTTCCATGGGTCCAGATGATGAAGATGTCATCAATATAGTGCAAGTAGAGTAGGGGCTTTAGGGGACGAGAGCTGAGGAAGCGTTGTTCTAAATCAGCCATAAAAATGTTGGCATACTGTGGGGCCATGCGGGTACCCATAGCAGTGCCGCTGATCTGAAGGTATACATTGTCCCCAAATGTGAAATAGTTATGGGTAAGGACAAAGTCACAAAGTTCAGCCACCAGGTTAGCCGTGACATTATCGGGGATAGTGTTCCTGACGGCTTGTAGTCCATCTTTGTGTGGAATGTTGGTGTAGAGGGCTTCTACGGCTTCTACATCCATAGTGGCCAGGATGGTGTTTTCAGGAAGATCACCGATGGATTGAAGTTTCCTCAGGAAGTCAGTGGTGTCTCGAAGGTAGCTGGGAGTGCTGGTAGCGTAGGGCCTGAGGAGGGAGTCTACATAGCCAGACAATCCTGCTGTCAGGGTGCCAATGCCTGAAATGATGGGGCGCCCAGGAGTTCCAGGTTTATGGATCTTGGGTAGTAGATAGAATATCCCAGGTCGGGGTTCCAGGGGTGTGTCTGTGCGGATTTGATCTTGTGCTTTTTCAGGAAGTTTCTTGAGCAAATGCTGTAGTTGCTTTTGGTAAGTCTCAGTGGGATCATAGGGTAATGGCTTGTAGAAACTTGTGTTGGAAAGCTGCCGAGCAGCTTCTTGTTCATATTCCGACCTATTCATGATGACAACAGCACCTCCTTTGTCAGCCTTTTTGATTATGATGTCAGAGTTGTTTCTGAGGCTGTGGATGGCATTGCGTTCCGCATGGCTGAGGTTATGGGGCAAGTGATGCTGCTTTTCCACAATTTCAGCCCGTGCACGTCGGCGGAAGCACTCTATGTAGAAGTCCAGTCTGCTGTTTCGACCTTCAGGAGGAGTCCACCTAGAATCCTTCTTTCTGTAGTGTTGGTAGGGAGACCTCTGTGGATTAGTATGTTGTTCAGAGGTATTTTGGAAATATTCCTTGAGTCGGAGACGTCGAAAATAGGATTCTAGGTCACCACAGAACTGTATCATGTTCGTGGGGGTGGAGGGGCAGAAGGAGAGGCCCCGAGATAGAACAGCTGCTTCTGCTGGGCTGAGAGTATAGTTGGATAGGTTAACAATATTGCTAGGTGGGTTGAGGGAACCATTGCTGTGGCCCCTTGTAGCATGTAGTAGTTTAGAAAGTTTATGGACACAAATCAGATGTCAAGAATTATAACATTCATAAACCAGTCGGAGAACACTTCAATCTCTCTGGTCACGCAATCACAGACATGAAGGTCGCTATCTTAAAACAAAAAAACTTCAAATCCAGACTCCAGCGAGAAACTGCTGAATTGGAATTCATTTGCAAATTGGATACTATTAATTTAGGCTTAAATAGAGACTGGGAGTGGCTAAGTCATTATGCAAGGTAGCCTATTTCCTCTTGTTTTTTCCTACCCCCCCCCCCGATGTTCTGGTTTAACTTGGATTTAAACTTGGAGAGTGGTCAGTTTGGATGAGCTATTACCAGCAGGAGAGTGAGTCTGTGTGTGTATGGGGGTGGGTTTTTGGAGGGGGGTGAGGAAGTGAGAGAACCTGGATTTGTGCAGGAAATGGCCTAACTTGATTATCATGCACATTGTGTAAAGAGTTGTCACTTTGGATGGGCTATCACCAGCAGGAGAGTGAATTTGTGTGGGGGGGTGGAGGGTGAGAAAACCTGGAAATGGCCTAACCTGATGATTCCTTTAGATAAGCTATTACCAGCAGGACAGTGGGGTGGGAGGAGGTATTGTTTCATATTCTCTGTGTATATATAAAGTCTGCTGCAGTTTCCACGGTATGCATCTGATGAAGTGAGCTGTAGCTCACGAAAGCTCATGCTCAAATAAATTGGTTAGTCTCTAAGGTGCCACAAGTACTCCTTTTCTTATAGCATGGTTTGTAATCTCCAAAAAAAGATTAGCTTTAGTTCAAAGGGATTACAAAGTCTGTAGCACTTTCAGCCTTGCTTTTCAATACAAGAGGTTGGATCTTTCCTCTGATCTTTTTTTTTTGTCCTGTTTTTTTTTTCCATTGAGAACTTGGGCTGTACCCATTCTCAGTCAGCCTCTACAAGCCTCTAAATGTAGGAAGCCACAAAGGTCACAGGCTGCTTTGATAGGAGCTTGAAAGTGCTATGTAATATTAATTTTTAGCTTGCCCCACTTCCCAATGGTGGAGTCATGGGCTTTGCCCAACTCAGTTGCCATGTATGGCAAATAGATTCATCAGGGAACTGACATCAGGGATCAATCAGGAAGGACATTTTTAAAGAGGCCCTGAAATCCAACACTGATATTAACCTGACTTAGAGTTCCATTATGGAAGTTAATGGAGTCCATCATGCTAAAGATTTGCTCCCATTGTCTCATCAAGAATATAAATTCAGGGGACCAAAATGATGACTGGTGACCCCAGAGGATAGCTGTGATGCCAAACTGCTTGGAGATCCCCGTTGAAATGTTACTTTAAAAAAACAAAAAAAAAACCACACCCCGGAGAACATG
Organism: Eretmochelys imbricata; assembly: GCF_965152235.1. Taxonomy (NCBI): domain Eukaryota; kingdom Metazoa; phylum Chordata; order Testudines; family Cheloniidae; genus Eretmochelys; species Eretmochelys imbricata. The sequence goes on along the minus strand of NC_135573.1, from coordinate 123,288,890 downwards.
GTGGGAAGATGTGTTGTGAGGATCGGGGCTTATTTTTGGCAAACGAATTTTGCTAAAGCAACTAAAGAATCACAGAGAAAGCAAATAGCCCAATAGACAAAACCACAAAGGGATTGGAGGGGAAAACTGGATATTCAGGGAAATTTTTTTGGTGCCTTTGAAAGAAAAAATAGTTTCCACTCCACCCTAGTTCTATATTGAATTAAACACCTGAAATGTCCTTAGGACATAGGGGCGCGATCTCAGATCCCGAGGGGCATCCATGGGAGGGACTAGATGGAGCAAAGCATCCTTATAGAAACTTCCATATTGGGCCTTACAGCTTATCTTGCTGCTCTCCTTGTTGCTGTGCCATGCTTTGAGATGAATGTTCTGCACGTTGGCCCTTTTGAAGCCATCATTTCACGTATGGCATGGGATTCCACTGAGTATAAGGAGATCCACACATGAAATGAATAGCAAGTCAGCCACATGACAAGTGGTAAGTGCGGTCCGTTTCACTGTAAGGATGATGTTCATCGCACTGAATCCCCTTTCACAGTCAGCATTGCTTGCAGCAAGGGTGTCCACTGCAAGGACAAGTTAGTCTTCCAAGAATGTTTTTTCCTTCAGAAGCCTTGAATTCCACAAAACCCAATTGTGTTTCCTGTTGATTGATTCTCAGTTGATCAGCCAATGCTCTTATTTCCTTTTCCCCAATGTGGGGATTCTCTTGCTATTTTTCAGGCTTCAAAACTGACAAATTGCTAATTAAGTTCTTATAATTGGAAGCTCTTTCTTCGCGTGTGCTTTGATCGGCTTTGTCTGAGGCAGTTGTGAATAGTTTTGTCCTCATGTGGTCAACAACTGCTTGAATTAATTGAGACTAGTTGGTTACTGGGGCTTTGTCCAGCACCATTTAATTTGTGGTTTTGAACATCTTGGATTGTTCAGCCTTCTGAGCTTCTTCAGAGTGAACTCCTGTGTCTGTTTTTAGACTTTTGATTCTCTTGATGTATATTTTCATTAGGTTGTCTGCTTTTGGAATGGTCATGTCTCATTCTTATAACATCTCAGACAAGTTCTTCAGTTCTGTCAGCACATCCAGCATTAAATAAAGATTTCTGATTAAATTTACAGAACACAGCTTTGAGTGTAGTCCTTGAAATTTAATACATTTGCTTCCGACTCTTGACCAGTCTTGTGAGGCCACCTCGAAGTGTTTTGCCGAAGCAGGGTATGTTTGCCACACTGCACTGACTGCTCTCCATTTTGATGCCACCCACCTTAAATTGAACACTTTGCCAATTTTTTGGAAGTGCAATGTGTAATTCATTGGCATGAGCATTTAGTTCATGGGTTTTTTGGTGATTGACTATACAAGGAATATAATTAATCCAAAAAAGCCTTAAAGTCATTTGTACCTCTGGTGATTTCTAAATCTTCATCAACAGCAGTTCCAGTCTATAGTTGAGGCAATACCATAATATCACATTGGAAAGCTACTACAAATGGACTTTCCAGACACCAGCTTTGACTCCTAACATCACATTTTTGCCGTCACTACAAAAGCTGATCAACACTTCCAATAATAACAGGTTTCAGAGTAACAGCCGTGTTAGTCTGTATTCACAAAAAGAAAAGGAGTACTTGTGGCACCTTAGTTACTGGTTAGTCTCTAAGGTGCCACAAGTACTCCTTTTCTTTCTACTTCCAATAATAGTGTTCTTTAGTGAACCCACAATGCAGCAAGCATTTTAAAGTTTCCCCTTTAATGGCTGCTGCTGTTGCGCTTTGCAGCTCAATCAAGTCCAGAAGAAATGTAAATGGCCTCATAATTCCATCTGTACTGGCTTTCAAAAAAAATGAGTGGAGTTTCCAGCAAGAGTAGTCGATTCGTCGACAAGTACTGTAATTTTTGACTTACTGTCGAGAATTTTTTCATTTCAGTGGCTATATGATTATGTCTCCTCAAACTGTTCTACTATGCATCAAATGCCACATTTCAATTCCATTGATTTGCTATAGATCAATGAGGCTCTCATGGTCACTGAGTGGTCAATTTGTTTCGGCAATTAATAGGTTGTTTGGAATACATGAGCAGTAGTTTCAAATGCTGCTGCTTCACTTTTAGCGTTCAGATTAAGGAGATTCTTTTTTAGCCATCGCTTGAATTTTTTCAGCCTCCATGTGAGCTGCAGATTTCTTATGTTCATTTATTTTTTGCAAAGGGAGGACAGCTCTGTCTCTTTATTCTTTCTATATGAGGATATTTCACAAGAGGCCCAGTTTGGAGAGATGTTAACCCCTCTTGCAGAATGCAGCTTCAATTCTGAAACATCATGACATACTGTGGATCCAAGTTTACCGCCTGAAGCAAAAAGCCAGTAGTTTTTCTCTTTGAACTCCTCAAACTGCATTTTTGACCACGCAGCAGGGTATGGTGGTAGAGTATCAGTTTTCTTATCTGGCAATTCAGCAGTTTCATTTGTCTCCTCTCTTTGTGGTGCCTGCCGCTCACCACATGACAAAGGTATAAAAGTGCCAGTCCTTTTCCCTGTGGACAACAGATTTCAGCTTCTTCATTTGTTGCTGTTTTTTGATTGACATTTCCTCACTTTTACATTAAACAGACCCGTTAGGGTCTGTTGAACGTGTATCTTCTTAGGCGGCATTCCCCCTACCACTTACCGTCCTCCTACTGTTAATTGCGTGCCTGACAAGACTTGACCAATAAGAAGCAAGCAAGCAAGCACGGTTACCATGTGGCGGTATGGCACTCAAAAGCTAATGTTTGGAACAACCATGTGAACATCTTCCTGTGAAAACAAAATCTTGTCTTGCTTGACAGTCTAGATCTATCTCACTGATCCATGTATGTTCTAAATGTATATGTACAGTATGGCTGGATCTCTCAAAGAAGATAGCTTTTTCACTGTAGGACCAAGAGCCCCCTCGGGCAGGACACCATTAAGCAGCACCCAACAACCCAAAAACTGGGCGCCCACAGACACACCCAGCCAGGCCTTGCCTCTTGCAGAAGTTTCCAAGGTGTTAGCTGTGGAAACACCGTCTTCCCCATCCCCCCACCCTTCAAAAGGGTGTCAGCGCCCTCTCTACTCCAGAGTCCCAGGTTGTGTGCCGGGAGAATGCTGCTGGCTGTTGGAGTGGGTGGCCGTTTGCTTGCACAAGGACAGTAAATGTCAGTAATACTGTATGTATGTGTATGAACGTGTCACAAACAATGCATCTGCAGCCTGCCGCTGACCAGCAGCGACCCCAGCAACCGGCCCTCACGGGCTACTGCCTGCAGAGAGCCAGCAGGTGTTGCTGTGCCTGGCGCTGGGCTGAGTCCACCAAGGAGTAAGTAACTGAGGCAAAAACCACAGCCAGCCGGCCAGCCAGCCAGCCGGGGGAGAGGGGCAAGGAGTTGTGCTGCGCCATGCCCACCAGTGCCCTGCCTGCCCTAGACCCTCCCTATTTCCTAGCAAGTTAACCGATCAAGGGCGCAGCGGGCACACCAATGGGTGGCTACAGTAGGGTGAAGGAGAAGTGAATGAAGGACAACTAGAATAGCCTTCATGAAATATACAGGATACTTAGAGAAAATTTTGTCAATTTCAGCCTTGCAATTTGCAGGACACTGAAACAAAACAAGTAGAGATCTGAGATCGTGCCCCTATGTCCTAAAGACATTTCAGATGCTTAATTCAACAGAGAACTAGGGTGGAGTGGAAACTAATTTTTTCTTTCAAAGGCGGCACAATAATTTCCCTGAATATCCAGTTTTCCCCTCCGATCCTTTTGTGGTTTTGTCTATCGGGCTATTTGCTTTCTCTGTGATTCTTTAGTTGCTTTAGCAAAATTTGTTTGCCAAAAATAAGCCCCGATCCTCACAACACATCTTCCCACCATGTTCTCTGGGGTTCTGATTCCAATTTGTATATTATACTATTGGATCCCCTCATCCAGGGCAAAAAAGAACTGCCCCTTTGTCACACCAACAACTGTGAAACAAACAAGGATACTGGAAATGGCCCGTAATCCTGTGGGTTGAACCGCGGAGGGAGCAGCTGAGTTTAAGCTGTTATGCAGGTGCTGTGGGCAGGCTTCTCCCTCAGCCAGTCCCCCTCTTCCCCACCACAAGCTGGAGAGGAGCCGCTGCCAGTGTTGAGTGCGAGGCGGGGGTAAAGTGTGGAGCCTAGCTGCCTTATGCAGCCTGGCCGTACCGGGAGGAGGAAGGAGAGAGAAAAATGTAACTGAGTTTTCACTGTCCAGGCTTTTATTAGCTCTGAGTTTAAGCTGTTATGCAGCCAAAAGAGGTGAAAGTAAGCCAGTACTGAATGCTTGGGCCACTTTCTTACCAGTACGCCGTACCGGCTTACTTTCACCCCCATCTGTGTATAGGAACTGATCGTTGTCAAGGGTGGAAAAACAGGTTTCCTGTGAGACAAATGTTTTTATATAGTTGGTTATTTACATGTAAATTGAGTTTTCTATAGTTTAGTGGGTCTTCTCTCACTAGGGTGACCAAAGAGCAAGTGTGAAAAATCGGGACGGGGGTGGGAGGTAATAGGAGCCTATATAAGAAAAAGACCCCAAAATTGGGACTGTCCCTATCAAATCAGGACATCTGGTCACCCTACCTCTCACCAGTCTGAACTGGATGCTATGTGACAACTTGAGAGCGAGTGAGAGAGAAAAGTAATAGAGGTTTACTGGAATATATTTGGGGGTCAAAGAGGACACCCTAGCATCCTTCACCTAGGAAATAAATGGACAGCAAGTTTAATGAAAAATGGATCTCAGCTAGGCTTGACTGAACATGCTGGAGAGAAGTTTGGATGAAATAAACTTCTTTAGACAGGAGGATAAATGGTTAGTTAAGTTTAGTCTCTAGAAAGCACGTTATGACTGTGTTGTATTTGATCTTTTTGTTTCCGTATTCTTATTCACTATCACTGGGAACTCTGCTTTGACAACCTTATTCTTGTTTTCACTATAAGTATATCTGAGTGCTGTGGTGCTAAGCAAAGATTGAGGTGAATCTCACAAGCTGGTGTGTACTGTTTGCTTTGGGAATCACAGGTCTCATAATTCTGAGTGTTCAGTGGATAAAGGCCTGGACGCTACAGGGAATGCTTGGTGTGTTCAGGGCGTGGTGTGTGCCTATCACTACCTGTGGAGGCCTGGAAGTTAGTGTTTGTGCTGCCAGAGGCTAGGGAGCCAGCTGCAGCAAGTCACTCTCCTAACACCACATGGCGCATTGCTGATCCAGACAAGAACTGCCTTATTGATTCTACTTCCTGATAGGTGGAGAGGCAGAACTAAGCTACTATTTGAAACAAGCAGTAGCCAGAGCTTATTGGCTATTCAACGTGTTCCACCCCATGGCTGCACTTGAGCCTACTTCCTGGTCCCATCCAGCCCATGTCTTCTCCTACTCCTGCCCAGCCTTCTCTTATGTCCACTCCAGTTTCTGCCCTTCTCCATCCTTGACGCTCCGGCTCTGACCTCCAACTCTGCTTCCTGACCATGTTTCTGGTTCACACCCTGGCTCTGACGTTCAGCTTCTGATCCTTGGTTCTGACCCTCATTTCTGCTCATGACCAGGTGTCTACTGGCCCTGATTCCTGTCTCTGGTTTGCCTCTGCTCTAATCTCTAGGTAGGTCACTCCCACGCCTCTGACCATTAGGCATAACCACCCTCCTCCCAGTCTTAATCCTGGCAGTTTGATCCACAGCAGGCACAGACACAAATTCCTCCCACTAATGGTAGGTGGTGGTGAATTGCCTCACAACCCATGGTAACTCTGGGAAGTGTCAGACCTACACAGCTACTCTCTGGTAAGGAGGTAGGAGGGCCCCAGCAGTTTTTTCTGTCTCACATCATGTTGATTCAGTGCTGATTCAGATATGTGTCACTTATTTAATCATCAGAAACTCCTGCTATAGCACCTGATACTAGATAATGTGACAGGGTCGGGCCAGATGGCTACAGGAGAGTAATAGAAGGCAGATATATTAGCCCCAGGTTAAGTAGATCCCTTTTCCCTGGGAAAGGTAACAGGGAAGTTTCCAGAACAATCAGGAACCTTCTGGAGACAAGACAGACAGGCTGATTGACTGCAAGTATTCTAATCAAGAAGCTGCTAGAATCAATTACGGCAGGCTAATCAGGGCACCTGGGTTTAAAAAGGAGCTCACTTCAGTTTGTGGTGCGCATGCAAGGAGCTGGGAGCAAGAGGTGCTAGGAGCGGAGAGTGAAAATGCGGACTGTTGGAGGACTGAGGAGTACAAGCATTATCAGACACCAGGAGGAAGGTCCTATGGTGAGGATAAAGAAGGTGTTGGGAGGAGGCCATGGGGAAGTAACCCAGGGAGTTGTAGCTGTTGCACAGCTGTTCCAGGAGGCACTCTAGACAGCTGCATTCCACAGGGCCCTGGGCTGGAACCCGGAGTAGAGGGCGGGCCCGGGTTCCTCCCAAACCTCTCAACTCCTAGTCAGACACAGGAGGAGTTGACCTGGACTGTGGGTTCATGAAAATGGCCAAACTGAGGGCGGCCGTGAAGTTCCAAGGCAAGCAAATCCGCCAATAAGCGCAAGACCCACCAAGGTAGAGGAGGAACTTTGTCACAATAGGAAAAAAACATTATTTTTTTCCTGAAGCAGTCCAACCAGTGATATGTTAGAGCACAGCTTGTGGTGGTCTGACTGCAGACCTTTAGTTTTCAGTATGAATCATTCTCCGATAGAAAACCAGCCTTATCCTTTTTTGTCTTTCAGTGAATTTTGCTGCCTACCTTCTCAGAACCTTGAGATTATTTTTGCTATTAGCTGAAAGGCCATGCTGTCAGAACTACTTGGCTCAACTGCCTCAGTCTTTGCAATCTCCCTCTACAACAATGAAGCTGTTGCATGTGAATTCATTGGTAGCTGGTTGAGTTCCCTCTGAGACCAACCGTGGTCTAGGACTCTTGGCATAGATATGTGCCTTACTGTGGCTAAAAGCCCATGCTGTCACACAGGTGTAATTCATAAATGACTGACTGCTTAAAAATTGGATAGCAATAGATCATGAATCCTAGTGACGATTCAATCTGATAAGAGATTATGAACAAAAAGAGATCTCAGCCATGCTTGTAGCTGTTCCCATCATTTCGCACTGACTCTCTTCAGAGTAACATACACACTGACAATCCTGGAATCTTACTATTATATAGAGCAGTGGTTCCCAGACTTGTTCCACCACTTGTTCAGGGAAAGCCCCTAGTGGGCCGCGCCGGTTTGTTTACCTGCCGCGTCCACAGGTTTGGCCGATCACGGCTCCCAGTGGCCGCGGTTCGCTGCTCCAGGCCACTGGGAGCTGCGATCAGCCGAACCTGCAGACGCAGCAGGTAAACAAACCGGCCTGGCCCACCAGTGGCTTTTCCTGCACAAGCGGCGGAACAAGTTTGGGAACCACTGGTATAGACTATTGCACAGTAAAACTAACAGGGGAAAACTTAGCACACAAGATTTCTTATCACATACATTTCTAACACAGTTGTTTCAGCAATAAGGTTACGTTTTGTCTAGCTTTAATTGGTTACAGTGAATTTAGCTTTAAACAAATTCTGAAAGGCAAAAGCTTGGGCAATTCCGTAGAAAAAGTGATCTCATTTACCTCCTTAAATAATGCTTTTCTTTCTCACCGCTAGGTAATTGACTTTAAATGAGCTGCCCAATCCCAGCAATTCATCAGCCTACCTTACTTTCTCCACAAACCAAATGTCTAACGGTAATCAAGAAGCCATTATTAAATTTCTTCAAGAGTTTACTTATTCTAGAGCTCTTTACCTTAAATGGTTCATTTGTCACAAGCTTCCCATTCTTTTGCTATTAACAAAGGAAATGTGTTGCTCTCTCATGTTTTTGGGTGGATTGTATTACAACTCACACAACGACCTAAACTTCCCTACCATGGCAGAGTATGCTATGGTTAATCCATTTGACTAGAATGCAGAAACTCAGCTTTAATTCCCAACTCTGCCGCAGACTTCCTGTGTGACCTTGGATAAGTCAATCATCCATGACTCAAGTATTTTCAGGAAGTCTAATACTTCCTTTCTCCCACCCTTTATCTGTCTTGGCTATTTAGATGGTAAGCTCTTTGGAGCAGTGACTGTATGCACAACATCTAACACCATAGGGCACTGGTCTCAATTGGGGCATCTAGCTCAACTATCATACTACCTGAATCCTGGCAGGTAGGGAGGCCTGCAGAGTGCCACAATTACTGTATTCTCTAGCATGCCTCCCGATAAGAGAAATGGAGCGTGAACTATATCCATGCTTCCACAATAGTGGAAATAGTAAGAAAATGAGGGGAGAAATTTATTCCATCTCTTTCCATGAAATAGGAAGCACAGCATCTATGCCACAGCCAGTTTGTCCCAACTTCCACAGGAATCTACCAAGCCAACGTCCCAGGATTCTGAAGCTATCTCCCCCTGGGACGTTTGTATATAATTCTGCCTTTAGTGAGGAATTTGGCCATGGATTTTTTTTGTTTCAATTCACAACAAATATTATCAGCTCCCTGAAAAACTGTAAATATGAAATACCACATACGTGAAGGTGACAAAATGATTCAGCAGTTCTGCTCTTCATATTCTCTGGAGCTGTTAAATGTCTGAAAACAAAATTCTCCTCATAACATATAGCTTTGCATTTTTAGCTTTCTGGATTCATAACACCATCAATCCTCCTGCAGGCATTCTTTTCCTCTCTAAATATTACTTTCCCCTTTTCGTTCTGGGGATAGGCTGTTTCTGACTGTCAACTGAAAGCATGCTAAATTCCATGCAGTTTAAAATCTGCTGCTTCTCCTTTTTGATGTACCTTTAATTATAGGGTTAAGTACAATTCTTCAAGTTTATAGCACAAAAGTGCACACTGACTGACAACTCTACTCCCACTCAATCTGTGAAGAAGGCCAAATTGCATTTTTAATTATATTCGGTGGACTAGAGCTACAACATGGAAATGTACTACTTTGATAAAGAAAATGTAACTGTACTACAGAGGAATATTTATCTTCTGATTCTGCAGTGAGAATTAGTGGTTAACCGATCTCTTTATTGAGGTAAGGGCTCAGCAGGGATACCAATTCATTTCAATCAGTGGTAAATGGTTAGCTCCAAACATAAGAGAAAGTAGTTAGCTACTAGCTATATACAAAATCAAACTCCTTATAAAATAGACTACCAGCCAGAGCACAAATAAAGGTCAAGTGTGAACAAACAACTCTGGTAGGAAAGGATTAATGCCAGCCTCCAACCCAGAAGCATATGGAGAACATAATGAAAAAAACATAAAAGTCAAGGCTTAATTCCAATGTTTGCACAAAAAAGTGTAATTGGAAGCTCAGGACATTTAACATAGGGCCAATTTCATAAATTAGGGAAGGGCAAGTTATGGTACCATCACTGCTTGACTTCTCCAGGGATTTCCGTATAAGGGAGTCAAACTTTGAACACAGGGGTAAGCTTTTCAAAAGCTGTTCAGTGATCTAAGAGTCTAGGTCCCATTGAAAGTCAAATGGGAATTAGAATCCTAGGGGCCATACCTTAAAAGTGGGCATGGCAGAATTCAGTTTTTTAAATTTGCAGATCTGTTTTTACACAATTGCACAAAAATAGAAGTTTTAAGCATTTATTTTCTATTCTGTAGAGTTGTGGAAAATTTTTGTGAGGTCTGACAATTTATTTATTTAACCACAACGCCTACTGTCATTAAAGTGTTATCACCATTCAGAGACACATTGTCAACGTTGCATCAAAACATACAATGTAAACATCTTTTAATTAAACTCTTAAGTTCTCCAGCAGCATCTTTCTTTGCCTCTCTGTACATTTCAATTATTATTGATGGAAATATTTGTGTGTGGATAGAAAAATCTAATCCTTCCAAACCTATTTAAAAGATAATTAGGTGTTTACAACAGTGCCTAAGTCCCACTGAAATCAATGGAAGTTAGGCACCTAGGTACCCATCTGCATCTTTAGGTGTCTAATATCTTTAAAAATATGGCCCTTAGCAGACTGTGATTTTTAAAAAAATTTACCCTATTGCTCCATAAAAGTCCTTCTATGATGGCTTTGTGCGCTGTTGAATCAGCACATTTCCCAGGTACCCTTTGGAAAAATCTAGTCCCAGGTTCAGCCATTTGGAAGCGTGTTGCATCTGTTACTTGTGTGTGCATGTTAGTATGGCAGATCCCTCCACAGTTCACCATCAAATCTGTAATGCCCATACATTCAAAATTCTCGGTCTTCCTGCCTCACAACCAGTTTTAACTCACAACACTTCTAATCAAACTATACAAAGCACAAGATCCCATTTGCTCTAGAATATCCCTGCACCAGCCTTAAGTTATAGGTTAATTACATACCTAAGAGTATTGCACATATGTGATAAATAAAGGGGAAGGGGTAGCTCTCTGTTATGGACACCCAGCCATCCAGTTAGCTATAAAATCCCTCTTAGTAGCTGTTCTCTACTTGCTTTACCTGTAAAGGATTAAAAAGGCTCACTGCTATGCATAGATAAAAGGAAATGAGTGGGCACCTGATCAAAAGAGCCAATGGAAGGCTAGAACTTTTTAAAATTGAGAAAAAACTTCCCCTTTGTCTGTCTGGTTGGTCTCTCGGGGAGAGGGGGACAGAACAGTGATGTTGTAAGAAGCTTTGAGCCAGGTATGAAAAATGATCTGTATCAAACTACTCATTTGAAACCCCAGATATATAAGTAGATCAGGAAATCTCGAGGAAGACACGATTAGGTTTATCTCTTTTATTTCTTTGTGGCTTGTGGATTTCTCTGTGCTAAACCCAGGTGCTTTTGTTTTGCTTGTAACCTTTAAGCTGGACCTCAAGAAAGCTATTCTTGTATTTGCTCTTTTTAAATCTAGCAATAGCCTGAGATTTCAGATGTATTTTCTTCCTTTTTTAATAAAATTTACCTTTTTTAAGAACAGGATTGGAGTTCTGGGTCTTAAGAGGTTTGTGCACATTTTTTTTTTATTAGCTGGTGGCAACAGCTGATTTCCTTTGGTTTTTCTCTCTCAGCTCTTCCCCAGATGGGGTGGGTGAAAGGGCCTGAGGGTACCCCACAGGAAGGAATTCCCAAGTGCACCTTCCTGGATTCTCAAAGGGGTTTTTCATTTGGGTGGTGGCAGCATCTACCCATTCAAGGTCAGAGAAAAGCTGTAACCTTGGGAGTTTAATACAAGCCTGGAGTGGCCAGTATTCATTTTCAGAGTCCTCGCGGGGCCCCCACCTTCTTCACTCAAAGTGCCAGAGTGGGGATTTAGCCTTGATAACATATATTAACTAATTTTCACAACACATCTTATAGAGTAATGTTCTATTTAAGGCCTAAATGTTAATATATTATCTTTGCATTGTCTTTTGCTTTGTCACCAAATTCTGAATCCATTGAAATCAATGGTAAACTCCCATTAACTTCAGTAGGACCAGAATTTAGTCCATATACTACAGGGTGTTAACTTCCATAGGAAAAAAAGGAATCTACCAGCTGATCAGATTTGAGGCGGGGGGGAGAGGAAGGGGTTTGTGGGATTTATAAAAGTATGAAATTTGCCAGAGACATAAGGCATGATCTAACAAAGATTTTCAGATATGGGGCCATTGCCAACTTATGGCATATTGGCTATGGCAGCCATTGTAAATTCTGAATGATTATGGTATTTATTAAACCATTCTAGTGTATTTTTTGTACATTTATTCCTATTGTCTTAGGCGTCCTAAAAACTAAAGCTGTGAATTGTGATGGCTTGACATCATACAAAAATATTAAGAATTGACATGCTCTGTAGTGTCACCAGGGAATATTTACTTAAAATATTAATGATAGAAAAATAACACCATAAGGACATCAAGTTACATTTTTATTTCCTAGCAATATCCTGTTATGCATAGATAAGTCTGAAATGTTATGTCTCAAAGAATGAAAAGGCAGCTTACATAAACATGCAGCCTAAAATGAATTAAATATGAAAGTTTTTCTGTGTTCAGTAAAAAGTGAAAAAAGAAACATACTTCTGATGGTATATCAATTTTCACTGTAGAAGACCTCTATGAAGCTTCAACCCTCAGTACTGATAGTCAAGTCTGCAAATGTGCACTTCAGCCACAAGGCCCACGTTTGCTCAAAAAACTAAGTGCAGGGGATTTAGTAGCCAAAGAGGCCACGTATCATGCAAGATGTTTGTCTCTTTGCAACAAAGTCAGGGATAAGAAAACAGAGAAAAACAATGCAGAGATGATGTTAACATGGGATTGCCTTAGCTGAACTGGTAGCATGCACTGAAGAGACAAGACTGAAGACATGGCTCCAGTCTTTACATTAGAACATGTCTATACAGCTGGGGTTGATACAGGCTAGATGCTTTCCCAACCTTGAACTAGAATCCCTTTTCATACATTTCAGATCTCCAAGCACATAAAGAATGACACAAATTGCTGCTTGCCTTCAATCAGGATATTGAACATGACCTCCAAGAAGCATGTGAGGAAGACTGTGATGAAGAAGCACGTTATCTGTTCCAACCAGCAAAAATGGGACATGTTTCAAATGAGAACAGCTTAAAGAATCTGTGTTTGAATCACTGTTGGCACTGATGTCCATGATATTGGATGATCCAAACATTAAAACCCAGTTTCCATTAATCCAGCTACCCTTACTTTTGGTCATAACTATTGCAATACATCAGCAACATCACTCATCATGAAGGAACAGAAAGTTTGTACCACAACAATGCTAGAGAACTGCCTTTACCAATCTATGTTGGTTTGGCACTTCATGCACAGACATGAAAAAATGAGCCAGTATGTACAGTAATTCCTCGTTTAATGTTGTAGTTATGTTCCTAAAAAATACTGAAGCAAAATGATGTTAAGTGAATCCAATTTCCCCATAAGAATTAATATAAAGAGGGGGGTTAGGTGAATTTTTTTCACAAAACAAAAGGCATTGTATGTACAGTATAAGTTTTAAACAAGTTAATACTGTACATAGCAATGATGATTGTGAAGCTTGGTTGAGGTGGTGGAGTCAGAGGGTGGAAGAGGGTGGGATATTTCCCAGGGAATGCCTTACTGCTAAATGAGGAACTAGCACACGGTTGAGCCCTCAAGGGTTAACACATTGTTAATGTAACCTCACATTCTACAAGGAAGCACGAATGGAGGGAGGAGGCACAACAGACGCATGGCAGTGGCTGCAAACATTCCCTGAGGAAACTGAACATGCTGATGAACCCACGCTATCCCACTGAAGCGCACCACTCCCTCCACTTTCCAAAGTGCCGGGGATGTAAGTGTGTGAGCGACAGACACACACCGTGTGTGTGTGTGTGAGAGAGAGAGAGACAGAGATGTGCATTGCCCCTTTAAGCATGCTGACCCCACTCTAAATACACTGCCATTTTAAGTAGATCAGCAAGTTGAGACAGCAGCTGCTGCCAGCAAGCTCCTTCCATCCTGAGCCCTGTTGTGTCTTCCCACCCCACCGCCACTCTGTAGATGGAATACAGGATCGGGAAGGAGGGGGACACCCTGGCATCAAGCACAGCAAGCAGGAGGCTCCTGGGAACAGCTCCAAAGCAGAGGGCAGGAGCAGCGCATGGCAGTGAGGGGAGAGACACCTGAACTGCCCGGCAATTGATAGCCTGCTGAGTGGCTGCTGCACAGGGAACTTAGGGGAGCTGATGGGGGGCTGCCGGTCCACCCTGGTTCCAAGCCCCCACCAGCTAGCTACAACGGGCTGCTCTTCCTGCAAGCAGTGGACAAAGCAGGTGGCTGCTAAACAACTTTATAAGGGAGCACTGCGCAACTTTAAATGAGCATGTTCTCCCATAGATCAGCAACATAACAACGTTAACCGGGCTGACATTAAGTGAGGAATTACTGTACCTTCTTTAAACTTGGGTTGTCCATCTCTACCATCATGGCAAACAGTTTCGAGGATGAGAATGTACTTTTTCCTTTTAAAACATCATGGTGGTCTGTTCACTACTGAAGCTATAAGCAATGTTGTCCACAGCAACAGACTCCTTTCAAGAACTGGGATATCAGCATCCAAGTACTGAAGTGGAGGAAGTTCTCAATGGTATTGCCACCCCGGACTGTGAGACTGCAGCATCAATGAACAGGACTATATCATCATTTCCTGAGTCTTACACACTTGTCCCTCCGTTGATCCTTAATGCTCCCATCCCTGCCACAACTGGTGAAATCAAGGCTGACTGCCAACTGATTACCCAAGGCCTGCAAGAAGAATGCAGGTGGCTTTAAAAGTACGGCAAGCAGCAAGTCTGGATACCTTCACTGGAGATTGATGTTTCCTGGGCAGCTTACCATGGTAGCAAACATCCAGGGCTAGACTTTGCCCCAGCCATCACTGCACTTCTTGCCCTCTCTCCAGATTCAAGTCTGTGGCAATGATTTGTCACACCATGGATCTGATAAGGAATGTTGTACAACACCTAAATCCTTCCAAAGTGCCAGTGATCACTGTGGATCAGCCCCTTTTCACCATAACCAAACAGATACAGTGGAGTTGGCTTGGTGGGTACGGAGAGGACAAATATGTCAGAATGCTGGGTGGTCTTCATCTGGAAATGGCAAGTCTAAAGCTGATGGAGATTGACTAGCTGATAGTGAATGGACAGAAGCCCTTTTTGAGGCCCAAATAGCTTCCCAAGGCACAGCTGATTCCCTCCAAGTGTCCTATGTCACATGTACTAGGCATGTACTTTGCTCTCTACATCACATGCCTTGGAAAGCTGTTACCTAATGCAAAGAACCAGGGTCATACTAATTATGCTTTTTGGGTGCCTGTTCACTTCTGGGATATAGTAAGTCTTCTGATAGTGCATCCAGACACAGCTAGAAAGCCCCTAAAGGGAAACTTCACTGTGTTTTCTCTGTAATCGCACTTGACCAAGATCATGAGCAAAATAATGCCATAATCAATGGGATGGTGGAGCTGTTAGTCTAACTCAAAGTCCAGAGGCTCTTCGGTGTTGGGTGATAGTGGGACCAGAAGTGTCCCGGTTGATAGGAGAATTTGAAGCCACAGCAGACAAAGGAACCACCCAAAAAGGGACTAACACAAAGCACCATGAGTAGGCTTCTACTCATGGTGAAAAGGGTCCCTGCTGCTTTTGCACAACATGTCAAGGCATTTGTTGAGGTCGGATGTGGACAAACTTCCCTTGGAAGAGAATGTTGACTTAGTTAAAAGGGACTTCAAGACATTGTAAACCCTGCTGCAATTGTTGGTCTTAAGGAGATTGAGAAAATTGAGCAGCAGCAATACACCACATTTGTAACAGATTGCAAAACGAAACTAAGCCATTAACAGAGCCTATCAAGTATAGTAAACTCCCATTGTTCAGCAGACCACCTAAAAGAGAGATCTCCAAGACCAACTTGCAGCTCCCTCTTCTCAAAGCTTGCTAAACATGGGATGGCAACTTTTTCTTTCAACATGAGAATCGGGCATGTCCTCCTTCATTGTTGCAGATTGGAAAACTACACCTTGCCAAGAAATCTGGCCTTATGGCTATGTTCAACTGAAAGACAGTGCTCCAGCAATTGATGCAATAATTTTTGATGGGACAGTTCTCATAAACATGTTGAAACCAGTTGCTAGCAATGCATTTGACTATGCCATTGAAAGCTTTTACATTTTATAGCTCAAGACATATCTGCAGTGTTGTAGTTGGGATGTTTACATTGCCCAGAGTTTCAAGGCCCAGACCAGAAGCAACAAAAGACAGGGAGTCAAGAGGAGTTCCAAGGCTTATATCCCTCTATCACTAAACTGGGGCACGGGGAGGGAGTGCAGATCCTGGTCGGTACTTACCTTAGGCGGCTCCCAGAAGCAGCGGGCATGTTTCCCCTCCGGCTCCTACACAGAGGCAAGGCCAGGTGGCTCTGTGTACTGCCCTGTCTGCAGGCACCTCCCCCACGGTTCCTATTGGCCAAGGTTCCTGGCCAATGGGAGCTTTGAGGGTGGCCCTTGGTGTGGGGCAGCGTGCGGAGCCCCCTGGCTGCCCCAACACGTAGGAGCCAGAAGGGGGACATGCCAGCTGCTTGCCAGGAGCCACATAGTGCAGAAGCCAGCAGGGAGTCTGCCATCCCTGCTGCACAGTGCCGCCGACCGGAGCCTTCATGATCCTTTTTTAATCAGGTGTTCCAGTAGAAAACCAGACACCTGGTCACCCTAACTTGATATATACCTTCTCATGAAATAGCTTCTTCACTTGGCCTAAACAAATCAAAGGCTTCACCAGTGTTTCATGCCTCTTACTGGTCGTTGCACTGTCTGCCTTTGCTAGAAGAGGAAAAGTCCTCATGGAAGACGTGGAAGGCATTTTGCAGAAGTGACTCCTGCTTTTGTGGATTTGTCTGCTGCACCACAATCCATGGTTCAGTCATCTATCCTCTGTTGCAATGCTTTGTGGTGGTACTGTATGGCAGGAAAAGTAGCATAAACAGTGCTGATGAGCCCTGCAAGCAGCTCTTCACACAGAAGGGCAGAGCTATGGAATTCCTCTAACAGAGTGCTTGGTGGTTCTTCTCGCAGGTCAGGTTCCCCCACCTCACTCGGGGGGTGGGGGAACCTGACCACACCCAGTTATCTACACTGGGTGGCCACAACCCAGACCCAGCTTTCCCACTCTTTGCAGGGGTGAGGGTGAGGAGGATGGAATATGACCTTTGTGGGCCTCCTTAAGTTTCTTTGGCTGGGGGATCAAAATGAAAGTCAGACCCCCACATTTTCTAAGATGGGCCCAGCAAAAGTGTATGTGTGTGGGGGGGGGTGAGTCAACAACAGCCCCAGTGCAATGTGTTTGGAGAAATTCCTCTGGCTGGGTCTCTGAGACAGGCTCAGCCTGGGTGTCTTACCCTGGGAGTCTGCTGTACTCTCATCAGGGACAGGTGAAGGTTTCATGCCTAGGAGTTCCCTCCACATCTTTGAGAGTCACTCCTGCAATCTGCTGCTTAGGGCAATCCTTCTCCACCCCCACTCCCCCCATTCTGCCTGTAGCCTCCTGCCTATCATATATGATTGACAGGGCTGCAGAGGTGGGGCTAGCCAGGCCACCTGGGCCTCGCTGGCCCCTTCTTTGTCCATGTGGGGACTAAACACCCTCCACTGACCAAAGTTGATCTGGTTCAACACAGGCGAGCTGCATACCAACCAGGACACTGCAGGTGTCAGGCCTTGATACCTGCTTCTCAGCATCCCTGACCCAAGGACTGGAGATGCGTTGAGGGCACCAATGGATAGTGGACAACCTTCCAGATAGGAAGTGATTTTTGTGAATTGCTAAGATGTGGCTGGTTTCAGAGTAACAGTCGTGTTAGTCTGTATTCGCAAGAAGAAAAGGAGTACTTGTGGCACCTTAAAGACTAACCAATTTATTTGAGCATAAGCTTTCGTGAGCTGCAGTATGCATCCGATGAAGTGAGCTGTAGCTCAGGAAAGCTTATACTCAAATAAATTGGTTAGTCTCTAAGGTGCCACAAGTCCTCCTTTTCTTTTTAAGATGTGGCTGCGGATCAAGGGGACGGGAAAGCACAATTGTGTTAATGCAGCACTGAGTTGTACTGCTCAATACCATTGGGGTAGGGAATGTGATGTTTCAATATATTGACTGTGAAAGACTTCTTTGCTTCTTAATTTGTTTTAGGCTGTATGTTTATGAAAGCCGCCTTTTCAATCTTTTTCAGACACAGCAATATCCTGTTACACATAGATCAACCTGAAATATTGTGATTAGCAAAAAGAAACGTTCATGAACAGAAACCTGTAAACATATTGTGGTGGTCTTCTATATAACAAATATTTTAGTAAATATTCCCTGGTGAAACATGACAGAAAATGTTAATTCCTAATATTTTTGTATAATTTTGAGCCATCATAGTCCATTGCTTTAGTTTTTAGGACATCTATGACAATAGGAATACAGTGTACAAAAATATCCCCCTCTTCCCGGGATGGTTTAATACCATAAACAATTAGTATCAGGAAAATGTCACTAGAAAAAAATTTTAGAATATAAATGGCTGCCCCTGACAAAACGGTACGAGTTGGCAATGGCCCCAATAGCTGAATATTAAGGTCTTGCCTTGAGACTCTGGGAAATTTTATGCTTTCATCATAAAAACCACAATTCATTTACAAATCTGATTAGCCATTCAGAGTGTTGCTTGCTTGTTTTACAAATGTAAACTGAAGCTTGGACCACAACAAAGAAACAATTAATCATCCTAATATATTTACAAGCAAGAGAGGAGCTAGGCAGAGGGACTGGTAGAGATAAATCAGTCATGGAGCAAGCATGAATTAAAAAAAAAACTCCTGGAACTGTAAGATGGTAAAATTCCAAAGATTAATCTCTCTCTCTCTTCCCACAGCTAATGATGTGGAAAGAACAATAACAATAAATAGCAGGCAGTGAGTTATGAGACGCTCTGCAACTCTAATTAAGCATATCTCATTCTTTGCATAGCTCTCCTTTCTATCCTGCTGTTTAATTCAACCTGTTCTGAATCCTTCATTAACGTCATGTTAGAGCCCAGTGACTCATGACTTTTAGCAAATATTAAACCTTTTCTTTAAAAACAGACTTGTTCAGCAGTTGCACTGGACTAGGGTATTTCATTAACCATTTAACAAAGCAATTAAGAATGTTGAGTTAACTGGAGCTGGAAAAGTTCATGCACCTTTTGACTGCCCTAAAACATTTTCAGCCTCCATTCAAAGCTGCTGCTAGCATCAGGCTTCAGGAGGAAATTAATATGAAGCTACAATTTAGACCAGGTATACACTAGAAAGTGTTTGACAGCATAGTTTATACCAGTTGGAGAGCACAATAATCTATACTGGCAAGAGCACTTTTATGCAGGGTATAACTGCATTTACGCCAGGGAGCTTCTGCCCATACACAAACATGGCAAACAAACAAAATCACCACCTAAACTGACATTGCTACACTGGCAAAAGTTTCTAGGGTAGACCTGACCATAAGAAAGGTCTCTACTGGGGCATTTTCCAATTATAAACTATTTGGGGGGATGCTACTGGGAATAGTAGTACTGAAACACAGTAGAGCAATCCAGGGAGGCAAGTCAAGGACAGACTGCTAATGTTCCTGTCAGTCCCACAACTGAATAGCTCATCATCGTAAACAACTGCATCTATCCACTGCAGCATGGTAGCTCTTGGTCTGTCTGAAGCCATATGTGGCTTTTCTAAAGTGAGCTTTGTATAGCATTTGTGGCTTTTAATAGTTGAGCAGAAAAATCTTCAGTCCAAGTTCACATGCTTGTCGTGTTTAAGTCAGGAGCTTTTATTGTTGAAGAAACCTGGCCTGGTCTTGCAAGATGCTGAGTGCCCTCAATATCTACTAGCACAATGGGAGTTGCGGGCACTCAGTACATAGAAATAGAAATAATAGCAATGTAGGGGTGAAAGAGACCTCAAGAGGTCATCTAGTTCATCCACACCACACTGAGGCCTGGTCTACACTGCGGGGGGGAGCGATCTAAGTTACGCAACTTCAGCGTTACGAGAATAGCATGGCTGAAGTTGACGTATCTTAAATAGACTTAGAATCACTTACTTCACACCCTCGCAGCGCGGGATCGACGGCTGCCGCTCCCCCATCGACTCTACTTCTGCCTCTTGCCATGGTGGAGTTCCGGAGTCGACGGCAGAGTGATTGGGGATCGATTTATCACGTCTACACTAGACACGATAAATCAATCCCCGATAGATCGATCACTACCCGCCGATCCGGCAGGTAGTGTAGACGTGGCCTGAGGCAGGTTTAAGTATACCTAGACCAGCTGTGAAAGGTGTTTGCCTAATCTGTTCTTAAAAACCTCCAGTGACAGGGATTCCACAACCTCCCTATGTTATCTATTCTAGAGCTTAAAGTTTTTTCCCTTATATTTAACTTAAATCCCCCTAGCTGCAGATTAAGTCCATTTCTTACAGAAATCTCTGCCTCTCACAAGACAAGAGAGAGCTTGTAAAACATGAAATGAAACAGTTAAGGATGGCAGTGTGGGTTTCTCCTAATGGTAAATTTTTCTCCTTTCTCTACTTCTCCCCCCCACCCTGTACAAAGGGGAGTACATGAGTCCTAAACTTTGGGATTTGGATGTGGGATTTACCACATTTGCAGGAAGGGCTTTTGCCATTCATTTTGCCTGCTCAGACTTCTGTATGGTTGGGGAGTGTGTGTAGCAGCCACAACTCCACTCATGTTGCTGGGAGTTGCAGGTGCTCAACACGTCTGAAAGTCTGGTCAAAAGGGTCTCAAGCTGGGGACCTAAAAACTGAATCACCCACAATCACAATCCAAATTTTTCAAAAAAGTGGCCAAAGTTAACAACGCATCACTGAGAGGTAAGTATTACAATTAGAACAGCTCAAAACATTGATACCATATTTTTCTGTTTCTGTTATCCTCCTCTTACAGATGTAGAAATGACAGAGGTTAGATAGCTTGCCCTAGGGAACAAAGTGAGTCAGTAGCAGAACCAGGATAAGAATAGAGGGATTGCGGGCTCATGTTGAATACTGGTACAACTACACTACCTCTTTCTTTACGTTTGCCAACATTTATAATTGCTAGAGCAGGACTTGAAATCGGAATTAAATTTTTTGTTACTTTCCCCTTGATTAAAGTATAATGATTCTTTAAGAGGGAACCATGATGGGGAAAACGTCCTTTGAGTATAATCCCAGTCAATCCTAAAGCCTTCATTCTGGTGCAGGCTTTTGATGTAAACAGATTTACAGGAAAAATTATCCTATCAGCCATCTGTTCTGGTAACTTCCAGGTGCCAGGTCAGCAGACTGGCTACTGTTGTTACATGCTAGTACCGAAGAGAGAGTTCCTGTTTTTTAATTTTTGTTTTATTTGGTTTAGTGTTTTCCACTAACTCCTGTGAACCCTCCTGTGTGTTAATCAGCTGCTTGTACTTGAGAACTTAATCTTTGAGTCACTTGGGTTTAGTCATTGTCAGGGAATTGACAGAAGTTGCAGTGATAGTGGTGGTGACATTGATGACTGTAATGATTTATTTGTTAGTGTTTGCTAGTATTGGAATTGGACTGATTTGTCAGAGCCCAATGCCAAAGTTTTGGAGTTGGAAAGTGATGGCGGACTGAGTTATTCAAGCATATACACTTTATTTTGCTGATCGGGCGATTGGTTGGGTGGGGGAGGGTATTGTGGTAGTGCCTTGGACCACCAATCATAGACATGGTGCCCATTGTGCTAGGCACTATAAAACAAAAGAATAGTCCCTACCTCAAGGAACTTGTAGTCTAAGATGAGACAGCAGATGGATACTACAAACAGACAAGGGGAGCATATGGTAACAAATGGAAAAAAACTAGTCAGGACAGAAGCTGTTGAGTGTTTTGTAGTCATTGTGTTAAAGGAGAATTTTAAGGAGGGATTTGAAGGAGGACAAAGAGGGGGTTTTGGCGACATTTATAGAGAGCTCCTCCTCTGTTCGAGGGGCAGCCTGGGAGAAAGCACAAAAGTGATTGTTTGGAAAAGTAACAACTGCACCATGAAGGCTCGACATCATTGGGAAAGCTGAGGATATCCCACTTCAGCTTCTGTTTCTTGTGCCATTTATCCTAATATAAATCTAAGTTTTTGTTCTTTATATATAATGTGGGAGAGGATGGATAGTCCAATAACCTTTAGACTATGTGGATAAACTTGTGGCTGCCTGTCTAAACCAAATCTTCTTACATTCTGTCTTCAATAGAGAGAATACAAACATGGATAATACAGCAAAGGAGTGAGAGGATTGGGAAAGAGGGAGTGAAAATATATGGAGATGACCACTGTAGCTCACGAAAGCTTATGCTCAAATAAATGTGTTAGTCTCTGTCAAGGTTCCATCACCACTCTGAACTCTAGGGTACAGATGGGGATCTGCATGAGAAACCCCCTAAGCTTATTTTTACCAGCTTAGGTTAAAACTTCCTCAAGGTACAAACTATTACCTTTTGCCCTTGGACTTTATTGCTGCCACCACCAAGCGTCTAACAACTATATAAGAGGGAAAGAGCCCGCTTGGAAACATCTTTCCCCCCGAAAATCCTCCCAAACCCTATACCACCTTTCCTGGGGAAGGCTTGATAAAGATCCTCACCAATTTGCATCGGTGAACACAGACCCAAACCCTTGGATCTTAAGAACAATGAAAAGCAATCAGGTTCTTAAAAGAAGAATTTTAATGGAAGAAAAAGTAAAAGAATCACCTCTGTAAAATCAGGACGGTAAATACCTTACAGGGTAATCAGATTCAAAACATAGAGAATCCCTCTAGGCAAAACCTTAAGTTACAAAAAGACACAAAACCAGGAATATACATTCCATTCAGCACAGCTTATTTTATCAGCCATTTAAACAAAACAGAATCTAACACATAACTAGCTGGATTACTTACTAAATTCTAAAAAGACTCCATTCCTTTTCTGTTCCGGGCAAAAGCAGCACACAGACAGAGAGAACCTTTGTTTCTCCCTGCCCTCCAGCTTTTTTATCTTGTCTCCTCATTGGTCATTTTGGTCAGGTGCCAGCAAGGTTATCCTAGCTTCTTAACCCTTTACAGGTGAAAGGGTTTTTCCTCTGGCCAGGAGGGATTTAAAGATGTTTACCCTTCCCTTTATATTTATGACAGTCTCTAAGGTGCTACAAGTACTCCTTTTCTTTTTGCGGATACAGACTAACACGGCTGCTACTCTGAAACCTGAGGATATGAAGGTCACTTTTCAGTGCATATAGTTTAAATGGGCTTATCTGCCAGATACTTTGTACAAGCTAAATTACATTGAGCTCTTTCCATTAGCTGTCCTCCATCATTTCTGCCTGCCCCCTCCCACTCACTCTAAGTGGCTGGGAGTGAGATGGACTATAAGTTCCTGTTTTGTTAAATTTTCTCTTTTTTTCCTGAGTGGGCTAGGGTCCCAATGGCAAATCTATCTCTCTAACACCCGTCTGCTAAAAAAACCAGTTACTGCTGGAATATGAAAAACCCTGTGAAAAACCCTTTGCATCCACGGTTACATGAATTTTGCATGAATATCATTTGTGTACCACTCATTAAACTTGGAGATAACTTAAATACCGGAATCAATTTGGCTGATTAAAATTACATTTCTATGAGTATCATTGTGCTAATAGGATTAGTCTGAATGGGGGACTCCATCAGCCTTGCATAGTTCGCTAACCATATATATTTAAGAAAGCAACAAAGTCTATTAGGGTAATTTTTAAATTAAAAACCTCAACAGGGAACACATTCCTCTTTGTACTAGTGGTGAGAATTTATGATGTGAGAATGGACTTTGAGATACAACCAATAATTTATTACTCTGCCATTTAAGAGAAGGCATTTCTTGCCTGTTCCATTAGGAGCAAGCAGTTTGCAGAAATTAGCATTCAATAATCTTTTAAATTGTTGCTCTGACCAGGAGGACAACTTTTTCCCCTGAAAAACTTGTTTATAAACTCTCTGCCAATTTTAAAAAAACAACAACAAAAAAACTCTGCAGTTTTAATTTTAGAGAACATTCTGGTTTCTCATTCCGTCTCTTCACGACTGAGAGCGGGGTTTCGGAGGGAAACTATTGGAGAGAAAGTCAGCCTGAGGGGACCCTGTTACACAACAGAGAATGTTCTAGCAAGGGACAAGGTGTTCTTCCCGTGAACCAAAGCTGCGTTGGGAAGGGATTGGTACTATTTTAAGCCCAGGGAAGCTGTGTGTGTGTGTTTAAAAGAAATAAAATATATTTAAAAACCGCGTTTGCTGGGGCTTAATGCTAATTACTTCCCTGTAGACCCTAGGACAGGGAGGGTGGTAGGGCTTTTGAAGAGCCCCGATGAGCCACTGCTAACAAAACACTGCTATCCTCTGCTTGCTGGAGCACACTTCATGCCAAATGTGTTTCTGACATATTAATTCAGCTGGGGCAATGCTATCTTTATCACAGCAGGAGCACTCTGAGGATAATTTCTAATATCTCTGCCAATCAAAGGGTTCTTACAGAAGTTAACTCAATAGCAGCATCTCAGCTAGTGCAGCACTTACTTCTCAAATAATTATTTACAGAAATGGGTGGTGGTGGTGGTATTAAAGCATGGAGAGCTTATATTTAATATTTTATTTTTTGTTTTATTTATGTTATTAAATAGTATATAAGTCTAACCCAGCAGCAAGCAGAGCCTGCAGCCCAAAGCCCTGCCTTCCAAAATGGAGGATGACCTTTGGTCCTTGCATAATTATAGCTGCCCTGTACAATACATAAGAGGGAATTGTTACCTCTGCATGCTATCAAATGCTAGATTAATGAGCAGCTACTGGTTGAAATCTGTTTGCTTTCTAAGGCCTGGTCTTGGAGGCTTTTCACTAGAAACTTCCCACCACTTCTACCAGGTGTTGAGCACCAGTAGTGGCAAAGGGTGGTAGCAATAGCATAGACAAATGGAATCTGCTTTTAAGAAGCAAGTCTATTTGTCATATTTTGAAGTATGCCTTTGCAAACAGTTTTGTAGCCTCCATCTCTCCAGTGACCAAAGGATCATTTTTGAGTTAGTTTTAGCATCTTAAACCTTTTGGGTAACTCTAATTTTAGGTTTTATTACTTCAGCTTTTCCTCAAACATTATATATTAAGGGTCAGATCCCCAGTTGGTATGAACTATTGTAGCTCTAGTTAGTGGAACTATCCTGATTGACACTAATTGAGAATCTTTAAGAGCTCATTGCTCTGAACCTACTTGTAAACAGGAGAAAACCAGAGATGATAAAAATCACTGAATGCTTACTGGAGGCCGACGAAAGAAGCAGGTTACTTTTAATTTGGATGCTGCTATAGCAACATAGTCAATACTGCATTGAAAGAGAGGGCTAATAAGTTGTCCCCCCGCACACACCGTTAGACGCTCGCTAACCATCATAAAGCAATATCTTTTTTGTAGCCTGTTGAGAAAAATAGCCTACTTCATGTTTATTGTTCCAGGAGTTAAGATTGTTTTGGAGAAGCTAAAGAAAGCAAAACAAATTCTATCTTGATATAGGGTAACTCAAAACAAGTGTCATGTACTACTCAGAGAGATGAAAATTAGGATGTGGTTTAAAAGGATGAGCGTATGTCTTTGTTAGCTATCTGAATCAGATTTCAGAGAAAGAATGAGATTGAAAAATGCCGGGAGATAATATTGTAAAAATTTGCATCCACGGTCACATGAATTTTGCACAAAAAAGACCGATTTTTGGCCATTTTAAAATATTTTCATTTATATGGTGCTTTATGACCCTGGGGCTAGCTCTATGAGTTGCTTGTGTATTGGTGATTTTATTTTTTCAGTGATCCTAGTTTTTTGGTGAAGCAATTTGAAGGTATACTGAAGACTACTAGTGATGAAAACATTAGTTTTGTTTCCCCCAGCTGAGGAAAGAGAATGACTGTAGTTCTAGTATATTGGTAGCTAAACTGCAATTACAAATTCAGTCAAAGATGTCTACTATTTAGTATGGTGGACATTTATTTTTGTTTTCAACTCTGGCTATTTATTGAAGAAGTATTTTACTCTGGCTTGAAATTCTCTCTGAAACGTGGCCACAGAATCAACATTAGAACTATAAAGGAGTCAAAATGCTGGGTGGGAGGGAGGGGGTGGTGGAAAATGGAATACAGTTTGAGCAGGTTAGGGAGGACTGGTTCTGTTACAATGTTCAAATTCAAAAGTAGAGAGTGGAAACTCAGATTACCATAAAACTATGGTTTCTGGAGAGAGTTCCTCCAGAATGTCTCCAGTAACACTACTTCACTGCCATGAACAGAATCCTAATACAAAGTAAATTATATGTTGCTTCTGTACTCCATCACCCCCAACCTTTCCAGGAGCAGAGTTAGGCAGGTAGGTTACTACACACACACACACACACACACACACACACACACACACACATTTTCTCAATCTGACCCCAGATTAACATATTGGTCACAGATAATTAATGTGTGAAAATTTTCAACAATAAACTGATGAAAAACCAAAATATTTTCAAAGAAACACCCTCAGATCTACAAAACAAGAAGGAACAATATTTTTATTCAATACAATAACTATAGCCACAAGGAAATACATCATTTTACTATTGCTCAAAAGAAAAGAAAACAAACTGTGGACTTTAGCCCACTCACCATCCCCCACCAGCTAGAGACCAGAATAACTGATTAGATACTCCTAAAATCATTTGTATACATATGAAAAATGTCACTCTCCCATCTAAATTGAATCAATAATGAATGCATAATAATCCTACATCAAATACCCACTGTGACCGGGTCGGGCCAGATGGCTACAGGAGAGTGATAGAAGGCAGATATATTAGCCCCAGGTTAAGCAGGTCCCTTTCCTTGGGTAAGGTAACAGGGGCAGTTCCAGAACAATCAGGAATTTGCTGGAACCAATTAAGGCAGACAGGCTAATTAGGACACCTGGAGCCAATTAAGAAGCTGCTAGAATCAATTAAGGCAGGCTAATCAGGGCACCTGGTTTAAAAGGGACCTCACTTCAGTCAGTGGGGGGTGTGCAAGGAGCTGAGAGTGAGAGGACGTATTGCTGAATGACTGAGGAGTACAAATGCTATCTAGCATCAGGAGGAAGGTCCTGTGGTGAGGATACAGAAGGTGTTGGGAGGAGGCCATGGGGAAGTAGCTTAGGGAGTTGTAGCTGTCACACAGATGTTACATGAAACTTTGTAGACAGCTGTGATGCACAGGGCCCTGGGCTGGAACCCGGAGTAGAGGGCGGACCTGGGTTCCCCCTATCCCCCCAACTCCCTATTGGATACAGGAGGAGTTGACCTGGACTGTGGGTCCCAGCAGAGGGGAAGGTCCCTGTTCTGTCCTCCAATCCACTGGGTGGACCAGCAGAGACAGTGGGGATTGTTTTCCTCCCTTTCCCCATGCTGGCCAGTGATGAGGTTAGCTGAGTGCATGGTAGGTTTGAGCCACTAGCAAAAGTAGCCAAACTGAGGGCTGCCGTGAATCTCTGAGGCAAATCCGCCAATAAGCGCAGGACCCACCAAGGCAGAGGAGGAACTTTGTCACACCATATATATACACCTACATATAAATATTCTACCATTTCTTGCAGACCAGTATTACAGAAAGTATTTTCTAGTATATAATAACAGTGCTTGTATCAGCTATCCAAAAACTCCTATTGACTTCAGTAGGATTTAGATCAGACCCAAAAATCTAACCTACATAGAGTACCGCACATAAAGCATACATATATATTTACCTGTGTACTGATTTATAGATATCCTTAGAAAAATTAAAATAAACTACTAAGCTGCCCTCTAAAAATAAAGATTTTTTTTACTGAAATGGATAAGTTTCAAGAAAAAATAGAGTTGAGATTACAGCAAATTCACTAACAAGTTTTAAAAGTACATAAGAGAATATCCAAAATACCACATTTAAATAGCTTAATATCCATGAAAGCAAGAGAGGAATACACAGAAAATGTTTTAAAGTAAAAATCCTTTTATATGCTTTGACTTTCTCAATCAGCTTTTGTAGTACAAATATAAATTCATCCTTGAAAATCCAAATATAGTATATGTCTACAACTCTACTATGATGATTTAGTAGAACTCAAGCAAAATTGTAAGGCACCACTTTCCTTTGGATTGCTATCCAAGCTGAATGTTTGCCCGCTAATTTTTACATTGTCAATATTTGGAAATCTTGTCACATCTCATGATTGCCAATCTCTTCACCACAACTGGATTCAGTTTAATAGACCTGTAGTTATCTATCAAGTCCTTTATGCCTTCTTTAAATTTTCAGCCAACTATCTTTTTTTTTTTGGCACTGCATCTAGTGTTCACATGTTAAAACTACTTGTTGAAGGCTTTAGTTCAGTCCCTTAAGACTTTAATAGTTATTGCCTTATTTACTGCAGTGTGCGAGATCTGTGAATGCATGAAGAGGAAGGCTCACTTTTGCCTTCCACCTGGGACATACACAATTTGGTCTTATCTAGGGGTGCTTCCTCGGTTTTCAATATTTCATAGCAGGAGCTGCATAGGAAGGATGGTGGTTGGAAAGCAACTTCTGAGAAGTAATCAGCCAGTGAGTGTATGTACATATTTCAGATTGCTGAAACAGTACAATATTACACTCTAAATTCTTGGGGAAAAGCTGGTACATAGTCCCTTCTGAATATTAAATGTTGGAGTTCAGCACTGATATGCTTGAAACATCACCCCCATGTAATAAATTCTACAGCAGTTCCTCTCTGATACAAGGGGGTAACTGTGTGTATGTATGTATACAAATATACACAAATTGTTTTCTTTGAGAGCCAGAACAGGCTATCACACAGGTCAAGATAATACATATATTGCAAATGGCTGTTTATACTTTCTTATCTGCATTAGATTATAAGGCTTTCAGAGCAAGGAGTCCCTGATGATGGTGTGTGTGTGTGTATGCCACCTAATGCATCGTGGATACTGATTGGGGACTCCAAGAGCTATTATAATACAGAAATTCCCATAATGTTTTGTAAAAATTAACAGAATTGTGTGAATTACTTGGATACTTGGAGCCTGATTACCTGACAAAGGAAGAACAAGACCCAATGGCTGTAAATTTAATCTAGAATAATTTAGATTGGAAGTACGGAGCAAATTTGTAATGGTGAGGGTAATTAACCATTTAAACAATTTACCAAGGATTGTGGTGGATTCTCCATCACTGGTTATTTTAAAATCAAGATTGGATTTTTTCCTAGATGATATGCTCTAGTTCAACAAGAATTCATTGTTGTTCTTTGGAAGTTCTATGGCCTGTGTTACAAAGGAGGTCAGACTAGATGACCACAATGGTCCCTTCTGACCTTAGAATCTATTAATCTATTGTGCAGGATCCTGGGGTAAGGGAGTGATGTGGAGGCATCCTGCCCCAGAGGAAGCTAAAGGAGGCATCAGACTTTACCGATGGGTCTTGCCTCCATGTACATTCAATCCTTGGCAGCTCCCCTGATTCTGCCAATAATGATGCCAATTGCGATTCTGAAGTTTTGTTTAATGAGGAGCACAACTGTGAACTAGGAGCTGGTCTGAGAACATAAATTTATTTCAAGTTTGACAAAGAATGTAAGTGGTGGAAAAATCACAACTCTATCAAATTACTGTCTGTAGTTTGTGTTATTTCAGCTGTTCTTTGCTGCCTGCTGTTTTCCAGTGGATGGCAAAGGCATTACCACTTTTCGCTTTATTTAGTCACTGATGGAGATTATTTTCTCTTTCTTGCTGTTCCGTCATGTCACTTTTGATTAAGAGGGTTGCTTGTGCTTTGATTTTATTTTATTTTAGTGATGCTAGGTGTTTTTTGTGGGGTTGTTTTGAAGCAACTGAAGATAGACTGAAGAATAAGTGATGAAAGTGTTTCCGGTTTGAACCCTAAAATGTTTGAGATCAAGTTAGAACAACTTTGCCTAGTGCTAGAGTTGGATTGCAGCTGGCCACAGTGTGGGTGAACAAGGGTAGGGAAAGCTCAAGGAGTGTTACTCTGTGGACCTTGGCACCTCCATGTAGAGGCCAATCAGAAGTGCAAAGGCTATGCAGGGCCTGTGCTCACAAAAATGAAGAAGGGTGGGCAGGAAGTGGTTCCCAAGAGTCAGGGATGAGAGTATTGAGAGGAAACTTGTACAGCGACTGCCAGTGCTGTAGCTGTGGATAACCACAACACTGCCTGCTTCAGGGCTGTCAGACTGTCTCCTCTCTCAAGCACTAAACACACTCCACAAAAGAATGTTGTGCATTTTGTCAGTTTCCATAAATGGCTAGGTTTTCTGGAGAGGTGCCTGAGGAAAGTGCAATATTAAAAATAAAAGACACCGGGCTTTGGAGGGGAGCAAAGGGAATTGTTGCCGCAGTAGAATTTTTAATGCGTAAGAAGCATAGTAATTCAATGTGCTGGATATGTCATTTATTGCTTGCAGGTGTTAGTGCCACAGACCCTTAAAAGAACACCAAGTTCCTCCAGAGACACAAATTAGTAGCACAGTCACGTAAAGAAGAAACAAGCCCTCAAGCTGGGAACAGCCAGTCTGTTTTGGACAAATTGCCAAATAATAAGCTTTGCTGATTTTTTGCGTGTGCACCTCTTTTCCTTGGAGATGTAACTTCATTAGTTAGCATGTTGAAATATAAATTTTATGCCTGCAGGCTGTCCCTATGTCACATCTTAGAATAATTTATTGAGGGGAGAGATTAGAACCATAAAAATTGGGCAAGTGACCATGTGACACAGGAAGCATTGGTGAGAAACAGAGGATGCACCAGGCAGATACCTCACCATTTTGGAAGTCAAGAGAATTTTAGAAGAGAAAAGGAAAATTAAATTATTAAAAGGAAAAAAAGTGAGTCGCAGATGACTCAGGAGATGACCTGCTGGGCCTTTCAGCTCTGTGACTGATTTTAATCTGGATCACTGCAGTATTGATTGCAAGTAATTACCCTCTGACAGCTCTTTGGGGTCTTGGTGACACAAACTGGTCATCTCAGTCCAACACCTAATGGAAAAGTGTCCACGTCATAAAACATAAATGTAATGAATGAAAATAAAAAGCTGAGAATAGTTTAGAAAATATGAAGAATCGATTATACTCAGTGACTAAGAAAAATGCTCAATAAACATGTGTTTACTAGCTCTTTTAGGAGATCGCGTATTTCCCTCAGTAAGTTATCTCATTCCATAGGTCTGAAGTGGTCTCAGCTTTTTATTTCTATGGTGTGCTTTGGTCTGTGTGACAGACCACTGTCCACAGAATTTGGACTGAGACCACCGAAGTATATTAGAGGGACTAACAAACAACTTTTGGGAGCTGACAGGTTCTTTCAATATAGTTGTGCATTGGATTAGAAGCAGCAGTTTGGAGGTGAAAAGCCCAGTAACTCATTATCAGGGGGGTTTTTCCAGCCACCTTTTTACTAAAGATTAATTACTATTTGCTCTCCAAAAATGTCCTTATCTGAAAAGCCAGCAGTCTTTAAACCATCTGCCACTGCTCACCTCTTTGACGGCTTGTCACTATGATAAATATGACTGACTGGTTTTAGCATTAGTGCGATGGCTCTTTACAATGTCTGTATTTCCTATTAACTTGTGGCCAATTCATTTTTTTTCTGGGGCATTTTTACTGCACATTTAGTCTCTGTGGACTATCCTAGTCCACCATATTTTAGGGAGGCATTCACCCAGGGTACTACTGGTGCCTGCTTGCCCTTGGGATTTCCAACAGGGGAGAGCAGCTGTAATCTCTGCCCAATAGCCATAAAAGACCTGCTAATTGAGGCTGGTGAGGGGACATGCTGAATCAGCGTATCTCTTTAGCCACTCCTCCTCCTTGGATTTTGCTGCTAATATAATTTATTTTAGGGTGGATGTGGGCACCCTGCAGGCCCCCTTGATGGAAAAGAGATTGTGGGAACTTAGCCCCACTGAAGCCTGACTTTCCTACTATCCTTGTCAGGCTTTCTCCCAAGCGGGGCCCTCCCACTAGGATCTGTGACAAATTCTACTAGTGCAGCTCCTGGAGTGAATTTGGCCTTGTAACTTCATTTATACTCTGCCTGACAGTGTATTTATATGCTTCTTGGGTGACCTGAGCAAATGAATAACGTGATACACCAGGTTGACCTAGACCAATTAACAGTGTGGATCAAACTTTTTGACAATTTGTGTGTTCTGTAGACCAGTTGGTAAATGCTCCCGGCCATTTTTACAAAACAAGCAAGAGACAGAAATAAGAAATGTGTTTAGAAATGACACCAGAGAAGCTGACATCCTTTGTGTGATTGGGTAATAAACACCTTCATATCCAACAGAAAGAAAGCAACAAAGGGATGATATAATCAACTGCTACTATGAACATCTTATTTCAAAGATGGGATTATAAAAAGTGATTTAGGCTGGACACTCACACTTCTCGAGTGAGATGGGTACATTCCTTCCTCTTTGAACAGGGAAAGATGGACAAAAGATAAAGCGATTGATTCTGTAGCTTAAGTTTAGAGTTGTGATGGATAAAGCTTTTAATTTAAGAAGAGGGCAAAGCAGCTCTCAGGTAACTCAGCTAAATTACTTTGTACTTCCCAGGTCTGGACTTGTGTTACAATTTGAAAGAATCAACCAAGTCTATGTACTTGTATAGGTTTCATGAAAAAGAATAAGCAAACCAATATTAAGGTTAAATGAACATGTTACAAGGGCTAAAATTACAACTCAGTTTCAGTTGTGACCATCAGATCTTAATTTAATGAAGTTAGTAGATTAGTGGGTTGACGACAATGTTGCCTTTGATTGTCAATGTATCAAATCATCCAATTAATACAGGAGAGAATCAAGTCATGAGGTAGACCCCAAAAAAGAATTGCTTTTCATTTATCCTGCAACAAGATACTGAAGGAGGTGCTTGTTTTCGCTTTAATCAAAAACCATTCATACGTTTCAACAGTGAAAACAGTTTATCTGACATGTCCATTTTATTTTTAGTCCCTGACAGAGATCACCTGGAGTGGTGAACTCCACTTAGCTAGTCTTAAGGAAAAACAGAGACCAAATGGGTTTTTTTAACTCACAACCTCAGTGCTACTCCACACTTCCTCCTCACTGTTGTTGTGGTAGCTAATATTCTCCTCTTCTTCTTCCCCTTCGCACTGAGGATAAAAGGTTTACCTGGTGATTTCAGAACAGAAGTAGTTATTGAACAATTCTTACTGCTAACGTTATAACCTTTCCAAATAACACTCTTCCTTAATTGAAGAGGCACTAGCCAACTCTGCCTGATACCTTTTTGTTCTACTGCAGTCACACTTCTGGTGGTCTGGTGAACAAATAAGGACATACAATTTCCAGCTTGTGATTCAGCAGTTAGACTAGCTGCTTTGTTTCAGATCTCACATCCTTAGGTTTGCTTCTCTGACCTCTTTTCCAAGTCATGCAGCTTGTATAACATTCACTCTCACTTTCCGTCTCTTGGGTGTGAGGGTCTTACTTGCTCAGTCTTTTACCAGTACCCCTCCCCAATTCCTGGAGACAAGCCTGCCTTCCCATATTTGCTGAGTATTCCCAGATCCCAGGGCACAAAGGCTACCTGGCAACTTATTAGAGCCTTTCTTTCAGCCTTTCATGGCAGAATCTCTGGTCAACTATGCTTTCTGAAGTAAGGTGATAAACTTCCTCACAGGGGTTACATCTGGATCACACACAGAGGGGTAATTTTTCAAGATTTAGTTGCTTCCAGTAAGGCCTTTGGTCTGGTTACTTGTCACTTCCAGGAGGGAATGCAAATCCACCACATCCTTTCATTTGGTGTCTTGGGCATGTCATCCTTATGAAATATAACTTTGTGAATGTTAGCTGCAGGGCTAAACATTTCTGAATAATGCGTAACCAATTCACAACAGAGCCTCTTCAAATCATTGCTCATTTCAGAGGGAAGCAAGTCAAGCATCTTCTAGGATTGTATGTCATTGCAGACTTCAAAAACTTCACTATAGCTGGTTCTGATATATTTCTAACAAATGTTAGATAATTTTAACTGCAGTCATATGTTAATTAACTCATGAATGGGAGTCAAATTGCTCTAATTGCTCAGCCTCCTCTAAGAACCCACTCATGTCTGGGTTCTCAACCTCAATCCCCCCTCAATCAGTCACATTCATTACAAAGATCTCTCAGGTATCCCAAAATCCTGGTATAACACAATTTGTTTCTTACAAGCACCTGAAATTCTTTCTCCTGCCTTTAATTCACATAACTGATCCTCTGTCTCCTTACACTTCCTGTCTTCCCTACCCAGTCTCTCGCATGTCACATCTAAGGCTTGACTTGAATTTCAGTAGAGCATACATATCAGACCTATCTTTACACCACCCCTGGTGCCACATGCAAGGCACAATGAGATCCCTCTTCCAAGTTAGGGAACTTCATTTTCTGCTGAACAATTTGAATGAGTTTCCTTTAACAGATCAGAGTCCCAATCTTCCTGCTCTGAGGGATCAGACTCCAGTACCTCACTGCTCAAATAGTCAAATGACAACCTCTGCCTCTTAGGGCAAGAATATAGTTGGTAAATGAGGTGAATTTGGTGTGTAGTGTCAAATATAAGTGTGGATTTATATCTCACTAGGTGGAATGGTAATTCAAGGAAAATCAACACTTACAGTTCATGCTGTCTCAGCATGGGCTCAGTCAATCCCTGGGCAATTTCTGTGTCTCAGCTTCATCAGAGGTGAAGGGAAGCAGTTTGCTTTTTATCAGGACCAATGATTTCTTAAGGGTTTGTCTACAATACAGGAACTACAGCAGGGTAGATATGGTGCTGCAGTTATGCTTCTGTAACCCCATAGTGCAGAGGCAGATTATAATTTTGGAAGGTTTTTTTTTCCATCCCTGTATGAACTCCATGTACCCATGTGGCGGTAACCAGCTTAATGGAAGTGTTCTTCCATTGACCTAACAACAGGGATTAAGTCACCTTAACTATGGCACTCAGGAGGGTGAATTTTTCAGATCCCCTGGATGACATAGCTGTATGTGTCTAAATTTTTAGTGTAGATCAGGCCCCAGGTTGAATCACAGACAAAAATATAGCAGTGTAAAACAATTCAAGTTTACGCCAAAATTATCATTAGGAATACTTCATTCATATAATATACACTTTTTAAAAATAAAGATGTCCCACACTGAGCAGATAAGTGTGGGAGGAGAAGGAAAGAATGAAATAAGAAAAAATATATATCCCAAGCGAAGCCTATTTTGGAAGAAGAGCAGAAGATGCTCAAATTCCACTAGATTTCTAAATGGGATGTTCTTACATGCTGGTGTTTACATAAAATAGAAACTGTGTAGACACTGGAGTAGCTGGAAAACCCTTTCAAGAAGATGCCCTACAGACTGAGCCAGGGCTGGGAATGCCAGGTCTTCTATGATTCACAGCCTACCAGGCAGACTTCCTCAGAGTCTGGGATTCCAGAGCATTTAATTGGAACAAAACCAAATTTCAAAATATAAAAATTCTCCATGGTATTGAATTTCCTTTTTTCATCCAGCTCTAGGTTCACAGAACAGAGTTTGGAACCTCTAACACACCATTGTATTAGTGCTTGAGAATGCAGAGAGTGAACCCGATACACATAGCTACATCATCCTAGATGAGTTAAATTCTAAAAGACAAACAAAATTGATGTTAAAAGGAAAATCAGACTTTAAAAATCCTTTCTTCTTGAATAACCTCAGGATTATTAGTGAACCAAATAGGGATTTGTCTTAAATATAATTTTGTATGAAGTCTGTTTCCCTCCAAATGACCCATGTTTATTTGGTCACAGTGCACACCAATGTATAAACAAAGCTTCAGTGATTATGTGATACCTATTATAACATGTTGCCAGAGTTTTTATAGTGTTCTGACTTTTTCCTCAGTAGTTACTGTACTTAGTGAGATAAATGCAGACACATGGTCTGAATCTTCAGTAGTTCAGTTAGGAGCTATTCAACTCCATCAAGGCCAATGAAACCATCTATAAGTATTCTTTAACTCTTGGTAACATGTGTGGTGAAGGCTGACCTTTCCTTGGCAGATTCATCTAGCGGTACCTGCCAGTATCCCTTGGTTAAGTCCAAGGTAGAGATGAACTGGGCCCATCCCAGTTTCTCTAACAGTTCATCTGTGTGTGGCATTGGATAGTTGTCTGGGCAAGTTACAGCATTTAGCTTATGGTAGTCCACGCAAAAACATATCTCCCCATCTGGTTTGGGAACTGGAACCACTGGAGATGCCCATGCACTTCCAGAGGGGCGGATTACACCCATCTGTAACATATCCTGGATCTTCTGTTCTATAGCAGTGTTAGCTTGAGGAGACAAGATACTTTCAAAAGCTGGGGGGAGGGAAAAACAAAGAGTCTGTCTGTGTGATGCTTTTGCCAGGGACAGAACAGGAATGAAGTCTTAGAATGTAGTAAGTAATCTAGCTAGATATGCGTTAGATTATGATTTCTTTAAATGGCTGAGAAATTAAGCTGTGCTGAATAGAATGGATATTCCTGTCTGTGTGTCTTTTTGTAACTTAAGGTTTTGCCGAGAGGGATTCTCTATGTTTTGAATCTAATTACCCTGTAAGGTATTTACCATCTGATTTTACAGAGGTGATTCTTTTTTACTTTTTACTTCTATTAAAATCCTTCTTTTCAGAAATTGAATGCTTTTTCATTGTTCTTAAGATCCAAGGGTTTGGGTCTGTGGTCACCTATGCAAATTGGTGAGGATTTTTACCAAACCTTCCCCAGGAACTGGGGTGCAAGGGTTAGGAGGATTTTGGGGGAAAGACGTTTCCAAACAATCTTTCCTAATAAATAAACCCAGATAAACGTTTGGTGGTGGCAGTGGAAGTCCAAGGGCAAAGGGTAAAATAGTTTGTACCTTGGGGAAGTTTTAACCTAAGCTGGTAAAAGTAAGCTTAGGAGGTTTTCATGCAGGTCCCCACATCTGTACCCTAGAGTTCAGAGTGGGGAAGGAACCTTGACAGCCCGTGACCTGTCAGTGACTTTTACTAAAAATAACCGTGAAAAATCTTAATCTTACTCATAGTTTATCTAACCTATGTGTACCCAGATGTGACCCAGAGTGTCCTAAATCATGACTGACCACTGCCCTCTGGACAGTTATCTATATCTTGGGTATGCAATTATACTAACTTATTAGTGATCCCAATTACTAACAGGCCAGACTTTCCCTATGTCTGGGTTGATCCTGGGAATGCCTTGAGTGTTTTGTTTTGCTTTCATTGCTGGTGAATTTCTTCTCCAAGCAATTCTAAATCTCTCTTAGGAAACATGTCATAAAAAGCAGAACTCGGAAATGGATGCATTCATTTTTTATAAAAATGTGGCAATATTTGTTTTATAGGGTCCTGTTTCAGGTTCCATTGACTACAAATGGAAACAGGATTGTGTCCTACAAACTGGCAATTGCCTGGCAAACTGTCAATATTAAATAGTTTTATGATAAATTTTTGACCTATTCTAATAAGTCTAACTTTGGAAATTTTGATTGACCTTTTAAAATGGAAGAGATGAAAATATTAAATGTCATTTCAAGAAACTACAAACATGGAGAGAAAGTTACCAGGGGAACAGTCATTATAGACTTGATTCTAACTAACAGGAAGGAATTTGTTGTAAATTTGAAGGTGGAAGGCAACTTGGGTGAAAGTGATCATGAAATGATAGGCGTCATGATTCTAAGGAAAGGAAAGAGTGAGAGCAGCAGAGTAAGAACAATTTGTCTTCAGAAAAGCAGACTTTAATAAACTCAGAACTAGTAGGTAAAGTCTCATGGAAAGAAAATATAAGGGAAAAAAGCATTTGAGAGCTGGCAGTTTCTTACAGCAACAATATTAAAGCTGCAACAGCAAACTACCTGTGTGCAGGAAAGATAAGAAGAATAGTAAGAGCCCAATATGGCTCCATCAGGAGCTCTTTAATGACCTCAAAATGCAAAAAGAATCCTAGGAAAAAAGTGGAAACATGGACAAATGGCTTAGATGAATACAAAATAGCACAAGCATGTTGAGGAAAAAATCAGAAAGCTAAGGAACAAAATAAATTACACCTAGCAAGGAACTTACAAGGCAAAAAGAGGAGGTTCTATAAATACATTAGGAGCAGGAGAAAGATATGGGCAAGTGTAGGCCCTCTACTTAGCAGGGAGAGAAAACTAATAGCAGATGACATATAGAAGGCTGAGGTGTTTAATGCCTATTTTGCTTTAGTGATCAGGTAATCAACACAATTAATATTAACAACAAAAAGGGGAAGGAATGCAAGCAAAAATAGGGGAAGGCTAGGTTAAAGAATATTTAGATAAGATAGATGTATTCAAGTTGACAAGGACTGATAAAGTCATTCTAGGGTACTTAAGGGACTACTTGAAGGAAGTCTGAAACATTAAGAGGTTATCTTTGAAAACTC
This sequence comes from Eretmochelys imbricata, assembly GCF_965152235.1. Lineage (NCBI taxonomy): Eukaryota > Metazoa > Chordata > Testudines > Cheloniidae > Eretmochelys > Eretmochelys imbricata. The sequence goes on along the minus strand of NC_135573.1, from coordinate 123,250,728 downwards.
CTGGAGAAATGATGAGGTCCCAGTGGATTGGAGAAGGGTAAACACAGCACCTAACTTTAAAAAGGGGAACAAAGACCGCCCAGGGACAAATAAATCAGTCAGACTAACTTCGATACCTGGAAAGATACTGTAGCAAATTATCAAACAATCAATTTGTGAGCACCTAGTAGAGGATACAAGTAATAGCCAACATGGATTTGTCAAGAACAAATCATGCTAAACCAACCTAATTTCCTTCTTTGCCTGGCCTAATGGATGGGGCAAATCAATGGTTCTCTGTCAATCTGGGAGGATATATGTATTGGGGTCCCATAGCAGTCTGTCCTGGGTCCAGTACTAGTCAATATTTTCATTAAAGACTTGTATACTGGAGAGCATGCTTATAAAATCTGTGGATGACACCAAGCTGGGAGAGGTTGCTAGAATTTTGGAGTACAGGATTAGCATTCAAAATGACCATGACAAATTGGAGAATTAGTCTGAGATCAATAAGATGAAATTCAGTATAGATAAGTGCAAAGTACTACACTTGAGAAGAAAAAAAATCAAATCCACATTTTATAGCTGTGCAATACCTGGCTAGCAGTACCAGTGAGGAAAAGGATCTGGAGGGTCATTGTGATATCATAGAAATTCCCCAGACTAAAGTTCAGCAAGTCAAAAGTTTAGCTAGAGAAAAAAATGTATAGGCAAAAAGCCAAACAGGTGCATCACAACTCTGTGGTAAACAAGTAGGTGATGATAGCTCACAGAACAGTATAAAAGTACATGCTTGTAGCAGAGAAAGTCAGTCAGGAGAGTAGCTGACAAGGAAGTCAGAAGCTGCCAAAGAAGGAGAAGACAGAGGAGCAGAGATGGACGGCTGACTGAAACTGACCGTGGTGGAGAAAGCAGCAGCAGGCAGTGGCAGCCACAAACAATGCAGCGGAGTCCACAGATAGAATAAGCTTTCTAGGTTTTAATGATAGTTTAGTATAGGATTAGTGTAAGTATGTGTGTGCTTGAAGCGTGTGTGTGAATTGTATTTTACCTATGTAAAATTTAAAGTGTAAGTTAAGAACTCTCAGCAATTTTTTGTAGACTGGCCATCTCCAGTATAGTGCATCGCTTAGAATCATTTAAACTGTATGCTATTGCAGTTTGGATATTCTCTAACTTGCAATAAGGGATTAAGAAAAGGAGTACTTGTGGCACCTTAGAGGCTAACCAATTTATTTGAGCATAAGATGAGCTGTAGCTCACGAAAGCTTATGCTCAAATAAATTGGTTAGTCTCTAAGGTGCCACAAGTACTCCTTTTCTTTTTGAGAATACAGACTAACACGGCTGTTACTCTGAAATAAGGGATTAGTGTCTGACTTTGAATTTTAGACTAGATTGTAGTAGGGATTATAAATTACATTAATAAAAAAGGAAAAGGATTAGGAATATTAATTAATAAAATATTAAGGAAAAGAATACTACCTGTGTCAATCATTTTATCAGATGGTTATATCCGTGTCCTGTAAGTGTTTCCCCTAGAAACCCTTACCTTGGGAAGAACAGGTTAAGGGGCAGGTTTTTCTAGGGGTGCCCCAAAATCCATTTTCAGGGTAAGAATAGTCGATAACACATTGAATATTAATCAACAATGTGTTTCAGTTGAGCAAAAGGTACATTTCATTCTGGGGTATTAACAGGAGTGTTATATGTCAGACAGAAGAGGTAATTGTCCCATTCTGCTTAGCATTAGTGAGGCTTCAGCTGGAGTATTGTGTCCAATTCTGTGCACCACAGTTTAGGAAAGATGTGGACAAATTGGAGACAGTCAGAAGATAGGAACAAAAGTTTTAGAAAACCTGATCTATGAGGAAAGGTTAAAAAAAGTGGGCATGTTTAGATTTGAGAAAAGACTGATATGTTAAAAGGGTATATTATATCTGTTATAAAGAGGATGGTGATCAACTATTTTCAATGACCCCTGAAAGTAGGACAAGAAGTAATCCATCTTAATCTGCAGCAAGTGAGGGTTAGGTTAGATACTAGGAAAAACTTTCTAACTATAATGGTAGTTAAGCACTTGAATTAGCTTCCAAGGGCGGTTGTAGAATCCCCATCACTGGAGGTTTTTAAGGACAGGTTAAACAAATACCTGTCAGGGATGGTCTATGTTTATTTGGTCCTGCCTCAGCACAAGGGGCTGGACTAGGTGAGCTCTCAAAGTCCCTTCCAGTCCTACATTTCTATGATTCAGAACTCAGTATTTGACTTGCCCAATTCCTGTTAATGTTACTGGAAGCTGGACCACTAGAGCAGTCTCTGAAATGGTGTACAGGAACATTCCAGCAAAGACGCCTAAAGGCTTAGTTCCCTGCATGTGGAATTACCTCAACTTTCAGCACAAAGGACACATTGTCTTTCAATGCAGTGTTATTAATTATTTGTATTACTGTAGCATTTGTCATTCTAACTGAGATTGGGGTCTCATTGTTACAGGCACTGTACATACATCTATTAAGAGAGAGTTTCTGCCCCAGAACATTTATAATCTAAACAGACTAAAGGTAGGAAAAGAACATATTAATCTCCTAATTTAGGAAAGGGAAGCTAAGGCATGGAGAGAGTAAATGACTTGTCTAAGGTCACAGATGAAGCTTATCATAGCTAGAAACTGAACCCACTGAACTGAGACCCAGTCTAGTGGCAAAATCATGAACACTTCCTCTCCAATCTTTGCTATTAGGTTATTTTTTCCACCTTCCTGTCAGTAATACTTGACTACAGGATTTGTCATACAGGATAAATTTTACTTATATTCTGCATCTTACTATTTGAAATCACTCCATCTGTGATCACAGGCCACATGGTTCTGTTTCCCAATTGGATAAATGTAACTCTTACAATGAGGTTTCTGCTGCAAATATTCATGGGAAATCCATTTAAACTTTGCTTTCTGTGAGTTTGCATTCATGCTTCCAACACTCAATTCCACAAATATGGAAGAAGAAAGTGAATATAAATTGGACACGGACACTACCCAACCACATTTGTTTAACAATTCAAATGATTTTCACATCCTGGTTATCTACACTACACTATTAAAAACAAAAACAAAAATTAAAAATTAAAACAAACACCTGCTCCGATGTTTAAGAAGCAAGCAGACAAATAATAGGACAAGAATAGCCAAGAGCATTAGGGAAGAGGATAACTGCACACAAGACTAAAGGATGTACCGCCATTGGTAATGGTGCTGAATATAATCAGTAGAGTCCCTTAGTATTACGGATGAACATTTGACAACATATGGGTTATCCACTTGTCCCAAATCTTCTTCTTATCCTTTAGGGCAGTGGTTCTTATTGGGGATATGTAGAGATCTTCCACTGGGTACATCAACTCACCTAGATATTTGCCTAGTTTTACAACAGGCTACATAAAAGCACTAGCGAAGTCAGTACAAACTAAAATTTCATACAGAGAATGACTTGTTTATACATCTCTATATACTATACACTGAAATGTAAGTATGTGATGTAAGTGGAGACGATATTCATATTCCAGTTGAGTTATTTTATAATTGTATGGTAAAAATGAGAAAGGAAGCAATTTTTCAGTAATAATGTGCTTGTGACAATTTTGCATTTTTATGTCTGATTTTGTAAGCAAGTATTTTTAAAGTGAGGTGAAACTAAGGGCATGCAAGACAAATCAGACTCCTGAAAGGATTACAGTAGTTTGTAAAGGTTGAGAGCCACTGCTTTAGGCTATGTCTACACTGCAATTGGACACCCACGGCTGGCCCATGCCAGCTGACTTGGGCTAAGGTGCTTGGGCGAAGACAAAGGGCTTTAATTGCAATGTAGACGTTTGGGCTCAGTCTGGGACCCTCCCACCTTGCAGAGTCCTAGAAGCCCAGGCTCCGGCCCAAGCCAAAATGTCTACACTGCAATTAAGCAGTTCCTTATCCTGAGCCCTATGAGTCCAAGTCAGTGGGCATGGGCCAACCATGGGTTTTTAACGACAGTGTAGACTTACCCTTACATACCTGCATTTATGCAGACTTATTGTGCACCAGTTAAACTGAAATTAGCATCTTAGTATGGCTAGAAGAGACCCTTGAGCTAATTACAGATTTCTATGGAGATGTGAAACAATTTAGTTGTCGTGTGCATACCACTATTAGTTCAGTGTTGTTTCCTATAAATTCCTGAGTTCATTCCTGGGTATTTTGTCCTGCCAATTTTTAACTGATTTATTTGATGGGGCTTCCACCATTTCCCTCCAGGAGTATTATCACAAACTAATAAGCATGCTTGGAGCTGCTTTCAGAATTCCCTAAGAACTGCCTACAGTACTTATATCAGGCTGTAGGCTGAGCACACCAGTTCTTCAAGCCAGCCTCAGGAACATGAGGCTGATATAATGGTCTAAACTTGGCTCTCTAGCATTCTGCTACATCACTGCAAAGCCAAAAACCTAACACCAGCATGAGCTAGCTTAATAGACTACAGTCGCTGGGCATGATCCCAAACTTTTGACTTTCACAGACTTTGAATCAAACCCTGAAGTTGCAGGTCCCAAGATGGTTCAAACCCATTAGAATTCAAAACAATTATTAGTACTATGTATTCCCACATTTTCAACTCATTAAACTATCAGATATTCTTTTGTGCTTAATTATGTCAATTAAGGTTACATAAAATAAACCCCAGAGACTATGTTCTGAAGCTATATTGGTATAAATGATTGATGATTCACATTTTAAAAAAACACATACACACACTAAGAAGTTTTTCCCTGTAGTTTAATCAGTGAGTTCATTGCTGAGAGGTTCATTACTTATATTGAATAGGCAGTTATACATTAAAATGGAATAATTCATACACTGACTATTAAACGTGTGCAATGAAGCTTTCAAAAGTCTTTGCCTAATTAAATGTGATTGTAAGAACACAATAGATAGAAGCTTATTGTAGAATATGAAAAGGTATGCATGTTACAAAGCAAAATGATGCTTCTAATCATCTTTGAGTAATGATGACACATTTCAACACACACAGTTGGGTAATTAAGGCAACGTTTCATGCTTTGTGAAATCTTCTGTTTGACCTGTTGTTGGTTTTGTAAATGCCACATAATCTCCAAATGTCAGTCATCCTTTTAGAATAAGGCCTATTATCTCATCCAGTTTTTCCTTCTATGATTTAACTTTCATCTACCTGCTGTGGAAAATATTTTACCTTCCTTTGGAATCTATTGTTTTTTCTCATCACTTGCTTTTTTCATTGATTGGAAGGGACATTTTTCTTTTAAAATATTCATCTCTGCTGTGCATTGGGTGGGGGGGAGGGAGGTAGTAAATTTCAAATTGCTTGAGAAAACATACCTATAGCTTTAAAGATTCAGCTTTCTTTGAAAGACCTATAGTTTAATTTAATCTGAACATCTCTCTCTGCTGGAGATGATGGGAATTGGTTTGGTGTATTTATTGGTTTTTAGTTTTGTAGTTTTGGTTTCAAACTCTTATCTGCAATGGAAAGTTAGATTGTATGTTTGTAACAAATATGCCAACCCCCATGTAACATGCAGTAGACAAGGAGGTCATCACCTGAAAACTCTTTGAAATTCCATGTACTGTTGAGCTCTTGACCCTTGATACAGTTCCTCTGTCGTCTTCACTTCAGCCTCCCCCCCCCACCCCGCAATCCATTTCAGTATTTCAAACACCAGCTCTCATAGAACCAAGTTGTATGCTTTCTCAAGATCAGTGAATGTCACATAGTGGTTATACCCTCAATTTATCATTCTTTCAAACTTCTGTACCATTGCAAATATTATGTTTATAGCACTCCTTCCCTTCCTAAAACCACGTTTGCTCTTTTCCTATATTTTCTTCCATCTGGCACCTCAGCCTTGCCTCCAAAACTCTCTCAAGGATTTTGAGAGGCTGACTTAACAGGGTGATGCACCAATAGGTGTTTGGATTGTTTGCATCACTGTTACCCCTTCAAAAAGGCACAATCAACCCATTCTTCAATCATCCGGTATCCTAGCTTGTTCCCTCAAGCACATAGTAATCTATAAAAAGAAAAGGAGGACTTGTGGCACCTTAGAGACTAACAAATTTATTTGAGCATAAGCTTTCGTGAGCTACAGCTCAAATAAATGTGTTAGTCTCTAAGGTGCCAGAAGTACTCCTTTTCTTTTTGCGGATACAGACTAACACCGCTTCTACTCTGAAACCTAATAGTAATCTATGAAGCCATTTGCTTTAGTATTTCCAACTGACTTGATCATAGCAACTATGATCTCATCTTTCTCAGAAGCTTCATCTTATGCACTGCTTCTACTTCCTGTACAGATACCTTCTGAGGCTTCTCCAGAACTGTCAGTGGTGCTTGCGCTTGCAACTCTGCTTTCTCACTTAACAGCATCTGGAATTTTGTTCCCCAAACCTCTGCCACCTCCTTAGTCACCCAGCAGTGCCCGTCCTTCACACACAGATTTTTTCATATTTTATGTTTCATTTCATTTCTCTTTTCTGCCAGACTAAAAACCAACTTTCTGACGTTTTCCTTCAGCTTTCTGTATAATTCCTTTACAGCTTCCATTCTTGCCCTAGCAACTGCCTTTTTAGCCTTCTTTTTTGCCTGCTTGTATGCGTTTTTGATTTTCATTATCACAACCTGCTTCCTCAAACTCTTTGAATAATTCATTCATTTTTAACTTCTCTTCTGCATCAGACTACCACCACCAGCTTATTCTCTTACCATGCTGTGACCGGGGTCCCAGTGGGGCCAGCTGTGGTCACTCAGTTAGGGGGAACTGCAAAGAATGGGGCAGACAATCCCACAAAAGCTGGTGGATATTCCAATACTTAGATTTACCAAGCCAGCTTAAAACAGCTTCTTTATAACCTTACTGGTTACTCAGAAGTCCAAACAACACAGTTCCCTCAAAGTGATCCAGCCTCAGGCCTCCATCCAGGTACCTAAGTCACAGATGATGATTTCTGAAAATCTTATTTCATCATATAAAAGAAAAGGTTCTACCAATCCCAAAGGATCGGACACATTACCTCCCAGGATAATGAATGTTTCAGATCTTACCCAAATACACACTACAGCCAATTCTTATTAACTAAACTAAAATTTATTAAAAAAGAAGGAAAGAGAGTATGGATAAAAGATCAATATACATACAGACATGAGTTCAATTCTTAAGATTCAAATTCATAGCAGAGATGGTGAGCTTTGTAGTTGCAAAGAGTTTGTTTCAGAAGTAGTCCATAGGTTATAGTCCAATGTTTACATTTCAGGGCGATCCAGTCAAAGCTGGGATCTCAGTCCTTGTGGCTTAGGCTTCCCCTGCACAAACCCTCAGGCAGATCTGAGATGACAGAATCAAGACCCAAAGGTATTTTTATACAGTGTTCTAGCATTCACTTTACCACACAGTCCTTGGTAAATAATAAGCCTTTGATGTAACCTTCTACTTCCTAAACACCACCAGTAATTAGTTACACAAATTAACATAGGGCAATTTATCCATTAGGCAGTCTATCCGAGAGACATATAGACACTGACATAATTTCACCCAAGATTCATCTAAATGTTAATGTACCCTTTTGATCTCAGAATCAATAGTTATAGTGACAGACAGGAACAGTCTGTTTAGGGGTAGCATCTAAGATATTCACAACTAGTATTACTTCTAACAATATAGATTTGCATTTCAAAGTTCTAGCCTATTTATCATTTGCATACCTTTCTAACATGACTTTAAAGTTGGGCTTTGGGTCATTCAGCCTGCAAGCCGTTTAACCCTTTCTGGCCATGAGTTATATTTTGTATAGGGGCAGGTTTCAGAGTAGCAGCCATGTTAGTCTGTATCCGCAAAAAGAAAAGGAGGACTTGTGGCTCCTTTTATTTTTATTTTGTATAAGATTTGCTGCAATTATATAGCAGTGGTAGCAATGGTTTGCATGATTATATTTTAAGTAGACAGTGTCACACATGCTTTCTGCCACAGATTGCCTTTACTGCCTTGATTAAATATTCTGTGATCTTCGGCCATTCTTCCTCCACTGTCTTCATTGTCATTGGCAAAGCATGAAAGCCTTCTCTTTACATAACCACCAACACAATTTCTTCCTCAGTTTCATTCTCTTTTCTGTTTTCTCAGGGTTGCAGTCAGATTTTTAGCTATTAATATTATTCTGCCACAGATTAACTCAGTAGAAGTATAACCTTTACCTCTTTAACCATTTAAAATAAATTATAGATGGCATGGGTGGTGGAAAGTTAGCCAGCTGATGCTTTATTTCTAAATGTAAACCTGACTCTGGTGCATTACATCCACCAGTCATTTATTTTTTGAAAATCAGATGTACTGCATAGTTTTGTTTAATCACAACAGCCTTCTGACATCCTGTGTGAACCTACTATTCAGTTTAAACCTGTCCTTGACATCAACTGCAATTTAAAATGCCAGTTTTCTGATATGCTTTAAAGAGACAGGGAACATACAGTAACATTTCTGGTCATTTAGCTAACTTATCTCTATTCAGTGGAAGTACCACAAAGATGTCAAATCTTAAGAGTACCATACAGGTAAGCAGTCAGAGTAAAATGGTGCATCTGTTTTTTCAGAAATCTTAAATTGTCTATATTTGCTGTCCTGTATTTACCTCTATAATTTACTGTAAGCATTATGTCAATCATTACCAGCGGTGAAATCTTGGCCCCGTTAAATCAATATGGGTTTGTAACCCAGGGGGTTCTGAAAGGGATGACTGTGGATTAAAGTCAGTATTGGGAAGCATGGCTTTCTCTTTCTCCATTCACTGCAAGCTGAGAATACATTATATGGGCAGAAATTGTTTGGCAAGTTTCATAAATCATTTGGAAGAATTAGAACAACAAGTAAGACATGATTTTCCTCAGAGGAACTGAGAAATCAGTGCATGGAGACCAAAGCACTGATCTTCCTCAAATTCCTTTGTTCTGATTTTGCCGTAGTCTCCACTCCCTTTGTTCCAGGTCACATTGCTTATGTTGTGTTCAAAGTACATTGTAGAAATTAGGATGTGGTAGCCTTCCCTCATATGTTTTGCCCTCCCCATCAATCCCTTCAGTAAGTTATTCTGATAACTTTTGATGAAAAAAAGATTTTGATGAAAAATTTTCCTTTTTTTTTTTAAACTAGGTAATAGAGCTGTAAGATTTTGACAAAAATTTTCCTCATGCGGATCCTCAATGCCTATTGAAATCAATTGGTTGCTGCTGTCTACTGGAGTTTCGCTGTTGATTTCAAGGGGATCCAGGTTAGGCCATCTGGGAGTTGATCACCACCTTGCAGGCTTAAGGTGTCATCTGAATTTTCAAAAGTAGATGCTAATTTGGGTGCTTCTGGATTTAGAGGCTTAATCAGAGACATCTTCAGGTTTGTACCAACCAAGGGTGACATTTTCAAAAATCCCTAAGGCCCAGATCCTCAAAGCAATTTATGTGTTGGGAGATAGACATCTAAATACTATTGAGGATCTAGACCTAAAGGACTTAGAAACCTAAGTCCCATTTTCAAAACCAGTGTGTCACTGTTAAGAAAACAATAATAGGTATTAATGTCCCTAATTTACTTGTGAACAAGTGCTTAAAGGATCAAGACTGTGATTTTAAAATAAAATAGAGCTTTCGAAAGTCAGCTTTTTAAAGAACTCTCCTGCTGAACACAGTAGCATTGTCTTTAAAAAAAGAAAAAAGGGGGAAAAAAGAGCCCCAAGCCTATTTAACAGGAATAATGCCATCTGAACTGTTTGTCAGATGTTCCATCTGGTATGATATTAAACACGGTACTACACATGTTTAACTTATATGGGCCTTGATCTAAAACCACTGAAGTCAATGGGAATTGTTCTGTTGATTTCAGTGGGCTGTGAATTGCACCCAAACTGAAACATAGTCTCTTAGACAGAGACCAACACCTACAAGATCTTCACCAAGCATTCTCAAAACTACGATACCCACACAAGGAAATAAGGAAACAGATCAACAGAGCCAGAAGCCTCCTGCTGCAAGACATGCCCAAGAAAGAAACCAACAGAACTCCATTGGCCATCACATACAGTCCTCAGCTAAAACCTCTCCAACGCATCATCAGTGATCTACAACCTCTCCTGGACAACAATCCCTTACTTTCACAGGCCTTGGGAGGCAGGCTAGTCCTCACCCACAGACAGCCCGCCAACCTGAAACATATTCTCACCAGCAACTACGCACCGTACCATAGTAACTCTAACTCAGGAACCAATCCATGCAACAAACCTCGATGCCAACTCTGCCCACATATCTACACCAGGGACACCATCACAGGACCTAACCAGATCAGCCACACCATCACTGGTTCATTCACCTGCACGTCCACCAATGTAATCTATGCCATCATGTGCCAGCAATGCCCCTCGGCTGTGTACATCGGCCAAATTGGACAGTCCCTACGTAAAAGGATAAATGGACACAAATCAGATTTTAGGAATGGTAATATACAAAAACCTGTAGGAGAACACTTCAACCTCCCTGGACACACAATAGCAGATTTAAAGGTAGCCATCCTGCAGCAAAAAAACTTCAGGACCAGACTTCAAAGAGAAACTGCTGAGTTTCAGTTCATTTGCAAATTTGACACCATCAGCTCAGGATTAAACAAAGACTGTGAATGGCTAGTGAACTACAAAAGAAGTTTCTCCTCCCTTGGTATTCATACTTCAACTGCTAGAAGAGGGCCTCACAGCCCCTGATTGAACTAACCTCGTTATCCCAAGCCTGATTCTTGCTTGCATATTTATACCTGCCTCTGGAAATTTCCACTACATGCATCCAATGAAGGGGGTGTTCACCCACAAAAGCTTATGCTCCAATACGTCTGTTAGTCTATAAGGTGCCACAGGACTCTTTGCCGCTTTTACAGATCCAGGCTAACACGGCTACCCTTCTGATAATCGTCTCTTAGTGCAATTCTGTGATTATTTCCAAGGACAATATAAAAAAAGGGGATTAAAAAGTTCTTGTTTTTCTTTCCACCTTCTAATAGCTGTTTAATTATGCACTTTTGAGAATGCTTAAATAATGAGAATGCTTAAACAGATTCTTCTGATCCATATCTTGCAGTTTTGATTAGGCCACAATAAATTGTCAGACGAAGTGGATCACAAGAAATAGAGTAAGTGCTATTATTTTTTTTTAAACAAATCCTTCATTGCTATTTTCCCCTTAAGCCACCATAAAGTTACACATACAGTTTGTGCTGAAGTGGGCTCTTGGTAAGCATTGTGCTAAAACTCCACTACTAACCTGAATGGAAGGTTCTTTGTAATTTCACTGTGCGATTATGAAATTTACAGAAAGAAACAAACAGGGAGAGTCCTGCCTATAAATAAAAACAAAAGATTGTTTTGGTATATCTTGGAGTGCGAAGAGATACGCGCAAAATCATTCACCTAGGAGGCAAATTGGCATTGTGTCTGTCTCATGAAAAGAAAATCACATCCAGCCTAGCTGTAAAGCACTGCAAGATTCTTGAGTGAGCAAATCTCTACAAGATATGTAATTAGGTCTAGGCTTTGGATTGCATTTTATGATTTGATTTGATGTAATCATTTGTTCCCCACTTGCTATTGATTCTCTATGCCTTGTTAGATTTATATTTGATTTTACTGTGAAGAAATCTAAGTGCTGTGTGTTAGGCAGAGCGACGCTCTGGTAAACTGTGGTGTATGTTGTTTCTTTGGAAGCAGCAAATTGGTTAATACTACAAGTTTCCAGTGGACCAGGCTAGATACTCCAAGGAGATGCTTGGAGAGCTCAGGGGCTGGAGTGTGCCTGCTGTTAACCTGCACAGTAACAGCAGGGTGTGCAAGGCCTGGGGGGGTGGGCGGGGAGTAGTGCCTGTGTTGCCCATGGCTCACAGCCCTGGCTCCCCCCGGGGAAGCATCACACAAGGTCACAAAGCAGGTCAGTGGCAGAGCTTAAAATACAAACCTGACAAGGCTCAGTTGTCATTCACAAGGCTGCATTAGACAGCCAGTGTAAAAGGGGAAAATCTGAATATTGCTGCTTCATGTACTGTACTGCTCTGAAAAGCAACTTCAGAAGAATGGCACTGTGGACTGTCATGTTTACCTTTCAGTTTAGAAATGTTCCATTTATAAGTACTACTGCGTTTTTCCTCCTTTCTTTCCTGCTGACATTTCTACAATCTCAACAGGGGATTTGAGATTTAGATTTTTTTTTATCTTGATGATGTACAAGGGAAATGGGAGCATAATTTGCTCTTTACTTTTTAGACAAGGGAAAGGTCTGTCTAATAAGAAGGGGGCATTTTTACATAGTCGCTTTTCAAAGTAGAACTGCATTTTAAGGGGAAGATGAGATGAAACAAAACCTTGCCACACCTCTTTGATACTTTAGAGACTAACCAATTTATTTGAGCATAAGCTTTCGTGAGCTACAGCTCACTTCATCGGAGCTTATGCTCAAATAAATTGGTTAGTCTCTAAGGTGCCACAAGTACTCCTTTTCTTTTTGCGAATACAGACTAACACAGCTGTTACTCTGAAACACTTCTTTGATACTATTACCTTTTAGCAGCTCTTGAGTATAAAACCGGATTGGGAATAATCTACTTGAAAATACTAATGTCATCCAGCAACACACAACATCAGAAAATCTACCCTTCCAGAATCAATTAGTTATTTATCTTCTTGCTTCATCTATCATAAAGTGAACTTTACAGAAAGAAGGGATCATCTTTAAAATTCATATCTATTTAAAAATGTTTGCAGCTCTTACCTTTATATTAGAGAAGCCTGGTTATTTGTTTTCATCTTTTGCGAATATCTGATTTCATCATAAGATTTTCTGATAAATTAGAGTTTTTTTAAAAAACCCTGCACAATGCTGAGCAAAAATAGGTGGTATGTGTGGGGTGGATAGGGTGCGGAGGAGTTGAACTGTGACATTTTATAAATTATAAAGTTTTACCTACCCCTGGCTTGCATGAAGCGTTCCATAGAATTAAGTGATCATACTACTATATAATAACTTATGCATATTTTGAGTTAAATCAAGGAGTTTAATAAACTAGGCAGAATTAGCCTTAGAAAATATAGGATTGAGGGACTTGATTAGCAGATCATTAGTTTTTGCTCTATGATGAACGATAAGTAAATTATCAATGCTAATCAGTTGCTCATATGGGGACTAATCTGAAAAATGGGAATTCTTTTCTATAAAAAAATTCAGACAAAAGGGAAAAAAGAGTTTCATTCAAAATATTGCTGATTTTTTTTTAATGAAAAGAAAAAAAATCATTCAGATTCCTCCCCCACCCCCTTAGAAAGAGAAGAAAACAAGAGAGAAAGCTTGGAGAAGCAAACAAAAAATGCCAATGTTTCTTTTCAATTTCTTGTCAATTGATTCAAAATTAAAGTTTGTCATTTCAAGGGGAAAACTTCAAACAACATGAAAAATTGTTTGCAATATTTTTTTAACTAGGTGTATGTATGAAACTGCTCCTTTGCCAGCTGTATGACTGAAATTGAGGATTATCTATTACAGATGAAGACCTAAAGGTCAGGCTTAAAAATAAAGGCCCTATATCTCACCTCCTTGATGCCAATGGAGTTACACTGGTATAACACCAATGTCACAAAATGGAGAATTGGCATCACTTTATTACAGTGCTGTGATAAATAGTGATTTGCTCATGCATGAATATAATTCTCATAATGAAAATAGTCTGCAAGTGCTTCTTCAGAGTGATATAACAGCATCTTAGCACATACTTGGGGGAAATGCCACCCACATCAACAGGTGGGTTGGAAATTGATGGGGCTGGTGGTAAAAGGGGGCCAGTCCCAGTAGCAAGGGAGGGAGACTTTGTCCAAGGGGCAATAGGTAGCTCCTCTCCCTGGGAGTTTCTGGCTCCCATTGGCCAGCTGGGGGAGAGGAGTGCTCATTGACCAGAATTCCCCAACTCCCAGGATTTAGCTCAATGCAAGGGCCATGTGGAACCTCTTTCGGCTCCATTCCAACAGAGATAAAAGACCTGGGATTTTGGTGATGGGCCCTGGGCTCATGTGAGAGGATGAGACCTTGTGTCCCCCACAGGCCAGTGCTCCCACCCTGCTGCACCTTTGTCCCTCTCACGGGGAGGAGGGTGCCAGGACTCAGAGAGCTGAGTCCTGGGATGTAGGCCAAGGAGAGCCACCCGGTATTATGGGTTACATGGTAAGAGCCCTATAACCACCTCACTGGAGCCAATTAAATGTCTGGTATAGGTGAGTATGGGTGATTGGCAGACACTGCCCCTTCTCTGTGTTAAAGTTTAATAAAAGTTGTGGCCTGCTGCTTAATTCCATGCATGGATTGGTCCTCAGTTTGCCACGGTGTCCATATCAATGGCACTTTGGAAGTGTCTTAGGTAAGATCTGCTGATTATAAGCAAACTTCCCCTCCCCTACCTACACCCTCCCTGTCATTCTCTCTTCTGTGAGCTGAAGCTGACAAATTGGATGAAATAGTAATAACTGCTTAAGTGTATGGTTCCCTCCATGATGTCTAATGCTATATATGAAAATGCCTCGTGCTTTTCAAAAGCACAAAGACGGTTTTGACCCTTTGTCACAGGGTGGTTCCCTGAGAGTCCTCTGAGGCCTCAGTCACAGATCACAACCACTCCTTCACCACGACTATGCTTTATTGCAGTGGTTCTCAACCAGGGGTATGCAGAGGCTTTTCAGGAGGTAAATCAACTCATCTAGATATTTGCCTAGTTTTGAAACAGGCTACATAAAAAGCACTAGCGAAATCAGTACAAACTAACATTTCATACAGACAAAATGAGAAAGGAAGCAATTTTTCAGTAATAGTGTGCGGTGACACTTTTGTATTTTTATATTTGATTTTGTAAGCAAGTATTTAGATGAGGTGCAAGTTGGGGTACACAAGACAAATTAGACTCCTGAAAGGAGTACAGTAGTCTGGAAGGGTGGAGAACCACTGCTTGATTGTATTCTTTCAGCAGGCTGCAGCCTGTAGTGCTATTTACATGTATTTACATTCCATAGCCAGGTCATGGCCACTGACCTCTGGGAGCTGTGCCAGCAGCAGCCAGTCCTGCCTACATCTGCCTTCCTTCAGGAACCCTGCCCTTCTTTCCTGTCAATTTATATAATCTCACCTGCTGGCATTGCTTCGCCTTCAATTAGCCCTTCAGTTGTAGCTCTGCTCTGTTAGCACCCTCTGTCAACTCCCTGTTATTCAATTAATATACATGGGTGGGTATTAGAGTGACAGTGTGCTGAGTTAGCTCCTGAGTCAGCATGCCCTGTTTCACCCTTTTAAGGGAAAAAAACACCCTAGAGTTTGTATTTAAAAAATATTCCTGCTTGAGGTAAAAGCTGCTTTAGCACAGAGTATTAAAGAGAGAGAGTACAATTGAATTGTTTGTTAAAGATCACATGGAATGGTATAAGAAAGTAGAAATACTTGTCTAAGATTAACAGTGTTGTCGTGCTGGAGATTATGTGGGAGTGGCCCTTATATGACATTATTACAAATATCCTAAAACTTTGTTGGAGTCTGTACTGTATAGGAATAAGATAGTATCCCTTTAAATAGTTTGTGAGCCCTCTTGTGGCTCTCACTGTGTTCTCTGTCTTAGGCCATATCTACACTATGAAAGTACTCCGATTTTGCAGAAGTTGATTTTTGGGAACAGATTGCACAAAGTCGAGTGCATGAGTCCACACTAAGCACATTAATTCAGCGGTGTGCATCCACAGTACCGTGGCAAGTGTCGACATTCCGAGCGGTGCACTGTGGGTAGCTATCCCACAGTTCCCGCAGTCCCCGCTGCCCATTGGAATTCTGGGCTGAGCTCCCAATGCCTGATGGGGCCAAAAATTTTTCGCGGGTGGTTGTGGGTAAATGTCGCCAGTCAACCTTCCCTCCCTCCATGAAAGCAACAGCAGACAATCATTTCAAGCCCTTTTCCCTGGATTGCCCAAGCAGACGCCATAGCACAGCAAGCATGGAGTCCGTTCAGCTCGCCACAGCAGTTCTGACCATTGTAAACACCTCGCGCATTATCGTGCAGTTTATGCAGAACCAGCACCTGAAAAACCAGGCAAGGAGGCGATGGCAGCGCGGTGATGAGGCCTGGGAAACAAACACAGAGTGGTGGGACTGCATAGTGTTGCAGGTTTGGGATGATTCCCAGTGGCTCTGAAACTTTCGCATGCATAAGGGCACTTTCATGGAACTTTGTGACTTGCTTTCCCCTGCCCTGAAGTGCAAGAATATTAAGATGAGAGCAGCCCTCACAGTTCACAAGTGAGTGGCAATAGCCCTGTGGAAGCTTGCAACGTCAGACAGCTACTGGTCAGTCGGGAATCAATTTGGAGTGGGCAAATCTACTGTAGGGGTTGCTGTGATGCAAGTAGCCAACACAATCATTGAGCTGCTGCTATCAAAGGTAGTGACTCTGGGAAATGTGCAGGTCATACTATATGGCTTTGCTGCAATGGGATTCCCTAACTGTGGTGGGGCTATAGACAGAGTGCATATCCCTATATTGGGACCGGACCACCAGGGCAGCCAGTACATAAACCGCAAGCGGTACTTTTCAATGGTGCTGCAAGCACTGGTTGATCACAAGGGAAATTTCACCAACATCAGTGTGGAATGGCTGGGAAAGGTTCATGATGCTCACATCTTCAGGAACTCTGGTCTGTTTAAATGGCTGCAGGAAGGGATTTACTTCCCAGACCAGAAAATAACTGTTGGGGATGTTGAAATGCCTATAGCTATCCTTGGGGACCCAGCCTATCCCTTAAAGCCCTGGCTCATGAAGCCGTACACAGGCATCCTGGACAGTAGTCAGGAGCTGTTCAACTATAGGCTGAGCAAGTGCAGAATGGTGGTAGAGTGTGCATTTGGACGTTTAAAGGGTCGCTGGCGCAATTAACTGACTCGCTCAGACCTCAGTGAAACCAATATTCCCATTGTTATTGCTGCTTGCTGTATGCTCCACAATCTCTGTGAAAGTAAGGGGGAGATGTTTATGGCAGGGTGGGAGGTTGAGGCAAATTGCCTGGCTGCTGAAAACGAGCAGCCAGACACCAGGGTGGTTAGAAGAGCACAGCGAGAAGTGCTGCGCATCAGAGAAGCTTTGAAAACCAGTTTCATGACTGGCCAGGGTACTGTGTGACACTTCTGTTTGTTTCTCCTTGATGAAAACCTGCTCCCTTGGTTGCCGCTAAATTCCCTGTAAGCCACCCGCCCTCCCACCTTAGATCACAGCTTGCTTGCAAAAGAAATAAAGTCATTATAGTTTAAAAAACATGTATTCTTTATTAATTGATTATAAAAATAGGGAGATAACTCACAAGGTACCCCAGGTGGGGTGTAGGAGGAGGGTAGGAGGGAAGGAAAAGGCCACTTTAAAACTTCTTGAATGACAGCCTTCTGTTGCTTGGGCTGTCCACTGAGGTGGAGTGGTTGGGTGCCCGGAGCCTCCCCCCCGGCGTTCTTGAGCGTCTGGGTGAGGAGGCTATGGAACTTGGGGAGGAGGGAGGGCAGTTGAACAGGGGCTGCAGCGGCAGTCTGTGATCCTGCTGCTGTTCATGAACCTCCACTAGACGCCCGAGCATGTCAGTTTGATCCTGCAGTAGCCCCAGCGTTGCCTCATGCCTCCTCTGATCTTCTTGCCATCGCCTCTCCTTACTTTCATCGGCCACTTTCCTGCTATTGTGTCCCTCTGCTATTGTGTCCCTCCATTCTGCTGAGCTCTGTCAGTGCCAGACGACTGCATGAGCTCAGAGAACATTTCATCATGTGTGCGTTTTTTTTGCCGCCTTATCTGAGATAGCCTTTGGGACAGAGAAGGGAGGCTTGAAACATTTGCAACTGCTGGAGGAAAAAAAGAGAGTGAAGTATTTTAAAAGATACATTATACAGAACAATGGCTATACTCTTTCACGGTGAACAACACTGTTCACATTACATAGCACATGTGATTTTGGTACAAGGTCACATTTTGCCTCTTATAGTGAGTGCCTGGGGCTTTGGTGTCAGAGATCCCACACGCAGGGCCGGGCAACAGAATTCGGCTTGCAGGCAGCCATGGTAAGCCATAGTCTTTTGGCTTCTGCAACCTTCCTAACAGCAGTGCCCTCCTCTCCCATACCAATCAAAGCACGTTGAGTTGGCCATTTAGTGCGGCAGTTTTCCTGTTAACATGCAGCAGCAGAAACCAAACTAACCCCCCCCCCGCCCGATCCAATTCTCTGGGATGATTGCTTTACAAGAAGTCCAATGGCATTTTGGGATGTATAAGTAGGGGCATTGCCAGCAGATCAAGGGACGTGATCGTTCCCCTCTATTTGACATTGGTGAGGCCTCAGCTAGAGTGTCCAGTTTTGGGCCCCACACTACAAGAAGGATGTGGAAAAATTGGAAAGAGTCCAGCGGAGGGCAACAAAAATGATTAGGGGACTGGAACACATGACTTATGAGGAGAGGCTGAGGGATCTGGGGATGTTTAGTCTTCACAAGAGAAGAATGAGGGGGGATTTGATAGCTGCTTTCAACTACCTGAAAGGGGGTTCCAAAGAGGATGGCACTAGACTGTTCTCAGTGGTAGCAGATGACAGAACAAGGAGTAATGGTCTCAAGTTGCAGTGGGGGAGATTTAGGTTGGATATTAGGAAAAACTTTTTCACTATGAGGGTGGTGAAACACTGGAATGCGTTACCTAGGGAGGTGGTGGAATTTCCTTCCTTAGAAGTTTTTAAGGTCAGGCTTGACAAAGCCCTGGCTGGGATGATTTAGGCGAGGATCGGTCCTGCTTTGAGCAGGGGGTTGGACTAGATGACCTCTTGAGGTCCCTTCCAACCTTGATATTCTATGATTCTACCCCTCACCCCACCGCGTGGCTGGTATCAGGGAAGATCCCTGCTTGCCAAATCGAACAGCTCAGGGCCAATGCCCCCCTGCCCCCCCCCCCAACACACACACCGTGTGGCTAACTGTGGGGAGGATTTCTTTTCAGCCACAGGCAAACAGCCCAGTAGGAACGGCCACCTCTGAATGTCCCCTTAATTAAATTCCCCTATTTGAACCAGGTTACCATGAACGCTATCACTCTCCTGAGACTAACACAGAGATAAAGAATGGTTGTTGCTTGAATGCCAGCAAACAGCGGGACCATACGCTGCCAGGCTTTGTCATGCAATGATACCACATTACTTGCTACTAGCATGGCGTGGTAAAGTGTCCTACCATGGAGGACGGACTAAGGCTGCTCTCCCCAGAAACCTTCTGCAAAGGCTTTTAGAGTACCTCCAGGAGAGCTTCATGGAGATGTCCCTGGAGGATTTCCGCTCCATCTCCAGATACGTTAACAGACTTTTCCAGTAACTGTACTGGCCACGAATGCATCCCAAGTCCTCAGGGCTACTTAATCATTAAAAAACACTTGCTTTTATAACATGTATTATATTTTAAAAGGTACACGCACCAGAGGTCCCTTTCCTGGCTTCGCTGGGTTGGGAGGGTATTTCGGTCAGGGTGATAAAAAGATCCTGGCTGTTGGGGAGAACGGTATGCTGTGTGCTCTCCTCAAGCTTGTCTTCCTCCTCCTCATCTTCCCCATCCCCAAAATCCTCAGGCATGGCGGAGAGTACCCCATCATCGGAGCCCACGGACAGGGGTGGGGTAGTGGTGGCGGCCCCCCCCAGAATTGCATGCAGCTCAGCATAGAAGCGGCATGTCTGGGGCTCTGTCCCGGAGCATCTGTTTGATTCTTTGGTTTTCTGGTACGCTTGTCTTAGCTCCTTAAGTTTCATGCGGCACTGTGTTGCGTCCCTGCTGTAACCTCTGTCCCTCATGGCCTTGGAGATTTTTTTGAAATGTTTTGGCATTTCGCCTTTTGGAACGTAGTTCTGATAGCACCGATTCCTCTCCTCATACAGCAATCAGATCCAGTACCTCCCGCTCAGTCCACGCTGGAGCTCTTTTTCCATTCTGGGACTGTATGGTCACCTGTGCTGATGAGCTCGCCTGGCCAAACAGGAATGAGATTCAAAAGTTCCTGGGGCTTTTCCTGTACACCTGGCCAGTGCATTCAAGTTCAGAGTGCTGTCCAGAGCGGTCACAATGGGATAGCTCCTGGAGGCCAATACCTTTGAATTGTGTCCACACTAATCTTAATTCGAAATGGTGATGTTGATTTCAGCGCTAATCCCCTCATTGGGGAGGAGTACAGAAATTGGTTTTCAGAGCCCTTTATGTCAAAAAAAATGGCTTCGTTGTGTGGAAGGGTGCAGGGTTAATTCGATTTAACGTTGCTAAATCCGACATAAACTCATAGTGTAGACCAGGTCTTAGAAGCCAATAAAAACCAGTCGGAGCAGCAGTATATATGTAGTTTGGAATGTCTGCAATGTTTGTATTTAGTTAGTAAACATGGCTATTTGTGACCCAACCATGTCCATGTTATTTTTACCTGTTATTGTTGTTTGTTGAATAAAGAGTAAAAGACGCAATTGAAACATGAACCCTCCCCTGTAGAAATCTAAATTTATGAGATTCCTAATCAGGTTCTTTTGTCTACTTCCACTAGTAAAAGCTCTTACACATAATAGATAGTATCTTCTGTTACCCACTGGTAATGGAAAAGCTCAAGTTCAGAAATAACAAGGCCATTTCTTTTAATTAAAACATTCATATATTCTCAGATGTCTCTAGAAACATGAAGACTGATAAAGATTTTAGCCTCACACAGCTGAATTCTTATCTTTTGGTTTCAAGATATTAGTCTTGTTCCCCACTAAGCTTCCTCAAAGTAAAGATGGAAACAATTATTTTTCAACTGTGCTTAAGTTAAAGCTTTTCCTTCCATGCAGATTACTTCTAAAGATAAAGATGAATTGAGCACTGAAGATTAATTATCTATTCAATTTCCTTCTCAATTATATTTTCTATTTGTAACATTCTGTATAATTTATGGGTTTCAGAGTAGTAGCCATGTTAGTCTGTATTCGCAAAAAGAAAAGGAGTACTTGTGGCACCTTAGAGACCTTATGCTCAAATAAATTTGTTAGTCTCTAAGGTGCCACAAGTACTCCTTTTCTTTTTGTATAATTTATGCTCATGATTTATATGCCATAGTCAAGAAATAGGGTTTGTTTTCTATCCAAAGTTATTTTGTAGATTTCTTTATTCTAAGGTTTCATTTTTAAAAAAAATATGGTAGTTTTGCTTGCGATACTTGGACCTGATAATTGCTATCCAGCTTCTTGTTTGGATGCATTTTGAAACTGCAATCAATTAAAAAAAAAACTGCAATCAATTTTAAAAAGATATGGCCCCACTGACGTTTTAACATCATTTGATAAGTGCTTTTTATTGCTAAAAGTTTTGGAAACCAATAATCCCAAAGAAGACTCTACTGAGAAGAAGGATTTACTAGAACTAATTTTACACATAAAAGTCTTAAGTAACAGACATTTATTCCCTAATATCAGTAAAATGGGTTGTGAAGAAATGAGTTGTTCCAGTTCTGGAGGGACAACAGAGAATTTTCTGTACACTTTTCCATGCACAGGGAAGACAAAGGATTCAGTAGTCATCAGGTGTGTTGTTGTTGTTGTTAATTAAATCCTTTCATCCTAAAATTAACCTTTTAGGGGAACTGCACTTTTTGAAACTGCAATCAATTTAAAAAAAAAACTGCAATCAATTTTAAAAAGATATGGCCCCACTGACGTTTTAACATCATTTGATAAGTGCTTTTTATTGCTGAAAGTTTTGGAAACCAATAATCCCAAAGAAGACTCTATTGAGAAGAAGGATTTACTAGAACTAATTTTACACATAAAAGTCTTAAGTAACAGACATTTATTCCCTAATATCAGAGCCAAATCAACCATATTTATTTGCTTGAAACATTTATTGCTGCTTGAATTTTTCTGTCCGCAGCTTCCAGATACTATGTCTTGTTATGTTTTGTCTGATACATTAAAAAGCCCTGTAATGTCAGATATCTTTTCCTTGAATGGACTTTAATTAAGTTGCATCTTAACCCTTCCTTGGACAAGCTAAATAGTTTAAGATCCTTTTGTGTGTCATTGGAAGGCATCTTTTGTAACCCTGGAATCATTCTTGTAGTTCATCCCTTGTAGCTCATTTTTCAATATCTTATATGGACATTATAACTGGACCCAGTATTCTGGTGGTAGACTCAGAACTGCAGAATACAAAGACAGCATTGTCTCTTTACTCTTATTGCCTCAGAGGTGCAAGCAGCATATACTGTAATAAACCAGAAATGATCGAATGGAACCTGTTGCAGTTTTAATGTTGGGCACTGTTCAAGCACTGAGAGGCTAAGTACTTTAATTAGTACTTTAATTAGTGCTTCCGGGAAAGGAGTACAATGGGCTTGAAGACTGAGCCCAAAGCTTAGGATGATAAAAGCTGTGAAATAGAATATCGGAGATAAACAGTTTCAATTACTTTGTTATCCCCAAAGCAACACAACTGACAAATGCATTGAGGACACGTGTACACTGTTCCTGCTCAGTCCTATTTAAATTAGGATGAGATGGTTTAAAAGCAGCCCAGGGGCTTGTTAAAAAGAAATATCATGGCATTTTATACATCATAAACTTAATGTATCTCATTAGGCAAACAGCTGAGAAATGCAGACAAGGAAACAGTGCACTTAGATGAAAGAGTCCTAAGCACTCTTGAGCCAAATGCTTAGCTGGGATGACTTCAGTGGAGCTATGCTGATTTACAACAGCTGACGGTCTGGCCCTCTGAGTTAAGTGGGCAGAAGTGCTGGACTGTTTGCAGTTTCAGTTCAAGAACTACTTGAGGCAATATCAGCTGTGTACTGTGAGACCTGAGCTCAATTAACACTCAGAGGATCAGCAAGAAACTCCTTGCTTAGCAGAAGTGAGACTTGAAGTTGAGGAACATTTGATGGTAAATCTTAGAGGGAGCTTTAAGATGTCTTACAGGTAGTTGACTACTAGGGGAGTCTCTTGCTGGCAAATCCCACCCTGGCCCCTGGCTACATTGACTTAGTTGGGTGAGGAACTGATGCAGTACTGCTGCACAAAGAAGACTGGGATTCCAAGGAGACCTTGAAGGGGGACACATCCCTGCAGAATGTAGATATCAACATAGCTGTCTAGGAGGTAATGGAAAAGAGGAAATGGAGAGAGAACTGGGCAGTGCACTGCTGACTGGGTCCTCCCAGCCTCCACCTTATACAGGGTCGCAGAAGGACCATTGGCTCCACAGCCTGGGGGAAAGACTCTTTCCCCCCCCCCTTCACCGATTCATCTTCCCAAAGCCCGGCCCAGGTACTCAGCTGGGCAGCAGGCAGAGGGCTTTCTACTTAATGCAGGTTTCCCTGTAATTCTTTTTGCACATACAGGCAGGGATGAGCTGATGTAATGTTAAGAGGACCAATTTTGCGCTTCTTGAAACACTCTGTTCCCAGGGATTCCTCCTGCAATTCTTCATGACTTCAGATGGAATTCAGCTCAAGGGCAGTTCAGCATTCAGGATTACTGTTTTTTTGCCTTTTATTTGAATCCTGTGAACAAAGTGGAAGATTAGGGTGTGTTTGTTGGGGAAGTCGTTATTTCCTATGTGCTTTGAAAGCCAAAACTGTGCAAATTTCTTCCCTCTTTTTGCTTCCAGGAGTAGGTTGTCCCTGTGGCATCGGAACAATGTTTATAGTGGGGTGCTGAGAGCCATTGAACAAAACTGTAAACTCTGTATATAATGGAAACCACTTCAAGCCAAGCGGTACTGCCGCATTGTTGGGTTGTCTTGTAAGTTGCACTCACCTAGCTCCCACTGACTTTAATAGAAGTTACTGACAGCATGATCCATCCTTACTCCTAAAATTTCATTAATTCACAAATATATCTCAGCTCACACATGCACTCTCTCTCACAGACATGCACACACAGAAGTTTTCTGTATATCAAAGTAAGGTGTTCCTTGTGGGAATGGAAGATTATAATATTGTTCTAGTTTGAATATTAGTACAGTAGTATATACTATTCCAGCTGGTTTTTCAATACTAGTGATATTTCATTAAGATTTCAGTGACGACACTCACATATACAAAGGGAAAGCATATGGAATCTTCTATCCCACATTGTGTAGTAAGTGTTCAGAAATACTATTTTTGAATAGTTACCAGGGGGGCTAATCACTACCCATTTTAGGCAGAGAAAACAAAGAATGTGATTGTGTTTGCACAGCATCTATCACAATGAGTGCCTGGTCGACTACAATAACTAATAGGTAGTTGTTAAATCTCCATGGAAAATGCCTCTCATTTCTACTTTGATCTGTCTCATTTTTGATAGAGCAACTTTGTAACACTGAACTACAAAAAACACTGGAGGGGGAAAGGCCATTCACATTTTTAAGTTCAGCTCAGTGAGAAGAGAAATTTTATTTGGAAGGCAATAGATCAGGTCTGAAAACTTCTTCTCTGTGTAAAAATTCATTCACAGCAGATGTAGGCTTGTGTCATGGTGATGTGTGTGCCGTTACATATCAATGAATGGGATGTTGACTTCTCTTGGGATGAGTGAGCCATGAAGGGAAATGATGCAGTTGTGTTGCAAGAGATGAAACTCTGATTAACTAAGGGCACGTGTTTACTGGCAATATTAAAGCGCTGCCGTGGCTTGTGTACTTGCAGCATAGCGCTGGGAGAGAGCGAAAAAACCCACCTCCATGAGGTGCATAGCTACCAGCACTGGAAGCAGGTGCACGGTCTACACTGGCATGTTACAGCGCTGAAACTTGCAGCACTCGGGCGGGGGGGGGGTGTTTTTTCACACCCCGAACGAGGAAGTTGCAGTGCTGTAAGGTGCCAGGGCAGACAAGCTCTAAGACACTAAGGTATAGCTGAGGCCTGGCCTGACATGAGGGAGGCCTCATTTCTTGGAGGATAGAATTATGGAAGGAAACAGATCATTAGGCTGAAGTAAATAGGTCGGTAGGCTAAAAAAGATACAATGTCTGGGCCAGTTAAGACAAGAGGGAGAACACGCAGGGGACCATTTATTAGCAACGGACAAGATAAACTAGGAATGTAAAGAGAAGGTTGAGTATGCTGCACAGGGATTGGTTCCTGCAAAGTGACCAAGCCAATCAAAACATGTTTTTGTAATGTGTAGTAAATGCAATGAGAGAGGGTATGTCAAAAGAGAGGGTTTCTGTGTAACTTTGGATGTGCGGTATTCCATATACCCATCCCCTATGCTTGAGTCTGATCAGCTCCGTATAGCTTTGTTCTATGCCAAATAAAGGAACCTGAGTGATGAAATCTGGAGTTGAAGTGAGTGTTTTGGATCCCCTAGAGAACTGGATGAAGTGTTCTCCCAGAACTGGACAAAGTTTTCTGGATAAGCCGAGTGGACAAGGTCTCAGAGGGAATCCCAACAAAGTGTTTACTCACTGATACCTTCTAAATAAAGATACTGTATCTAGGTATAACTTTAAATAAGGAACCATTACATGAACAAGAGGCACTTATTGTAAATATCTATCTTGTGCTCATGAAGGAGGGACAGATGCTGTTCACTCTAGGATGTTTTATTGATTCATAAAACTGAATAACAAGAGAATTTTAGTTAACATGTTGCTATCACGTATATCACTTTTCTGAAGACTCCAGAGAAACTGAAAAATAGCAATGTGAATACAACTGTTGGTAATGTGGCTTTTTAATAGGGTACCAGGCTGGGAGTCAAGGGGCTTGGATTCTATTCCCAGCTCTGCCACTGAACTGCTGAGTGAGCCTGGGTGAGTCACTTCAATTGTCTATGCCGCTGTTTCACCTCTCACCTTTTTTTTTATCTGTTCAAATGTTAAGCTGTTGGGGGCGGAGACTGCCACTATTGTATAGTGCACAGGAAAATGAGGCAGTAATCTCAATTGGGACTCTAGGTGCCACTTTAAGGCAAACTGTAATAATAAGGCTATGAACACAAGGTACTCCATGCTGTCATATACACTCAGCGCTCATCTACACTTACAGTGCTACACCGGTGCAGCTGTGCTGCTGTAGTGCTTAGTGAAATCTCTATCTATGCCAACAAGAGATTCTCCCATTGGCACAGTTAATCCACCTCCCCAAGAGGCCATAGCTGTGCCAATGGGAGAAGCCATCCTGGTGACATAGCACTGTCTATCCTGAGAGTTTTTGTCATATAACCACACCCCTGAGCAACATAGTTGCTGTTTTTCCTTTCTTTGGTCATAGAATCAACTCAATTTTTCATTCACTCTTTGATGGGCAAAAGCTATTTTGTTCTTTCCCAGAAACTCTTTCCTCTTCACTGGAGCTGTGTGAAATGAAACTGTTTTAGTCCATCAAGTGGATTGACAAATTCTTCTTTGGTTTTGGTGCACATGGGTTTACACCTCCTGAATATTATTTGAAGTTTGAATGAGTCCCAAAACTGCAAATACAGCTCAGCAGAAAAGAGGCAGGTTTACTTGGTTTTGGATCAAGAACATGGTAAGTTGTTTACAGTTACAGTATATGGTTTCACCTGAAGCCATAAATCAGGCCCTGAAATCTGTGGAGTTGGGGGGGGGTGGGTTTCACCTGGAAAGAGTGAACTGACCCCCAAGTGTGCTCTAAATACATTGTAATCTTGTCTGTAATGATCACAAACCTTGACAAACCTTTCAGTGATACAGAGCAAAGCCTAAACAATAGTAAGTAAGTTAGAAGGGAATTCTATGTGAAAGAGGGAAACAGTCCTGTAATGTTGAATTGTATAAGGTAGTAAGAAGGTGAAGCACTTCTGCTAACTGTGTCTGGAAACATCTGGTTTGGAAACAACTGTGTTTGAAAACTGTTTGGAAACATCTGAGTGTGCTCAGACATTTAACAAACATGCCAACATAGTCATTCCAAACAAATAAATTGATGCCTATTCTTACACATAGAGCATTGGAACAAGCAGGCAAAAGCTCCTTTTATACCTGTAATTTGAAGAGAGTAAAATCAACATCAAATCACATTGTAAATGATGGAGGTTATAAGAATACTACTGGTCACAGTAAGAGCTGGGTTAAATGTTTTGGGCAAAATCTTTTTTGCCAAAAAATGCAGTTTTAGGTCAACTGAAGCATTTCTTGTATTTGCCAAATTGTTTCAGTTGAAAGCAAACAAACAGCATTTTTAATCGAAATATTTTATTTTGACACTTTCAAAACAAAACATTTCAATTCAAAATGATTTTTGCATTCAGAATTTTACTTCAATGTTTTTTTTTAATAAGGAACTTTTAAAAAAACAAACAAACAAAAAACCCTCAAAGACAGACAAAACCTTTTAAATTAAATGAAATATTTAGTAGACCCAAAATTTAATTTTACAATGTTTTGATTTGGCCAGCAAACTGACAAGTCAGAGTTATTCACACACTCGTCACAATACCCTGATGATGGAAATCTGGGTCTTTCATAAGGTCAGCATCTAATATTTGAGCCACATGGTATTTTCAAAGCCCTGCAGGCATATAGAAAAGGATTATTTAAACAATAATAACTAATTATAATGGAATTTTATGTACATGGCATCAAGGGCCTAATCCTGCTCTCACTGAGTTCAATAGAAAAGGCGCAATTCACTTCATTAGGAGCAGAATCAGAACCAAAATTATTTTAGTGTGTGGATTTTTTTTAACCTGTGCTTTCCTATAGCATTATCACAGCCTTAGTGAGGTACCTGTGCAATAAATATAGAATGTAATAAGAATTGTACTGAAAAGGTCTCTTGTCCTGCAGTACATCAATAAGTAGAAAAGCAAAAGCAATAAAGAAGTGGCACAATCCAGTCCCCCTTTTTTAAATATTATGGAAAATAGATTAGTTTTAAAAGCCTGTGGCAGGGATAAAAAGAAAAGGCAGTTGTTCTTGTTAGAAGTTTACCATTTGAGCGCACCTGGGTTGGACAGAGTGCTTACAGCTCTTTTGTGTTAATCAGTATGAGAAATTTAGTGTTGTGCTGTGCAGCAGATAAAGGAGGATGGAAACAGACCTAAATTCCTTCTGTGTTCTTAAATGCTTCTATGTCCAGAGCATCTACTTAGAGAACATGCAGACAATGGTTAGCACCGTATTGTCTAGGCCACAGTTTCTCAACCATCAAGGTGTGTCAGGAGGTCGGGCTGTATAGATGTGGACAAAAGGGCCACTTTTTTCTATGTTCACATAGTGCCACTCCAGTGGGCTCCTTGGCTGTCACAATAGAAATAACATGAAACAGTACCTCCCCAATCAGTACCTCCCTTCACCACTACCCTGTACCCACTCATCTGGCAATGCTTATTTATTGTTAGCTTTTTATTCTTTATTCTGGTTTTATAAAGTAGGCAAACTAGAAATATATGGGTATGAAGGATTGTGGGCTGTAAAGAATTTGGGTGACAATAAGACCTTGGTGCTCTGGGTAGAGCTGGAGAAGATTTGAGATGCCCTGATGGATTCTACTGAAGGTCTGGATTGCTTTCAAAGAAACTTAGAGCTGGAAAAAAGTTAAATATAGTTAAGAATTTTACATGCAAACCCAATTTCAAACTAAGAAAATATTGGGACTTGTTCCTGAAAGCAGTGGGAATCTTCCCCCTGAAAATAACCAGCTGCACATTTCAGTATGACTCATCCATTGGGGAGACATTTTTGAGCCCATAACATGATACAATTCTTGTCACAATTTAAAAAAAAAAGTGTAATTACTGACTATAAAATAACTTGGTCTGCTGTTCTTGGAACTTGATCACACACAAGTTACTCCTGCCCTAAGGCTAGACGAACTGATGTACCTTTGAAAAATTCTCCCTGCAAGTCCTCTCCTGACATCAGTTGTTGCTCTTGTGAACTGTTCGAAGGAAAGGTCTTTGACAGTACAAACAGAATTAATGTATTCTTTTCAACATGCAGGAATAAATTTCCATAAACTGAACTGGTTGAAAGAAAAGTAAGAGTTGGGAAGTTGTTTCAGCTTCCCTGCCTGCCTGAAAAAAAAGGGAAGGGGGAGGAGAATAATGATTATGCTTCTTTGCAAAGTGCTTTGAGTCTTGTAGATGAAGAGCTATATAAGTATATAGCTCTGATTAACTGTTCATCATTATTAACAACAGTAACTTACAAAAGTTATAGAGACTTGCAAAGCAGTATAAAAGTGATTTACCATTCGAAAGAATGGGAAATGTGTGGCTAAATCTCTTCACTGCTTTGAGTACCCCTTCCTTAGCACAAAAATGAGCCCAGAGAGCCAAACTCTGTGATGACAAACCAGCGTAAAGCCAAAGTAATTCCATTAACCTTACTGACTGTAGAAGAGTTCCTCTGGATTTCCACTGGTAACCTAGAATGGAGTTTGGTCCAGCATCTGTCAGCATGTCTTATGTTAGAATTTCAAAATCTACCTAAATTATAGAATAATTGGTGAATACATCCAAAGTCACTGATTATGGAACAATATCAAGAAATCTTTCTCAGGCTTGAAAATGAAACTTCTCCCTCACCAAAAATCAAACCTAGCTGTCTCCCTACTATATATTTGAACATAAGAGATCAGCATCACCCCTTCTCCACCATTCCTGTCTCCAGCTTCACTCCAAACCCTCTGCGTAGTCCTGTCTGCATGCAGCAACATGTGAAGGAGCAGCCATTGGAAGCAAGAAACTGATGTGCTACAAAGATAGCCCCTTCGAGGAGGTCAGTGATTCATGCACAAAGGCTTTTCCTTCTGCACAGATCCAGGAGAGGAGGCTATTTGTATCTAGGTAAGCTAGCCTCAATAATAAAAGCTATTTTTTATTATATCATGATGGAAAATGGCTCATCCTGTACTTTTTTATATAGTACATGATGTCCAAACAGAAGACTGTTCACTCTGGAACAGTTAAAATTGTTTACTTGCAAATTACAATAAAGCGTGTTATTTTTTCAGCTGTATAGTGCTGCTTGTCCTTGATCACTGGTGTGTGCACTCTCTATTTCTAGTCATCTCCAGGGAGACTGGTAAGTAGATTTTATAATTCCAGCGAATTCTGAATTCAGACATTGTTCTACCAATTCAATCTTCTCTACCATCCCTCACAGTGTATTATCACCAGGAGCGTCTTTAATCATTTTGCCAGGGTGGAAAATTCCCTTCCCCGCTCCTTCTGCCCCTCAGCTGAGCCAATAAATGGAGCAAAAATGGCTGGCCAATCACAGTGTGAAGGGATTGGGGGGAAAGCCAAGTAGCACAGTAGTATGGAACCCCGATGAATTTGGTACCCCGGGTGACTGCCCTGCTCACCTGCCCCTAGAACAACCCTGTCATGAAGATAGTATGGGAAGGTTACAGTATTTAATAACATAGCCTTAATCGGCTAAAACCCACATTAGTGATTAGCAAACATCAAAGAGTTCAGAGGTTCAGTTTAGAAGCTTCACTGAACATGATTAATCTGAAAATCTAACTGGAATAAGAGAAGAAATATTCTCATGAGATTTACGGTAAGCAGCTTGGTACTGGATATCTCTTTTGAGTACCCCTTTCTGTCCTTTAAATGCCAATTCTTCAGATGGCGAAGATGGAACAATCCTACTATGATCTGAAGATGTGGTGATAGGGATAGGTCACAGAGGTCTTGGGCTCTTCAGTCTCTATTGTGGTGGACCAGGGATAACAGGCAGGTACTGGTTGTTGGTTGACGGTCTCCATCTGTGACTAATGAAGATCAGATGTCCATACTAATTTTTTTAGGAAGAATATTAATAAAATGAATTTTGTGTCAGTTTAGATAATATTCTCTGTAACCTGTTTCACAGTTCAGCACTACTGAAGTGAAATGGCTTGGTAACTGGCACCCTGAAATCCTTGAAGGCTTAAACTGACCAAGGTACTCAGTGCTGAAGAAACAAGTGGCATCATCATTTGGCTCCAAACCGAGCTGAACTGTTGTACAATCTTAATAGCAATTGTATCGACACCACAGCCGTTTTGAAGGGAGACCCTATCTTTTTTAAAAGAGTCCTAAATCTGTCAGAAAGGAGTCTATACCTCTGAGACTTGATAAGTCCCAATGCATAACTGGATCCAGCTCTCCTCAAGGCCCAATGATAGCAAGATATGGATGAGCAGTGAAGCTAGTGACTAGTCTGCATCTATAACGAGGAATAATCTATTGTTTTGTGTTATAGATTGTTGATATTACAGGTGTGGGGGGGGATAGAAGGGGGAAGGAAGATGTGAGGATGTTTGTCTTCTTACCTTAAATCTTTAGCAGGAAGTCAGGCAGGATAGGGAAGATTCTAGAAAGGCACTCTAGAAAGAGAAGATTGAAGGATAGTGCTATTTCAGAAACACTGGAGTAGCCATATTGGATCAGACCAGTGCTCCATCCAGTCCAGTATCTTTTTATTGACAGTGTTCAGTACCAGATACTTTGGAGGAAGGTGCAAGAAGCCGTGCATTTGCCACTTATGGTATAATCTGTACCCACTTCCCTGGTTATAATAATAAAAAATCCTCCTCTAAGTTTCATGTTCAATGTCAGTAGAATGTCACTCTGTAATAGAGGATCTGGGATATCTCAATAATTTATATTGTTATTGTTTATTAAATCAGTTAAGAAAAAGGACTGGGTAAACTGGATCCAGCCAGACAAAAAGATCTAGGCTTAAGTTTAGGAGTTAAGCCCCTTTGAAAGGTAACTTTAATAATCATTTAAAGGATCATCGTCTCTTCAGTAGAAGAGCTTCTGAAATGCAGCTTTTTCTCAGCCCTTGCTGGATATGCATGGGTCTGGAGAAAAACAATCTGGGACATAAGGGTAGCTGTCCTGGACTGGGAGAAGATAATAAGCAGGCACAGAGGGGAATTCTCTGGAGACAGAGACAAGAGGCTGTCACTCTGTTGAGGAGGGTCAAAAAATTAACTTTCTTTGCAGATGTGAGATTTTTTCTTTTTTGTAACTAAGGTAAGGAAGCCTGCCTCACTGGGCTTTACAAGGCATTCAGACTGGTACGTTTGGAAAATTGTTTCTATTATGCTCTCATTTCCATCAGAGCTTCTATTGTGGGTGTTCTGTGCTGCCTGTTCCCAATGAGCGCAAAGGACTTCAGCCTCTCAGACGATATTCAGAAAGGCTAAAGAATGAATGAAGACTGTACTCCGAACTCAGTCTCTGTCAAAAGGGCAGGGATATAGGTGTCTTCTCTCACCGAGGTGTTGGAGAAGGTCATGGTAGATACAAGGAAGGGCAGAAGCCAAGGAACCACAAAGGAGGTGTAAGTTGATGGCGGCGTGTGATTGACTGACTCTTTCTGTGATTCTTTACCAGTAGGGCAATGGGCACTACATTCCAAACAGCCATTTCCACCAGTCTGTACAGAAGGATTAATGTTTTTCCTTTGGGGAGTCTAGTGAGGATTACAGTTGTGCCTGACATCCTTACATTGGGAAGAAAGCCCTTTGTGTCCTCCTCACTTTTGGCACACCCTTGCAAACACAAGACATGATCTGGCCCATAACTTTCATGCTCTATTTTCATTTAAAATCATTTTGTTGTGAGGTGACTATTAGATGGTTGCATACTGTGTGTGTGTATTTGTTTCTGCTGTGGCAGTATTCACCAGAAAGATAATGAGACACATTCACTCTGGTATAGCTTTATTGACTTTGTTGAACTCGTGCCATGATCAAATTTTGTCCTCTGTGTTGAGATTCAACAGATAATTTCACCTACCCTTTTCCTGAGTTGGAATAATTTGTGCTCAATCTGTTCTTGGATTTCAGAACACTATTTAAATGTTAAAAACATTTCAGAGCTTGAAATGCTTTTTATATATGTTTTTACACCCCGAGTTTTGTGTTGTATCATTCTATTGCTGCCTGCCCTACTCCTTGATAAGCTTGGTGTTACTGATGCTATAAAGTCAAATATTATTGACTGGTGAAGTACAACCACCGCAGTTTTAGCCTGTCAAAAATTCACTCTAGATCAGTGGTTCTCAACTGTGGTCCACCGTTTGTTCAGGTTTCAGAGTAACAGCCGTGTTAGTCTGTATTCACAAAAAGAAAAGGAGTACTTGTGGCACCTTAGAGACTAACCAATTTATTTGAGCATGAGCTTTCGATGAAGTGAGCTGTAGCTCATGAAAGCTCATGTTCAAATAAATTGGTTAGTCTCTAAGGTGCCACAAGTACTCCTTTTCTTTTTGCGTTTGTTCAGGGAAAGTCCCTGGCGCGCTGGGCCAGTTTGTTTACCTGCCGCATCCGTAGGTTCAGCCGATCACGGCTCCCACTGGCCACGGTTCACCGCTCTAGGCCAATGGGGGGTGTGGGAAGTGGTGCGGGCCGACGGATGTGCTGGCTGCTCTTCCTGCAGCCCCCATTGGCCGAACATGCAGATGCGGCAGGTAAACAAACCGGCCCAGCGCGCCAGGGGCTTTCTGTGAACTAACGGTGGACCACAGTTGAGAACCACTGCTGTAGATCATAGCTGATATATCTCACTAGAAATAGTTCTACATAGAAAGAATCCCTCCAGATGGATGAGTTTTACATCTCCCGATCAGGGAAGTGTTTGGTCTATACATTTCATGCACTTTTATTAAAAAAGTTTTAAGAGTGCCGGTTCACAGCTTATTGTAAATATATTACTATACAAGGCAAATGAAGTGATGAAATATGAATGACAAATGTGTGCTCTGCATTCTTATGGCTCAATCCAACTCCCATTGAACTGGATGAGAGCCCCGAGGGGAAATCTTGCCTCCCAAAACTCCTCCACAAAAACTCAGTGCCCTGATCACAGCAAACCAGTGCTCATTCTCAGGGGCAGTATTTAAGGAGCCAACGCAGGAGCTATAGGTTCTGGGTGTACCAGGAAACCCAGCATAATGCAGGTGGGGGCACGTAGGTGTGGTGTGGGCTAGAGAAGGAGCAGGGCTGGAGGATCAGTGATGTCAGATCTGCTAGCTCTCTTCCCACCACTGTCCAATGGAGAGGGCAAGCCTTTCAGCCACTGTGACTGCTACAGCATAGTATAATAGTTCCAGTGTCACATGGTGGGCTTAGGAAATAATTCTTCATGCTTTCTCTTCTCTAAATCAGCAGTTTCTGAGGTGGTGGGGGGGTGCCTCCTTGGGCAGATACAGATAGGCATGGACTCGCCTCTTAATTGTTTTTCAGTTTCAGTTAAAATAATAAAATAAAAACATTAAGTTTCTAGCTGTTATGATTGTGAAAAAAACCTTGAAAATGTGATCTGAGTGTAACTGATGTAGTGAGGCATGCCTGAATTTGCAGAGAGCCTTAAACAATAGCTCTGAGAGCTCATTTCAGTGAGCGCTAATTAAAATGCCAGTAATATCACCATTAATATCATCCCTAGAATCTATTCCACTTCTCTAGGCATATAGGCAAAGAGAAATGGTATCATATTGTGATCTGCACAATCTAGGTCTGACTGAAAATTTTGGGTAGTCATTTCACAACACACAGTAAGGTTGAATCAGTTTCATTTTCCTGAAGTGGGCTCTGCTTTAAAAAGTTTGGAAATTGCTAGTTTCAATCACCTTTTTATCTAGTAGATGCTCTCTATCTATCCAGCACCTTTAGACCTTTTAAACGTTTTTTCCTTTGATATTTCATTCACCAGCAGGAATGTGTGATATTCAGAGAGGCAGAGCTTTGTGTGGTATTTTGATATATGCTAGTTATTAGACATGTCTTGTTTTTGAAAAATGAAAATGTGGCAAATGTTTCTACTGATTTCATTTCCCTGGTATTTTACAGTGCTCCAGTTGTTCCTCAAGTCAGCATGTGGAGGTTTGAATGATCCAGATAGAAATCTCATCTCCATTGTTCATATAACATTTTATTCTTTTATCTAGTGTTTCATTTTTATTTATTATGGGCTAAGTCACCCCTGTGCCGAGGGTCAGCATGCAACCAGTGTTTCTTGGTGATTCAGGAGCCTTGTACTGTCCCTCTGCACAGGGCTGATAATTGTCCTAGATGCACAAGTGTGTTTGTGCGTGTGTGTGTGTGTGTGTATAACTATTAAATGAGTAGTCCAAATGAAAGGAGTAAGCACTATGCTTATCAAGAAGTATAAGTAAGCTTATCAAGAAGTATATTCAGGATCAGGTTCAACATATATTTAATTTTGTTACTTTGTTATACCTGATCTTGAATATAGTTCTCAATAAGCGTCATGCTTATTCCTTTCATTTAGATTACTCATGGTAGCTAGCAATGTTCCCTCTAATTTTTCCCACCCATGTGCCGAATGAATTTTGTTATTTTCACCAATGTGGAGGTGATATGTGACACATCACCTCCATATTGGTGCACATAACAAAATTCATGTGACGGGGTGGGGCCGAGGGGTTCGGAGTGTGGGAGGAGGCTCAGGGCTGGGGCAGAGGGTTGATGTGCGGGGGGAGTGAGGGCTCTGTCTGTGAGTGCAGGCTCTGGGGTGGGGCATTTGTCAAGGCCAGAGAGAAGGAAGTTGCTGTCATTGATCTGTGAGATGATGAGAGCCAAGTCAAGATCTTTAGCTGTGTGGATGGATAGGGAAGGCCCTATCTTAAAGATGTTAAGCAGAAAGAATCAACAATATTTAGACACAGCCTGGGTGTTAGGGCCTACACGGAGGTCCAATTTAAAGAAGACACTTAGGTTCTGGATGTATTTGGGATGTATAAGTAGGGGCATAGCGAGCAGATCAAGGGACATGATCGTCCCCCTCTATTCGACATTGGTGAGGCCTCATCTGGAGTACTGTGTCCAGTTTTGGGCCCCACACTACAAGAAGGATGTGGATAAATTGGAGAGAGTCCAGCAAAGGGCAATAAAAATGATTAGGAGTCTGGAACACATGACTTATGAGGAGAGGCTGAGGGAACTGGGATTGTTTAGTCTGCAGAAGAGAAGAATGAGGGGGGATTTGATAGCTGCTTTCAACTACCTGAGAGGTGGTTCCAGAGAGGATGGTTCTAGACTATTTTCAGTGGTAAAAGAGGACAGGACAAGAAGTAATGGTCTCAAGTTGCAGTGGGGGAGGTTTAGGTTGGATATTAGGAAAAACTTTTTCACTAGGAGGGTGGTGAAACACTGGAATGCGTTACCTAGGGAGGTGGTAGAATCTCCTTCCTTAGAAGTTTTTAAGGTCAGGCTTGACAAAGCCCTGGCTGGGAT
The DNA here is from genome assembly GCF_965152235.1 of Eretmochelys imbricata. Lineage (NCBI taxonomy): Eukaryota > Metazoa > Chordata > Testudines > Cheloniidae > Eretmochelys > Eretmochelys imbricata. The sequence goes on along the minus strand of NC_135573.1, from coordinate 123,214,420 downwards.
GATTTAATTGGGGATTGGTCCTGCTTTGAGCAGGGGGTTGGACTAGATGACCTCCTGAGGTCCCTTCCAACCCTGATATTCTATGATTCTATGGACCTGAGTGATAGGTAGAGGGCGCTATTTACAGTGATCAAGAGTGGAGGTAGTGGGGAGGGGTTGGGATGAAGATGAAGTGCTCTGTTTTAGCCATGTTGATCTTGAGCAGATGGCTAGATGTCAGAGAGACAGGCTGAGATTTTGCTTTGGACAGGAGGACACAGGTCTGGAATAGAGGGAGACAGAGAGAGAGAGAGAGAGAGAGAGAGATGTCTGCCTAGAGGTCGTAATTGAATTTGTGTTGCAGATGAGATTACCCAGGGAGAAGAGAAGGGGACCAAGAACAGAGCCTGTGTTCCAGGGGTAGTGTTTACCTGTAAATAAAACAAGCTACATTTAGAATATACCCAGACTTTGTGTCTCTAATTTCTTCTGATTTAAATTCTCTAATTTCTACTGACCTGCAAGGCCCTGGATATCTGCGACCACTTAGCAGATAGGTGATACTGGTGTCAAATGAAGGGCAATAGTGTCTTACGTAAGATGTTTACAAGTTCTAAGAGTTGTAAGTATCACAGACAAAAAAAATTGCAGACTTGGGCTATAATGTCTCTTCAGGATGACTAAAAGCCGGATGCTAAGAGGGACAAAATCTCTCAAGGGTGAGCTTGGTGATCTAATTATGTAGGACTTGTAGCATACAGATAATGCTGTTAAAGGAAACTAGTGTACTGGTGAAAATCATATTGAATGTACTCTGTACTGTACATTGAACAGGACAGAAAATGTATTCTCTGCACTTTCTGAAAGCTTCAGGGTGTTCAGCAGGACTAGGTGGAATTTTGTCTTGAAAGCTATTACATTAAGAAATTTGAGATGCATTAATGTCAGAATCAGCTATATTGTGAATCCTTTTAAAAAACAAAAACAAATGTTGGTAGAGATGGTGCAGCTAAAGAAATATTCACCGTGGCTGGGATTTTCAAAATAATCTAAAGGAGTTAGGTCCCCATCTCCCATATGTTATGTTCACAGCATACACACACAGAAGTTGGATCACCCTTTTCTATATGAATATCATGACTATAATAATTAGCAATAAAGAGAAGAAAATAAAATCAAGATATTTAATGACTCTCCACTTCCCATTATCCAAGCACTGCCTCCCCACAAGTGTTTGATATTTGCACTTGGACTTGTAGAGACTTCTATAAAAAAACAAACAACTGAAATGAAACTATAGTGTCATCATCCAAACTGGCTTTTTTTGTGGTGACACTTTATTGATCTAGAGTGCAACCTTGGTCGTCAGTAAATGACTGTATATTTATTTTCCTTCTTTGTGCTCTTTTTGTTTCTCAACTAAAATGAAATATTATTTTTCAAGCTGTCTTGTTTGACAGCTGGGTGGATTGGAACTTCCTTCGGATAGAATAAAATGCAATTGTAACTCAATAAATGCAATTGTAACTCTGTAATTTATAGAAACTCTAAATGAATGTTAAGTATCTACCTGAACTGAATACAGTAAACCTCAAAAGATCATTCTGAAAATCATAAACTAAAATGATACTATAAACACTAATGGTAAAAAAAAAGAGAGAGAGAGAGAGAGAGAGAGACAAGCAAGGAGAGCACTGAAAGCTGCTCTATTCAGGAACATATGGGAATTGAAGAAAAACCACGTTGCATATTTGCTCTCCATTTATTTTAATATGAAGGTCATGAACAAGAGCAATGGACATACTAACAGCTTGGCTATTAGCATCAAACATATTTCAAGAGACACAGATGCAGGCTGTGGGCTATGGACTATTGCTTTTTGATTTACAGAGCTGGATGAAAGGAAATGTCTAATTTAGGATTTGGTGCTGCAAAGTGCTGAGAAATGATTTCTTGCGTTATTTCTCATTAGGGACCTTTTTAAGTAACCATCAGCAACAGGTACTTTATTTCTGAGGTAGTAATGGGATAAACAAACATCTTAATGACCCTTTCAAAACCCAGACAACCTTTGACAGTGGTATGATGTGTGGCTTCTACTCTTATGAATTAGTTTAATTAGTTTAAAGCTGAATGGTGCTGACTTTCTTTAATAATAGTGTAGTTCTAGTTCTCATTTGTGTTTTTATTTTTGGACTTGCTATAGTTATTAGTACACTTGTACTGCAGTAGCAACTGTCCCTATCCATGGGTCAGGACCTCATTACGCTAAGTGCTTCTGTTTCCCAACGAGTCTAACACATGCAAGTCTCATGATTATCTGAACAAAAAAATGTGGCTCGCACACCATTTTACTGGGGATAGAGTTCATCAGAGAAATGCTTGTGATGATTCTCTTTTGGGGGAGCCTATCAGTGCTGTACTGCTCAATACTCCACGACATGCAGCAGGCTGAGACCTTTCATTAAACCTGAGACCTTTCCAAGGTTTAATGGTCTGCTCCTCTTACATGCTGAAAAGAGTGTAAGCACATTGTAAAATATACAAAAGATGTTTCAATTAACTTATTTACAAGCATGACTTTTGGGTACACTGAGAAATTTGATGTGGACACATTTAAAAACATCTCTTTTCAATTACACAGTGATTTATGCTGTATGTATCCCTTAAACAATATCAGTACACTTCTTGCACAGTCTTACAGGACGAGGTTCTATTAGTCCTCTGCTTACCTTTTTCTTTCAATCGCCTTTTCACAGTCCCATGCTGTAGGTCCATTTGCACCCATTCCCATGCTGGTATTTTCAAGGATGAACTTGGTGTCCAGCTGGGCTTCTGTGAGGTTCTGATACCACCCCGTTCAAATGTACTATACTTCCTCCTCCCTATTTTACCATTTCTTCCATAACTGTCTTGTCCCACCTGACCCCCGCCCTCCATCTTTCTTCTTTATCCTTTTAAAATGTGAGTAGTTTGAATTTCATCCATCTGTTAAGGAATCACGTGGAGGGTGCTCTTCTATTTTGTTCAAAGGGAAATGTTGGTGTGTGATTCAGAAATAATGTTAGATTCCATGCAGGTGCAGGATTTTGGGAAGAGGCTTGTGAAGGAGGCTCAGTGTGACATTTCACAAAATCAAAACTGAAACATATCTCATCATTGTGTTGCTCATCCTCAGGCTGTAAAGACAGGCTGTTATTTCCTCTCCTTTGATATTTCATTTCTAAGATGAACTCCATTATTTGTAAGTTAGTTTCTGTGTCCATGACAATTTTTGAGGCGTCAATAAGCTTGTCAGCCACAGTTTATAGGGAATCTTGACTATGCCAGTTCTCTTTAAAATTTCAAAGGGAGTTTTAGGCACAATATATTAATTTTCTGGTCCATCATATTCTGATGTTGAAATCTTAGCATATTCTCAAATATCAGAGCGAGGATCCCTTGAGCTGTAATTAAAGTCCACAAGCAAACGATTTGTTAAGCTGGACTTAATGAAGTGAGTCCATCTTCTACTGTAAGCTCTTTGTTGCAGGGAGTCTCCATCTGTGTTTATACAGTGGCCAAACCCATGGAAACCAATACTGATTAGGATTTGGGGGCACAATGGTAATAAAAAAAAACCCCTAGAAATCTATATATTTTTTTCAAATTGTGAACATTACAACAGAAACAAAACCTCAAGCCTTAGAGAACTAGGAAATATTTGGCAAAAGTAGAAGAAACCCACGTATTTGAAAGTATGGATATGCATGGTTAAAGCATCAAAACAATCTTAACTCTCCTCCAGTAGTGTCTCATTGACAACAAGCAGAACCTCCATGACAGTCTTATCTCTACATAACAAACAAGTTCATCATGTCAGTGAGCAAGAATAAGAATTATTATTTTTATTATAGTAGTGTCTAGGGACCAATCAAGAAGGAGTACTGTTTTTGGGTGACAGTTAGTTTGGAGTGGAGAAGCTAAACCGATCACAAGGGATGGGGAAGCGGAGACAGAGAAGGGGAAAAGAGTATGAAGTCAGGGTAACGGAAGCTGAGGTGAAGAGACTGTGGAATGGAGCAAACAGCCAATCAGACCGATGAAGTGAGCTGTAGCTCACGAAAGCTCATGCTCAAATAAATTGGTTAGTCTCTAAGGTGCCACAAGTACTCCTTTTCTTTTTACTCTTCTGCAAATGCCCTCAGGCTGCTTCTGGGTTTGCTCCCACAGGTTTCAGTTTCTTTGGCCCCTGGAGCTATCTCCTCCCTGGAATTTCTTATTCCCTTAAACCCACATTGCTAAGAGGGGGATGCACGGTTTGGGCGGGGAAAGGGGGGAGCTGTGAAGTCTCAATTCAGTGGCTTATGTCCCAAAATTTCAAGGGACTGAAGTGGGATGCAATAGAATAAACTAACATAGTAATTATGCTTATGGGGAAGGTTTGGTATAAGAACTATAACAATAACATGTTCAAAATAATGGAAGAAACTAAGCCCAATAAATGTTTCTTTATCTGTCTTCACCACTGACAGACTAATTTTGAAATGACTGTTAGCTACCAGATTTGTTTTAATTCAACGGTTGGTTTTGGCTAGAACAAAAGTTAGTATTTACCTACATAAGAGCACTGCTTCTTTTACTCTGCAGTGTGTTCCTGGTATATGGTACATTTTGCTTTCTTGCACAGTTCAGGTGAAGGATACTACTGGAGATACTTCAGGTGAAAAGAGAGATTGATTTTTGCCTCCTGTACAGCACATAGTTATTCCTCACCATTGTTGCCTTTTCAGACACGTTGAGTACAGTTTGCTGGAAGAGAGGATTTTTTTCCCAATGAACTACTTGTGCTGGTTATTATTTTTGGTACTATGCTGAATAGTCTTTCATATGGTACATTGCTGTGGGGGATTAACCAGAAGAATTTTACAAGTTTTGAAAGCACAGAGAATCTTGCCTGGGCACTTCCCAAGTCATTTATTTGAGATGTTTTATGACACAATTCAGGAAGTGCATCCCAGATTTGACAATCCCTAATTTGAGAAAGCAGAGGATCCATTTGTTGCACACTGATCACATCAGGAAATCGATCAGTTACGACCTCTATATCATGGAAAGATGCATATAAACGATGGGTTGGATTAACAAAAGCCAGGCTTTTAAGTACAGGGTCTTCTAAAGGCATTGCCTTTTTCAAACAAATTGCACAGCTTCAACCAAAAATATTTTATATAACCTTGTATTGATCATGTTTTGTCTGCATGAAGTGCCGTCTGATAGAGCTGATGGAGGAAAAGATCCGAGGTTTGGAGATGCAGGTGGAAAGTCTGGTAGAGTTTAGGAAGGGGTTTGAGCAGATTATGGAGCAAAGACATGAGGTATCTGAAGGGAAAAGCTCAGACTTGCAGATGGAAGCAGGACTAGGGAATTCTGAGGGGAGACTGGGTGAGGAAAGTGGTCGGTGGAAGCATGTGACTAAAAGAACTAGGCAGAGGAAAAGACGGGCTAGTGAAGGAGAAATAGAGCTTAAGAATAGGTTTGCAGAGTTGGAAAATGAGGAAGGGGCTCAGCAGGTAGTCACTGAAGGTGACAGGGCAAGGAAGAAGAGAAGAGAGGTTAGTCCTATAGGAAAAGGGGAAGAGTTAATGGAGATTACACCAAATATGAGCCCCAGGAGGATACAGGATGGGTTAAAAAGGATTACAAGGGAGAATGGGAATGGAAAGAACTTGCAGCCAGAGGGAACAGGGGATAGACTGGAGAATAGCACAGTCACTAGGAAAAGGCAGGTCTATGTGATTGGGGACTCTTTACTGAGAAGAATAGATAGGCCTGTAACCAGAGCTGATCCAGAAAATAGGAGGGTGTGCTGTCTTCCGGGTGCTAAGATACGGGATGTAGACCTGAGGTTGAAAAGGATTCTAAAGGGAGCGGGAAAGAATCCCCTAATTATCCTTCATGTGGGAACAAATGATACGGCTAGATTCTCGCTGGAAAGTATTAAGGGAGACTATGCTAGGCTGGGGAGGACGCTTAAGGAAATTGAGGCTCAGGTGATCTTTAGTGGGATTCTGCCTGTTCCTAGAGAAGGGCAACAAAGGTGTGACAAGATTATGACTATCAATAGATGGCTTAGGCAGTGGTGCTATAAGGAGGGCTTTGGGATGTATGGCCATTGGGAGGCATTCATGGATAGAGGACAGTTCTCTCGGGATGGACTTCATCTGAGTAGGGAAGGAAATAGACTTCTAGGATGGAGGCTGGCACAACTGATTAAGAGAGCTTTAAACTAGGAATTTGGGGGAGATGGTTGGGAGATGTCCAGGTAATCTCCACGCCAGAATTAAGCATAGAGTGGAAAGAAAATGAAGTAAGAGTGGATACAGCTGTAGGTAGGAGGAAGGGCAGTGTAGATACAAGTCTAATAGGTTATACTGGTAGTAAAATAACCGTGCCTAATAGGGTACAGAATGTGAGTGAGGCTAAACAGCAAAAATTAAGATGTTTGTACACTAATGCAAGGAGCCTAGGTAACAAAATGGAGGAACTAGAGTTACTGGTGCAGGAAGTGAAACCAGATATTATAGATATAACAGAGACCTGGTGGAATAGTAGTCATGACTGGGCTACAGGTATTGAAGGGTATGTGCTGTTTAGGAAAGACCGAAATAAAGGTAAAGGTGGTGGAGTAGCACTGTATATCAATGATGAGATAGAATGTAAAGAAATAAGAAGCGATGAAATGGATATGACTGAGTCTGTCTGGGCAAAAATTAAATTGGGGAAGAAAACTATTAGAGCCTCCCCTGGGATAGTGCTTGGGGTGTGCTATAGACCGCCGGGATCTAATTTGGATATGGATAGAGCCCTTTTTAATGTTTTTAATAAAGTAAATACTAATGGAAACTGTGTGATCATGGGAGACTTTAACTTCCCAGATATAGACTGGAGGACGAGTGCTAGTAATAATAATAGGGCTCAGATTTTCCTAGATGCGATAGCTGATGGATTCCTTCAGCAAGTAGTTGCTGAACCGACTAGAGGGGATGCTATTTTAGATTTGGTCTTGGTGAGTAATGAGGACCTCATAGAGGAAATGGTTGTAGGGGATAATCTTGGCTCAAGTGATCATGAGCTAATTCAGTTCAAACTGAATGGAAGGATTAACAAAAATAAATCTGCAACTAAGGTTTTTGATTTCAAAAGGGCTGACTTTCAAAAATTAAGGAAATTAGTTAGGGAAGTGGATTGGACTGAAGAATTTATGGGTTTAAAGGTAGAGGAGGCCTGGGATTATTTTAAATTAAAGCTGCAGAAGCTATCGGAAGCCTGCATCCCAAGAAAGGGGAAAAAATTCATAGGCAGGAGTTGTAGACCAAGCTGGATGAGCAAGCATCTTAGAGAGGTAATTAAGAAAAAGCAGAAAGCATATAGGGAGTGGAAGAAGGGAGGGATCAGTAAGGCAAGCTACCTTATTGAGGTCAGAATATGTAGGGATAAAGTGAGACAGGCTAAAAGTCAAGTAGAGTTGGACCTTGCAAAGGGAATTAAAACCAATAGTAAAAGGTTCTATAGTCATATAAATAGGAAGAAAACAAAGAAAGAAGAAGTGGGACCGCTAAAAACTGAGGATGGAGTGGAGGTCAAGGATAATCTAGGCATGGCCCAATATCTAAACAAATACTTTGCCTCAGTCTTTAATAAGACTAAAGAGGATCTTAGGGATAATGGTAGCATGATAAATGGGAATGAGGATATGGAGGTAGACATCACCATATCTGAGGTAGAAGCGAAACTCAAACAGCTTAATGGGACTAAATCGGGGGGCCCAGATAATCTTCATCCAAGAATATTAAAAGAATTGGCACAAGAAATTGCAAGCCCATTAGCAAGAATTTTTAATGAATCTGTAAACTCAGGGGTTGTACCGTATGATTGGAGGATTGCTAACATAGTTCCTATTTTTAAGAAAGGGAAAAAAAGTGATCCAAGTAATTATAGGCCTGTTAGTTTGACATCTGTAGTATGCAAGGTCTTGGAAAAAATTTTGAAGGAGAAGGTAGTTAAGGACATTGAAGTCAATGGTAAATGGGACAAAATACAACATGGTTTTACAAAAGGTAGATCGTGCCAAACCAACCTGATCTCCTTCTTTGAGAAAGTAACAGATTTTTTAGATAAAGGAAACGCAGTGGATCTAATTTACTTAGATTTTAGTAAGGCGTTTGATACGGTGCCACATGGGGAATTATTAGTTAAATTGGATAAGATGGGCATCAATAGGAATATTGAAAGGTGGATAGGGAATTGGTTAAAGGGGAGACTACAACGGGTCCTACTGAAAGGTGAACTGTCAAGTTGGAGGGAGGTTACCAGTGGAGTTCCTCAGGGATCGGTTTTGGGACCAATCTTATTTAATCTTTTTATTACTGACCTGGGCACAAAAAGTGGGAGTGTGCTAATAAAGTTTGCAGATGATACAAAGCTGGGAGGTATTGCTAATTTAGAGAAGGACAGGGATACCCTACAGGAGGATCTGGATGACCTTGTAAACTGGAGTAATAGGAATAGGATGAAATTTAATAGTGAGAAGTGTAAGGTCATGCATTTAGGGATTAATAACAAGAATTTTAGTTATAAGCTAGGGACGCATCAACTAGAAGTAACGGAGGAGGAAAAGGACCTTGGAGTATTGGTTGATCATAGGATGACTATGAGCTGCCAATGTGATATGGCTGTGAAAAAAGCTAATGTCGTCTTGGGATGCATCAGGAGAGGTATTTCCAGTAGGGATAAGGAGGTTTTAGTACCGTTATATAAGGCACTGGTGAGACCTCACCTGGAGTACTGTGTGCAGTTCTGGTCTCCCATGTTTAAGAAGGATGAATTCAAACTGGAACAGGTACAGAGAAGGGCTACTAGGATGATCCGAGGAATGGAAAACTTGTCTTATGAAAGGAGACTCAGGGAGCTTGGCTTGTTTAGCCTAACTAAAAGAAGGCTGAGGGGAGATATGATTGCTCTCTATAAATATATCAGAGGGATAAATACCAGAGAGGGAGAGGAATTATTTAAACTCAGTACCAATGTGGACACAAGAACAAATGGATATAAACTGGCCACTAGGAAATTTAGATTAGAAATTAGACGAAGGTTTCTAACCATCAGAGGAGTGAAGTTTTGGAATAGCCTTCCGAGGGAAGTAGTGGGGGCAAAAGATCTATCTTGCTTTAAGATTAAACTCGATAAGTTTATGGAGGAGATGGTATGATGGGATAACATGGTTTTGGTAATTAAATATTCATGGTAAATAGGCCCAATGGCCTGTGATGGGTTTTAGATGGGTAAGATCCAAGTTACCTGGGAAAGAATTTTCTGTAGTATCTGGCTGATGAATCTTGCCCATATGCTCAGGGTTTAGCTGATCGCCATATTTGGGGTCGGGAAGGAATTTTCCTCCAGGGCAGATTGGAAGAGGCCCTGGAGGTTTTTCGCCTTCCTCTGTAGCATGGGGCACGGGTCACTTGCTGGAGGATTCTCTGCTCCTTGAGGTCTTTAAACTACAATTTGAGGACTTCAATAACACAGATATAGGTGTGAGGTTTTTTTTGTAGGAGTGGTGGGTGAAATTCTGTGGCCTGCGTTGTGCAGGAGGTCAGACTAGATGATCATAATGGTCCCTTCTGACCTAAATATCTATGAATCTATGAATCTATGTTTTCCGTTCTTATGTAGTTATGTGTCTCAAAGCCCACAAACACTTCAGATGAGGGTTACTACACAGAAGAGTCCTTGTCATTTAGTTCTGTAATATTTTTGCTTGCAACTACCGCAGAGGGTTGCACAAATCTCAAAAGTATGTTTTTGTGCAGGATCATCATTGCTGGGTGCAAAAGTTTGGAGGAACAAGTTGAACTTTTTAGACATGGGCAGCAAAAAACAATAAATACACCTTTGACAAAGGATTCTCAAAGTTAAGTGGGAGTTGAGAACACTCAGAGTCTGCACATTTCAGGAGGCACACGTAGGACAAGGCCAGATATTTGGAGCTGGTTCCCTCCCTGTTAAGCCTTCTTATCAAGCTTTGTCCTTTTGTTCCCTCTACCCCTCCTGGAGCAGCTGTACCACAACGGGCAAGGTATTCAAGTTCACTCTCCGGGACTACAACAGGAGTTAGTGACAATCACCAGTGTCATGTGACAAGGATATTAACCTTTTATAGCCCTGACTCATGTCTGTGTGACTGGGGCAGGGAAATAAAGATCACTGTCTGGCCAGTATTCACACCGTCATTATAGGAATGCTGCTGGTTAGTGGAATGTCATCTCTAAGTTTAGGATTTCCTGTGTGTATGGGTGGTAGATTTGGCTATTTACTGTATCTGTGGTTTTATACTTCTGCAATATGCTGCTGTTCTGTAAGCAGATCACCATAAGCCAAAACAAGTTACCTCAGCAAAACAAATGTAACAATAAAGGCCCTTTTCACACTGCAGATTTAACCCAGAGCTCAGATTTGGTGTGTGGGTGTGTAGCACTCCCACAGGCAAACTCCCTTCCCTGTCTTCCCACACAGCATTTTATCTTACAACTCCTCTACAGAGCTCCAGTGCATGGGGGAGGAGGGATGTGGGAGAAGGGAAGTTAGCTCTGAACTAAGCCCTTATTTACTGAGGATTGCTGCTGCACCAGACTCAGCCCTTCTTCTGTTTTCCTGTCAGGTGTCAGAACCGGCTCATTAAACAATTCCCAAATGAACACGATGCTCCTGAGTGCAATGACTCTAAGTGCCATTTCCCCCCCTCCTTTTCTGTTCTTTCTAGTTTCTATTGGTTTTTAGTTTTTTGTTTGGTAGTTTTTGTATTTTTAAAAATACTTTATAGTGGTTGATGAACAAAAGTGTTATGGTCTCCTGCTGTTTTTTCCACTCTAGAATTGTATTTTTTTAGTGGATGCTAAGGCAGAGCTGACAGAAGTGCAATGAAGGTCTGTCCTGCTGATGGGGCACACTGTTGTGGGATGATTAATGATTACGCTGAGGACTTACTGTCTACTTGGTCTTATTGCTGATCCCTGAGACACCTTTCTCAAAAATCACAGCTTTGTTTAACTAATCAGAAAAGCTAATGGAAAAGTAAATGTCCACTGCTCTATCTAGTTTCCCAACATCTGGCACTAAATTCTGCCAGCAATGAGGATGATACCTTGGTGACAGTGTTGTGTCTTGGAGCTCAGCCTCATCTGCAGAATAGTTATGCACCCTTCTTGCTTTATCTCAGGTCCTTATGTGGTACCCCTTACCATAACACTTGAGTACCTTACACTTTTTAAAATATAGTTATCTTCACAACACCTGTCAGGTAAGGAATTATCCATCTTACAAATGGGGAATTTAGGCACATAGAGATTAAATGACATGGCCAATGTCACACAGGAAGTCTATGGCAGAGCCAGGAGGCAATTTGGGTTCAGTTGATTCCCAGTCTAGAGCATACTTGGCATGCATATAAAATACAGTAACTTTATTTCATCAAAAATAAATACAAAGGACTACTTCTACTACTAACAATAAAAGGATATAAGCCAAGGCTTTAGTTGGGGATTGGTCCTGCTTTGAGCAGGGGGTTGGACTAGATGACCTCCTGAGGTCCCTTCCAACCCTGATATTCTCTGATTCTATAAGGCATCAGAATGATTTAAGGACTTCTTTAAGACTCTTAAAGCAGCTGTAGTTGTAAGAAGTGGTGGTGATGATGCAGAAAATCCATTGCGGAGGAGTTATGAGGGGAATAAAACTATTCTGAAAAGATAAGGAAGCAAAACAAAGTCTAATTTCCCGTAACTGTAGGGAGCTGTGCTGTATCTGAAACTGTTTTGCTATGTGATGTGCAGTTCTGAAATGTAATCAGCATCTCCTAGACTTTCACTGTTCCTTAGCCTTATTGGCTGAAGGCAAAACAGAGGCGGAGCATGCCTCTGAATACTCTTTCACCCTCTACACACCATAAAACAGGCAGCAAGCATACACTGCCTGACAGAGTGGTGCTTGCGGTTTGAAATTGGTTTCCGCTCAGCAGCAGTCACTTGAGTATTTTACTTTTACCTCTCCTAATAGAAGACAAGAAAATACCTGAATGCATCAGTATAAAATATAAGTGATGGGGGGGGGGGAACCAAAACAGCTGTAGATTGAATATCATGGAACTTGATAACCATGCTAAAGGTGATGATTATTAGAAACTGCATCTGTAAGAGACAAAACCAGCATGTCAGAGTCTGAAATCCTGCTGTTTGATGTCATGCTAGAGTTTTAACTGCTTTCTCCCTTGGAGGCCTTTGTGCTAACTTTGCAAGTGAAAAGTCTCAGGAGGACTACAAGGAAACCAAAAAGAAACTTGATATTTAAAAGGCAGCAAGCTGGAAAAATATCACTTGGGGTTGGATCGGCACTTCATAAGATGAACGTCACACGCCACCATGGCATGCACCAGCCTCTGCGCTTCTGGAACCACAGCTATGGATTGCATGGTGGTGCCAATGAGTCAAGTGGAAAAGGTTACTCCTCTGGAGGGTGCTACGAGCAACTTTTTGTGGCTCCAGAAGTGTTTGTGACTCTGGGCATCATAAGTTTATTGGAGAACATTTTGGTCATTGTGGCAATAGCCAAGAACAAGAATCTGCATTCACCTATGTACTTTTTCATCTGTAGTCTGGCAGTGGCTGACATGCTAGTGAGTCTGTCAAATGGATCAGAAACCATTGTAATCACCCTGTTAAACAATACAGATACTGGTGCACAAAGTTTCACCGTAAACATTGACAATGTCATTGACTCGGTGATTTGCAGTTCCTTACTTGCATCCATTTGCAGCCTGCTTTCAATAGCTGTGGACAGGTATTTTACCATCTTTTATGCTCTCCAGTACCATAACATTATGACAGTGAAGCGTGTAGGGATCATCATAACATGCATCTGGGCTGCTTGCACGGTTTCAGGCATTTTGTTCATTATTTACTCAGACAGCAGCGTTGTCATCATCTGTCTTATCAGCATGTTCTTCACCATGCTAGTTCTCATGGCCTCCCTCTATGTCCACATGTTCATGCTGGCCCGACTGCATATCAAAAAGATTGCAGTTCTTCCAGGGACTGGCACAATTCGTCAAGGTGCCAACATGAAGGGGGCCATCACTTTGACCATCTTGATAGGGGTTTTTGTTGTGTGTTGGGCCCCATTTTTCCTCCACTTGATTTTCTACATCTCCTGCCCCCACAATCCATACTGTGTGTGTTTCATGTCCCACTTTAACTTGTACCTTATTCTCATCATGTGCAATTCCATCATTGATCCCCTTATCTACGCATTCCGGAGTCAAGAGCTCAGGAAAACCTTCAAGGAGATCATTTGCTGCTGTTGCCAGCGAGGGCTCTGTGACTTGTCTAACAAATACTAAATGGAAACAGAGAATCTACTGTGCACACACACCACAGACCTCTAAACCTTCTAGTACTTTTCTCAACAGAACCTGGGCTATGTCTTTAATAATGAATCCCTCTCTCCTGCAGTTATAAGTCTCATTCATGTATAATTTATACCTCTGTGTAGTGCTTGTGAAAGCTACAGCTGTGATTATTTAACTTTGCGGGGAAAAAAGCTCACCAGTCTGTAAGTAAAAGAAAAATGTAATCTTTCTGGATTGTGAAATACTAATAAACATGATTATCTGTAGGTCCTAGATGTTGGGAAATAACTTAATTGCCTTGCTTAAAATACACATATATTACTCTCCACATTTATCCTAATTCTGTTAACCTAAAAAACAGAGGCAGTGAGTTACTTTCATCCATGTATTAAATTATACACATGTGAAAATTTAAAATGTAGTTAGGCTAATGATGAGTGCTTCTGTATTGTATTTGTGTAACGGTGGCTTGAATTATATATTTTAAATGGACATGTTTCATTGAGATAACTCAGTTCAATAAAAGAAAAGGAGTACTTGTGGCACCTTCGAGACTAACAAATTTATTTGAGCATAAGTTTTCGTGAGCTACAGCTCACTTCATCGGATGCATTCAGTGGAAAATACAGTGGGGAGATTTATATACATAGAGAACATGAAACAATCTATGTATATAAATCTCCCCACTGTATTTTCCACTGAATGCATCTGATGAAGTGAGCTGTAGCTCACGACAGCTTATGCTCAAATAAATTTGTTAGTCTCTAAGGTGCCACAAGTACTCCTTTTCTTTTTGCGAATACAGACTAACACGGCTGCTACTCTGAAACCTGTCAGTTCAATAATTAGCTTCATCATAGGGGTTCAGAATAATTGAATAAAGCTCCTTTCCACTGATGCATGTACTGTCAAAAATGAATGAGATTTTTACACCCTTGCAACACAAGGTGATAGCTAGATATATAATGTTTTACAAGATAGTGATTGCTGTATGACTGAGGTTCAGTTCAGCAAGTGGAGATACTTTCCTAGAGTGACATTTAGTGCTAGATAAAGTTGCCAGACTGACATCAGTTTGGAGACTCTGTTTATCTGCCGAACATATATAATATGGATAGGGTTGGCAGAATTTTTGAATTTTTTTATAATTTTGATGGATAACATCAATGTCTATTTTAAAGCATTGTTTCCTATTTTTATCAATTTAAATTTCCCCAGTTGTGGGAAATTATGGCAGTCAGACAAGAATTGTTTCATAACAATACATGTTGAGATTCAAAAAGTTAAACTTTTATAACCACTAAAACACAAATTGTCAATATCACACATCAAAATATATCTAGTAAATAGCCTTAAATCAAACTCAAGTTCTCAAGCAACGTTTTTCTTACTTTGCCTCTCTGTAAAGTTTGAGTATTATTGATGGAGATATTTTTTCATTGGTTTGCGTGTGTGTGTGGAAAAATCCACATTTATTGATATTTAACAATAAAAAAATCTAATCCTTCCGAGCTTAAATATGGGCATTGACAGCACAAGCTTCTATATGTAGACTTACCTTGGTACCAGGGGATCCATCTCGAGGGTTAAAAGGCAACTTCAGTCTCTGAGTATTTTCTGTCCTTCCCCTCTCTAACGAGACTACCAGTATGAGTGTCACTTGTGGTTGTAAGTGGGATGCAGGCATCTTTTATTATACAAATAGTACCACAGTATTCAATAGTAATTGCCCCAAATTCTGCAGTACTGCTATGTAAGACGTAGTGGTTCACACCATTATTGTAGAATATTGTTCATAGTACTTTCTTTTTAATAAAATCACCCGTCAGCTAGGACATGCACTGAGATGATTAATTCCTTCCTCATATGCCAATGAGCAATGTCCTTTGGACATTGCTTGGTGAGACTGTGTAGTAAAATGGAAGGGACACTGGCTTGTGAGTCTGGAACCCTGGTTCTACTTCTAGCGGTGCCAGTGACCTGTGTTTAATCATTTTGTGTCTCTGTTCCAAAACCAAATTCTATAAACCCAGTGAATTCAAAGTTAAGGGAAACCTTAAAATAAATACAAACCTGTTCAAGTATGAAAACGCACAATTAGTGCACCCAAACAACCTTAAGTCTGCCCTGCAATGACACCAGGCAATAAATAAATATATGTTTATGATTAAAGCCTGTTAATATTTTTGTACCTAAATTAGATGAAACTGATGTTTAAAGATACATTAGATTTTTCTTTTTATTTCATGCTGTGGAGCCATATGAAAAGCATTTTCTTATTTTAACCTTTAACCTGGAAAAGATGCAGCTTCCACAAGGGGAAAGCAATTAGTTCATCCAGAAATTTCTGTTTCCACAACAAAAATGTCAAAGCTACACATGTATTTGCCCCAAAAGTGCTTTTTCACAATATGACTTCACTCTAGATTAAAGCAATTAATATTTAAAAACACATTTTGTAATTAGAGTGCCATCAGTTTATAGAGGTATATTAATGTTTTTTATGTTACATGATGCAGATTTTCTAAATTATTTTATTTTGCAAAGGTTATAAAATAACTCTGCAAAACCATAACAAAGAAGGTTTTTTTTAAAAGTACCTAAAAATCCAGCTTCCTCTTTCTCTGCAGATTAGCTCAAAGCTCAGGGTGAGTTTCACAGTCCTAAATTTTTAAAAATGACTCACTTTTTGGATACATGACTTTAGATGTTTTAAAAGGGCTTAAATTTCAAAGTGTGTGTGTTCAACACTAGAAATGGTCAGAAATGGATTTTCCATCCCACAAAAAAAAAATTGAGATTTCAATTTTTTTAAATATTAATTAGGGATGAATAGCCACAATTTAATGTTTTTCATTAAATTAAATTCTAAAAAAAATATTTTCAGATTAATCAAAATATTTTGGTTTCATATTGACCTGTGTGAATATATATATATAATTTCAAAATGTCAATTTAGTTGAAGCAGTGTTTTTCTGAAGGAAAACTGTTTAGATGAATATTTTTCAATGAGCTCTACTCACCACTTTCTGAAAATCAGGCCTCTTTAAGGTTTGTCAAGTTAGGCATCCAAGAATGGAGGCGTCAAAATCACTAGCTACTTCTGAAAGTTTAGGCCAGCGTGTCTACATTATTATTACTAATATAGTGGGTGGTGCTGCATGTAGAGGGACATCTATGTATGACTTTGGGAATCTCAGTATTTTGGACAAGTAAGTTTAAAATCATTTATGTGCTGACAGCTACTGATATTTGTCTATTTGAGACATTCAGTAAGATGGTACAGAAAGGATATGTGCAGTGTCTTGATAATATCAACCCATACAATATTGGTTGAGGTGCAAGATTTCAGATTTCTCCTTGTTTTTAGCCCCAGAAAGTTCAGAAAATGCAGAAGAAAGATAATGAATTAAAACATTAAATTGTCAGCATGAAGGGGAATTTTAGCCTCTACAGTTTATGCCCTGATCCTGCGAACACTTATACGTATGTTTAAATTTACTACTATGTGGAGTTCCATTGATTTCTATGGGACTAATGGTAGAAAAGTTTGTGCAGGATCAGGCTCTCAGAATATACCCTAATGACAGTGGGTGTCAATGAAAGCTCAACACTTGCTCGGCCAGGAACCAACAATAAGAGGCTGATAATTCAGTTGTTGTTGAGGGTTCTTGGCACCTCTCAGGATTGGGCCCAATCTTTCAATACTCAGTGTCTTGCAGAATTGTGGCTTAGATCCTGGTATCTTCCTGTTCTTACAGTGAAAGACAATGATATAATGCAGAGTGGCAAATAGTGAGATTTTAATGGCACCCCCTGCATTAACATTAATCATTTCCCTTTATAAGAAGAAAAAAAAAAGGTGGAATTAAGATACCTTTGTCTGGTTCACCTGTGCTGGGAGCCTGAGGAAAATAAATCATTTTTACAGATTCTAAAGAGAGAAGATTAAAGATGAGAAAATAGATTAATCTAAAAAAAAATTATCCTCTAAAAAACTTGGAATTCTATTTGATTCTGTCAAAGAACTTTTCATCATCTATAAGACATTACACATATCTACAAATGGTAAGTGTACTGAATTACACTGCAACATTTGCTGATATTTTCAGCCAACTAATTTGTGCTTGGGAAATCATGCTTCGAATTATTTTCTGAATTACTCATTTCACATTCAGAACTAACATTCTATCTTATATTTTATGGTTTAGGGTGATATTAAATAAGGCAGTAATTTTCACAATATATTGGTTACCCCACAGATTTTTTCCTCAACAATATTGTCATAGTTTCCATAAAAGAGTTCCAGTCCCTTGCCCTATTTACTAGACCAGGGATGGGCAACTTTAAGGTATTAGAGGCCACAACATCCACTGGTTTCAGAGTGGTAGTAGTGTTAGTCTGTATCAGCAAAAACAATGAGGAGTCCTTGTGGCACCTTAGAGACTAACAAATTTATTTGGGCATACACTTTTGTGGGCTAAAACCCACTTCATCAGATGCATGGAGTGAAAAATACAGTAAGCAGAATATATATTATAGCACATGAAAAGATGGGAGTTGCCTTACCAAGTTTGGGGGGGGGTCAGTGCTAATGAGCCAATTCAATTGTAACACTTTGATGGGCTGGGGGCTCTGACACAGAGGCGGGGGGGGAGGTAAGGTGCTGTCCCACAGGGTGTGATGTGGGGGGAGGAGTGTCCTGCCCCTGGGAGGTGAGAGGTCCTGAGAGGAGTCCGGTCCTGCCCCCAGAGTGTGTGATGTTGGGTTAGGGTGGGAGATTGCAGAGTAAAACTGCCCCACTCTCACCCAAAGAGTCAGCGCTTATCCCATGGGATTGGAACTGGCTACCTGCTAGGGTTGCCAACTTTCTAATCGCACAAAACCAAACACCCTTGCCCTGCCTCTTCCCTAGGCTCTGCCCCTGCCCTGCCCCTTCCCAGAGGCCCCACCCTCCACTCTCTCCATCCCCCCACCTCTGTTGCTCACTCTCCCCCACCCTCACTCACTTGCTCATTTTCACCAGGGTGGAGCAGAGGGTTGGGGTGCAGGAGGGGATACCAACTCTGGGCTGGGGGTGCGGGCTCTGGGGTGGAGCCCAAAATGAGGGGCTCGGGGTGCAGGAGGGGTCTCTGAATTGGGGCAGAGGGTTGGGGTTCAGGGGGCTTGAGGGATCTGGCTGGGGGTGAGGACTGTGGGGTGGGGCCGGGGATGAGGGATGTGGGTGCAGGAGGGAGCTCCAGGCTGGGACAGGGGATTGGGCATGGGAGGGGGAGGGTTGCGGGGTGCAGGCTCCAGGAGAGAGTTTGGGTGCAGGAGGGGACTCAGGGCTAGGGCAGGGGTTGAGGGGGGTGAGGGATGTGGGCTCTAGGCGGCACTTACCTCAGGTGGCTCCCCGAATGTGGCAACATGTCCCTTGGCTCTGAGGTGGAGGCACAGCCAGGTGGCTCTGCACAGTGCGCACTGCCTCCTCCCGCAATCACCACCCCTGCAACTCCCATTGACTGTGATTCCTAGCAAATGGGAGCTGTGGAGCCAGTGCACAGAGTGCCCTGGCCGTGCTTCCGCTTTGGAGCCGAGGGACATGTCACAGCTTTTGGGGAGCCACATGAAGCCAGGTAGGGAGTCTGCCTTAGCCCTGCTGCGCTGCCAATTGGACTTTTAATGTCCTGGTCAGTGGTGCTGACCGGAGCCACCAGGGTCCCTTTTTGAACGCGTGTTTCGGCTGAAAACCAGACACCTGGCAACCCTACTCCGGCCCATTGGATATCATCACAGCTTCATAGGATGCATGCACCTGTGCGTAGGTGGGGCTCTTTCCCCATAATGCCTTGCCCAACCCCCTTTCTGTCCTTGGTGCCGCCACATTGCCTAATCAGATCTGGTTTATGGCTGGCCAAATAAAATGAGCTGGAAGGCCCGATGTGGCACCCAGGCAGCTAGTTGTCCATCACTGCACTAGCCATCCTTCCCATTCAGTTAACTTAAGAAAAAAATTATAGCTTTGTATAATTTGTTTCATCAAATCAGTTTATAATTTCCCTGAAGTAAATTTAAAAAAAAATCAGCATGATTCAGTCTCCTTCAGTTCAGTGGATGTGGAGTGATGCCCAAGAAGACTCACTAAGCTGGAGCATGTTGGCAACTAGAAGAAGTTAACAATGTAGCATTAGTAAACGTGCAGCAGCAGTAATGCGCTAATTGATTATGCTATAAATAGCTCCATAGCACTGAAATTATTGTACTTCTCTGAAATGACTCTTGTTAAAATAACCCTTATTTGAAGAGGTCTGTAATTCGAGACTCACTTCTTTGTCCTCAAATTTTGTGTAGAAGGATTCAGTATATGAGGTTTTTTGCTTTGTATACTGTAATAGTCACTGATTGTACCTGTGATACTTAAGGTTATCAAAGCCATCATCTTTAATTCAGCCTGTCACCGGCTACACTAAAACCAGATCTTTATTTAAGGGACAAAAAAGAGACGTACAGGGAAGAAAACAAAAACACAATGAAAATATGGCGGTAATCATTCTTTACGAGATCTGCTGCCTGGGCCAGTAGAGCTTGACAATTTATATAGCAACAGGTGAGCAATGAATTGGCTATGCATTTACCTGTTTGTGCATCTATATGCTCTGTCCCATAAGGCATCTGAATACCTTCAAAAACTTGGGCCCAAGTGCCTTGCATCAAAGAACTGAGATGCAATAGTGAGGTTTGTAACCACACCCATTGCATTTACCTGGATAGCTGTACAGCCTAGATTAAACTCCAAAAATCCTGTCCCAACGTGTACTGGGTTCAGTATAAAACCTTGGATATATGTTTAGTAGCGCTATCTTTGGCAGTTATCCTAAAGTCCTGATCAGGAATCTGGAGTGGCTCGTCCCAGGGGCGTTTTCTTTTAGTGCCTTTATATTAAAGTTAATGCTCATTACTAATAAATTAAACAAATCCCTTTCCCCCCTTTACACAAAGGCACGAGTATTTAATAACAGTTATCTTCATGCCAAGTAGCTAATGAACCCCTTCACATGCAGAATTTAAGTCACTTCTGATATCCTCTCTTCTCTGTACTACGTAAAGGGGAAAGCATCTGGGCTGCTAATCATGATCTGCTCTTGCCAGGTACATGTGTCAAAGATAGGAATTCTGTGGGGTCCTCGAACTCATTGTTTTCCAGAGGGTCTTTAAAATCCTAAAACCCACCTCTGATGGCAGGCATTAAATACCCTACTGTATTTCAGGATATTTATTTGGGGTTGAAACCCTGACCTCACTAAGCTGAATGTCAAAACTCTCATTGGCTTCAGTAAAGGCCAGGATTTCACCCTGGTGTTTAAATTGACAATGGAAGAGCTCCTGCCACTGTAAAAGCTAATCAAAATAAGAGGTAGTTGCATGCCATTTTGAAAAAATGAGGTTCTATACTCCATAGCAGTAAGATGATACAGCTAGATGCTTAAATGTAAATGTTTAATCCAAAATTTACAAGAGTGATTAGCAATTTTGTCTCTACTTTGGCATCCAAATATTGAGGCAACCAATCACTATCACTTTGAAAAATCTTTGTCATCTGCATAATGCCCATTGATCTAGCTGCCTGATCCCACACTAAAATTGGTTGCTAAATGCTGTACACCACCTGATTTGCTTTTAAGCATAAGAACATTCCCCATCTACTTCAAACTTGTGTGCTTTAAAAACCTGGTTGAGCTGAATGCTTAGGACTGGACTTTTCTAACCGCTTTAAATCACAGAAATTGTCCGTCGACAAATTCAATATCATGGATAATAATAGGATGCTGAGACTATTTTCAATTGTTTGGGATAATTAATTTATTGATTTATCAGTAGGTGTGAAATCACTGAAGTGATATGAATGCTGCCTTATTAAATTAAATGTAGCTGGAAAAATCTTTTACAAACTATATATTGGTTTCTGGAAAATGTCTGGTTCCTCAAATAAAAAAGAAAAAGATCATATGGTCATATTGCATATGTGGTCCCTTGCAGTAATATCAAAGTAAATACCTTCAAAATATTAACCTTCATATCTTCCACAGAAACAACTTTACTACTGCTTTTACAGTACTTGTACTTTCTATTGAAACAAAATGGATAGTAAAAAGAAAAGGAGTACTTGTGGCACCTTAGAGACTAACCAATTTATTTGAGCATAAGCTTTCGTGAGCTACAGCTCACTTCATCGGATGCATACTGTGGAAAATGTAGAAGATCTTTTTATGTACACACAAAGCATGAAAAAATACCTCCTCCCACCCCACTCTCCTGCTGGTAATAGCTTATCTAAAGTGATCACTCTCCTTACAATGTGTATGATAGTCAAGTTGGGCTGGAAGGTATTTTTTCATGCTTTGTGTGTACATAAAAAGATCTTCTACACTTTCCACAGTATGCATCCGATGAAGTGAGCTGTAGCTTACGAAAGCTTATGGTCAAATAAATTGGGTAGTCTCTAAGGTGCCACAAATACTCCTTTTCTTTTTGCGAATACAGACTAACACGGCTGTTACTCTGAAAAATGGACAGTGAATCTGGTTACATCTCCAAATGGCCCAATCACTCCCAGGGTTGCCAACTCTCATGACTTTATCATGAATCTTGTCATATTTGCATTTTTCTGAAAGCTCCAGCTTCGGGAATCTGAGCTTTCATTAGTAAAACAAAATGTTTCTAACTCTCACAGTTGTGAGAAAAGCTTGTGAAAAATGTACACCTTAATACACTCAACAACCAGAAAGAAAATAAGACCCAAAATATATATAATGAAAATTCTATGACTCTAAAGCAAATCTCATGATTTGTGGGAGGGGGGGGGCGACCTGTGATTTTTCAGTACTTGGGATTAACACTATTGCATTTAGGCAGGGTAAACTGTAATCCTTCTCCGTCAACAGAGGAGAACTACACAAGGTCCTATCAAAGTTTGTAATAACAATGTTCAGAATAAGAGAGACAACATAAGACAATGGAAAATACCAACTCAATTTATTGCATACATCTACATATATAGTATCCGTAACTGCTCAGGTGTATTGCTTCTCTGGAGGAAATTTTAGTAGTTCAGCTATTGTCAGAAGAGAGAGCTATGTACAAGCAGAGACTGATAGGCAGTCCTCATGGGTGTGGGCTAGAGTCTGGTCTGTTGAATGTTACCTAAAAGGTTGGGAGGGTGGAGTGCAGAGATGTTCCACCCGCAGGAGATGCACAGTAGGTTGTACAGATGTTCAAAATATGGTCACATATGCTCTTTGGGTTCCTTGGGCTAACGTCTCTCAGCAGGGTCCAAACACACTCATTAGTTTCTGCTGGGACCCCCAGACTTGGCTTCTGCTTGGTGAGGCTCATATGCCCCAATCCACTTCTTGAGCTTGGCTCTTCATTGTGGATGCTCAGAGGCCTCATTGGGATCCATTAAACTCCTTGGCTCCTTCTTGACTGGGGATGGGTGAAATTATATTTACTCTCCCAAGCCCACTCACTTATGGTGCTAAAATGAGCATCAGTCTGCACGGTGTAATTATTCCTCCCCTTTTTTACATGCTTTGAGCACTGAAATAGTTAATAACATTGACCCTGAGTTAATAAGTTAATAAGTCCCTGAGTTAGCACCCACTGAGACATCGGTGCCCACTGTGTGGGTGCTCCGGGGCTGGAGCTGGGGAAGGGGCGGAATGGGGGCGGGGTGAGGGTGGTGCAGGGGTGGGGCCAGGGATGCGGGGGTAGGGGAGGGGCGGGTCGAGCACCCCCCAGAAACAGTGGAAGTCGGCGCCTATGCACTGAGATGAATGGGATAGGTCACACTTCTGAGCTATATCTTTGAGTTCTGTAAAGCCAGGCCAAGATCACTGCATCTGTTACACATGGTTCATGTTTCTGAGGCTGCTTCAGCAACCATAAGCACTAGAGCCTTAGGGCATGTCTGCGCTTGCCATTTAAAGCAGGAAAAGTACCTTTTCTTGCACAAAAACCGTGGGAGCATCTACACTTGCCAATGACTTTTTGAGATGAAACTCAAAAGTTTCACCGTAAAAAGAAAACCACCTCCACGAGAGGGATACAGCTCTTACCGGTGATGCTTTTGTGGTGATGTGCAAGTGAAGACACATTCTTCCTGTTTACACAGCTTTTAGCCTCCTGAGGATATCCCACAGTGCTTCGGTGACCACTCTGGCCAGCAGCTCTGCTGCTCTGATGCCAGGTAAAAAGACATCCACCCCCACCCCACCCCCGTAAAGCCCCAGGAACTTTGAAATTCCCCTTCCTGTTTTCTTGGCAAACGCTCACTTATCATATGGCCAGGTGACAATGGCTGCTCCACGGAGCAAACGATCCCCTGCTCGGAACAATGCTGAGCTACTGGAGCTGATCAGTGTTTATGCAGGGACCCCGGATGCCCCACGATCACCCCCCTCCCCTTCCCTCAAGACCCAGGGTCAAACTGCAGAGAGCTGCACTGTGGGATAGCTGCCCTAGAGCAGTGCTCTCATCAGCAATGGAAGTGCTGCTAATGTAAACACTCTCTGACGCCTGAGGAATTAAGTGAGTACACAAGCCAGCGCTTTACTTTCACCAGTTCCCTATCACTGGTTAAACTTACAGCGCAAAAACTCTGCAAGTGGAGATGTTTTAAACAATGAGAGTTTAGCCTCTGGAGAACAGGAATGCAACATGAAAGAGGGTGTGATGCATTGCACCAGTCCTTACCAGCCCAATCTCTGCCCTGCCTGAAACTTAGGATTGTTTCACAGTTGGGAGCCTCTTAAGTGATTCAGCTTTAAATATTCATGTTGAAATACTTAACTGATCTTGTCCATACTTGACTTGTTCTGTGGATCTCATTTTAGAACTAGTTGGTGCCAAAGAGGCCAGGTCTAAATCTAAAACTTTGACCTAACTCTGTCACTCAATGGTGTGAAAAATTCACACCCCAAGAGACATGATTAAATAGACCTAAGCCCTGGTACAGACACTGCTAGGTCGATGGAAGAATTCCTCCATCCACCTAGCTACCACCTCTCAAGGGGGTAGATTTACAGCAATGGAAAAAGCCCCATCTGTCACTGTAGCGAGTGTCTACACTACAGCAGTAGAGTGATGTAGCTGCAGAGCTGTAGCTGTGCTGCTGAAGTGCTTCTAGTGTAGACATAGCCTTAGTCACAGCCTGGTGGTGTGGAGCTGTAACAACCCACGTAGAACACCAGGAGGCAGAATACCCTGGTGTTCACCCTGACGTGCAAAGGAAGACTGTCAGCTACTAGGCCCCTTCTTAAGGTGCAGCCTGATCCTACCGCCTGATGTTGAGAAAAGAAAAGAGCCATGGAGCTATCATCTCTCTGCCACCTTTGGGACACACCCGGGGAAATCTGAGTTCCAGGTGTGTAATATTGCCTGGCTCTTATGCAGGTTTCACAAGGGATGGGGAAGGTTCCTTGCACACACCCTTTGCACACACACCCCTTCACACTGCGTACATGGACTAAAAAAATGAAGCTGTCTGGAAACTTCCTGTATGACATTAGATTGTACAACAAGATGCTGCATAAGACATTCCCATTTCTTTACATGTTGTATTAACAACATGGCACAATCAGAAGGTACATAGTTTAAAGTAAGCTTTGAACTCTAATGCTGCATTTTCTAAATAAGCTTTTTTAGCTCAGTTTTTTTTCAAAACGATGACAGTTGTACTCATCCATAAATTCAACTACATTATGCAAAAAATGCAGATTGAAAATTGTCTGTATCATTCGCCTTTATTTTTAATTGTATCATTCTTTTATCCCACTGCACTATCTTAATGAGGAGACACCTTCTGAATTATAGAGCTGTATTTCCCATAATGAGGAGGAGGAAGGAGATGGCAGTAGTCATAGATATGATTAATTATATACTTTCTAGCTCTTTTTCTGGTTTGTACTTGTTCTATATCTTCTTGTAGTCCGACTTCTCAAATCCTCCTCCGCAGTCTAGTTTGTTGCAAAGATCAGCTGTGAAAAGGTTGGATGTAATGGGGGAAAAAACATCCAAAGAAAAGTCAGTCAGATAATACTGCATGTCCAAGTCTGACAGGTTCTCTGGCCCAAAGTGAGCTGCCAGTTATTTCAGCAGGTATTTGCTTGATGGAGCAATTCCCAACATCCCGAAGGCCTGGAGCCTTATTTGCATATGACAGTTTTCAGGCTAATGTATGTTGGGGATATAAAACTAATAGTTCCACTTGTAGAAAAATGTAAAAGGGAAATAAGGGTTACTCTATTTGGTGTAAAGAGAAAAGGAGTACTTGTGGCACCTTAGAGACTAACCAATTTATTTGAGCATGAGCTTTCGTGAGCTACAGCTCACTGAAGTGAGCTGTAGCTCACGAAAGCTCATGCTCAAATAAATTGGTTAGTCTCTAAGGTGCCACAAGTACTGCTGTAGCTCACGAAAGCTCATGCTCAAATAAATTGGTTAGTCTCTAAGGTGCCACAAGTACTCCTTTTCTTTTTGCGAATACAGACTAACACGGCTGTTACTCTGAAACCTGTCTATTTGGTGTATCTGTCTAAACAAAAAAACTCTTGTTTAATTCTAGATGCTGGGAGGGTGGAATGTAAGGTCTGTATCCATCACATACAATTATTTCTTGGTCTACATTTATGCAAGGCTTCCAATAGTCTCCTGCATTTTCAGTCTACAAAGGCAAAGGGTAGATTTCTGTTTTAAATATTTTGTAGTCCAGGTGGCTCTTAGAACTCCTTTAATCTTGCACACAGAAACTTTGTGCTTGATAAATCTTATTTCCTTCTGATATTTCTATTAGTAGTGAGGCAGAGTGGCCTCCCTCCAAGCCTCATGGGGAGGGTTAACCACCAATGCACCTATTTCTTTTCTAAGCTTATTTTACTTCTGCTGTTTATACTAGGCATTCTGGGATGTCACTGAGAGTGCCTCTGGTCTTAAAAGGGTGTTGTGACCCACAAGAGATATATAGTTGTGTGTCTGATGAGTATCAGCCACAGGATAGCCAAGAGGAATGCTGAGTGTGGAGTGCTATGGTTACCGTCCATCTGCATAAAGGAGTTCAATGGTTTAAAATTATTGTGTGGTAGGAATCATCGGCAGGCTCACTACTCTTTGAGGGAATCATAACATTACCAAGCTTCTTGATCTCTCAGACCTCTTTTCTCATAGAAGGTATATAATTGGAAAAGGGAAAGAAAAGGAGCACTCTACTTGTGCTACATTATTGATATCTTCATCATCTGGACCCATGGAAAAGAAGCCCTTGAGGAATTCCACCATGATTTCAACAATTTCCATCCCAACATCAACCTCAGCCTAGACCAGTCCACACAAGAGATTCACTTCCTGGATACTACGGTGCTAATAAGCGATGGTCACATAAACACCCCCCTATACCGGAAACCTACTGACCGCTATGCTTACCTACATGCCTCCAGCTTTCATCCAGATCACACCACATGATCCATTGTCTACAGCCAAGCTCTACGATACAATCGCATTTGCTCCAACCCCTCAGACAGAGACAAACACCTACAAGATCTCTAACAAGCATTCTTACAATTACAATACCCACCTGCTGAAGTGAAGAAACAGATTGACAGAGCCAGAAGAGTACCCAGAAGTTACCTACTACTGGACAGGCCCAACAAAGAAAATAATGGAACGCCACTAGCCGTCACCTTCAGCCCCCAACTAAAACCTCTCCAGCGCATCATCAATGATCTACAACCTATCCTGGAGGACAACCCATCACTCTCATAGATCTTGGGAGACAGGCCAGTCCTTGCTTACAAACAGCCCCCCTAACCTGAAGCAAATACTCACCAGCAGCCACTTGCCACACAACAAAAACACTAACAAAGGAACCTATCCTTGCAACAAAACCCATTGCCAACTGTGTCCACATATCTATTCAGGGGACACCATCATAGGCCTAATCACATCAGCCACGCTATCAGAGGCTCGTTCACCTGCACATATACCAATGTGATATATGCCATCATGTGCCAGCAATGCCCCTCTGCCATGTACATTGGCTAAATAGGACAGTCTCTATGTAAAAGAATAAATGGACACAAATCAGACATCAAGAATTAAAACATTCAAAAACCAGTTGGAGAACACTTCAATCTCTCTGGTCACTTGATTACAGACCTAAAAGTGGCAATATTACAGCAAAAAAACCTTCAAAAACAGACTCCAACAAGAGACTGCTGAATTGGAATTAATTTGCAAACTGGACACTATTAAATTAGGCTTGAATAAAGACTGGGAGTGGATGTGTCATTACACAAAGTAAAACTATTTCCCCACGTTTATTTCCCTCCCCTACTGTTCCTCACACGTTCTTGTCAACTGCTGGAAATGGCCCACCTTGATAATCACTACAAAAGGTTTTTTTTCTCTCCTGCTGGTAATAGCTCTCATTACAGTGTGTATGGTAACACCCATTGTTTCATGTTCTCTGTGTATATAAAATCCCCCTACTGTATTTTCCACTGCATGCATCCGATGAAGTGAGCTGTAGCTCACAAAAGCTTATGCTCAAATAAATGTGTTAGTCTCTAAGGTGCCACAAGTACTCCTTTTATTTTTGTGGACACAGACTAACACAGCTGCTACTCTGAAACCAGAAAAGGGAAGTTGTTTTTGTCAGGCTAGAGCCACCATTTCTTGCCCCTAACCTTTCTAGCTCTGCTCTTAGTGGCACAGTGCTGCACCACTGAAGTCAATGGATGTGTTGTTCTTGACTTAATAGGCAGCAGGATTACCCTTTTTGCCCCTTCTGTGATAGGCAATATTGCAGGGGTGGCGAAACTTACTGGCCCTTTGAGCCACCTATGACAATCTTCAGAAGTTCGAGAATGGGGGCATCGGCAGGAGCCAGGGATTGGGGCTTCAGCCTGGCTCCTGCTGAAGCCCCGAGCCCTGGCAAGTGTGCCCTGCAGGGCTGAAGCCCCAAGATCCCCTCCCCACTGGGCAGAAACCCCGAGACCCCCCCTCCCTGCTGGGCAGAAGCCCCTACTGCACCATCCTGCTGCAAGGCACAGGTCCTGAGCTCCGCCTCCCTAAGTCTTGTAGGTGGAGAATGGGGTGCGGGGAGGCTCCGTGAGCCTCACTTTAATGGTAAAAGAGCCACATGTGGCTCGCAAGCCACAGTTTGGCCACCCCTGCAAGATAGCAAGTGAGGTGGCAACTTTTTTGAGGCGTGCGTAACCACAGTGCTCTCTCACACCCTCGAACATGCGTGTGCGCTCTCGTGCCCGCTCTGCTGCCCAGTCTCCCCTTCCTCCTCCTCCTCCGTCAGCAAGAGACGGGGCCGTACACTTTCTCTCATCAACTGATCGGATAGTACACCAGAAACATCGGTGTCTTGTGATGATCAAGATGGTTCTATATTATGCCAATTCACAGCACAGGCTTTGTTTTTCTGTTTTTAATTACCCTCCTGAAAAGATCATTTATCTAAATAACGTATCTTTCGCCTGCAATAATATTATCCCCCACCTACCATCAGGGATGTAGTTGACCTCTCCGTGACTTATGTGTGGTACTTAAACAGACACCTAGGGGTATCTTTTCCAAAATATCCAGGCTGTCTGCTTAAAAGGTATCCTGTGTCGTTTCCACATAGCACATGCCTTTGGCTTCCTTACAATGTTCCCATCAGAATTTCAGGTTATTTCTTCATTCTGATTCTTCTGCCTCCTTAGAAGAGAAATGAGGGCAGCCCAAGAGAGCAAATAATGTCAGAATCCCAATATAGTCTATGACACGAAGGCCTGTAGTTACCTTACTTGAGGCGTTCTGTCTGGCACATATTAATTGTGACACTATATGGATCACACTCAGTATCTCAGTTTTGTACAGAAAAGCCTTCATACAACTAGGACTCAACTGTATAAAATCTGCAAGTATATGCATAAATCAACCAGTTCTGCTTCCAGATGGAAAACAGGTGAGATTTCCTTTCTTGTTAGGTGACTTTTGTGCATGGTTAAAAGGTGCAGTGGGATTAGATCACGGAGAGGTGGGATTATTTTAGACATTGGTAGCACAATGATCTGGTCCACTTCAGGACTGGAAAAGAAGATGAATAGCATGCCTGGCCATTTTTGTAGCTTTGGCAGTGTCAAGAATTATGCACAGTTTCTGATTGTTCTGTGCAGGAATTTAGCTATTGTCATGGATTGTTTCCAATAACACTAGAAGTCAACTCCCCTTTTATTTATTTATTTTTAATGGAAAATGGGGAATGAACTCTCCCACTCTTTTTTCCCCTCATTGCTTTATAGCCTTCCCCCTAGGTAATATAGAAGATGCTTTTCCATCCTTTACATTATATGTAACTATGCATGGATTTTTTTCTCTTTCTGATTCACAAAATGTAAGTCTTTTTGGTTTTGAAAGCATTTTAGTTCAGCCCTTAAGAAGTCATGGTGCTAGTTGCCTTGCATCTTAACTGTTTGTGGAATGTTCCCTTTTATCTCCCTCCTAACCTCTCATGGAGTTTGAATTAAAAGGTATGAAGGTTTTCTTTCCCTTCACTAGGGACTCAGCGTTGGAAAAAAGCCCTTGATTAAGCATCAAATGTTTTTCATTTGAAACACTCCGTAGGTCTGTACTGCTTCCTTCCTGGGAAGCCTGTTTCCGGCTTCCCAGGAAGGAAAATTAACCTGAATGGAATCACTCAGAAGAATCTGCAAGTGAAACCTGGTGATGCAGTCACTGTCCAAACTGTGTTCTGTGCAGCTGTGTAAGCAGAAGGAATGGATATGAAACTGAGGTTTGGAATTTTTCTGTGAATGTTGCCTACCAGTCTATATACAATCCCCTGTACTGTATAGCCAAATACAAGTTATGCTTTAGCCAAATGCAAGTTATTTGGCTTAGTAGAAGGGAACTGGGTGAAATTCAGGGGCTTGTCATATATGAGAGGTCAGACTTGATGATCTAATGGTCCCTTCTGCTCTTAAACTCTGACTCTCTTAGATACTTACCAGGTAGAAGAAATACTGACTCTAGAGGGCCAATGCCACAAGTCTGGACTTGAAGGACTTGGTTTGGGTGCCTGGGGCTAGTGGCAAATTCCCACTGAGTGTTGCAATTTCCCTAAATCTTTGCTCTGCAGATTCCATCCTCTGATTGTTAAGAGGTAATTATGTTAGGAGAAGGAGGGAAAGTATTTGTTCACTTATCCCACAGATGACACTAAACTAGGGGATACTACTGGAACATGTAATGGAAATGGAAAAGAAAACTAACCTCAAGTGTGACTCCTGATTTTTCAATCTGTTTTGAACGCTTTGCAGATTTTTGTTGATGTTCTGATGGACACCGAACTGGTTTTGCCTTCTTGAAAACTGAGGAGGCAGTTTACGTTTGAGGGTGAAATTCTTCCTTCAGTTACAGCTGTACAATCCCACTGAACTAATGAAAACTGTGGAGACCTCATGGTGTAGGTAAGGGCAAAATGAGATCCTTGATCCTTTTTCTAGTCAGATTGCAAAAAGGGTCTATGTTTGCAGAAGTTATGTGACGTCTCCCCTCCAGGAATGATTGCTCTAATACTAGCTGCTCTTTTAGGTACAGCACTGTATAGGAGTAAGGGAAAAGCTGTTAAACTTCTTCCGCTTATTCCTATGCAGTTCTGTAGCTAGAGGAGGAGGAATGTTGTTAAATCAGTCTCTCCTGGGGTAGAGACTTCACATGATTTCTGCAAATCTGAGTAGAAAAAGGACTGAATTGGACAACAACATGGTGGTCTAGAGACAAACAATTATTTCCCATCTCTGTAGCCATAAACAACTGAACACTTGTCTCCAAAATATGGCAGGTTTATAATTTCCTTAGGGAAATTTCAGTTGTTCATCTGCAGCATTATTATGTTTGACATGTCACATAGTGCACTGCTCTTGCCAGTTCAAATAGCTCAATGTGCACTTTGATTTTTCCTTGACTGCTTCATTAGACTGCAAAATCAACTTCTGAGACTGAATTGCCTGGGGTAAGTAAGAATTTCAACCCATCACCTTTATATACAGGATGATGCATAAAGGTGTCAAACAATGGAAGTAAAGTGAATATGTGTGTCTAATCTCCCATGCTAGCGGCAGAGAATTCACTGAATTTAACTTTGAGATTATATTTAAACCTTACTCATATATTTAAAAGATCCTAGCCCGTATGAAGAAAAGGAGGACTTGTGGCACCTTAGAGACTAACAAATTTATTTGAGCATAAGCTTTCGTGAGCTACAGCTCTCTTCATCACATCCATAAGCTCACGAAAGCTTATGCTCAAATAAATTTGTTAGTCTCTAAGGTGCCACAAGTACTCCTTTTCTTTTTGCAAATACAGACTAACACGACTGCTACTCTGTAGCCTGGATGAATACTTTGTAATAAAAGGAGATGAGGAATAAATAGCAGAGTAGGAACACTGGTACCTTAGGTATTTTGGTGATCACTTCTAGATAGCTGCATGATGTTCTAATTACACAAGATTAAACATAGGTATGGTTTGACTTCTATATTGGGGGGCAGCTCCAGCCAGGCCAATGAGGCTGTGCATGGAGGTGCAAATTCCATGCCCGCCGGAAGCTTGCAGGGCTGGGCCCACTGTGAGGTCACTGCTGGCCCATGAGGCTGGGTCCTTGCCCCAGTGTTTGTTCGGGTCTCACACAGGGACCGGGGTGGGGGGGATTTAACCAGGGCCATGGGGTAGCTAATACACAGGTGCCCCCTGATGGGCATGGTTGGAAACCACTCGCCTCCCAGGGTTCGAGGAAGGGCCACTCCCGTGTGTAGATTTCCTGTTCACGCAGACTTGGCCCCGTGCTCAGTCCCATGGTGCCGCCGGGCCCCCCGCCCTGCATGGCAGCTGGCGGAGCCGTGCAAGTCAAGTGACCTCAGAGGCTGAGTGAGCTGTGAGCTACACTGCGAGCTGTGCCCAACAGGGCAAGACAGGAGCAGCAGCTGGGCAATGCAAGGAAGAGCTGCTGCTTTCCAGGAGGGGAGGCTGAGGGTGGGGCCAGCGGGTGCGTGACTCAGCTGATTGGGGAGTGGCCAAACCTTTAAATTGAAGTCCCCCACTGTCAACATACGCAGTTGGTGGGGGGGCAATGCCCCCCCAACCACACCAATGAAGATAAAATGTGCTTCACTGAAAACTACCATCCAAATTAATTACCTCAGAGGGATTGTACCAAGGTTTGATTCAGGAAACCAAGAAGTGAGGGGAAAAAGCAGTTTTCATTGATTATTTCACCCAAGATTGATTGTTTATTTTAATGATTTTTTTTCTGTTATTGATATTATTATTAATAAGCATTTGGGAGCAGGAACCTTGTAGTTCTATTTTACAGAAAAAGTGCCCAGAAGACAGTATAGTTGCTGTAAAAACAACTATAATAATACTGAACCAATGGATCCAGGATAACTAAGATGCTAAGACAGGAAATATAGTAAGACTCTTGGGTCATTTGCTTTTTCTTAGATTTTAGGCAGGAAATTTTAGGCCAGAAAATCAGGGCTATTTAAGACCAGGTTTTTAAAGATGTGTGTTGGAAACTCTGTACTCATAAATCAAACATTTGTGTGTGTATATGCTGTGTGTGTATTTTGCTGCCGGGTTCTTGGATGTCTGCATTGCTAACTAGGACAATTCTGCAGCAGATTATTTTCAGCTTGTCCCATGCAGCTTGAATCGTCCCCATCTATTTCAGTCCCCAGGATGTTATCAATTTACCCTGGTGATGCCTAGTGGGTCTGTGCACCTTTGATGATTTTTCAGAAAATTGAGTTAATTTTTGAGTTATTTAAAACATATTTGTTTCAAACCTATGAGAATTCTGCAGAACTTAACTTCTGCAGCTGCAAACTTCTCAGCTGAACCAGGGTGGCCTTCTTCAAATGACTTAAATCTCTCTGTGCTCATTTCCTCCTCTGTAAAATAGGAACAATAATATTATCTACTCCACAGGGCTATTGTGAGTTTAAAATTAATTGTTTGTCAAAAAAATTATATTGTATTTATATTGCAATAGCACCTAAAAGCCACAACCAGATTGTGTCCCATTGTGCTAGGTGTTTTACAAATGTATAATAAATGACACAAAAAGAACAGGAGTTCTTGTGGCACCTTCGAGACTAACAAATTTATTAGAGCATAAGCTTTCATGGGCTACAGCCCACTTCATCGGCTGCATAGAATAGAACATATAGTAAGAAGAGATATAGATATATATATATATATACACATATATACACACACACGTATATACACACGCATACAGAGAAGGTGGAAGTTGCCATACAAACTGTAAGAGGCTAATTAGTTAAGATGAGCTATCATCAGCAGGAGAAAAAAACTTTTGTAGTGATAATCAAGATGGCCAATTTAGACAGTTGACAAGAAGGTGTGAGGAGACTTAACTTAAGGAAATAGATTCAATATGTGTAATGACCCAGCCACTATTGAATCTGTTTCCCTAAATTAAGTATCCTCACACCTTCTTGTCAACTGTCTAAATGGACCATCTTGCTTACCACTGCAAAAGTTTTTTTCTCCTGCTGATAATAGCTCATCTTAACTAATTAGCCTCTTACAGTTTGTAAGGCAACTTCCACCTTCTCTGTATGTGTATATATCTATCTATCTTCTTACTATATGTTCTATTCTATGCATCCGATGAAGTGGGCTGTAGCCCATGAAAGCTTATGCTCAAATAAATTTGTTAGTCTCTAAGGTGCCACAAGTACTCCTGTTCTTTTTGCGGATACAGACTAACACGGCTGCTACTCTGAAACCTAATAAATGACAGACTCTTCCTGAAAGAGTTTCCAGTCTAAAAGATATTGAGGACTTTGTATGGAAGATGATATATAACTACAGTGTAGTAACAGCCGTGTTAGTCTGTATTCACATCCGATGAAGTGAACTGTAGCTCAGGAAAGCTTATGCTCAAATAAATTGGTTAGTCTCTAAGGTACCACAAGTACTTCTTTTCTTTTTGCAATGTAGTAATTATTGCAGCTGATGAAGCAGTTGAAACTGCATGCATTGTGCGTAGAACGTACCACTACAGTCAGTTCCCATGAAAACAAAGGAATGGCTCTGAAAGGTAAAGATCTCTTTCTTCATTGCAGAAATTCCCCAGGTTTTTTTTTTTTTTTCCTTTCCAAGCCTTGGTATAAAAAATAAGGAGACTTTTAAAAATTAGCAGTGTTGGCATAATTTTGTAACAATCTTCACCCCATTCCAGTGCATTACAAAATGTAGCTAGAAAACTAATATATTTCTAACCTTA
This sequence comes from Eretmochelys imbricata, assembly GCF_965152235.1. Taxonomy (NCBI): domain Eukaryota; kingdom Metazoa; phylum Chordata; order Testudines; family Cheloniidae; genus Eretmochelys; species Eretmochelys imbricata. The sequence goes on along the minus strand of NC_135573.1, from coordinate 123,179,654 downwards.
AGCTTTTTGTGGGGAGGAGGGGGCTTTATGCAAACTAACATATGAAGAATAGTGGGGATATATTCTTCAAGGAAGAAAAATAATTTGTAATGCTCCTAGTTACCTGGAGAATGAGGCAGTTGTGTAGTATTTTTTGGAAATATCATATACCTCTCAGATAATCTATTTGCTATTAATTTGCTGGATTGCCAGGAGTTATCAAAGGAGGCTGTTATGGGAGGAACCAACTGGAAATGAAACAATGACAAAGAGAGAGCTCCTTCAGGAAGCAATAGGAAAAATATTGATTGGGAATTACCCGCTACCTGGTTCCAGCTAGTCCATCACAGTACATTCTTCCCAGACCAAAACTTAGGATCAAAGAAGATCCTAAATTTTAAAGACACTGGCTTCAGGAATGAGGAGATGTGAGTGGGTTGTCAGCAGACTAAGGCCAACACCAAAACTGACTGAGGGCTTGTGAGTTACAGCACAATAAAGGAGCCCCGGGCACCCTAGCTCACTCCCCGTCCACACTGGCAAGGCACGTAGAGCGCTCTGACTCCGCAGCTACAGCACTGCTGGTACTCCACCTCGGTGAGTGGAATAACATTTGCTGCGCCCCCGCTGGAGTGCCTGGGTGTCAGTGTGAACGAGGCGTTGCATTACTGTGCTCTGATCAGCCTCCAGAAACGTCCCATAATCCCCTTAAGTCAAGTGGCCACTCTTGTCATTGTTTTTGAATCGCTGCAGGAATGCAGCTATGCCCTTTGAAAGCTCCGTTTCTGACAGCCGGCTGCTTATCTGATCCAAGACAAAGCAAGCCATTAGTGTGGAATACTGTGTGCCAGGCGGGGGGGGAGGGAGGTCTGCTGCTGTCTGACCTTACAAGACAGCATGCTGACATGCTCTCAGCCCCCCCAAAACCCACTCTCTCTCCCCCTACATACACACAACACACTCCCTGTCACACTCCACGCCACCCCACCCCACCCCACCCCCATTTTGCAAAGCACGTTGCAGTCACTTGCATGCTGGGGTAGCTGCCCACAATGCACCACTCCCAATGCCGCTGCAAGTGCCGCAAATATGGCCACACCAGTGCGCTTGAAGCTGTCAGTGTGGACAGATTGCAGCGCTTTCCCTACTGCACTCTCCAAAGGCTGGTTTAACTCAAAGCGCTCTACATCTGCAAGTGTAGCTATGCCCTGAGACACACAGACAGAGAGACACAGGGACTGCAGTAAATGGACTGGCTCTCCCAGTCCAGAGATGGGAATAAGTTGGACCTAACAGAGCTATGGGTAGAGATGTTACTTAGATAAGGAAATATGCATAGAGGACTCTTTTTGTTGTGTTCACCCATTTCTTCAATGCTGTATTCCCTTTGGCAAGTCAATGCTACTTTGTCTTGAAGATACTGTTTTTGAGTCCCTTAAAACAGCCGCTGTCACAGCTCCATTACAGGGTGTCAAACACAGTTGGACTTGTCAGATCAACATGGTTGGTAAAGCTCAGATTCAGTATAGAGTGGTTGGACTGGGTGGTTCCACTTAGACTGAGATGCAAGAAGCCAGTCCTATCACCACGAGTTGCATTTGAGATGGACTGTATTAGGGTTAAGGTGGCCTGGTAGGCCAATTAACTCCATAGGCTGCACCTGGAGGAAGAACCAGGGAGCAGGGAACTAATTAGAAGCAGGTTCAGCTGTGCAGGAACAGGCAGGGCCTGTATAATCCAGGTAGCTGGTACCAGCTTCCCTGGGGAAGGTTGCAGGAAAGTAGGCAGCAGTTACTTTGAGTGGAGGGTTTTGAAGCCAGTACATGCAGAGAGAAGGGGACCCAGGCATGGTAAGAAGTAGCCCAGGAAAGGAGCAGTGAGGGCTAGGATAGGAAAGCCCAGGACTTCTGAGCTAAGGGTCCCTGGGCTGGAACCCAGAGTACAAGGTGGGCCCATGTTTCCCTACCAGCCACTGAGAGAATAGCACTGAGGCAATGGAAGGGAAGACTGCCTAGACTGGCTAGGGAGAAGGAATTTTGCTACCCCATAAGCAGGGGAACACTGAGTAACCAGCTGGCGGGCTGAATCATGAAGAAAATGCTGCAGTTCCTGGGGCTGAGAAAAGGGCTGCAGACAAGCAGGAGACAGAGTGATGGTGTGCAAGCCATGGAAGGGGGTGTTGGCCTAAAGAGCTAATCCCCCAATGGACCAGGAGAAGGTGCCAGATCAGTGACAAGTGGTGTGCCCTGTGACAGGGCCTGAAAGGGGTCTAAGGCGTAGCTTACTCAGTAACATAGGTTCAAATGTAGGCTTCCACACATGGTTAAATCCTGGTCCCATTGAAGTTGCTGACAAAATTCCTATTTACTTAAATAGGCCCAGGAGTTCACTTCTATTCAACTGTGGAGTTACTGGGACTTGTAGAGTCAGCACTAAGAAATGAAAGGCAAAATGAAAATAATTGTTATAAAGTGGTGTTTACACCAAGTGATAATAGCTTTTCTTATCACATTAGCACATTTTTTAAAATGCAAAAGCATACACAATAAATGTTTAATGTCTGAGTGAGAGACCACAAGAGAGCCCCAAAGGTTCAGGTGATATTTGCAAAAGTTCTCACTTTTATGATGCATGAAAATATTGAATGTTTTGTGAAATTTTAGGAGGTTTCTCATCACATTCCCCATCTTGACCTGCCTTTATCAGTTTTTGTTGTTTTATTTCCAGCAGGTCCAACTGTGTATCATTTGCTCCAGTAGTAATAACCCTAAATGTGCCTTCTCTAAATTTCATCCCATTTTCCCTTGCATCATCCTAAACAATCCTCCTCCATCCAAACATAAAATCAGCAATGATAAAGTTTGCAGATGATCTGAAAATTGGGGGAGTGGTAAATAAGGAAGCAGATAGGTCACTGATTCAGAGTGATCTGCATCATTTGATAAACTGGGTGCAAGCAAACAATATGCGTTGTAATACAGCTAAATATAAATGTATCTATCTAGGACCAAAGAATATAGGCCATACTTATGGGATGGGGGAATCTATCCAGGGAAGCAGTGACTCTGAAAGAACTTTAGGGTTTGTGGTGGATAATCAACTGAACATGAGATACCGTGTGACGCAGTGGCTGTCATAAATATAAAGGGAAGGGTAAACACCTTTAAATCCCTCCTGGCCAGAGGAAAAACTCTTTAACCTGTAAAGGGTTAAGAAGCTAAGATAACCTCCCTGCACTTGATCAAAATGACCAATAAGCAGACAAGATACTTTCAAAGCTGGAGGTGAGGGGGGTGGGAAAAAAAGGGTTCTGTGTGTGTGTGTGATGCTTTTGCGGGGACCAGAGCAGGAATGCAGATCAGAACTCCTGTAAAGAGTTAGTAAGCAATCTAGTTAGATATGTGTTAGGTTCTGTTTTGTTTAAATGGCTGATAAAATAAGTTGTGCTGAATGGAATGTATATTCCTGTTTTGGTGTCTTTTTGTAACTTAAGATTTAGCCTAGAGGGATTCTCTATGTTTTGAATCTGATTACCCTGAAAGGTATTTACCATCCTGATTTTACAGAGGTGATTCTTTTATTTTTTCTTTAATTAAAATTCTTCTTTTAAGAACCTGATTGCTTTTTCATTGTTCTTAAGATCCAAGGGTTTGGGTCTGTGTTCACCTATGCAAATTGGTGAGGATTTTTATCAAGCCTTCCCCAGGAAAGGGGGTGTAGTGCTTGGGGGATATTTTGGCGGTGTTTCCAAGTGCGCACCTTTGGTGGCGGCAGCTTTTAACCTAAGCTAGTAAGAATAAGCTTAGGGGGTCTTTCTTGCAGGTCCTCACATCTATACCCTAGAATTCAGAGTGGGGAAGGAACCTTGACAGTGGCCAAAAGAGCTAATGATATCCTGGGATGCATAAACAGGGGAATCTCAAGTAGGAGTTATTTTACCTCTGTATTTAGCACTGGTGCAACCGTTCCTGGAATACTATGTCCAGTTCAGTTGCCCAAAATTCAAGGGTATTGATCAATTGGAGAGGGTTCAGAGACGAGCCATGAGAATGATTGAAGGATTAGAAAGTATGCCTTTTAGTGATAGACTCAAAGACTTCAATCTATTTATTTTAACAAACAGAAGTTAAAGGAATGACTTGATTAGTCTGTAAGTCTCTACAGGGGGAACAAATATTTGCTAATGAGCTCTTCAATCTAGCTGAGAAAGGTGTAACACAATCCAATGGCTGGAAGTTGAAACTAGACAAATTCAGCGTGGAAATAAGGTGTATATGAGTCTTATTTAAAATGAACAAGACATAAGCTATACACTAGGGCTACAAATCAAATGGTAACTATAAAATTTGTTCCAAAGTCAGCGATCATTATGCAGGCAAGGCTTGACTTGAATGGTAGTTTTGCCTGAATAGGATAGACTAATAGTTGTAAAACTTGCTCCTATATGATTTTGATTTGACAATTTGCAGTAGCAGCAGACCTACAAATACAGGCCACTGGAGACTGGGGTTGGTGTCTGGGACTAGAGACCAATATAGTAATGTTTCTCAGTTGGGGCATCTGTATATAATAGTTACCTTTTCTTCCAGGGACACTTCAGGCTGCCTAAGTCTCCACAGTTTAAAATAGGAAGGAAATAATGGTGAAACTAGCTGAGAGTAGCTTCCACAGCTATGACCTTTAGGTAGGATCATGTGGTTTTTAAACAAACAAAACAAAAACAAATACAAACAAAAAACAAAACAACAACAAAAACCCAAGCAAGCAAGTGCCAATCCTATCCCCTATGGCAGAGGGAAGAAAAACAAACAGCAACAACAGACTCTGCAATAACATTTTCTCTGTTATGACTACAAAGCAGAGTCAACAGCAGCCACTTAAAACTATGCCATTTCCAAAGCTGTGTATCCAAACAGCTATAGTATTAAAGCTATGTTTGTTTTAGAATTGGCCCTAACCCAAATCCTGAATCTGCGAACCTCTGAATTCTGCGGAAAACTGGCTCTGAATCTAGACCTGGACTTTCTGGCTTTGGATATATCAAACTTTGTTTCTGCTGAACTACTGAAAATAATATATAATCATCTTGTATTGTTTTTGATAGCTATGCCACAGGAGGTCTGGTACTCAACTATCTTATGTAGGAGCACCAGGTTACAAAGGGAACAGTATATTAAAGATAGTTGAATCATTTATTTTTGGTCTTAGCAGTATGTAAACAACACTATAACTCACATTGCTACTTGCTCATAGATGATCTAAGAGTATGTGAAACTTTCCTCTCAGCATCCGTGAGGAAATGCTTAACAGCCAAAAGTGGACTTGCAAAATAGAGGGTGAGATTCTGGCCCGTATCTCAAAGGGTATGTTTACACTTTGAGCTAGGTGTATAATTCCCATTTCAATGAGACATATCTGCTCTAGCTCTGATAAAGCTAGGGCACTAAAAATAGAGTTTAGCCATGGGAGCTAGCTGCCCAGAGTACACGACTTGCATCTCAGACAGGAGGGGCTAGCTGCCCAGAGTACATGGTGAGTGTCTCAGATAGGTATGTACTAAGGGTGGATATCCAGAAATGCCGCCATGACTATACTGTATTTTTGGTGCTCTAGCTCAGTGTTTCTTAATCTTTTGGATACCAGGAGCCAGCTTTCTGGCTTCCTAAACTGCCAGGGGAATCTCCGGGATCGCGCCAATCCACAGACTGGCTGTTGAGAAACACGGTACTAGCTCAATCAGCGCTAGCATTAGCATGTCTCCTCCAACTGGGAATTACACTCGCAGTTTGACCTGTAGATGTAACCAAAGAGGCACAGCACAGAACTTGCACCCCAATGGGGAGGTGGAGGCCAAGGTAGCTTTAACCTAGACTTAAGCCCCCGATCCTAGTCTGCTCCAGCAATTGAAGAGGCCCCGTGCACACCTTAGACAACCTGGGGGCCTGTCTAAATTATGGCAGCCTAACAGAACAGCCCTATGGACTGCAGTGCTCCACATTGCCATCCTGCCCTTGACATGACCCTCTACCTCAGCCCCACCCTGGCATGCCTTCTACACCCGGGCTCATAAGGAGGTCCTTGGCAAGCAACCTTTGTGGCTATCTTCGGCAGTGCTTGTGCCTGAGAATCATCCTTTGGCTGGAACTGTGGCTTTTAGAGAGTCTTTATTCTGGATAAAATGTCCAGAGTGGCAAAAAAAGGATGAGACCGGGGTGAGGATTTCACCCAGAGTGTTTAAAAATGTTATGACTTTTTCTGCATGCTGCACTTTTAGTGTAATTTCAGTGGGAACAGAGATAAGCAGCGTGCTTTTGAAGATCCCGCCGTTCACTTTTTCAGTAATGGTAGATTGGCTGCCTTTTGTGGGGCAAAGTTAGGGCATGTTACAGATAAGATAGGCTTTAGCTTCTCTGGAGGGGACATAACTTTTGTTGTTTCTTAAGCTGTCTTTGCTAGAAATGCTGCAGCAGCATTGGGCATGAGAGAACCATTCTGTTCACTGTAGTTAATCCACTTCTCTGAGAAGGGGTAGGTAGGTTGACAGAAGAATTCTTCCTTTGACATAGCACTGTCTACACTGGAAGTTAGGTTGGCTTAACTATGTCACTCAGGGATATGGATTTTTTTACCTCCTGAGCAACATAGGTGGGCCAACCTAAATTTTTAGTGTAGACCAGGCCTTAGAGTTTCCTTTAATCTAAAAGAAGTAATTTGGGCTGAATGTTGCTTTATGTGTATGGAAAATGGAACAAGACTTCTGGAAAATCAAGATGGAATCTAAACCAAAACAGAGAGAGCCTTGGAAACTAAGATTGATCCTGTTCTGGATAAAGCAATGCACTATTCCCAAACAACCAAAAATGTGTTTCAGTGGAGGTTAGCAACACCTGTAAAATATTACTCATTCTTTATATAAATTCTAAACACTTACAAAACAAAAAAATCTAACGTTTGACTGTCTGGAGATGAACAATTAAGGAATCCAATCATTTCATCGTACCTAGACTGTCACCTCATCCAATTACTAAAGTCAGTCAATCTTATCACTGCTCGCTTTTTTGTCCTTATAGTGGAAATATGCTGCTAAATGTATCTTGTGGACCTGATATATGTATTAAATGACTAATAAAGATTTCTAAAGGATTACAGGCCCTGATCCAAAGACCACAAAAGTCAGTGGGGTGAGGTCCATTGATCTGTCATAGTTCTAGAAATTCTCATAGTGTGACGTGGTGGAATAGAAGAATATTTTGTGAATCCAGCTGGAATGATTGATCCACCTGGTGTTCTGAAATGTGATTACTTGGGAATGCTGGCATATGTAAGTGTATATAGACCTTGCAAATTGGTATTTTTAACTATTTTATGTAGCAAATAATGTTGATATTTTTAACCATTTTATTTAGCAACCTTTAATGTTGAAGTAGTAGATCACTGGAATAAGAAATAAAATTTATAACCCCCAAGTTCTCTGTTTTTAATCTTTACATAATTTTAGGGTACTTTAAAGTTAAGGATGGGTTGGGGATGTAAATTGGAAGGAATGATAGTGAGAAAGAGTATATGGTAGTGAGGAATGGGCTGGAGCCCTTAACTGTCCATTTTTATATGTTAAATACAAAGCCCAATTTTTGTAAATGTGTAGTTAGACTTTTGTAACAGTGTACTATTGTTCTGGATGCTAACTGGACTTCAGTAAAACACAGTTTCATTTCCAATTTCTAGTCACATCAGCACATGTATAAGCTAGTATAATTTTACACAAACATTGCTCCTAGAGCTGTTTGAATCCATACATGTAATTATGGTCAAGGCAATTGCATTCCAAAAACGTCCAATATATCAGGTGTGACGGGGCAAGGCCAGATGACTATGGAAAAGTAGTAGGAGATAGATATATTAGCTCCAGGCTAAACAAATCCCTGGTACCAGGATAAGTGAAATGGTAGCTGTTCCAGGTCAGTTAAGACACCTGGGGCCAAATAAGAACTTTCCAGAAGGCAGGGAGAAGACTAGATTGATTGGGACACCAGAAGCCAATCAGGGGCTAGCTGAAACTAGTTAAAAGCCTCCCCGTTAGTCAGGTGGGTGTGCATGTCAGGAGCTGTGGGAGGAAGTTGTGCTGTTGGAGAGGCTGAGTAGTACACACCATACCAGGCACAAGGAAGGAGGCCCTGTGGTAAGGGTGAAATGGAGCTTGAGGAAGTGAGGGCTGCTGTGGGGGAAGTAGCCCAGGGAATTGTACATGTTCTGTTTCTACAAGGTCAGCTACCATAGCTGATACTATTAGGGTCCCTGGGCTGGAGCTTGGAGTAGAGGGTGGGCCCGGGCTCCCCCCACTCCCACCTTTGCCCCCTGATTAATCACTAAGACTGGGAGACAACACAGACAGTGCAAGGAAGGATAACTTCTCCTCACCTCCCTTGCTGGCTTATGATGAAAATGACTCAGTAGACTGTGACCTGTGTCTCTAGAGAGAGAAGGGTTACGTGGAGGGTCACAGTGAGCCTCTGAGGCTAGCGAAATCCGCCAGGAAACGCGGGACCCATGGAGGCAAGGACAGAGCGTTGTTGCAACTGGTGTCAGGAGTGGGACTTCATTCACAGAGTGGCGGAAGAAAGAGGTTTTTTTTAAAAAAAAAAAGTGTGCACTGGGGTTTTGGATTTTTTTGTTTGTTTTGGTTTGTTTGTTTGCTCTGTACCACAGTGGAGGAGGTGGTAAGAGCTCTGGTACAAGCCACGGCAGCCCATCAGGAGGCCACCTGGGTTCAGGCAATGGCACAACAGAAGTCTATGTGGCTACAGCAGGAAACCAATAAATTATTGATGAGCCAGGTGACCCAAGATCGTGCCCTCTTGAGAGAGGTGGTGGACCAGCTGAAGATCCTCACCACCCAGGCCTGGGGGTCCGATGGACGCGAACCCTGAGGGCCACTGGTTGTCTGCCAAAGATGACGTAGAGGCATATCTCCCCTCATTCGAAAGGACTGCTCAGGGTGAGGCATGGCCCCAGGAGCAGTGGGCCAGCATTCTCGCCCCTTTTTTGTGTGGAGAGGCCCAGAAGGCCTACTTTGACTTGCCTGCCACAGATGCCACTGACTATACCCATCTGAAGGCAGAGATCCTAGTACGATCAGGGGTAACGGCAGCGGTAAGGGCCCAGAGGTTCCATGAGTGGAAATACCAGGAGAACAAACCCCCGAGGTCCCAGCTATTTGACCTCATACATCTCGTGCAGAAGTGGTTAAAGCCTGAGGTGTGCAAGCCAGAGGAGATTTTGGAGACCCTGGTCATAGACCATTACATTCGGGGACTGCCACCAGATCTCCGCAAATGGGTAGGCCAGAACGATCCGTCCACGTATGACGAGATGATCACACTGGTAGAAAGATGGATGACAGCCAGGGAACTGACCTGACTACCCAAGGAAGGACCCTTTTGAAGCAAGCACCCGACCCCAACCCTGGAAGGTTGAGCAGCCAAACCCCCGGGGAGTCCTAGGTGAAAGAAGGGGGGGGTGAAAACCAGTGGGGACCCCAGAAGGAAGGGATTGGCCTGAGTTGGGGGAACTCCGGGACTAAACCTCCTAACCCCCGGGATAGGGGAGTGATTAAAAGCAATTATAGATGTTATGCATGCGGGGAGTGGGGACACATAGCAGCACAGTGTCCCAGCACTGAGGAGCCTATGCAATGTAACTTGGGGGATTGGGAGGTCCCATGCTCCCTTATCCACCTCGCGGGGGTCGCATTAGCCCCGCATAATTACACCAGGCCAGTGAGGATAAATGGTGCAGAGACTACAGCGCTTGTGGACTCTGGGAGTGCTAATCACCCTCATATCAGGTAAGCTGGTAAAAAATAGTCAGCTGCTGCAAGCCAAATGTGTAGCAGTGACGTGCGTGCATGGGGCCGTCAGCCATTACCCCACCATCCCAGTGGAGAAAGAGGTTCAGGGAAACCCCATTGAAGTGACGGTGGGCGTAGTTCCTAAACTCCCATATCCTGTAGTCATTGGGAGAGACTATCCAGGGTTTGATAATTTACTTCCCCCTGAGAGGCTGGAGGGAGGTGGGGACCCTGAGGAAAGTGACTCGTCACCAGGGGAATGTCAACCCCCGATGTTCGCTGAGATTTCTCAGGATCTGTCCTCAGCCCCCCCGAAAGACCCGGAAGACCAAAAAAGAGAGGAAGGCCGTGAAGGTCTTGGGAACCCGGATCCTGACCCAGAGCCAGAGGTCCTTCCTAGTAGGCAGATGGACGCAAGCAGCCAACAGAGAAACTTCCACCACAGAAGATGAGCCAGAAGCTGCCCCCAGCCATGATGGTGGCGAGCCGTTGGAAGAAGCAGAAGCTGGCCCCTGGGAGCTTGGGCAGGTTAGTCCTGGCAGAGAGACTTTTGGGCGGGACCAGACAGAGGATCCCAGATATGATAACGCCTGGAAAGAGGTGGCCGAGATTGATGGGATACCCGTGGATGGGAAGGTCCGGGGTCCCTGACCTTACTCTATAGTGAAGAAAGATCTCCTGTACCGCGTGGTTCAAATGCAGGAGCAAGAGATACAACAACTGCTGGTGCCACGAAAACATCAAAAAGCCATATTGAGTCTCGCCGACAGTCACCTGTTTGGAGGACACCTAGGGGTAGAGAAAACCCAGGCACAGATCCTGCGGAGGTTCTTCTGGCCAGGAGTACATGAAGATGTCCAGCGATACTTCACCTCTTGTCCGGAGTGTCAGTTACATAGCCCGCGCCCACACTTGCGGGCTCCTTTGATACCTCTTCCAATAATAGAGGTTCCTTTCGAACGGATAGCCATGGATCTGGTAGGGCCCCTAGAGAAGACAGCTCGGGGCCACCAACATGTGCTTGTTGTACTGGACTATGCAACCCAGTACCCAGAAGCTGTTCCCCTGTGCAACACAGCTTCCAAGACAATAGCTAAGGAGCTAGTACAGATCTTTGCCTGGGTTGGGCTACCCAAGGAGATATTGACTGATCAAGGGACACCTTTCATATCCAAGTTGATGAAAGATCTCTGTTCATTGCTCCATGTGCAAGCCCTTTGGACCTCTGTATACCACCCGCAAACAGATGGTCTTGTGGAAAGGTTCAATAGGACCCTCAAGGCCATGATCAAGAAAGTGGTGAGCCGGGATGGGAAAGACTGGGATACCCTATTGCCTTACCTCATGTTCGCCATCCGGGAGGTTCCGCAAGCCTCCACAGGTTTCTCTCCATTCGAACTACTATATGGGCGCCACTCTCAGGGCATATTGGATATAGCCAGAGAAGCCTGGGAAGAGGAGCCAAATCCCAGAAGGAACATAGTTGAGCATGTCCTGCAGATGAGAGATCAGATCGCCCGAGTTACGCCCATTGTACGGGAACACTTGGAGAGAGCACAGGAGACCCAACGTACCCATTATAACCACCAAGCGAAGCTTCGACGGTTCCAGCCAGGGGATCGGGTGATGGTACTGGTGTCCCCAGCAGAAAGTAAACTATTGGCCCAGTGGCAGGGACCCTACGAAATAATCAAAGCCGTGGGAGAGGTGAACTATAAGGTGTGGCAGCCAGGCCACCGGAAATCGGAGCAAATTTATCACATCAATCTTCTAAAACCTCGGCACAATTGAGAGGCATGCTTAGTCATGCAGGAGACCCTTTCCCAGGAGGATAACTTACACGAGCAAGTGAGGATATCATCTGACTTGACGCCGATCCAAAAGATCGAGGCAGCCGACATGATTAATTGCAACAGAGATATGTTCTCTATAAAACAAGGGCCAACGACTGAGATCTATCACCATACCCGCACGATCCCCGGAGCCAAGGTAACATTGAGTCCTTACCGAATCCCAGCAGCCAAAAGAGAAGAAATCAAGGCCGAAGTAAAGAAAATGTTAGAATTAGGAGTTAGTGAAGAATCTTACAGTCAGTGGTCCAGTCCAATTGTTCTAGTGCCTAAACCTGACGGTACTATGAGATTCTGTAATGACTTTCACTGACTGAATGAAATATCCCAGTTTGATGCATACCCCATACCACGCATCGACGAACTGGTTGACCGACTGGGTAGTGCCTGATTCTTGACCAAACTGGATCTGACAAAAGGGTACTGGCAGATTCCTGTGACCAAAGAAGCTAAAGAAAAGACAGCACTTTCCACCCCGGATGGCCTATTCCAGTACACCGTCCTCCCTTTTGGGCTACATGGGTCCCCAGCCACATTCCAGCGCCTCATGGATAAGCTACTGCGCCTCCATACTAGTTTTGCAGCTGCATACCTAGATGATGTCATTATCCATATGCCAGACTGGGGAACCCACTTGGAGAAAGTTGAGGCAGTACTGCGCACCTTAAGGCGGGCTGGCCTCACTGCTAATCCCACTAAATGTGCCATAGGGCTAGCAGAGACTAGGTACCTGGGATATATTGTGGGAAGGGGCATAGTGAAGCCCCAAAGGAATAAGCTAGAGGCAATTCAAAACTGGCCCCGGCCAACCCGAAAGAAGCAGGTCCTTGTGTTCCTAGGTGTGGTAGGCTACTACAGACGGTTTATTCCCCACTTTGCCACTAAGGCAAGTCCCCTAATGGACCTGGTGAAGGCCCGAGGTCCAGACATGGTAAAGTGGACCGACAGAGCAGAGGGGGCATTTACAGACCTTCGGATGGCCCTCTGTAATGACCCCGTACTCATAGCCCCGGACTTTAACAGGGAATTTATTTTACAAACAGATGCTTCCGAGGTGGGGTTGGGGGCAATTCTGTCGCAAATGGTGGGAGAAGAGGAACACCCGATCCTTTACCTCAGCAGAAAGCTTCTCCCAAGAGAACAGAGATACGCAGTAGTCAAGAGAGAATGCCTTGCTGTCAAATGGGCTATGGAGACACTGCGTTATTACCTCTTAGGCCGGCGATTTACTCTTCTGATGGACCATGCACCCCTCCAGCGGATGCAGCGGAATAAGGAAAAGAATGCAAGGGTCACCAGGTGGTTCTTATCCCTCCAACCATTCCAGTTTCGCATACGGCACAGGGCTGGATGCCACCATGGCAACGCTGATGGTCTGTCACGAGCATACTGCCTGGCGTCCCAAGATGCCCAACTCTATGGTGTTGAGGGGGGGGGATATGTGTTGGGGCAAGGCCAGATGGCTATGGAAAAGTAGTGGGAGACAGATATATTAGCTCCAGGCTAAACAAATCCCTAGTACCAGGATAAGTGAAATGGTAGCTGCTCCAGGTCAATTAAGACACCTGGGGCCAATTAAGAACTTTCCAGAAGGCAGGGAGAAGGCTAGGATACGTGAAGCCAATCAGGGGCTGGCCGAAACTGGTTAAAAGTCTCCCAGTTAGTCAGGTGGGTGTGCATGTCAGGAGCTGTGGGAGGAAGTTGTGCTGTTGGAGAGGCTGAGTAGTACACACCATATCAGGCACAAAGAAGGAGGCCCTGTGGTAAGGGTGAAGTGGAGCTTGAGGAAGTGAGGGCTGCTGTGGGGGAAGTAGCCCAGGGAATTGTACATGTTCTGTTTCTACAAGGTCAGCTACCATAGCTGATACTATTAGGGTCCCTGGGCTGGAGCCTGGAGTAGAGGGTGGGCCTGGGCTCCCCCCACTCCCACCTTTGCCCCCTAATTAATCACTAAGACTGGGAGACAACAGAGACTGTGCAAGGAAGGATAACTTCTCCTCACCTCCCTCGCTGGCTTATGATGAAAATGGATCAGTAGACTGTGACCTGTGTCTCTAGAGAGAGAAGGGTTACGTGGAGGGTCACAATGAGCCTCTGAGGCTAGCAAAATCTGCCAGGAAACACGGGACCCACGGAGGCAAGGACAGATCTTTGTCACACAGGCAAGAGCACAATAACTTAGTGTGATGCAAATTTGCTTACTAAAAAAATGGTCTTAATGCTTCCAAACTGCTGACATCTGGTCTTTGTACATTTATCAGTATCAAAGAGCAATTGTGCTAATTAAAGGCTCCATTCTTCTTCCACTGAAGTCAATAGTGAAAACTCCTTTTGATTTCAGTGAGACAGCAGTTGGGTCTAATTATTGTAGTCCCTTAAGTAGGAAGTGGATTTGGATTTGTGTGTGTGTGTGTGTGTAAATATACAATTACAAATGTAACTCAGCTTCAAACTGACTACTGTGAGGAATACACTTTTCTTCCCTCCTATTTAATAAATTACTGATAGTAGTAACAGGGATTTCCCCACCCCACCTCCATAGATGCTGTTGTCCTTTGAAAGTTGTACAACTCCCAAAAATCTCATACCAGGGTGAAACCTGGTGTATCTCACTATTTCTAAAACTGAAGAATTATTTCCCTCCTTTGGCAGTAGTTCAACTTCTACTCATATTTCAGTTTAGTGCCTGTTTTTGAAACTATTACAACGAGTAACATTTATTCCAGTGATTTGGCCCATTCATTTCCACAGGACTAAAGTGATTAAGTGCTGCTGATTTTCTCACACCTAGAAATGACTGAGTTATAAAAGGTTTATGGGAATCCATGAATTATATCAACTTGAAAAGTTCATAAAGGAATGTGTCACTTCTGGCTTAGAGTTTGCTTCTATTTAATTAAAACATAAATTGAATACCAGAGCATAGTTCCAAAATGTGTTTGGAAACACTGTAGTTTGTATGCATCCGATGAAGTGAGCTGTAGCTCACGAAAGCTTATGCTCAAATAAATTGGTTAGTCTCTAAGGTGCCACAAGTACTCCTTTTCTTTTTGTAGTTTGTATGTAGCCCAGTGAGTACCTGGATTAAAAATTCCTTAACTTCTTTATACTGTTCTAAATGAAAATACAGCTCATGTAGACAAAGCACCAGAAAACACAGGTAAGCACAAAAAAGAAAATAAACAAAAAGGGCTCTGTTCATTCCTGCTATCATTCTATTGCCTTCAAAGGCATAATTTCACCCACAATGTATATAATTACCATAACTATATTGATATCTACATCAGGTATTTCTGGACATAAAGGACCAAATGTTGTGCTGGTTTAAATGGATGATGCTCCACTGAATTAAATGGGACTGTACCAATTTACACCAACAGAGAATTTGGTCCCAAGTGCTAAGCAAGAAAAGATGGTCTTTTCCAAAGCATTCAGCATTGACCTAACTCTCTTCCAACTGAAGTCAATGGGAAAACTCCTGTTGACTTCAGCACATGCAGAATTAGGCTAACAATGAGCCCTTTTCAAAAATCCCATCTTCAGGAAACAATTTTGGTGGGTTTTAATTAAGCATAAACTAATTATCAATATCATAAAGATTGATCAAATATCTCAGACCACTCCTCACTACATTGATATTTTATTGTTTGTGGTGGAGTCAGGCAAAGCAGGAAGTGGAACCTGGGTTCCCCATATTCCAGGTGAGTGCCAGTACCACTGGACCATAGTGTCATTCCTTCTCCATCTCTTGTGTTGAAATTGTTCCACTTTGTGTAAATAGTCCTTCAGCCACAGCAAGGGAGACTAACTTTAGAGCTTGGTGCTCTGCCTCAGAACCTGGATCTCCCCCCGTCCTAACTGAATGGCCTAATCACGGGGTTATTAGCTATTGTGGGTTGAGTCTCTCAGTGTGTCACTTTTTGAAAGGTCTCAATTTCATTCCAATGAGAAATGAAAATAAATGCCAAAACCCTGACACTTTTTATGAAATGGAATTCTTATTTTCTGGCTAGCCGTACTTGTGAGATCACTTACTTCATTCAGCCTCTTATCACTGCCAATTTTTCAGTGATCAGCTTAGAGAGGTCCTGCTGCTTCCTCAAATTAACTAGGAAGCTTTCTTCTCTCTCCTAAATCACTTCCTTCTCCCCTACCTCACTTTCTCCATCTCTGAGAACTCCACTTTTCTCCCAGGCAGTCAAGCCCAGAATCTCTAGTTTATTTTTAACTCTTCCCTGTCCTCATCTAGGTTCTTTCCAGATCATTTTGCTTCTCCGTTTGCAACACCTCCAAAATCCATCCCTTCCTTTCCATGTCTATTGCAAAAACTCTTTCCACACCCTTGTTATCTTCCACCTTGATTCCTGCAAACTCTGCTACTCTCTGACTCAATAGTTCATTCTTTGCTCATCATGATAATACACAAAAACTGCATAGTAGAACACCCCCAAATATCTGCTAAAATATCTTTATTCCAGTCCACATTACATTTTGTGGGACAAAGGTATGTTTGATGTACGTAGCCCTGTTCTTATTAGAATAATTGAGAAGCATGTTTAAATGGACAAGGATCTGTTTTTTCCCAATGTGTGCTATTGCCTCCTTTGTTAAGCTACTCTATATTACATAGAAGCCTTGGTATAAAGGCTTTATATGCTGTATAAAGAAATATTTACAGTGATTTAGCTGGTAAAAGTCTGTATGTGATTCAAACCTGGTATTAAGCACTGGATTTAAATTTGCTTAGAGCAATTTGATCTTTTCTGTCTCTCTGGCAAATTTAATTTAATGTAGGACTAGCTTAATGTCATTCATAGTTTCCCCAAGAGATGCCATGAGACATTCCAAACCCTGTTTAAAAACTTTGGACCAGATCCTGAGTTAATGTAAATCAGAGCTTCAGTGTAGCTATGCCACTTTACACCAGTCCATAACCTGGCCCATTATTTTTGTTTTGTAAGACAGTAGCAAAAATGGCACTTACCTTAGATATCCTGGTAAAAAATCTTTTATCTTTTCCTAGTCAATGGATCAATTAAAAACTGATACACAATGAAATACATTTTTCTATTCATCTTTTTGTGTGGGTGTGTGCAATAATGAAACTATTATAAGTGTTTCATTTTCAGTAGATGAGACCCATATGCAACTCCTACTTGTTGGGTTTTTGTCTGACACTGATTCAAGACTTGTGAATAAGATTGTGGCTAAACCAGCTGATGCGCGAGTGATGGTCCTTTATGCATTGAGACCATGTGTAGCTCAATATTGAGGAAGGGATTACAGTCTGTGCCCACTGAATCTGCCACTATTGATGACTCAGTCTCTAAGCCTTAAGATCCATATGGCAATTAATCTCAAACTTACTAACACTGTTGGTGACTGCAGCTCACCAGCATGATCTATCTGTTATTGACAACTCCCAGCCATCAATGTCAATGTTGCACTGCTTCAGTACATCCTGGAAGCATTTCTTCGGGCTGCCTTGTATGCAATTACCCACTTTCAGTTCGCCATACAGCAACTGCTGTATGCATTCTCGTGTCCTTGATCCTCAACACATGACCTGCTCAGTGTAATTGTGATGTGATGAACATGGCTTCAATCCCTGTAGAGTGGCTGCATTCCAAAACCTCATTATAGATAGTATCAGGAGGTAGCCATGTTAGTCTGTATCCACAAAAACTACAAGGAGTCTGGTGGCACCTTAAAGACTAACAGATTTATTTGGACATAAGCTTTCGTGGGTAAAAAACCACTTCCTCAGATGCATGGAGTGAAACTTACAGATGCAGGCATTATTATACTGACACATGAAGAGAAGGGAGTTACCTCACAAGTCAAGGGAGGTACTGACACATGAAGAGAAGGGAGTTACCTCCCTTGACTTGTGAGGTAGCTCCCTTCTCTTCATGTGTCAGTATAATAATGCCTGCATCTGTAATTTTCACTCCATGCATCTGAAGAAGTGGTTTTTTACCCACGAAAGCTTATGCCCAAATAAATCTGAAAGCTTATGCCCAAATAAATCTGTTAGCCTTTAAGGTGCCACCAGACTCCTTATTATTATTATAGATAGCTTTATCCTGCTATGTGGTGTGGAGTATGGCACACAGATGTCATAAATGGAACTTATCACATCAAGCTTCTAGATGCCTGTAACAGGTCCTGATGTCAAATCCATACCACAAATTGGACAGCACAACCCGTTTTAGCCTGTTTGAAGCCCAATATCATGTTGCTCCTCAACTCTACCTGATAGGCCGGCAAATAATGAACTGGCTTTGTTCATGGGACTTGTCAGCTGCTTGTCTATAGTAGCATGTATATTCTACCATATAAACTATTTAAAAACATGTGGCTATATTTCAAGGGAAAACAGACCCTACTGGGCTAGATTTTGTTAACTTTACTCATCCTGTTCAGCACTTACCCATCTAGTCCCTCTGGCTTCCATGGTATTACTTGTTGAAGTGCTATTCATTGTGAATAAGGATTGCAAAATAGGGCTCAGAATTGTTTGAGCTAAGCAGGTTCTTGAGGAGGGTCCTTCATTTTCAATTTTTCGGTCCCTTCAGCCTGAGCACCCAAGAACCCTCCCAAAACGATGTTTCCTTCTATTATTCCAAAGCTACACACTTGTTTTATTCCTGTTCTCTTATATTCCAGATTTCTTTGTGAACCACATTCCAGAGCCTTTTGTGCTCCATCAGGTAAAGCCCCAAAATATTGTATTGTACATACATTAATATTTAAAAGCAGGTACATACCTTCAAGGGGGAGGGATAGCTCAGTGGTTTGAGCATTGGCCTGCTAAACCAAGGGTTGTGAGTTCAATCCTTGAGGGTGCCATTTATGGATCTGGGCCAAAAACTGGGGATTGGTCCTGCTTTGAGCAGGGGGTGGACTAGATGACCTCCTGAGGTCCTTCCAACCCTAGTATTCTATGATTAATATATCTGATACTGGGTCAGACCAGTGGTTCCTCTAGACAAATACCGCTATCTGACAGTGGCCAGTATGAGAGCTTCAAGGGGAGCGTACAGAGCAGGGCTTCCCACAATGGCACAGCAACTTTAATTTCTTCTGGGAGGCTGCACCAGGAACGGCTGCCAACGGGGATGTACTGTACCAAGGTCCATGTAACCTAGATGACTTATACTGTATTATGGATTTAAAGAGGAGCTTGTGTAGCAGTACATGTCCAAAGTTAAGCTGGCTCTGGAATGCCCTCTGAACTTTGAGCGGCTAATTACAATCTTTTTGCACAAATGAATAGCAAATGTATATTTTTGAACTTGCATGTTTAACTACCTGGCTTGCCCCGCAATAATGAAGGTAGACAATTGACTGCTAAGTTGTGTGTCGACACTGTGGGCTGCACAGTAGCACAGCTGCAGCAGCACCACAGTGTATATGCTTTCTACATGGATGGAAAGGATTTTTCCCTCACTGTAGAAGAATTCTTCCATCCACCTAGTCATATCTACACTGGGGGATTAGGTTGGGTTAACTATAGCATTCAGGGGTGTGGATTTTTCACATTCCTGAATGATGTAGCTAGGGCAATCTAAACGTTAAGTGTAGACCAGGGCTAAGATTGGTGACAATCTGTGGGTGCATTTTTGACAGATAGAAATTATGCCTGCACAGGAACACATTGAACTTCTCAAGTATTTCACTGGTAGGCACTTTTTCTAGCCCTCAGATTATTTCTGTGGCTGTTCTGTGCATCATTTCCAATTTTTCAGCATCCTTTATAGTAAATGTGGTCACCAGACTTGGTCACAGAATTCCAGTAGTGGCCTCACAAATGCTGTACACAGAGGTAAAGTCACCTCCAATAATATTAGCAGGGTAAGACGTATTTATATATTACATAAAAATACTTGATAGAGTTCTTTTAACAAGTGTAAAGTTTTCTTTATATAAAAATCATACAAATGCTTTATGTGGATTTCACATTCTATAATACTATGGAAGTTTAATGATGTAATGCACCAAAAGTAAAGTTTAGGCCTAGTAAAATTTTAATCGTGTATTTTCTACTTATTAAAGAAATATGACTTTTACATTTGATTTAAAAGTGTGCTCTGAGAGGTCAATGATAAAAGCATAGACTAGCCTCCGACTTTCTTATTTGAATCAAAACTAGGTCCTCGTGCTTTGAAAAATAATTACCTCCTAAGGAAATATTATTTGCTGACTTCTTCTCATTATTTAAGATATAGAATCAAGTGAAAATTTTGCAAAGTCCTGTCTAAATTATCTGACCCTTGAAAGTAATAGAGGGTTTTGAATAATTTCCAAAGGAAGTAAAATGAACATCTTGTTTCATTCACATGAAGAGGATATGGTGTCTGCTTTACGTGTGGTCCAAATAATAAAATGCAGCTTGTGTTAAATGAATGTGCTAATGAAATATAAGCGACTGCACTGTGGGGAGATTAGAAGGAAGAAAGAGAAGTTAATGACATTAAATACTTTTTATCAATTCTTTTCTTGTTTTAGGCTAGGAGAAAAGAACCATAGAAAAGGGATAAAGTCCCTTGCCCAGGAGGCTCCTACTCCAGAGGCAGAGCTAGATCCACAATGGCTCAGATCAGTGTGTGTTCTGGAGTGGGCTTGAGATGGGCTAAAAAAGGAAAGGGTCATACCATGGCCAGGAGGGGGAATAGCCAAAGAAGACCTGTTCCCCGTCAGTTATGTGCTTGTAGGTTGGCTCATAGGAGCCATTGCAACAGGTACACAAGTTAGAACATCGCTGATGGGTTCCCTAGCCTGTGCTAGAGGACAAATCTGCCCCCGGCAGTCAATGAATAGGGAAGATACTAGCTACATCTTTTCTGTGCCTAAACCAGTCTCTGCTTTTGCATGGGGGTGAATCTTTCTCAGTCACTTAACAGCAGGTTTCACAAAACTTTATTGGTAACTAACTTGTCCATAGTAAGAACTTTATGAAGTGCCCTTTCTATCCATTAATAATATTAGCTAATGGAAACAATACCATACCATAACAGGAAAATGTTGATAACATTTGCAAGATATTTCTGAATAAATCCAGTGCGTGAAGTACCGACAATCACAGTGGCCTTTAAAATAAAGTGTTATCCCTCATTCACAGCTGCACTCTGTATTAAATCAGAAGGGAAAGTGCAGGATTTTGCTTATTAACTTGTTGCACATGTAAGGGGACTGTTGCCCCCTTACTAACATTCAGTGGGGGTGTTTTAGTTGCTAGCTCCCAGTACTAAAAAGGGGGAAGAGTAGATGGGGAATCAGGACCCTGAGACTGACAGCCCCCAGGAACAATGGGGAGAGGCCAATGATCCAGGTTAGCCTGAATGACAGGGCGGGCAGGCTAATCAGAGAGTCAGGAGGCCAGGGAGGTCCCGTCCTCCGTGTGAGCTGGACTTGCCTGGGTCAGACAGAGAGGGGCTGAGCTAAGGAGAAAGCCAGGGTCCAAGCTGAGCTGGGGAGCAGAGCTGGGCCAGATCCAGAGAGAGCAAACCCTGTCCTGGGAGCTGCAGCCTCAAAGCCAGAGGCACAGCCCAGAGAGAGCAGACCTGTCCTGGGAGCAGAGCTGCAGCAACCAGAGCCAGAGGGGCCAGAGAAGCAGCCCAGGGAGCTGGAGGCAGAGCAGCAGCAGCAGTGCTGAGACCGAGTGGTGGAGCTGGGGCTGGAGCGGGCTGGAGCAGTCTGGAGCTGGGTGCGGTGAGCAGCTGGGGAGATCGAGAGGGACCCTGGGCAGCAGGCCCAGCACAGGGAGACGCCTCAGCCAAGGGGCTCTGCAGGCCAGGCTTGGATCATAACCCCGACAGGGCGGGGCGACACTGGGAAGAAGGGTCCTACCACTTAGAGCCTGAGAGCATGTGGCCACCACCAGAGCAACTATCCGACCCACAGCATCCCTGCAGCACAGCCAGGGCCTGAGCAGGAGGCCTGGGACTTACAAGGAACAGACTGTGAACTGCCCTGACATTCCAGAGATACTGTTTGTGATGTTCCCTGCCACAGAGCGCGTTGATGTGTTTCCTTTAACCTTTCCCATTTTTCCTTACTCTTTTTAAAATTAATAGTTGATTAAATAACTTACATTTGCTTTAACTTGTATGTAATGGTCAGTGGGTCAGAGGAGTGCCCAGTGCAGAGAGAGTACCCTGGAGTGGGGACACCCTAGCCCCTGTCCTAGGTGACCACAGCAGGGTTGGAGGTTGAGGCCCCCAGGAATCCTGGGCCCAGCCTTGCTGGGGTTACGAGGACTCTGCCAGACAGGAGAGTGGAAGGGAGGCCACTGGGTAAAGGAAGTGGGAGCGAGGACTCAGATCCTTTCGCTAGCCCACTTCCCCAGGGTAGTGCAGAAGCCAGGAAAGTTCCCCACAATAGCGGGACTATTCCCCTGCTTACACACTGAAAATCTGTTTATGCTCATGCTTTATCTTCCCGGAACTGAGAGTAAGTCTGACGCACTTGGCAGAATTTTCATTTCTGTAACTGAATGCATGCGCTGCAGTGTTTTCCTCTTGAGCATGCACAACACACATTTGCTTGATTAATCCTGCTGCCTGACTATAGTGTTCCTGCTGCCTCTCTGTGATTGCTTTTGATAAACCACATAGACAAATACTTGAAAACGTGGGACGACTACTCTTTTGCTTCCGTGTGTATGTGTTTGTACAGTTTGAATTGAATCAGATCAGATGGATCAGAATGATTAGGTTTTATAAGAAGTTACTGAGACAAAAAGCCAGAATGAAATGAATACATCTCTGAGATAAGTTTGAATTGCTTGTGCTAATTTACCTTACAATAATTAGAATAAGAAACTAAGCAGAACTATTAGTCAAATCCTGCTCTGAAAGCTCTCATCAGGGTGCTGGAACAATTTTTATAGTGAGGGTGCTGAAAGTGGAAACCATGTATTTGGTTGTTACTACTTAAGCCAGGGGGTTCTGCTGCACCCCCAGCACTCCTAGTTCCAGCACCTCTGACTCCCATCGATATCACTGGCGTGTCCTTAGGCACAATCTTATGGCTGAGTAATTTGACCTTATATAATTACCCTTTTAAAGAAAAACATCGAGCCAAGTATCTCTAAAGGTGGTGTGATTAATAAATTTAATAATCTTGGACACTATGATCATAGTTAGAATATTGCCCTTTCCCCCCAGAGACAACTACATTTGCTTCCAGCAACTTTAGTCACTCTGAACTTTAATAAAGCAACCACAACCTCAAAAAGAAGCAACGGATAAATTTCAAGGAAGAAAAGAATATGATCCAGGAATAAGTGCAATACTGATCAGATTTCTACGGGGTAAGAACTAATTGCACCAAATAATTTATCTATTGAATTTATCCTATTTTCCATTCACAAATTGTCCAGGAACAAACTAGGATGTTGTGTTTTATTGTTCAGTTATGTGACAAATGTTTTATGGAAACACATACCAGCATATGGATTGCAAACTGAACACAGCTGTGAGTATTCTATGTACTTGGTCACGTATGCTAAGTCACAAGATATGGGTTCCGTTCCAAGACTGGATGACAGTGAGTGATAAACAGAGGGCTTGAAAAAGTCACTGTACAGGAGGACAGGAGTACTCTAGGGAGAATCAAGAGGAGACAAGTGGACCTCTAAGGGGATTTTAGAAAACCTTTTCCTTTTCCTCAAGACAGAACATTACATTCTGACTGTGCATGCAGACTCCAGACTTAGAAAATATTCAAGTTCCTTCATCACTAAAGGACAAAGACAAAAATGATTGGAGATGATCCCTGCAAAAGAACAAAGGCTATAAAACTGTCTTTCAATGTATTATGGCATGGGGAGATGACAAAAGAAACAGTTAAGGTGACTTTAAAAGCACTTCAGTGCTACAAAAGTTACAGGTCTCTTGAGGTACCTAGATGAGTAGGATGCAAAAGGTGTGGTTGGATGGAGGTAACCATTAGTTCATATTTCAGCCACTTTGGTACAGGGAAAGTAGAAAAGCAATAACTCCTGAGGATGGAGTTAGCTCCTGGGAACAGAAATGCATTCCCTCCATACAGCTGTAGTTAAGATTGCACTTGAAGGAGCAGTGGGGTGGGTGAAGCGAGGCCCAATATGTGACTCATTGTTTTTCAGCCTCCCACCCTCATCCCTTGACTGGTGTGAGGGATACCTTTCCTATTCCAGCAGGGTTTCTTTTCACAGCTACATGGTCTAAGCAAGGAAGAGCAGGAGCTTGCAGGGACAGTTACGCCTCCTGGGTATAAAGAATTCTCCCTATCTGAAATGACTTCCAGGATCCCCTGGTCAACAATGATATTGTGATGGATCTGCTAAGAGGGGACTATAGCTACCTTTTCGCTGCACATCCCCTTCCTCCTGACCAGGTAAAGGGAAAAGTCCTGAACCAGAAAGTGGCCAGCCTCTATTTGGAAAGTGGTGACTGCAAGGCTAGCCAGGAGCTGGAGAGAATCTAGATGCAGGGGCCATATTGCTAGCTAGCTAGCTTCAGAGAAGTATCCACAGCAACTGTGGACAGAGGTATGAAATAGACGGTGACAGCCAGACAGTACAGCTGAGTGCAGATCTATGTGGGACATCCAGGGGAGCAGCAGTGGCTGGGCGGAGAGGCAGTGCAGAAGGGCTCCAATGAGCAACACTAACTGAACCTGGCCTGAAAACCTTCAAGCCCCTATTTGTTGAATAGAGACTGGACTGGAGAGAGCACCCCAGGCATTAAGTGTAAAGAGCCCTCTCCACTGAACTGCCTTAGGGGCCCAGAATAAGAATGGTTACTGCTCACCTTGAACTGCTGTGGTTTAAGCATCGGTACCTAGGGTATTTACAACCTTTTCTGCCAACCCTAGTGAAATACCCTTTCCCTTAGTCACATGTCTGAGTGGTTACTGGATCCCACCAGGACTAGCGCCTACAAAGTGTAGCTGCTGAAGCACCTATAGGTCGTGATACACCTGGCATTCTACTGGCACCGTAGCAGTTTGGTGTACTACATGTGATGGGGTGTACCAGGCCCTTTGAGGCCCCCTGCTGGAGGCCTTGTGGTCCCACCACACCCTTCCCCTGTAAAGAAGCCATAAAGGTGGGTCCTCCAGGACTGCCTAGAAAAGCTGCAGGGAAGCAGCCAATCAGAGTATAGCAGGCTAAATTTAATGGAGCTGCAGGGGTTGAGCTACTCAGTTCCTGCCTGGGACCAGAAGAGTAAGGAAGGGTGCTTCTTGCTAGAGCTCAAGGGAGAACCAGAGGATGGGTGTGGTGTTATTGGCACTCAGTGAGGAAGAAGAGGAATTGAGAAATTCAGCTTTGAGGTAAGGGTGAAGAGGAAGAGGCTATGTGAGATGCATCCCAGTGAAGGCAGCAGCTGCAACTATTAAAGCAGCATGTGGCACTATATATAGGGTTCCTGGGCTAGAACCCAAAGTAGTGGGCAGGCCTGGGTTCCTCCCCACCCCCACTAGCTGCTGGGGAAGTGGCCTACGCCCCAAGAAGGGGATATGACTCAGTACCAAAAACCCAAGAAAGGGACAAATTCTCCAGGGAGAAAGCCATGGGGGTGGGGCAAAACTCCATACCAGGGCAGGTATACACTTAAAGCTAGCTCAGAAGGGGCTGAGGAGTAAGCCCAGAGACAGGGTGAAAGACATTAACAAGGGCATAGGGACAGGCCCTGTTGGGCCTTTTACCCTGAAAGTGGTTCATCCATCTTTTCCCCTATTAACTGAGTGACTTAGTTGGAGGGCTGAGCCCCTGAAGACCCACCTGACGAGGGCAACAGGGGGACACCACAAGCAGAAAGAGCAAATGCAGGTTTGCAGCCAGGAGGCACTCATGAGAGGTGAGTGTACCCTGTCACACTCCATTCTTGTGCAGCCCTGATATTTACAATTTCATCAGGCTATTTGCAGCTGTTTGGACGCTGTACTGTCTTTCCTGCCTGGATACATCTACGCAGCCTGCAGCAGTGAGCCTCTGAGCCTGGGCTGACAGACTTGGGCTCACAGGGCTTGTGCTACCGCATTAAAAATAGCTGTGCAGACATTGCAACTCAGGCTCTAAAGCCTAGGAAGGGGATAAACTTCTGAGCCCAAGGTCCAGCCTGAGCTGCAACATCTACACATTTCATTTTAGCCCAGTAGCATAAACCGGAGTCTTTTGACCCGGGATGGGAGACTTACGGCCCTGGGCTCCTGCTTGCTGTGTAGCTGCATCCTGTGTGAATTGATCACCTCTTATCCCCTTTCCCTGGACGTCCTTCCACTTACCTCTTCCCTCTCCCTGCCCCCCATGCTCCACCTTTTCCTCTCACTATCTCTCCTTTCCTTCCTTCGTTCCTGATGTCCAGACAGTTGCTGCAATGAATCTTAACTTTACAGATGAGCTTAATCTTGAGAATATTTACATTGTCCATGCAGATAATAAAGATAATAAGGGACTTAGAGCAGATGCTAAGAGGCATGCATGCTGACATCAGCCAGAATATACTTCCGCTCAAGATTATTTCAAGGTGTGTTCCCTGAGCTGTCTTCAGATAAGGGGGGAAAATTGTATCTCCTTCTGCAGCCGTGAAAGATCCACCTATTTCTAATGATGGAAGCACCCATGAGGATAATGCTATATAAAGGCTGTTCACTCAAATATATAGGCCACAGCTATTAGGAAATGCAATAGCAGACCTTGTACAGACCAGAGTGAGGGCTACTTTCTGAGGGCTAGATGGCACTCTTCCAGCACAAGCCTGCAGTCAGGCGCTGCAGAGCTGCACTGCATCTGCAAAGCACAATGCTTCCCCAGGCCGTCCCAGGAAGAAAGAAGTAACCACTCTTTAGGAGGCTAGAGTGCTCTCTTCCACCTACTCAGCACTGTTGGCTGGTGCTAAAGAGTAGCAGGGCAATGGGCTCATGCTCTCCACCAGGTGGCTAGTACTCCCAGGGACACTAACTGGGTGCAGTCCCTACGCTCGGTTCTTTATCTCAATAAATTAGAGAGAGGAGACGTGTTCGTTCCAGATAGCTAATAAAACATGAACTTCTTCAGGAAAATAAGACAGATGACTAGTATCGGTGATTCTTAGATGGTAGGACCCAAAAGGACCCCTGTGATCGTCTAGTCTGACTTGCTGCATAACACAGGCTGTAGAATTTCACCCAGTTAGCCCTGCATTGACTTCAATACATTGTAGCTGAGCTCCAGTGTACCTTTTAGGAAGACAGCAAGTCTTCCTTTAAAGGCCAAGTGATGGAATATTTAAGTAAGATCAGGATTGTTTTCATGCAGGAGCAGTGTATAATAAACTCTGCAAGAAATGCATTCTCTGTGCAAAAGACTTGGCCTCAAATCAGAGCTGTAAATGTACATGCTTCATGGAGTTTACCCAGAGGTGCATTCCCACAATGAAAGCTCCCAAAGACGCTGTGTCTGATACAGGTACACACACGGTGCTTAATGGGCTGCTATACTTACTGTGCCTGGCCAGCTCTACTGGCTGGTGCAGAGGAAGGAGAAGCATGGGCATATGTCTATACCATCCTTCCCTCCCTGTTTCTCAGTATCGGCTATGATTCTCCTTCCTTGCACCTTTTTATCATGTTTGCAATCCTCTCCAAAACACTTTGATAACACATTTTACCAGGTGACTTCAATATTCTAATATAGGCATTTAAATGATAACTCACTTTATATTAAGAGTGAGGGAGGAAGTAGGAAGCTATATAAGTATTACATAATTGCATTTAATTTAATTTCCTAGTTTAAAGTTTTTTTTAAAAAAAGTGTAGAAATATTGGTAGGAAAATGCTCACTGCAAAGGAGTAACAACCACATGAAATTAAAGGTAGGGAAGAATCAGGATCTTCACAACAAGGCAGAAACTAATAGCTTGATTTTGATCTCACTTGTTCTGGTGTAAACCAGAAAGAACTGAAGAGAAATCTGTGAGCTTACATGGGTATAAGTGATTCCAGACCCAAAAGAGAACTGTTTTTGTAAAGCTTTGAGTGGAAAATGATAATTATAACTGAAACTGTTTGGAAATGTTAACTCTAGTTCTTCTTAATAAGAAAACACTATAATACAGCTCCCTCACATGCTTTTAAGTATGCCAGAACCTATATCAATCTGACCTCAGACTTTCAATCTATTTGACATGAAATCATACCCCTGCTGCTGAGTCATTCTACTATAAGCTGAATTTGAGTTAAGATTGTTAGGGGTAAAGCCTGGAACTACTATTTAAAATGTGTTTCATTGCCATGGTAACAAAATATTACCAAACAGTCTCCCATATATCCCTTCTCTACACCTATCATGCCAAGTGTCTGTTGCCTTGATGGACAAAGTTCCATTTTCTATTTTACTGTCTATGACTCAGTGGTTCAGCGTTTCCAATGTAAACTAATGATCAACCAATTCAACTCTCTAGAACTGGGACATTTTCCCCCACCACTTCTAAAGCCTTAATTTCCCCCTATAATGCTGTAGCAAACACTTCCATATATTTGCACACTGTAGGGAACTTTGAACTGTAGGGACAGTCTTCATTTTGTATCTTGTACCACAGTGAGCACATTGTTGGTATCTATCAAATTAAAAACTTGTGAATTTTCTAGTAATTGCTGTAAACCTAACTTTCTGTTTTTACTGACAGTAGTAGATAATAACAAATCCATTATAGGATCATGCGCCACATAAACTCTTCCTTTACTCTTTATTTACTGTATTCTGGTAGCAGTCATGGACCATGACCTCATTGTGCTAGGTGCTGTACAAGACAGAACAGAAACACAGTCCCTACCCCAAAGAGCTTACAATCTAAATATTAGGCAAGAGACAAGTAGTGGATATAGGTGGCTGAGGGAATAAACTTCCCCTCCATCATCCTGCCCTATTGCAGAAAGGCATTCAAGCTCTAGTTTCTAAAGTCTCCAAGCCTCAGGTTGAACAGAACGCTTCAAGTTCTGTTAAGGAGTCAGAGCTATTTGTTGCTGAAGTTAATTCTTTTTACTCCAACAGAGAAGAGAAAATGGAACTGCCATTTAGAAGTAAATAAAGCAGCTAAATGTTTGTGGGGTTTTTTTCCTGACAGAAATATAGCATGTATTTAAAATACGATTTTAGCCAGCAGGCATCATAACACAATAATTGATCATAATGGATGCAGGGCATGCTGGTTGTTTGCTGACACTTTCAACAACTGTCAGGTTATTAGAATGGAATATTACCCTTTCTTTCAACACTGAGTTATTAACTCAGCTAGCAATGGCTAGGAGCAATACTGTATACATTCAATCTTTACTTATTCCCATCTGAATTCATGTGGCTGGTCATTATTTAGCACACTCTGAACCTTAAACATAAAAATTAAAATCATGTTGCTGAAGTGGCATCAGAATAAAATTGCAGAACAAACATGGACCCTTCTCTGACCTTGGATTTATAAATTTAGACTTATTTTCTGGGAGACAACCAGCACCCTTCCCTTCTCTAGCAGCCTCTTCTTCAGTGACCTTAATTATCCTCATTCTGTATCTTTTCTATCCTTAGACTGTGGGATTGCAGTCTCTTCACTGGGGCTTCCTGGACCACCACTAGTAGCACAATAGCCACAGCTGAAGGGGAGCAATTAAGCCAATAGCCAGTAGTGGCATTGGCCACATAGACCAAATTAATATCCGACTTTAACGGTATCCCTTAGAGCCCTAAGATGAGATGGGAGTTAAAGCTACATTATTTGTATGGTGAAAGGTATAGGCTCATACATGTAGGATTCATGGATGTTGAAGCACCCAGGATGGAGCTCCCCATAGAAAGAGTTAAAGATGCCGTGCGGTAACTGCATCCAGAAAGTCATGAAGAGCAGCGTGTGGGTTAAAGCACTCTCCTTTAGCTGGGGACTTTAGACCTCTCTGAGTTTCTTACTATTGCAGAGCAGTTGCACAAAAGGAGGGGTAATGGGCACCATTTTTGCAGACCATGTATTCCAAGGAAAAGCTCAGATTAGGAGTTTCTCAGGTGTAAAGGGCAGGGGCTGAAAAGTGAAAATGGGCACTCTGACCCTAAGAACTCCTCAATGCCAACTGGCAAAGGGTTCGTTGTTCTGTAACAGCACTTCCTGATAGGCCTGACAAACTCACTACACGTAACACACAGCTTTCATAGTCACCGTTGTCCGGCTTGTCCTCATCTGGCCCTCCACGAACACAAGTCGACGCCACACCAATCTGTTTTGTTGCAAACACATTCTTTCCATTTCTAGCCTGCAGACTACATGACCCACCCATCTTCACTTTGCGTCATACATTGCCTGCACTACATCGGTCACCTCTGTATGCCTTCTGATCTCATTCAGTATGTGATCACGGAGTGATATCTTACATATTTGCCTTTCCATCACTCTCTGCGTGACAGCGAATTTTTCTTCCTCCGCTTTTGTTGTTGACTAGCTTTCCATTCCATCTATCATTGCTGGCAGAACAGTGGAGTTCAACAGTTCTTTCCTTTTCCTCAGGGCAGTTCATCATCCATTGGAGACATTTTATTTTGTGGAAACTTGCCCACCCTGCCTTTCACGTCCTACAGCATTTCCCTTCAAATGAGTTGTCTCTGCTCAGCTGCTGACCCAGGTAAATATATTTGTCCATCTCCTCGACCTCCTTTCATAGTATTTATTGAAAAAGTGTCCTGTAAGGTATCAAATGAAAGCTAGTGACACTGGTCATTAATGTCATTGTGAAATGTATGTATTAACACTTTCTGAGAAATTATGTATACTGCTGATACTGTACTTTAAAGTCTGTAACCAAACAAAGCGAGAAACAGGTATCTGCAAGACCAGAGGGAAGATAGTTATCTTTCTGTGCTACATAAATTAACCATTGTGAGCTAAAACCAATGGGAGTTACAGTTGCACAGCATATAATCTGGAAAAGTAAGTTAACATAGGGATAGAAGGCAACCTAGCAGTAGTACACTAAAGAACAAACAACACCCTGCATTTTAAACGTCTTCTGGATTATAACAGGCTGTGCAAGGACAATACCTCATTATCCATTTCACTGAGGAACAACCTTGGTGGAGGCAGGTGATTTATGATCATTTGGATCCTGACTGAAAACCAGCAAGCTCTGCAGAAAGGCTTACAGGGTGAGAAGCTGCTCTGAGAGAAGGACGGTCATCTGTTAAAGTTAAGTTTTTAGTCTCTAAAATGGCCATAGGATCTTATGAGGTTTCTACAAAACCGCCTGTGTGCAGTTTGTTCCCAGTGTTCTCCAAGGAAACAGGACATGGGTACACTTAGTACATAAACTACCCTAAGAAAATCCTGGACTCCACATCCCAAATGGGAAACTAATTCACCAAGCCCCAAAATATGATTTTTGCTCAGTGCAGGGCACTATTATTTAAGTATTTGCTTTAAAGTGTTTTTCCTTAGCTTCCCAGGCTTTTCATAACATTTTAAAATACATCAGATCAAAGAAATACAAATCCAAAATAGAGAAAGATGCTGCAACTTAATCAACCCCTTTATATTGAATCAGCCTTCAAAGTGACTCCCTCCCCATCTATTGCACCCTGGCAGAGGGCCCTGAATAGTTTTGGGTGCTGAAAAAACAAAAACAACAACAACTGCAGAAACCCAACCATTCCCCAACCTCTGAAAAACTAAATGGGCCTTTCTTATTATTTATATTTCAGCAGCACCTTGTTCAAGACCCTGTACATACATTAGTAAGAGATGTTCCTTGCCATGGAGAGCTTACAACTAAGTAGACAAAACAAAAGGTCAGGAGGATAAAGAAGAGCACAGACAGGTGGAGTGACTTGCTTACAGACATACCGCAGGCCAGTGACCCAGCCAGGTCTCCTGAGACTCATGCACCCAGTGCCTAAGCCATTGAACCAAGCTGCCTTGCAGTGTGTCCAGGAAATCACCATATTTCTGGTTTGGACAGGATGTTGAGCTGGGGGTAGGGGGGAAGGTTTGAGTTACAGACCTATGTGGCAGATGCTCTGCTACCATCATTCTTTTAAACCGCTGTTAGGTCAGGAGCCTCTGATTACAACAATGAAGGTATTACACAGGAAGAGCTATGGTCTCTCATGTACCAGGTTCCATGTATATATTTTTTAACATAGTTGAAGCTTGCAACTATGTTACTTAATATTGAGGGTGGATTTGTTTTTCGTTTCCACTTTGCATGTTACAGGAAATGTGTTTAGTATCCCCATTCGGTGAGCACAGGTCACAGACTAGCATGTGTGGGTTAGGTCAAGAAATGCTGTAATGGTACAGCAATGTGACAACAAAGGTCCACTTTGTGCCACTTGTAGGTAGAAATGGATCCTGGAGAATTCCCCCCTGGTCAGGGGACCTCTTTGCTGGTGGAAGCAGGTAATCCACCTCCTCACAAACCACCCGCCTCCTATCACTGATCTATATGGCAGGAGAGGTGGGGTTGAAAAAATGACTTGCTCACACACAGCTGAGGCTGGTATTAGGCTTCTTTGGAAACTTGGCCCCAAAATAACAAATCTATTCAAAGAAAATAATTGAAAATCACCTCTGACTTTCAGTAATTTCCCTACAGGCTGCCAGGTTTCCCATGCAACCATTCTCTGTTCTGATTAAGGTGTTAGTAATGCCATCAACACCTTGAAGAGGAACACAAAACCCTGAACTTTGTTCTTTGTACTTCAGGATAAAAAGTTGAACAAAAACACCACTTACCAGCTCACCTTTAGCAGAAAGAGTTGGTATCATAACTCCCAGTGCATCATGCTTAAAACTTAAAAACCAAGAGTGAAATCAGTGTGTCAGCTAAGGGCCTATAAAATATAAACTATGTGCTGCTAAGATCATTCATGAAACTGCTATAGCACATCCTTACATTGGTGAGATAGAAAGCCAGTTATGATGTTTTTTAAAAAAAACAATCATTGTTTTCTGGCAAATAATAATAAATATCCAATATATGAGCCACAAGACAAAATAAATGGATAATAGCTGATTTCAGACCTCAAATCAGATAGTGTCTACAATTAGTAAGTGCAACAGTGCCCTCTACATCTCATGAATTCAAGCACATCTAACAACGTATTTTTAAAACTTTGATGAACTTGGAATAAAAATATTTATACAGGGTGGCAAAGTTTTTGATGCATTATCTACACCAAAAGAGAAATTTGGCTTATAAAATAGTTGTGCACTTCAATTACTGTATATTATATCATCTGAATCTTCATATTTAAATAAATCATCACATTTAGAATGAGTTATTTGAGAGTCACATCCTTAAATCTCTATTTTTTTTTTAATTAAGGTGATTCTCTCTTGATCTCATTGGGAGATTGCTCATGTAAAGAATGCGTAAAAGGAGTGTGGGGCTCTGGATTTAACCCTATAGCTTATGTGAGAAAACTAACACCACCATTAATCTCAGATCATAAGATTTAAATTTCTTACTCATTTAGGTACAATAGTCCAATACTTTTTGTATGTGTAGATTGGAGGACAGAACAGACTGCTGAGCCCAGGAGCCAAGCACCAGGGAGAGCAGGAAAAATCATGGAACTTTCAGTCTGCATCTCTGTCCTCACCAGAGGTGAAAGTAAGCTGGTACGGTACAGTGTACTGGTAAGAGCCGGTTCACAGCCGACCGTACCAGCAGCGGCCGGGGGCTCCGGTGGTGATTTAAAGGAACCGGGGCTCCCAGTTGCCCTTACCACGCCAGCAGCTGGAGCCCTGGCCCTTTAAATCACTGCCGGAGCCCCAGGGTAGCGCTAGCAGTGGCGGGGAGCCCTGGGCTCTTTAAATTGCCACCGGGCTGCACTGAAGGGCTGGCTGTGGGAGTCTGCCCCCAGCCCGCCCCTTCCTGTTGAGGCTCCGCCCCCACCTTCCTCAGGATCCTGGCTGCTCTGCATACCGGTAAGTCCTTTAAGTTACTTTCACCCCTGGTCCTCACCATCAGGTAACAGAAGGGGCTTTTGAGCAGAACAGCTGCACTGGTAACTGACATTCCCCAGGGAATAATCTGGACTGTTGAACAGCTGTGTCCTCTTAATTCTCCAACCTTTTACACCACTTTGCTGTGTGTGAGCAACCACTCCCAGTCTGCTCTCACACAGTCTCCAACATGTAAATCACTCCCAACTACACATTGAGTGCTATAGCCAGCCATTCTTGAATTACACTGCACATCAACACCAGCAAATTCCCAGTCCCAGAAATATGCCTCTTGTACTGCCCCAGCTCTCTCCTGGACACCACAAGCTCATATAAAATCTGTCATTTTATTAATAGAAAATGATTGTACAAATCCTTTTCTCTCAAATGGAGCTTCTCAAACACTTCAAACCAGGCACACTGGTTTAGATAAAACAAGTTTATTAACTACAGAAAGATGTAATCACTTACAATCTCAGTAAAAAGGCATAAAACTCAGAATTGGTTACAAAGAAATAAAAGGTAAAAAGCAACTAACACCTAACATAAGTAAGGTAGCTAACCTTAGCATAACTAAGCAAGCTAAGTGAATTCAAAGCAAAAGTGTCTCTCACCACCTGTTTCAGCAGTTTTACTGTCTGAATTCCTTTCAGACAGGATCCCTCTCTCAGTTCAAAGCTGTTTCTTTGTTCCTCAGGTACTGCTGTGGGTAGAGAAAAAGGGAGGAGTATCTTGCTGCATCTGTTTCCCATTCTTATTCCTTTTCCTCTTCTTTGAGGATCATCTCCAGCTGGGGTTCAGGAGACAGAAAGCCTGTAAGGACAGGAACCTCCAGCTATTTCCTTGCCATGATATAAATTTCTCGCTCACAACCTTTTTCCTGACAAAGAATGGCCACTTAACCATGGGATGGCCCATTTGATTTCATTGACACCTGGCAGAGGCGACAATTTGTCTTTTGTCTCCAAGGAACTGGTTTGTGGCGGCTTCTCCAGATTTGGAGTATTTCTTAGTAACATCATACAGTAGAATTTTGTAACTTTACAGTGTTGCCACATGTATTTTACCAAGGCAATAATGATCAGCAAATCATGAGTTTTCAGATGATACCTTACAAGATATAGTTTGTACAACACTTATCACAGTCTTGAAAAAGGAGTGGACATAGTCTGTATCCCTATCACAGTAACCACTCCCTCAACTCCTTTTTCTTCCTTTGGGAAAAGTTTTGCATTCAAGTACTAATATTATTGTCCCTTGTTTTGTGATACAATACATTCCGCTCCCGTTTAGCCAAATGGTGTGGGGACATCTGAACATTTTGGATAACTTGGTGTTTGGATAACTGGAAGTGTTATTAACTAACATAGGGCTACATTGGGGAGGACACTGGATTTGCATAATTAGGATGTTCAGATAAAGGGAATTTGGATAACTGGAATTACATTGTATTCTGATACTAAAATGGATAACAAAGGCAAAGAACATGTATATTATAAAGAGGTAATCCAACTATACAAGATTAACTGCTAGTTTGGCTTAAGTCTTTGATCTTAATGCCAGGGAGCATGATGGAGGCTCCCTCACAGTGAACATGAGGTGGTGGTAGGTAACTAAGTGTAGGCAGCCATGGCAGTGGAGTTGCATGTAAAATCCCAGTAACAATGCTCAGAGCTTTAAGTTCTACATCGACCTACCTCGTGTCAGTAGAGTGACACCAGGCAGGAGCACAATACTCTGCTGTTGAATAGCAGAGGGCAAGGGATGATGTTCTAAGCGTACAGCTGCTCGCACCCCAGGTTGAGCAGGACAGTTTTCCGAGGAAGTTGTTTTGAGTGATAACTTTGGCTGATCTGTTCTTCAAGTGGTTGTGGTATGTCAGTGATCTTTCCAATGTCATGCCGAGGTAAACTGTGTTTGGGTCATGCTGCAGGCATTGTCCATTTAAGAAAAAATTAACTTATGGCTTGCACTTGCATTATGACGATGCAATATACTAGAAACTGTCTTGGAGAAGCTCACCTGCAGGTGCCATCGACTACAGTAGTCTGCCATGAGCTTCATATCATTCAGGATCTTGTCAATTTGTTAGAAGGACTAAGCTTGGTAGCTGCAGCAGATGTTATTGGCATAGATAAACTTGTGCAAGAGTGTTGCTGGCAAGTCGTTGATGTACACATTGAACAGTATTGATGAAAGAACTGAACCTTGAGGAAGACTGTTAATCTGCCACTTCCAGGAACCACAGCGGTTGCCCATTTTGGAGGCAGAGCTCTACTACTTCGACCACCCAATATGGGGCAACTTGAGAGTTTGCACAGAAGGCCTTTGTGCCAAACCATGTCATAAGTGGTGGTCAAATCCAGGAAGACAGCTCCTGTCTTTAGATTTTGTTGAAAAAGGTGGTCAAGGCCAAGACTTGCTTACAGGTGCTACGTCCTTTCGTGGACCCTGTCTGCATTGAATAATCAACTAAAATGAAAACAAAGACCTTACATTCATGTGGTTTTAAGATTGCAAATTTGTAAAGTGGGGAAAAAAGAAAGAAATGCAAAAGCTAGAGGTAGTTTTGAAGATAAAGGGCCAGAAGGGAAATGAACTGTGGTGGGCCCAGTATAGAGGGAGAAGAGGAAGCAAAGGATTATGAGGAGCCTGGAGCACTTGCATACCTATCAGATTTCAAAATGAAAATGAGGGCAGTTGATCTAGTACAATACAATAAATTCATATGTTGCTGCATCCTTTCTTTACTCTTTCTCGCTGTCTGGTTTCCACACACCCTTCCCCCCCTCCCCTTCCCCCAGCTGAATTGCTATAATTTTGCATCTTTTCTCCCACAATACCCTTGATCTGCCTGGTCTTTGCTCCAACTATTTTCCCTTAGTGTTTTCTGAGTCCCACTCCCAAACCAGTGTCTGACCCACAAGAACACCCTTCCTCCTCTCTCATAACAATAGACTATTTTTAATCAAAGAGAAGTTGATCAATATTGGTAGATAGCGGACCCTGGTTCTCACTTTTTTTAATAAGTGAAGAAAAGGGTGGAAAGACAGACCAGTCATGCTTTAAAAGCTGGAGGAATCTTTTATTTGTATTTTGCTGAACTATCATAAGCTAGGAATTCACCCAGGTGGTGTAAATAAATAAATAGTATTGCTAATAATAATAAAACCCCTCACAAATTTGAATGTAAGTGTAGCTTATGTTATCTAAACACAGCAAGAGGAAAATTGTGCTTGGAATATTTTTAGAATGGCTCCTGGGTTCATTAATTTTGTTGGCAGATAAAAAATGAGAGAGCAGTTTTGAAGTAATGTATTAAAGAGCCCTGCAGTTACTGAAGAAACTAATGATGATGAACAAACCACCTTTTGGGACAGAAGCTTCTGTACATTCCCTGAGAGACATCCAGGTTGTACTTCATTAAAGTATTATCAGTGACTCTTTTTTTTTTTTTCTATTGATGAAGGGTAAATCCCTGGTTTTAAATTGAATCTCTTCTCAGAATATTTCCGGTCTGCCATATGTCTGTGCACTAAGAACACAAACTAAAAAAAAGAAGGACTGGGTTCCATTTTAATTTATTCATAATTTTTAAAAAATGCAGCTAATTATCCATCCTTTCCTAGAGTGATGTCAAGTAAACTTAACCTTTGCCGCCATTGAAGAAAGCACTTAAGGTTATTCCTATTCAGGAGCGATTGGCTTTGGTGGACTTAAGCACAAATGCTCTCCTGATTAGGTATGCTTTTCAGAACCAGGGCTCTATTGCAGAAAGCCCATAAAAGATTTCCTACACCAATGATTCCCCACAGTACCTCGGCATAGGGGAGTAGACAGTTAGATTAGTTGCATAGGAAGAACATATACACATCTGTGCACTGGGGAGACAATTTATGAGCTGGTTCTGAATATTGGTGTGGAAGGGAATGTTATGGGAAAATGAGGGAGAGATCAGTGGACGTCAAATAACCATAAACTCCCACACAGCTTGTATGGAAGGGTCAGGGCTGGTATTTCAGCTCAGGGGCTAAAAATGTGGGCATGGAGCCGTTGCAAAGCTTCCCCTTATCATGATTTTGAGTTACAGTTTTGCCCACCAAGTCCCACTCCGTTGCACCACCTCAGTGTCTACGTAGTTCCTCACTCAACCCTCTCCTCCCCCTGTGTCCTGTCATGGCCATTCAAGGGCCTGTCACAACTACAGTGCCTGTACTTGGGAACTGCTCCTGGGAACATAGGATTATCTTGAGGGGGACAAACAGGGAAGAGATGGGGCCATAGTAAAGTTCAATTGTGCTCTGCCTCTTACTTGGGCCAGTAGCCAAATACAACAATTTGGCTTTGAATGACTAGATGGAGTAATTAAGAAAACTAAAGAAGTGATCTTTACTTTAGGCTATGATAACTCACTCTTGATCTAATTTTGGTCATTGAAGGACGATGAAAGGTCTTAAAGGAACATTCTGTTCTCACCATGTTGTTATGCTTTTAGAAAAGCAAATATCTGATAACACTGGAGATTTGCAGAATAAAATATATGGATGCTTTTTGATCTGATACTGCTTAGAAAGATATCGTGCCAGCACAAAATACTGAATAAGAGTAACACATGAAGTCTTTGTAACAATTTGATAGGACTATGAGACATGATTTTTAAAGCCATGGAAAGTATACTGTATAAAGGTAGGTTTCAGAGTAACAGCCGTGTTAGTCTGTATTCGCAAAAAGAAAAGGAGTACTTGTGGCACCTTAGAGACTAACCAATTTATTTGAGCATGAGCTAAAGGTATACTTTCAAACACAAATTCAAGTATTAAAATAAAGGAAACTTTCACTGTGTGAACTGGAAGATAAACTGCTTATAATGAGACAAAGAAAACTGGCCTTACCAAAATAAGGTTGATGTTTAAGGTTCAGGAC
This sequence comes from Eretmochelys imbricata, assembly GCF_965152235.1. Classification (NCBI taxonomy): domain Eukaryota; kingdom Metazoa; phylum Chordata; order Testudines; family Cheloniidae; genus Eretmochelys; species Eretmochelys imbricata. Next base: position 123,141,102 of record NC_135573.1, on the reverse strand, counting down.
CCAGTTTTCAGTAGTGAATGCTTCTTGAAGGAATAACCATAGGATCCATGACTTAACCTGTCATTCAGGACAACACTTTATCTTCAGAAAAATCTCATTTAGAGTTGAGATATCTCATGAAATTCACCTCTTCAGACAGCTAAACAAATAGCCTTGTAATGTTCATTATTTCTTATGAACTGTGCACCACTGAAGACATATTGCCACCCCCCCCAGCCCACTTCTACAAAGGTTCTGGCACCCTTGGTTAGGACTTGCAGATGCAAGCTGGACTGAATAACTTGGAGGGGAGACTGCTGGGTGATGAAAGTGGTCAGTGGAAGCATGTGACTTGGAGAATCAGGCAAAGGAAAAGACTGGTTAATGAAGGAAAAACAAAGCTCTGGAACAGATTTGCTGAGTTGGAAAATGAAGAAGGGGCACAGCAGGCAGTAACAGAAGGTGGGAGGGCAAGAAAGAGAAGAGCGGCTAGTCCTGTATGAAGGGAAGAGCCAGTGGAGATGCCCAGAGTTCAGAACCCCAGGAGGATACAGGATGACTTGCAGATGATTGCAAGAGAGAATAAAAGACAAGAGGACGTGCAGCCAGAAAGAACAGGCAGGAGGCCAGAGAATCACACCATCACCTTGAAAAGCAGGTTTATGTGACTGGGGACTCCCTACTAAGAAGAACAGACAGGGCTGTCACCAGAGCTGATCTGGAGAACAGAAGAGTGTGCTGTCTTCTGGGAGCTAAGATACAGGATGTGGACCTAAGGCTGAAGAGGATCCTAATGGGAGCAGGAAAGACTCCACTGATTGTCCTTTATGTGGGAACAAATGACACAGCTAGATTCTCACTGGAGCATATCAAGGGAGACTACGTGAGGCTGGGGAAGATGCCAAATGAAATGGAGGCTCAGGTGTCTCCAGTGGGATTCTGCTGGAGGAGGAGGAGGAGAAGGAAGGCAAGACAAGATTTTGATGATTAACAGATGGTTCAAGCAGTGGTGCTATAAGGAGGACTTTGGGATGTTCGACCACTGGGAGGCATTCATGGGCAGAGGACTGTTCTCATGGGATGGACTCCTCCTGAGTCGGGAGGGAAATAGACTTCTGGGATGGAGGTTGGCACAACTCATTCAGAGCTGTAAACTAGGAACTCGGGGGAGACAGTAGGTAGGTGCTCATGTAATCTCCACACCTAATTTTAACATTCAGAGGGAAGAAAATCAAGTAAGAAAGGATACAGCAATGGAGAAAGGAACAGCAGTGGGTAGGAGAACGGACATTAAGGGGAAGGATATTGCTGATATAGGTCAGATATAGTCATATAGGTGGAACTGGCAGTAGAATAACTGTACCCAATCGGGTGGGGAATGTGCGAAAAGCCAAGCAGCAGCAATTAAGATGTGTGTACATGAATGCGAGGAGCCTGGGCAACAAAATGGAGGAACTAGAACTATCGGTGCAGGAAGTGAAACTAGATATTATAGGGATAACAGAAACATGGTGGAATAGTAGTCATGACTGTAATACAGGTATTCAAGGGTATGTGCTGTTCAGGAAAGATAGAAGTAAAGGCAAGGGTGGTGGAGTAGCATTGTATACTAATGAGGAGGTGGACTGTAAATAAATTAGGTGTGATGGAATGGATAAGACAGAGTCTGTTTGGGGTCAAAATCACTTTGGGGAAGAAAGCTAATAGAGTTTCCCCTGGGCTAGTGCTTGGGGTGTGCTACAGACCCCCCCCCAGAATCCAATTTGGCTATGGATAGAGACCTCTTTAACGTTTTAAATAAATACTACTGGGGAATTGTGATTATGGAAGACTTTTACTTCCCAGATATAGATTGGAGGATAAGTGCTACTACTAATATAGGGCCCAGATTTTCCTGGGTATGATAGCTGACAGATTTCTTCACCAAACAGTTGCTGAACCAAACCAACAAGAGGGGATGCTATTTTAAATTTGGTATTGGTGAGTAGTGAGGACCTCATAAGAGAACTGGTTGTAGGGGAACAACCGTGGTTTGAGTGATCATGAGCTCATTCAGTTTAGACTAAGTGGAAGGACCAAAAAAAAATCTGTAACAAAGGTCCTTGATTTCAAAAGAACTAACTTTAAAAAATTAAGGGAATTAGGGACATGGATAGAACTGAAGGATCTGAATGTGGAGGAGGCTTGGAATTACTTTGAAAGTTGCAAAAGCTATCTTTGAAACCTACATCCCAAGCAAGGGGGAAAAATTTGTAGGGAAGTGTTGCAGACCAAGCTGGATGAGCAAGCATCCCAAACGGGTGATTAAGAGAAAGCAGACAACCTACAAGAAATGGAAGATAGGAGGGATCAGCAAGGAAAACTACTTCTTTGAGGTCAAAGTGTAGGGATAAAGTGAGAACTTCCCAAAAGCCCAGCAGCATTGGACCTTGCAAAGGGAATGAAAACCAGTAGTAAAAGGTTTTATAGCCATATAAATAAGATGGAAAGATGAAGTGGGACTGCTAAACACTGAGGATGGGGTGGAGATTAAAGATAATCTAAGCATGGCCCAACACCTAAACAAATACTTTGCCTCCGTTTTTAATGGGGCTAACGGAATCACAGAAATATAGGACTGGAAGGGACCTCAAGAGGTCATCTAGTCCAGTCCCCTGCACTCATGGTAGGACTAAGTATTATCTAGACCATCCCTGACAGGTGTTTGTCTAATGAAGAGCTTAGGGGTAATGGCAGGGTGGGTAATGGGAATGAGGATATGGAGGTAGAAATAACCACATCCAAGATGGCAGTCAAACTCAAATAGCTTAATGTGCCTAAATCGGGGGGGCTTGGATAATCTCCATCCAGGGATTATTAAAGGAACTGGCACATGAAATTACTAGTCCAATAGCAAGGATTTTTAATGAATCTGTAAACTCAGGGGAATTGCTAATATAGTTCCTATTTTTAAGGAAGAGGGGGAAAAAGGTGATCCGTGAAACTACAGGCCTGTTACTTTGACCTCAGTTGTATGCAAGGTCTTGGAACCAGTTTTGAAAGAGAAAGTAATTAAGGACATAGAGGCAGGGGCGGCAGGTTTGTAGAAATTTTGGTGATGCCCAGAACACCCAGAACCTGCCCTCACCGCCCACCTGCAAGTTCCCCTCCCCCACCTGCCTAAGGCTCTGGGAGGGAGTTTGGGTGGGGGGAGGGGTTCTGGGGTACAGGCTCTGGGATGGAGTTTGGGTAGAGGCTCTGGGCTGGGGCAGGGGATTGGGATGCAGGGTGCAGGCTCTGGTAGGGAGTTTGGGAGCAGGGGGTGTGAGGGGTCGGGCTCTGGGAGGGAGTTCAGTGTGGGAGGGGGTCTGGGTTCAGGCTCTGGGATGGAGTTTGGGTACAGGTTCTGGGCTGGGGCAGGGGATTGGGGTGCAGGCTCTGGGAGGGAGTTTGGGTTGGGGAGGTAGTCTGGGATGTAGGCTCTGGGAGGGAGTTTGTGTGCTGGCTGCAGGCTCTGGGCTGGGGGTGGGGTGAGGGGTGCAGGCTCTTGGAGGGAGTTTGGGGTGACGGGGTGCAGGAGGAAATTTGGGGGCTGGAGGGTGTGTGTGGGGAGAGGGTGGGGGTGCAGGCTCTGGAAGTGGATGGGGGGCTCAGTGCTTACGTGGAGCACCCCCTCTGGCAGAGGCTCCTAGGCGAGGCAGGCCAGGGGGTCTTTGTGCGCTGCTGTTCCCAAGTACTGCCCCTGCAGCTTCCCATTGGTTGCAGGGGCATTCAGGGTGGGGGCCACGCGCAGTGGCACAGGCTCTCCCCCTCCCCCATGGGCTGAAAGGACATGCCGGCAGCCACATGGAACGAGTGCGCAGGAAGCCGCTCAGCCCCACTGCACTGCCAGGTGGCAGCAGGAGCCCCTGGGCTGTTTTAAATCGCCTGGGGGCAGCAGGCGGGGTCAGGGGACATGCCGTGGGGGAGGGGCGGAGGGTGTGCAGGCGGGAAACTTTGCTGGAGCCGGACCTCTGGGCCAGAAATATTCCTGATGCCCAGGCACCACGGGCCCATAGAACTCGCCACCCATGCATAGAGGTAACGGTAATTGGGATAAAATACAACATGGTTTTAAAAAATGTAGATTGTGCCATCCAGCCTGATCATCTTTGAGGAGATGTCTAAAAAATCAGCTAAAGGAAATGCCGGTAGATCTAACCTACCTGGATTTCCATAAGGCGTTTAATACAGTTACACAGGGGAAATTATTACTTAAATTGGAGAAGATGGGGATTAATATGAGAATTGAAAGGTGGATAAAGAACAGGTTAAAGGGGAGACTACACATGGGTCATACTGATTACTAGTAGCGTTCCTCAGGGGTCAGTCTTGGGACCAATCTTATTTAACATTTCTGTTAAAAAATGGGAATGTGCGCTCATTAAAATTTGCGGATGACACAAAGCTGGGAGGTATTGCCAATACAGAGGAGGACCAGAATATCACATGAAAAGATCTGGATATCTTTGTAAACTGGAGTAATAGAAATGGGATGAAATTTAATAGTGCAAAGTTCAAGGTCATGCATTTAGGGACTAACAAGAAGGATTTTTGCTATAAACTGGGAAGTGACAGAGGAGGAGAAAGACCTGGGTGTATTGGTTGATCACAGGATGACTACTGGTTGATTGATCACAGGATGACTGCCTGCGTGTGTTCTCTATGCATGCTGCACTGGCTCTGGCCAGATAGACCATACAGCAGGCTCCGATCGAACTGCCCAGTAAGACCACTGGACTTGGTTTAGTAGTGAAGGCATCCAGACAGATTTACTGCCGACAAAGCACAGCGCTAATGCCCCGGCTCAATGGTTGCAGGTACACTAAGACATGTACGCCCATGACAATGGACGCAGCTCAATCAGTGGCGGGACTTTCCACTGCCCCCTAGGCTGGACGAAGGGTTAAAGAGAGGTGTCATAAATATAAGGGGAAGGGTAAACACCTTTGAAATTCCTCCTGGCCAGGGGAAAGCTCCTCTCACCTGTAAAGGGTTAAGAAGCTAAAGGTAACCTCGCTGGCACCTGACCAAAATGACCAATGAGGAGACAAGATACTTTCAAAAGCTGGGAGGAGGGAGAGAAACAAAGGGTCTGTGTCTGTCTGTATGCTGCTTTTGCCAGGGACAGAACAGGAATGGAGTCTTAGAACTTTTAGTAAGTAATCTAGCTAGGTATGTGTTAGATTATGATTTCTTTAAATGGCTGAGAAAAGAATTGTGCTGAATAGAATAACTATTTCTGTCTGTGTATCTTTTTTGTAACTTAAGGTTTTGCCTAGAGGGGTTCTCTATGTTTTCTAATCTAATTACCCTGTAAGATATCTACCATCCTGATTTTACAGGGGGGATTTCTTTATTTCTATTTACTTCTATTTTCTATTAAAAGTTTTCTTGTAAAAAACTGAATGCTTTTTCATTGTTCTCAGATCCAAGGGTTTGGGTCTGTGGTCACCTATGCAAATTGGTGAGGCTTTTTATCCAACATTTCCCAGGAAAGGGGGGGTGCAAGTGTTGGGAGGATTGTTCATTGTTCTTAAGATCCAAGGGTCTGGGTCTGTAGTCACCTAGGTAAATTGGTGAGGCTTTTTACCAAACCTTGTCCAGGAAGTGGGGTGCAGGGTTTTGGGAAGTATTTTGGGGGGAAAGACGCGTCCAAACAGCTCTTCCCCAGTAACCAGTATTAGTTTGGTGGTGGTAGCGGCCATTCCAAGGACCACGGGGGGAATACTTTGTACCTTGGGGAAGTTTTGACCTAAGCTGGTAAAGATAAGCTTAGGAGGTTTTTCATGCAGGTCCCCACATCTGTACCCTAGAGTTCAGAGTGGGGGAGGAACCTTGACAAGAGGAATCCCAACATTTATAGACTGAGACAAACAATCTGGGTTAAACAACTTACTTATCATCTTACGCATTTCATGCCATGTTTGTTACTTCCTCTTGTACTTTCTTCCTGATGTTTCAGACAAAACATTCCTATTCACCACTTTTACTCCTGATGTGTCAGACAAAATATCACTATTCATCACTTTTGTCAAACCATTTTATCATGTGCTAGGTTGGGGGGTTCTTGTGCTGGCCTGCTGGAATGTGTTTACATATTCAGTGTGTTTTAGCCATACTGGTGCCAAGTCCATATTCCGGACATGGTTTGCAGGCAAGCATCTGCTTTTGACAGGGCCTGACTGTTGCTAGGAGCATAACTTCTGCTCATTTTGGTTCAGGCCTTGCAGCAGGACCATGCTTCAGACTCTTTCTACTACAACTATGAGCTGCCAATGTGATGTGGCCGTGAAAAAGGCTAGTGCAGTCCTAGGATACATCAGTCAAGATATTTCCAGTAGAGACAAGGAAGTGTTAATACTGTTATACAAGGCACTGATGCGACGTCATCTGCAATATTGTGTGCAGTTTTGGTCTCCCATGTTTAAGAAAGATGAATTCAAATTGGAACAGGTGCAGAGAAGGGCCACTAGGATTATCCAAGGAATGGAAAACTTACCTTATGAGAGGAGATTCAAAGAGCTTGGCTTTTCTTACCGAAAAGAAGGCTGAGGGGAGATACGACTGCTCTTTATAAATACATCAGAGGGATAAATACCAGGGAGAGGGAGGAGTTATTTATCTTAAACGCCAGTGTGGACACAAGAACAACAGGATATACTGGCCATCAACAAGTTTTGGCTTTAAATTAGGTGAAGGTTTCTAACCCTCAGAGGAGCGAAGTTCTGGAACAGCCTTCCAAGAGGAGCAGTGAGGGCAAAAAACCTAACTGGCTTCAAGGCTGAGCTTGATAAGTTTATGGAGGGGATGATATGATGAGACTGCCTACAACAACATGTGACCCATCACAACTGCCAGTAGCAAAAATCCCCAATGGCCAGTAATGGGACACTAGATTGGGAGAGCTCGGAGTTACTACAGACAATTTTTTCCCAGCTGTCTGCCTGGTGGGTCTTGCCCACATGCTCAGAGTCTAACTGATCACCGTATTTGGGGTCAGGAGGGAATTTTCTCCTGGGTCAGATTGGCAAAGATCTTGGGCGGGGGAGAGGTTCACCTTCCTCTGCAGCATGGGGCATGGGTCACTTGCAGGTTTAAACAAGTGTAAATGGTGAATTCTCTGTAATTTGAAGTTTTTAAACCATGATTTGAGGACTTCAGTAACTCAGCCAGAGGTTATGGCTCTATTACAGAAGTGGGTGGGTGAGGTTCCATGGCCTGCAATGTGCAGGAGGTCAGACTAGATGATTATGATGATCCCTTCTGACTGTAAAGTCTGTGAGTGTGCTCTAGCAAAGTCATAGTGTGTTAAATTGTATGACCGGGGAGGGGGGGGAACAACCTTTGTGCTACATCTGATACAGAACTTTCTATGGAAAAACAACTTCCAGATTGTTTGTTTTATGGTAAAACAAATTTCAAAAATGTTCCACAGCACTACTTTGGGCTTTTAAAAGAAGATTTGCTATCACATATATTGTGTCTGTATTTCAGTGATTGCAAAACAGAATGGATTATTACAACAAATAAGCATCCATGGACAGAAAGTAATTTATTCCTTCTAAAAAAACTAGTCAGGTTTTATTACGATATCTGAGAACTATAACTATAAGCAAAATCTAAAATGTGCAGAGTTGCCCCAGAAGACATGCTGTATTCACTTGTTCTGCTTCTTATTGCTGGCTGAGGTCATAGCTAATTTGTAATGGGTGTAAAATGAGCCAGCTTATTAATTTAAAATGCATATTTAGTTTTTTTGTTTTTTTTTTCCGCTAGCTGCTTGTAGGTATGTGCTGATGGAAGCATTTAATTATATCATAAACTGTGGCCTAGTCCACTTTCCACTTCTGAACATTGCCAGACTTCAGACTTTCTGTATTTAGCTGCAATACCCTCTGATGGGCTCCTGAAAGTGGGTTGCTTCTGTCACACTTAACTGAATGATATGAAAATGATTGGCTCATGTGATTTAAAATGTATACCTTTTGACAGTTCTGTGCATCAGAGAGAGAATGAGTACTCTTGTGTTTTTACTTCTCTTGAGGATTCATAGTGTACCGCATGCCATCAACTTCTCAGGCCAGATTCAGACATGGTGTAAGTGGGCTTCAGTGGGAGCTGCTTAAGGTTAGCTACCAAATTCAGGCTTGGCAAAATCTTTATAATGCATAAATATTTATCTTGGATATTCTCCTTTTCATATAATAGTCTCACCATTATTTACCTACTGGTACTTTGAAATACTTGTCATCTATTGAGCCTTTACAGATATTAGAATCATAGAATATCAGGGTTAGAAGGGACCTCAGGAGGTCATCTAGTCCAACCCCCTGCTCAAAAGCAGGACCCATACCCAATTAAATCATCCCAGCCAGGGCTTTGTCAAGCCTGACCTTAAAAACTTCTAAGGAAGGAGATTCCACTACCTCCCTAGGCAACGCATTCCAGTGTTTCACCACCCTCCTAGTGAAAAAGTTTTTCCTAATATCCAACCTAAACCTCCCCCACTGCAACTTGAGACCATTACTCCTTGTTCTGTCCTCTTCCACCACTGAGAATAGTCTAGAACCATCTTCTCTGGAACTACCTCTCAGGTAGTTGAAAGCAGCTATCAAATCCCCCCTCATTCTTCTCTTCTGCAGACTAAACAATCCCAGTTCCCTCAGCCTCTCCTCATAACTTATGTGTTCCAGACCCCTAATCATTTTTGTTGCCCTTCGCTGGACTCTCTCCAATTTATCCACATCCTTCTTGTAGTGTGGGGCCCAAAACTGGACACAGAACTCCAGATGAGGCCTCACCAATGTCGAATAGAGGGGGACGATCACTCGATCTGCTCGCTATGCCCCTACTTATACATCCCAAAATGCCATTGGCCTTCTTGGCAACAAGGGCACACTGCTGGCTCATATCCAGCTTCTCGTCCACTGTGACCCCTAGGTCCTTTTCCGCAGAACTGTTGCCTAGCCATTCGGTCCCTAGTCTGTAGCTGTGCATTGGGTTCTTCCGTCCTAAGTGCAGGACCCTGCACTTATCCTTACTGAACCTCATCAGATTTCTTTTGGCCCAATCCTCCAATTTGTCTAGGTCCCTCTGTATCCTATCCCTGCCCTCCAGCATATCTACCACTCCTCCCAGTTTAGTATTATCAGCAATTTTGCTGAGAGTGCAATCCACACCATCCTCCAGATCATTTATGAAGATATTGAACAAAACCGGCCCCAGGACCGACCCCTGGGGCACTCCACTTGACACCGGCTGCCAACTAGACATGGAGCCATTGATCACTACCCGTTGAGCCCGACAATCTATCCAACTTTCTACCCACCTTATAGTGCATTCATCCAGCCCATACTTCCTTAACTTGCTGACAAGAATACTGTGGGAGACCGTGTCAAAAGCTTTGCTAAAGTCAAGATACAATACATCCACTGCTTTCCCTTCATCCACAGAACCAGTAATCTCATCATAGAAGGCGATTAGATTAGTCAGGCATGACCTTCCCTTGGTGAATCCATGCTGACTGTTCCTGATCACTTTCCTCTCATGTAAGTGCTTCAGGATTGATTCTTTGAGGACCTGCTCCATGATTTTTCCGGGGACTGAAGTGAGGCTTACTGGCCTGTAGTTCCCAGGATCCTCCTTCTTCCCTTTTTTAAAGATTGGCACTACATTAGCCTTTTTCCAGTCATCCGGGACTTCCCGGATTAGTCCTCCTGTTTCTATAAAGACTATACTTTTACTTATTGTTTACTGTACTCTTGTTCCCTTATTATTCATTTCTATCTCCTATTACTCTACATTGTGTCCGGCTTTTTATCGCGCACTTTCTTATCCACTTTGATTGCTGTTGCTCATTTGTTGCTGTTGCTCCTGGGATGTGGAGCTTTGTCTAAAATTCTTTCTGAGTATAATGTTTCCATTAAAAATTGTATTTGTGTCTGAAGCATTATCTAATGATTATAACAAAAGCCATTTTAATGTTGGACTGAGATAAGTGGCTATCTTTTATAGGTTTGATCTGTCATGTAGAAAAGACAGGCAGTTGCCTAGGGCAGCAAAATATTAGGGCCTGCTAAATGTTCACTAGCTATTTCTGTTTGAGTGGCTACCAGATGATAAAAGGGAGTTGTCAAGGCATGAATAATTATAGCTGGCCCTGAACTTTCATTTCTTGCTTTTGATTACCTCATTTCAACCTTTGAACATTTGGTTTTTATTTGAAAAATAGGTTATCAGAATAAACAAGTAGGCGTTCACTTCTGGGATTGTTGTAATGGCATAGCCAGTATCAGCGCAAAATGCTGATTAAAAATTAGACTCATGCGGACTCACACGGAGAGGTTCTGGTGACTTCACAAAAGCTTGAGGGCCAGACTTTTTTAAAGGGGACGCCGTCTATTATCTACTTTTTTCATTGGCCATCAATTGTACAATATTCTAAGCACTAGTAAATGCAAGCTTAAATAGACCATAGTGAAGTGTCTCCTATTTGCAGATACAAATGGTGTTTGTGCCCACAATTCAGGTAGTTGTCTAAATTTTATTTCACTCCTAAATTATTGTGTCCACAAAATTGCATCTGTTCTGTGTTGGGAGAGCAAATATCACAAATTAGAGGGTTTGTTGTTGTGGTTTTTTATTTTTTTTTCCAAAAAAATTTGGCCCTGAATATTTCTTATCTATTAGTTGTTAAGTGATGACAGACTAGCCTTGGAAAAGAGACATAAAGGGTATCTGCCCCACAGAGCTAAAAACCTAAAAAGACAGAGGAGAGAATATTATGATATATTCTGTATTTATTTATAAACCGTCTTCTTGTGGGTCTTGAAGTAGATGTGAGTTTTTCAGAGCCATTTGAATGAGGATGGAATGCTGGCTTTGCCAATGTCATCACAATTTCAAAAGGTAATATTTTACCAAATGGAATTTTGATCAGACAATTAGTTTTCTGGAAAGTTGACCAGAATTCCCCAGTTAAAAATAAAGGCCCCGATCCTTGGCTAAGGAAGATGGATGGAGTCTCAGGATGATGTGCAGGTACGAGACTTCAGAAAACACTATTAATGAACACATATATGGGAGAAGAGACCAATGCAAGAACTACAACCACAACTGCCTGAGGGACAGACAGGCTATCCATGACCGTTGCAGACTGTTGTATCTTTGCTTTGTGCAGTTCATGTTTTTTGCATAAGGTGTTTGATGTGTGCCTTGCTTCAAAGCTGTTAATAGCAACAGGACAAATCTGCTGCCACCTTGCTCTGTCGTGGGCTGTTGCTTCCCAGATACTTGGATTGACCTGAAATGCTTTCAAGCTTGACTTCATTGTGTCTTTATATAAGTCTTACTGACCACCATGAGATTCGGTGCCTTGCTTTAACTGACGGTAAAATATGGTGCTGGATGGTCTCGAGTCCGCATATGAATGAGGTGACCAGACCAATGCAGCTGAAATTTTATGAGCATGCTTTGGATGCAGACATCCAACAAGTAAGGATTTTGACATTAGGAATCTTGTCCCCCATTTGACTGTACAAACTGCCAGGAAACCTCACATATGGAACTGATGATGTTTCCTGATATGGGGGCGATGTGGTGTTCATGTCTCACAACCACATAGAAGTGTTGTTACCATAGCTGCCCAATAGACGTTTAGCAGAGTGTTTTATTTTGAAACCCCTATCATTCCAGAGGCAGTGTGACAACATGCCAAATGCGGAGCTCGCCTGGGCATTCCGTGAGAGCATGGCTCCCTAGATAACAAAACTTCTCCACGGACTTGAGTGGAGCATTGTTGATCTTAATAATTAGGTGGATGTGTGCATCTTCTGGCAGAGGATGGTACAATTTTTCAATTTTCTTTAGGGTAATTGTGAAACCAAAGCTGTTAACTGCACAAGCAAAGTGATTAGTTATAAATTGGTTGAGTGAGCAACACCATGCACAGTTATCAGCAAATAGAAGCTCCTCAATAAGTAAATCAGCTGCTTTTGCGCAAGCACGGAACCATTGCAGAAAAAACAACTTCCTATGGATGTTGAACTGAATAAATACTACTCTGTCAGTGTTATGAAATGCATCCATAAGCTAAGGGTGAGTAGTGTATCATGCAAATCAGAATGGGTATGGAAGGATTTGCAAAGTCTGGTTTTAACTTTTAAGTGTTCTTTGCACTGTCCTGATCCTAGGAGAATTGTGTGTAAGCCAGTCCCCTCAGACAAGTATAAGGTACAACTTCCCCAAGAGGGTTAGGCTCTGATCCAAAGTCCGAAATGAATGGGAGTCTTTCTGTTGACTTCAATTGGCTTTGGATAAGGCCTTTATAGAGCATCTGGGAATCATCAAGGCACCTGGCAGAGCTGGTCACATAAATCTCTCTCACTCACACTCACACTCTGAAAGTGATAACTCAAATGCCAAGTTAGAAGGTCTAGTCTATAGGCCACAGCACACATTGTCAACATTCAGTTACTCTGACTTCCTCATGTCAGATCCAATTTTTTTCCCTTCTATTATTTTTGCTCTGTAAATCATAACTGCACTGTGTGTGTGCACACATCTATGTATGAACACACATATATCTTTTTATATGGCACTCTTTTTTTAACAGTCCCAGCCATGCTCCATTCTCTGTCTCCTCCCCCACTCTCCCACATGACCCCTACTTTCAGATCCAGGAAGGGGCTGTCATAAGTGCTCCAATGGCTGCCACACAACCAGAGGATTTTTCTGTGGGGGGTCCTCCTGCCATCAGCTATGTTAATTTTATGTCATCAATTCAGCTTATGGTACAGCACTAGATTGCTGCACTACAGTGGAGAAATTGAGACAGAGTGTCAACACATCATAAAATAACTTACCAATGACTGTTAAAGTAGATAAATACTTATCTCAGTTAGCCTCTCTGAGACAATCTGCTTTAAGAAATTGGGTACTATAATAAGGACAGAAGAGCACTTTTATTCATTTGCTACCTTCTGACTGGTTGCAGTTCAAGAGAGGCTGGATTCACCAGGTCACTGTCCTTAATCTATAAATACAGGTGACCAATTTAAAAGATGTGTAAGATTAATTTTGTCTTCAAATTTAAGAGACAAAACGCACAATGCTCAAAGAGCTGTTTGAAAGGCAAATGAAGCTTTTACATCTTCCAGAATTGTTGTGGCAGGCTTTATTATGGTCCTCATCTTGAATTCCCTCCATGAAAGGAGAGAATGCAAGCAGCTGCTTTAAGAACCTTTCTGACTTTTTCTATATCATAGTGCTATCATTAACAGTGTGTCAGTTTGTGCTTCAGGAATGATCTGTAATCACATCAAAAATGAACACTTTGGATACATTTCACCTCTTCAACCCCACTGACTTCAATGGGGTTGTATGGGTTTAAGTGAGGGCAAAATGTTACCTCTTGGCTTCACAGTTGCTTCATTTTTCTGCCAGAAGTATAACATGTTGTCTGAGCAAAATCTGACATACTACTAATGATTTTCCTCAAGAGTACTAAGCTTAACTGAGCCTTGAAGACACAGCCCTGTGATATAAAGTCATAAACCCACTGGAAACTTTGAGTAGTGCATAGTAGTAACACAACACCTTCTGGGGCCTACAGAAATGTGGCTGCTGCATCACCATTGCAGAGTGTGTAAGGAAGCGGGTGTGCAATGACATACACACTGATGCAGGGCTGGGCATCTTTTGTTCAGACTATATTGGCTATAGACTAGTAGAGGTACCTGGTTGAGGAAAAAGTTGATTAAAAATGCAAATCTAGGGAAAACTAACTTTACAAAGAGAGATGGCACAACTTTCAGCTCCTGGTGGTTTGGGATGTTCAAGCCTAATCTTTTGAAGTTGTTTATCAAATCTTAAAAGTGACAGATGAAGTGAGCTGTAGCTCACAAAAGCTTATGCTCAAATAAATTTGTTAGTCTCTAAGGTGCCACAAGTACTCCTTTTCTTTTTGCAGATAAAATCTTAGATTTATTGCAAATTTAGGGGAAAATTATTTGCCCTTCTGATGAGATAAGGCATAACCTTCAACTGCTAATAACCTATAAAGTAATTTAACTAATACATTCATAATTAACAAATTATAAGATATATGTATTTTGTCATTTAGCTGGCTAAAATCTGATACTATTTCAAAATGTGTCCAGGACCTCTTCTTGCTGATATTTGCCACTCAGCATCCATCCATTTTAAAACCAAAATTGGCAGCTGGCATCCAAATGCTAGTTTTTTTACTCAAGGAGAGCTGGCTTTTCACTTTGCCTTTTCACACAACAAATGTAAATGTGGGGTCCAGACTGACCTACCTGTACTTTCCTAATATAAAGCTAGCATTAGAAGGCGGAGTAGCTGTGAGTCAAGTTAGTGAAATAAGTGACTGACTGTTTAATTCTAGAAGTTAGTAAATGTTCATGTTTTTAGTTTCACGCATTTCATACAGACAATAAGGGCAAAATTCCATATTCAGATAAATAAGCATAACTCCTATGAGTGGTAATGGAAGTTGAAAAAACAATAAGTCTGTAAAAATCAGCATGTCTACAATATATAGGCTTGCAATTGCATGCACACTTCCTGCAAATGCACATACATTTACCACAGTACGTGCACAAGCAAGTATGTGGACATCTGAAAACTAATATCTATGTGCAACTGCGGTGTGTTGTCGTAATTGCAGTCACGTTTTGTACATGATGAAAACCTAGCCCTTTGAGTCAAATTATGGACAAATGGTGAAAAATATACACACACTTACATATCTTCATTTGAGGGTGAAATTGATGGAAATGCCTGTGAAAATGTATAATTAGAAGATGAAATAATTTATGTAACCATAGAAGTTTAATTCATGTGCATTTTTGTAGTGGTCCTCTCACTCAAATGTGCCACTAAATATATTAATCTAGTTAGCAGAGGGAGATCTAATACACCCATGGCTGTGTAATCGGTTCGTACAAAACCCAAACTCACCAAAAATTAAGATGGGTTCACTTTATATGGGAACCTTATTTCAGGTTTGGAACCTTTTTCCAAACTGGAGTTGATACATTTCACCAAATCTTAGCCCAAGAAACATATACAAACACCTTTCCAAAAGGTTCAGTGCCAACTTCTGTGAGCAGACCCTTACAGGTACAAACAACGCTGTATTCAGCAAATGCCATAGTCGCATAATCTATATCATCCTCAGTAGGGTTGGTCAAATATTTTTAATTTTTAAACTCTTTTTTTCATGCACTATTGGGTTTTCAACAAAATGGAAATTTGTGGGTGCTGTAGTTTGATTGCCTCATGTCCTCTTTTTCCTCTATGGGCCCCAGATGGATTAAGTGCATCATAGAAGACAATCTTCCATCTCCAAAATAAGCTATCTGTGAGCCCAATAGCCAGAATTTATTAACTTGGGTATCTAAACATTAGGCTCTGAAAGCCACATTTAGATATCTAAATAAAAGTGGCCCACTCTTCAGAAGTGGTGAGCGCCCACAAATCCCACTGAAATCAATGGGAGCTGTTCACAAACAAGCTTTAATTGCTAAGTGTATGTTCTACCTCTCATCTTTTGAGTAACAGTGCACTATTATTAGGAAGTTTACTGTACTGTTTGTCTGTTGCAAACCAGAAACAACTTGTGAAAAAGCTTATGGATTATTGGCAAGTATTCTTGTATTTCCTACACTTAAATATTAAATTGGAGACTTACAGTTCCTGCACACACCCCAAAATATCCCTCCCAGAGCCTTTCACAAGTAAATGATATGTTTCTCTTACAACAATGTATTACTTAGGGATCTTTGTTCTTTGTGTTTTTAATACTCTGGGTCAAAAGGGGGCAATGTTGTTATAACAGATTTAATGTGTCAGTAACAAATCTAAATTTTAAAAAGCCTTTTTAAAAAAAGTCTGTTCTTAAGCTGGTTGATATTAGAGCTCTGGAAAATGTTTTCACCAGGCGATGAGGGCCTGCAAAATTCACCCAGTTTCAGATTTCATTACAAATTTGGAATTCAGGTCACTTTAGTTGAAAAGTTAAAGAATATTTCTGGCAAACTTGGACTAACTGATAGCTTCGCTCCCAAGCCAAACAAGCTCTGCAGTTTTGCAGTTAGTGGACCAGTTTTGGCTAGATTTTGTTTTCAGTTTTCTGTTTAGTTTTCAATCATAACTTGAAGTGAAATTTGTTGTTGTTTAGAAAATGGGAAAGTAAAACCACATGGAACACACCCAAAAAGTTTTGATGGTGCTTGGTGATGATATCTATCTTAGGTACTTATGCAGCTCAGATTACCTGAGGGCCTAACAACCTCACAACACCCCATGAAGTATGGAATTATTATCCTTCACCTTTTACAGAGAGACTTAGGGAATGTGTACACTGGCAAAGTTGCTGTGCCGGGCAGTTACAGCACCACTCAGAGAGCACAGAAGGGAAATGGCTGTTGTGTGTTCACACTGACAGCTGCCTGCGCAATAGTGTGTTCACACTTGTGGCACTTGCAACAGTATTTGGAGCGGTGCACTCTGGGCAGCTATCCCACAGAGCACCTCTTTCTCTTTTGCCACTAAGACTTGTGGGAAGGCATGGGGGGGTGGGTTGCAGGGCATCCTGGGTCCTGTCCCAATGCCCCATGATGCATTGCTTCACATCCCAGCAATCCCTGTGTTGCCGTCCGTATTTGGCGCCATCTTTCAGCAGTTTGTCTACTGCACACCCTGCCTCTTTCGGGCAGCAGGAATGGATCCCGAACTGCTGACCAGTATGCTGCTTGCTCTGACCAACACGTCATGAGTGGCAGTGGAGTTATTCCGTAAACTACAAAGGCAAGAGGAGTGCGACATTGATTTTGCCATGTGTAGTAGCTATGACACAAGATTGCTTGTGGCATTCACGGAGGTGCTGACCACAGTGGAACGCCGCTTTTGGGCTTGGGAAACGAGCTCTGAGTGGTGGGATCACATTGTGGTGCACGTCTGGGATGACGAGCAGTGGCTTTCAGAACTTTTGCATGAGGAAAGCCATATTCATGGGACTGTGTGATGAGCTAACCCCAGCCCTGCAGCGCAAGGACATGAGAATGAGAGCTGCCCTGTTGCAGGAAAAGTGTGTGGTGATTGCACTGTGGAAGCTGGCTACTCCAGACTGCTACTCATCGGTAGCTAACCAGTTTGGAGTGGGAAAGTTGACTGTTGGAGTCGTGTTGATGGAAGTGTGCAGGGCCATTAATCTCATCCTGCTCCAGAAGACCATGACTCTGGGCAAAGTGCTTGACATTGTGGATGGCTTTGCACAAATGGGCTTCCCTAATCGCGGAGGGGCGATAGATGGCACACACATTGCAATTCTGGCACCAGACTACCTAACCACCAACTACATTTCTCAATGGCTCTCCAGGTGCTTGTGGATCACCATGGGCATTTCACAGATATTAATGCAGGCTGGTCTGGAAAGGTGCACGATGCACGCATCTTTCGGAACATTGGCCTGTTCAAGAAGTTGCAAGCAGGGACTTTCTTCCTGGACCAGAAGATCACCACGGAAAGTCGAAATGCCCATTGTGATCCTGGGAGACCCCACCTACCCCTTAATGCCGTGGCTCATTAAGCCATTAACCGGGCAACTTGACAGCAGCAAGGAGCAGTTCAACAACAGGCTGAGCAAGTGCAGAATGACTGTTGAGTGTGCATATGGCTGCTTAAAAGCCCAGTGGCAATGCCTGTATGGGAAGCTGGACCTTGCCGATGACAATTTTCCTATGCTTATAGCAGCGTGCTGTACGCTCCATAATATTTGTGATGGGAAGGGTGAAAGCTTCACTCAGGGCTGGACTGCAGAGCCTCAGTGCCTTGAGGCTGAGTTTGAACAGCCAGAGAGCAGGGCTATTAGAGGGGCACAGTGCAGCGCCATAAGGATCAGGGATGCCTTGAGGCAGCAATTTGAAGCTGAAAGTGACTAATATTTGTTGCTATGCTTGATATTGCAGTGCTTGTAATGCTAGGAGGTGATTGGTGCACATGATGCAAGAAGGGGCCTTAACATAATTGTATGTTGCTTTGCAGTGCTCCTTTTGCTTTCACTTAATAGAATAAAGATTGCTTTCAAACCACCACAATTCTTTTTATTAAAAGACGACAACTGGAGGAGAGAGTCAAATAAACAAACTCATCAGTAGGGAGGGGAAGAGGGAAGCGAAGGTCTCAAGAGGAGGAGGGGTCCAGGGACAGCTACAGATTTGTTTATGTCCAGGGATCATACCCAACCTTCTCCTTTGGCATACAGTGCAGCAGGTGCTGTACTTCAGCAGGGTCAAACTGCAGAGGGATGGGTCTTTGACTGCAGTGGGTAGTGGGAGTCTGCAGTGCTGGACTGTGAGGGGGGCAGAGTGGAATGATGCGGGTAGAGTCTGGAGCCAAGAGGTTGATACGAGTGTGTTGGCAGTGTGTGTATGTGCGGGGGGCACATGGGAAAGAGTTTTTTGCTTGGTTTGAAGAGCTAGTATCTCCTGGAGCGTGTCCACTTGGCACTCCATAATGTTTAAGAGCCGCTCTGTGACTTCTTTCTGGTGTGCCACACTCTCCTTTTGGTCCCTCTTCTCACTGTCCCGCCACTCCTTCAGTTGCTGTTTCTCGGCAGCGGAGTGCATCATAACCTCACAGAGAAAGTCCTCCTTAGTTCTCCTTGGCCGCTTTCTAATTCTCCGCAGCCGTTCCGCCACCGCTAGCAAAGAGGGAGGCTGGGCTCCCAAGGTCATCTCTGTGAAGTTTAAATGCAACATTTTATAGGAGCAGTATTGTTTGCAACACAGACAACACTGATTCAGTGCTTTAAAACACAGCCAGTACTCACACACCTGTCACTAATTGGCTAACCCCAGGCAAGCACACATGAGCCACAAGACCCCCAAAATGGTGAGTAGCTGCAGGGTCAGGGTAAATCACTCTTCCCGGACCCTGCTGTGCACTGGGCACACGGCTCTTGGGGAGAGCCATCACTGTAGGGGGGGCCTGATAATCATTCCTGTCCCCACACTTTCTACAGGATGTGATCATTATGGAAGATCTCACTGCAGAGGGTGAACAGGGAATCAAGGGAGGGTCTTCTCCAAGCCAGCGGCCTCCTCCCCAGCCCCTATGCAGCTCGCCTGTGTGCAGCAATGGTCTCCCCCTCCATGATAGCAAAGTGGCGTGGGAAAGTTACCATTAATGGGACAAGTAACAAAGCAGCTCTGCTGAGGAACCTGCAGGAGCAGATTGCCCAGTGTCTCCGCGAGAGTTTCCTGGAGATCTCTGAGGGAGATTCACGTGAAGTAAGGGAGTCTATCAACAGCCTCTTCTGTCGCTTAGACTAGGCATGTGGTGGGAGACAAGCCTGCTTTCTGCAACCCTCCTGCCCCCAACAACTTGCTTCAGGAATTCCACCCGCAGCTCCCATTGGCCGGGAATGGAGAATCGCAGCCACTGGGAGCTGCGGGCGGCCGTGCCTGCGGACAGTCAATGTAAACAAACTGTCTCGAGGCTTGCCAGCAGATTACCCTGACAGGCTGCTGGTTGCCCACCACTGTTCTAGATGCTGCCAAGGAAAAGAGTCTTTCCAATTTGTTTCTGAAGTGTCAATTGCAGTCTTGTTGTTTGGAGCATTAACTGCAGCTTGTGAGATTTCCTTTTCTTGTTTGGAAATAATTTTGCCTCACTAAAGGATGAGCATGAGCAATCAATTCAATGAAAGTAAGAGAAAACTAATTCTCCTGTCATACAAAAGTGACTTCACAACTGGACCTAGAAATCTTTGAAGAAGAATTCAGATATTGTTATCCAAGAAGACTTCAAGTTTCTATGAACAATCTTTACATAACAGCAATTTCATGTTAAGAGCTATACTTTTATATTTCTGAATGTTTGAATGTTTTGAATGCTTGTATAGGTTTATATTGAATGATCACAAATGTGTAACTTATTTTTCCTGATTTCACAACTATAAAGTTTTTAAAGAGGCTTCTGGCTGAGACTGTTTTTCACTAACTATATGAACTTCTGAAGGCAAGCACAACTGCCCCTCTTGTCATGCAGTCTAACCCATCCGTCCTGCCCCCATGTTGATGTCCTAGGTACAGGGCTTTCAGCAATATCTTTTAAAGGTTGCAATCCAAGAATATGCATTAGGGCAGAA
Organism: Eretmochelys imbricata; assembly: GCF_965152235.1. Taxonomy (NCBI): domain Eukaryota; kingdom Metazoa; phylum Chordata; order Testudines; family Cheloniidae; genus Eretmochelys; species Eretmochelys imbricata. The sequence continues at coordinate 123,120,926 of NC_135573.1, read as the reverse complement.
AATATGAATTAGTAATCATCATTCATTTTATTCAGATCTACTGAGAAAGTGTGATTATTTTGACACATTCACAATTTGAGCTACACTGGCCTGTTAACCCTTTTAGACACTTTGTTAAGGTGCAGAAACAGAAGCAGAAAACTAATTATATTCATATACTGCAAAGTAGTTTTTTTCAGTATTTTTGTTTCCCACCAGATTTATTATTCATGTAGCCATAAGCACACAGGGTAGTCATTAATACTTATTCTGCAATACCTACATATCCTGCTTACTCAGAGATGTTCAGAATCAACCTGTCTCACTATGAAGAAATATCTAAAAAGCAGAATGTCATTTTCAGCTTCCCTTTGTCATCAACACTTGCATTTACAGACCTGAAAGTCCTGGATTCTGGACTCCAATTTTCATGTTACAGAAAGACTGTTTGCCTACCTCCCCATTCTTATGGTAGATTTCATGACAGTACTTGCGTAGCTTCTTTAGGTGGTCTCATATGTGATCTCAGAAACAAATCTTCCATCCAGTCATTCTTGCTCTCTTTCACTACTTTCAGAGACTGCCTCAACCTCATTAAACATATTCCTAAAAGCCAGTGAGATCAAACCATACTGGTCTGTCTACCTCTTTTTGCCACACTTTATCACATTTTTTTTCATTGGATCTTGCACAACCTGCCTCAATTAAGTTCAAAAGCATTCAAAATGACCTTGAGAAGCCTGTCTGGTAACCCACCCAGCAGGTCTATATAGTTGTGCAGAAAATCTAGCTAGTCATCTTCTCCTTTCCCAGAGCAATAAAAGGTGGAAAAGAACACACTGTGTGGCCCAGCAGCAATCAATTGAGCTAATTAAGAAATAGGCTTCCTCTTTCCCTGGCTCCTCTCTTGCTTTTATATGAAGTAACAAAAGGAAGTTGACAGGAAGGTGGCCAGGAAGTAAGAGACAAGGATTGCCACTTTTTATAAGTTACCTGTTCTATGTTGATCCTCTCCAGATTGCTGAACTTCACTCAAAAACAACTGACAAGAGGCCCACTCCCAAAGAATCCATCCACAATTTACACTAGCCACATTGTATGTTGAAACAGGATCTTGTAAACTTAGTTTGCACTATAGATTCCAGTGCAGTGTAGACATGTTCAATGAAGCTGATATTTAAATATGAAGACATGACTGAATGCAGCAACTAAAATTCTCGATAATCTGTACCCTTTATTGGAAACAAAAACAAAAACAGAACCTGTATCTTACCTAATTAAAATTAGGGTAAAGTGAGCAATAACAAAAAATCAACCAGAAACCCTTTTTTCCCCCAAGTGTAACAGGAACAGGTTGTAAAACAAAACCAGCACTAGGACAGAACACAGACAACAAGAGCAAAGCTTATGCCAGGTACTATACATTGATTTGACCTTACTTCCTCTCCTTCTACAGCATAGGAGTTAGAGTAGCTTTTTCTTCCAAGTGCAAGGAACATGAAAATTGAGGGTGCCACATACAAACCACTCAAATGTGGGTGCTCTTCATTCAAACAGTGTGAGAAGTGTGGCTGGACACCATGATTCTTCAAACACCATTTTGTAAAGTGGAAACTGCAGGGAACTTTTTCACATCACTTCTAAAAAAGATCTCTTCAGCATAGCAACAAACAAACAAACAAAAAACCCTGAAGACACTCTACTTTGAGCAGTCACCAAACCACAACCTCGCAAATGTTTTCTGCACGATTCCAACTCTATCCTTGGGCCAGCATTAGCTAGTATGATTAGTTAAACTTATCTGTAATGATGAAATAAAATGAACCCTGCCACAAGGGCATGCTATCCTTGTATCTTTTGTATACTACTGCATACAGTGGTGGATTAATGATTTTGCCACTCCTAAGCCCTGAAATAATTGCCGCCCCCCCCAGCAGCTCCCTGCCTCAGCTCACCTCCACTTCGCCTCCGCCTCCTCCCCTGAGCGCGCCTCCGGATCCTGCTTCTCCTCGCTCCCTGCCAGTGCTTGTGCATGAAACAGCTTCGCAAAGGAGAGGGGAAGTGGGGGAACGCAGTGTGCTCAGGAGAGGAGGAGGGGCCAGGGCAGGGATTTGGGGAAGGGGACCAATAGGGGCAGGGAGGAGGCAGAGAATGGGGGAGGGGGCAGAGGGCACAAACCTGCACCAGGGGAAGCAGCCTAAATTTGCTGCCCCTGCACATTTGTTGGCCTAGGCATTAATACACCACTGACTACATACAGTAGAACCTCAGAGCTGTGAACACCTTGGGAACGGAGGTTGTTCATAACTCTGAAATGTTGATAACTCAGAACACAACGTTATGGTTGTTCTTTCTAAAGTTTAGAGCTGAACATTGACTTAATACAGCTTTGAAACTTTACTATGCAGAAGAAAAATGCTGCTTTTAACCATTTTAATTTTAATTAAACAAAACACAGAAACAATTTCCTTACCTTGTCAATTTTTTTAAAAAAACTTTCCCTTTATTTTTTCAATAGTTTTTGTTTAACACAATACTGTACTGTATTTGCCTTTTTGTTTGTTTCTACTGCTGCCTGATTGCATAATTCCGGTTCCAAATAAGGTGTGTGGTTGACCAGTCAGTTCATAAATCTGGTTCATAAATTGTAACTCTGAGGTTCTACTGTGTTCAAGACATTGCCCAATACAGGAAACAGAAACTATGACAGAACAAAAGCACCTCTCAAAGACATCAAACCTAATAAATATGAACTTTGACCATGATATTGTCTGTGGAAGATATTTCAGCAAGAATGAAAAAATGTGGTATACCATTATACTGAACTAGAATGTCTAGCAGCTTCCTGTGAATTTGTGGATGTCCATTTGAGGCAATAGAAATTGCTGCCTGCCAGCCACCTTAGAAAATGGAATATATGAAACTCCCTTAATCCCACTTGTTATATTCTTACATATAACTGATATAAGCAAGTATAGCAGGTATACAGGCTCAACAGAATAGAGTTAAATAAAGCCAGTAATGAGACTGCCCTGGTCATTCATGCACAGCCCTTTAGCCTCGCTCACCAGTATCAAAACAAGCATTCGTAAGGTAATAACTGAAGAGGTCTATCATCATACATTAGTAGAGCCCTATCAAATTCATAGTATATTTTGGTCAATATCACAGTCATAGGATTTTAAAAATCATAAATTTCATGATTTCAGATATTAAAATCTGAAATTTCACAGTGTTGTAATTGTAGGGGTCCTGACCCAAAAAGGGGTTGGGGGAGGTTGCAAGGTTATTGTAGGGGGGGGTTGTGGTACGGCTACTCTTATTTCTATCCTGTTGCTGGCGGCAGCTCTGCCTTCAGAGCTGGGCAGCTGGAAAGCAGCGGCTGCTGGCCGGGAGCCCAGCTCTGAAGACAGAGCTGCCACCAGCAGCAGCGCAGAAGTAGGGATGACATGGCATGGTATGGCCACTTTCACTTCTGTGCTGCTGCCTTCTGAGCTGGGCCCTCGGTGGCATGGTATGGTATTGCCATGCTTACTTTGGCACTGCTGCTGGCGGGGTGCTGCCTTCAGATCTGGGTGCTTGGCAGAGAGTGGCGGCTGTTGGCTGGCTACCCAGCTCTGAAGGCAGCACAGAAGTAAGGGTGGCAATACTGTGACACCCCCCCCAAAATAACCTTGCAACCCCCCTGCAGATCCCTTTTGGGTCAGGACCCCCAATTTGAAAAACTCTGATTGCCCCTGTAGAATCTGTATAGTATAGGGTAAAAGCACAGAAAAGACCATATTTCATGGGAGGAGACCAGATTTCACTGTCCGTGACGTATTTTTTATGGCCGTGAATTTGGTAGGGCTCTGTATATTACTAATATCCACAATTGCCTGGACAATCCACCATGACAATAACAAGAGAGACACATGTAGAATCATGAGAGATAGTAGATGGGATCTGCTCTGGGATGGACAACGCCAGGATTTTTCATTTTTAAAAAAGTGTTTTTTTTAATTACTTAAACAGCCTGCCTGCAAGCTTTCAGTTAGGTGGAGCCTAGGTTGAGACCACTACCAGGAGCTGAGTCTCAATTTCCAATAAAGCAGAAAGTCAGGGGAGGAGACTTTGGCTCTGCAGCCCGAGCATGCATCAACTCTTCTCCCTCTGCATCAAATCTGTTGTCATTTTTGGAGCCTCCACACTTGGAGACCCGCTTACCTCCATCACCTGATGATAGAGTCCCTCTGCTGCAGGACTCGTTGTGGTACAAATCTCCACCAGCATTAAACGAGTTATACCCTACGAAAACCATCCCCCAGTCCCAATTAAGCACACAGCTTGTCCTCAGAGAAGTCCTAGCTTGGCAAGAAGAGAAAGCAGCTAGCCAGAGAGAAGACTGAGAGACACCCACCACAGTTTCATAAGCCTACAGGTAAGTAAAATGGGGTGGGGCTTGACTAGATTAATGCAAGATTTCAGCCCTCAATTATGTTAGATTAAAGACTTTTCAAAGCACCAAGAGCACTTTCAAATAAGATGAATAGTAACTCCTGTCTTTCTCTGCTTCGTTTTAAAAGAGAAACTCATGCTCTACGCTTTTGAGTTGAAGAAAGAGGAAACCACAAGGAAGAAGTGCAAACAGCTGGTGAGAATGGTCACATCTGAGTAACAGGTTAGCATTTTCAGGTGAAAATTAAAAAAACAAATTCCATCTTCAATGGCAGCTCTAATACTGGACTGCACACACATTGCTTCAGTTTCTCTTCCCCCCACACAGCAAAATCAACGAGAGAGTCCCATAAGTCCCGCAGAGCAAGGAATTGATCCTGCAAGTTCCTGAGTACCCTTGATTCCTATTGAAGTCAATGGAAGCTAAGGGTACTTAGCACCTTTCAAGATTGGGCCACAGATACACAAAGTAGTTGAAAATATTAAAGGGAAATTTTGGCAGGCATGCAAACTACTTTAATTATATTAGAGGTTTCTAAGGAAGTCTTGAAAAAGATGGTTATTGCTTTAAAAACAAACTGGTGCTAGCTACTTTAAAAAAAGAGAGAGAGGGGGAGAAAAATCATACCGCCCCTCCCATTTAGTTTAACTAGTAGGAACGCCCAGAAACTCTGAGCAATACATAGAATATAAACACCAGATAAATCTGTATCTGTGACAAATCAGTTCAGCTGCACATAGTTTGACGAATACACATATTTTGCTTTTGTTTTGTTGGGTTTTTTTTTTTTGCGAAATTGTACTTTTTATTGCTCCGTGTATTTTCTTGTGCTGTGCTGTTCTTCAGAGAAGCATAGACATGGATTTCAGGACAGGTGCTAACAAGACAAGTAAGTTCAAAGATGACTTTAAATAATCTCTTCGCTGAATGGCTGAGTATGAAATTATATATACATATAAATTTTAAAAATCAGAATAAAGTTTGTTTAGGTAACCAATTTAAAAAGTGAGACAGTCTTTGATATGACTTTAGCTATACACAGGGAAATGGAACTATCACTGCATAGCCTTCTCTGGGAAAGAATACAAATATGGATCTGTTTCATACCCCTTAGAGGTCAATGGAAAGACTCCAGCTGACTTCAGTGAGTTTAGAATCATGCCTTTAATTGTCTGATTTATAGCTGTCTGATGTGATACAATGAAATGATGAGGAAGAAGAGAATGTAGAAGAGGGATGACTACATTTCCGTGATAGAGTTTGATATATTATTTGTTCATGCCAAAAAGGGGGTGGGAGGGGGAAGCTGGTAACTAGCAGTGTTTTTGTGTCTCAAGAAAGGATAGTAAAAATTAGAGGTGTTTTTTGTAAAGTTATTACATGCTTGATATGTTGAGGCAAAACCAAACAATTTCTACCCCTCTTTCCCAAAGTAGTGTTCAGTTCATTAGGATGTTAAACTTTACTGCTTATAGAAGAGAACAAATAAGCATTAAGTCTCTACTTATACTCTGCATCTTTGCTTTCTCTCCTGACATTCATTCTCTTTAGTTGTCTAGTGGTTAATCATATTTAAAAGAAAAAATCAGGAGTGTTTCAGAAGATAATGCCGTACAGCAGCCCATTCCACACTAACGATCACATTCAAAATATGTACTGAGAAAATATCCCGTAAACTCGGAGGCATAATTTCTGCGGCTGATTCTGGTGGCATTTGCACCAGTGCAAATTGGGAGTAGCTTCTGTGAACTCAATGTAGTTGCACTGGTATAAAATGGGTATAAGAAGAAAGCTATCTTCTCAAAATACATCTAGAGTATATAGAGCTTAATCCTCTATTACCAAAACAAAAAGATAGTCCTTGCCCCAATATTGGTGTAAACGATGGAGAGATAACACAGAAAAGCAAATGGGTCAGACTTTTGAACTGCTTTGCTTTGACTTGTATCAAAAGGACAGTCATAGTTTAAGTGAATGGAATCCCATTAATATTTTCTTATTCATTAGAGAGAACAGTTAAGTTCTGTGGAGGATTCAGTAGCAGAACACAGTGATCTTTTATCATTTTACATTAGCATAAAGAAAAACAAGAGGGTGTTTTATTATTTAATTAAGTTACAATGAAGATTTGATTTTACCTGTGTTGAAACAGTTATTCCGACTGAAAGTACGCATGCTATTTTCTCATTATGTCTAATATTTGCTTTTTAAACACTGCAAATTCTGCAATTATTGGAGTCCTGGTATCACCTAAAATACTGTATGTATAGGAATTATCAAGGGAATACTACAGATATTGAAGTTATATAAATTGCTAATACTTATTTTAGTTAACTAGAACAATTGGTGCATTTCCATCATAAGTAAAATTGGCACGTTGTTAGACACCCACTGGAAAATATGTTATCTTTGTAGTTATTGGTAAGAAAAGGTGGGTGAAGTAATATCTGTCATTGGACCAGATTTTGTTGGTGAGAGAGAGAGCTTACACAGAGCTCTTCTTCAGGTCTTGGAAACTGAGGCTATGTCTACATTAGCACTTTTGTTGGTAAAATATTTATCAGTCAGGGATGTGAAAAAACCACACCCCTGACTGACATAAGCTTCACCAACAGAAGTGCTGGCGTGGAAAGCGCTATGTTGGTGGAAGACGCTCTCTCGCTGATATAGCTACCACTGCTTGTTGGGGGTGGTTAGTTATGCCAACTTCACCTTGAAATGTGCTAATTACTTACGCTAAACTATCTTTTCCAGCTTGTATTGAGCTGTGGCACTCTGAGTAAGTTTTCCAGACCTGAAGAGCTCTGTGTAAGCTGGAAAGCTGTGTTCTCTCACCAACAGAACTTGGTCCAATAAAAGATATTACCTCACCCACCTTGTCTCTCTAATATCCTGGGATCGACGGTGGCTAGAACACTGCATAGTTACTGAGCAGTCAATTGTACAAGTAAAATTATGTCTGCTACTTTTAGTCTTTAGGCTGTGGTTTAAGTGAAAAAATATTCGACAAAATACAGATAGGTTTATATTTTATGAGTCTTCACTCAGGTGAGCCTTATGAGCCTTTCACATCATAAGACATTGGTAGTAACGGAGTAAGGAGTACAGTACTGGGCACAACCTTAATAGAGGCCTCATCCCAGCCTTCAGTTTTGCAGGTGCATTTTGAACACTTAAATTGTTAGCTGTTTACCTGGTAATGTCTAATTTTAGGCACAATAGTGCAGTTAGACATGTGACTGTTGTTTGTGCATGCAAAACAGCACTGCAAAATTAGAAGTTGTTGTTCAAATATCAAGTCTTATAACTGTATTTGATGTAAGTACATTTTTTTGTTTAAATACGAAACATGGAATTAAAATAGTAACGAGAGTCTGCTTCTGAACTGAAAAGGAAAAACAAGAATTAAAAATTCCCTCCAGCATGACTGTAAATTACTGTCTGATGATTGTCCAGTCAGTGACTATGTGCAGTCCAGCTCATATTAATTTGTTCCCTGTATGACTAGTATGTATTGCCTTTGTGAGTGGAAGAAATTCCCATATCCATTTTAGGGACACTGTGTGTATGGGTCTCCAAGGACTTCACCTGTTGACCTCTTTTTGCATGTAAACAACAGCATTTCATAGTTGTATTTCTTGCCTTGGTTTTGCTGTTCTGGTTAAGCAAATGTCTGATTATTATTATTAATGTTGTCATTTGAAACACATAACCAGAGAACACTGAGAGCAAAGGCGATCCAACATGTGTGAGCAAGAGCTGTGGTGCCCATTATGCCTATTACCATACTGCACTAGGGCAATGAGAGAAAAGTGGTGTATTTGCTTCAATTATTTCTATCTTTAAAAAAACAAACAAACATGGATCCTTGTATTTTATGCTGCCCTCAATTATTAACCCCAAATCACATCAAAGAAAATTAATTTAATAAAAGCCTAGGTAAATCAGTCATTTCATTCCAACAACCAAAATAAGAAAGCACCTCTGTCATAAATATAAAGGGAAGGGTAAACACCTTTAAATCCTTTCTGGGCAGAGAAAAAACCCTTTCACCTGTAAAGGGTTAAGAAGCTAAGATAACCTCGCTGGTACCTGACCAAAATAACCAATGAGGAGACAAGGTACTTTCAAAGCTGGAGTGGGGGCGGGGGGAACAAAGGGTTCTCTCTGTCTGTGTGATGCTTTTGCCGGGACCAGAGCAGGAATGCAAGTCAGAACTCCTGTAAAGAGTTAGTTAGCAATCTAGTTAGATATGCGTTAGATTCTGTTTTGTTTAAATGGCTGATAAAATAAGTTGTGCTGAATGGAATGTATATTCCTGTTTTGGTGTCTTTTTGTAACTTAAGGTTTAGCTTAGAGGGATTCTCTATGTTTTGAATCTGATTACCCTGGAAGGTATTTACCATCCTGATTTTACAGAGGTGATTCTTTTATTTTTTCTTTAATTAAAATTCTTCTTTTAAGAACCTAATTGCTTTTTCATTGTTCTTAAGATCTAAGAGTTTGGGTCTGTGTTCACCTATGCAAATTGGTGAGGATTTTTATCAAGCCTTCCCCAGGAAAGGGGCTGTAGGGCTTGGGAGGATTTTGAGGGGAAAGATGTTTCCAAGTGGGTTCTTTCCCTGTTATTTTTCTTAGATGCTTGGTGGTGGCAGCAATAAGGTCCAGGGACAAAAGGTAAAATAGTTTGTACCTTGGGGAAGTTTTTAACCTAAGCTGGTAAATATAAGCTTAGGGGGTTTTTCATGCAGGTCCCCCCATCTGTACCCTAGAGTTCAGAGTGGGGAAGGAACCTTGACAACCTCCTTTTATTAAACTAAACAGATGGCTATTTGATTAATATAAGGTTTGTTCTAATTTAATTGCCTCTCTGGATCGCTGTTTTAAGCATTAGCTCAGTCTGATAATTAAACACAGTCTAGGACTTAGCTTTTGTACTTTAAAAAGAATTAAATAAGTGCCTTAGCGCAGTGACAATTGTTAATTATGCTACAGACAAAGTTGCAAAGCTATGGTGGCAGTTTACCTAAGTAAGATGTTAAATGTCAAATTAACTCCTGTGACACACCACATTGGCAATCAGAGATTTTTAAAATCCATCTCCAAGTCCAGATTCTTTCCAGAGTGTGTGCAGACAGAAGTCAAAAGAAAAGTTAGCTTTATAGTCAGATAGGTTAAATCATGTGGGCCTCCCTCCTTTTTTTCCCCCGGGCAAATTCCTTCATAAGTCAACTATTTTGTTTGGCTTGCACTGGCAAACTTTTGACATGAATCTTACCTTATGCACCATAAGGATTTTAGATACTTTGGAAATGCTTTTTAGAGGTTCTGTTAGGAAAACCTCAGGAATAGGGGAAATGTGCTAGGTAAGCATCTGTCAGAATTTGAAATTAGGGTGACCAGAAGTAATAGCTTGAAGGGCTGTATGAAGCATTTGTCAAAGGAAGTTAAATGTTTGTTAAATGTTTAAAAAAATAGTAGGTGAATAGCTAGAGGCCACATTTTGATCGTTTCTCACGTTGATTAGCACATTATCCCACAAGTCATCCCCTTGTATCAAAGTCGGCCCCAAAAGATAACCTGCCAGGATGATTTGGAAGGGTGTCCACCTCTATTCTATGTGTATTAGAAAGAGTAAATCTCTATGTTAATGTGCCATCCTTGACAGTAGTTAGGCAGAACAATATATTCATAGGGGGACAGATAAATCACACAGAAAGAGGGATTTAAAGAGACTTGTAAAGGGATCCATGGAACTCTTTGTCACCAGATATTATTGAACCCAACCCAAGTGGGGTTCAGAAAAGGATTAGATGTTTATAAGGATAATGAGAAAATCCAGTTTTATTAGATAGCATAAAATATAATGGATAAATGTTTCAGAGAATAATCCAGCCACTATATCATGGAGATTATTGTAGGAGGAAATTTCCTCTCTGGGCTTCTTGTACTTTCCTCTGATGCACCTGCTTATGACTGTGCCAGATACTGCAAGCCAATACAAGTTTATGAATGGTTTATATATCATTGTGGGCCAGGCATTTTATGTAACTCAGGTGGGGAAGGGTTATCACAACTCCTGCAGGAACCAAAAATAGTGTGTGGCGGTGAGGGAATTAAGGTGAATCACTCAATTTGCTAATACTTCAAAGTACCACCCCCCTGGGGAGGCTTGTGTATACTTGTTCAAACTGGGTTTTCCAGAGATCAACAGAGAAGGGTTTATGATACAAAAAGGCTGCATTTAAATTTACTTAGGGTCTTCTTTCTGATCCAGTAAATAGACAGGATATTCTGTCAAATGGAGGCCCTACGCCTTGCAGAAGAGTTGGGCCTACTAGGGCCCCTACTGGGCTATGATGACTGACTGGACACTCCTTGGGTGGACCTTGGAGTGGGGATACAGGTGCAGTTACTCTGAAACCCTGACTCTGGCAACTGTCACAGACTGAATACTAGACTAGTGGATGGACTATGGTCTGATCTGGTCTGGCAATTCCTATATTGCAAATAATCCTTTAAAGCCATTTTCTTTTTTAAATCTGATGTCATTTTCCCAGATGAACAGGTCCATCTTGAACCTTCTCAGCTGAGAGAGAAACATATCTCTAGCTTTCAGGAAGAAGGCAAAGAGAAGGAAAAGGACACTAAATCTGAGAGACTTGTGGATAATTTTTCAAATATTTATGCATCAGGTAAGTATAATATGAAAAACCAAAACAACAGAACAACCAACCCTTTCAATAATTGTTCCTTTTGCTGGCAACAAATCCTGTCTGGTGTTTCTCTTGGGGCAATTCCCTGTTTCTAAACAGCCTGTTGTGGAGATGTGTCACGTTTCAGCTTGATGACCACATTTTATATGACAAGTGGGGAAAGGTGGAGGACAATGAAGATGAAGTGTCTTCTCTTTTCTGTTCCCAATCTCTCCCTCTCTACTCCTCATTCTCTCTAATCTTCATAAATCTGGTAACATATCTCCTAAATAAAGCCAGCAGGCAAAACTGATAGTAGAAGTTCCCCCCCTTTTTTTCCTCCCTCCACCACATTGATAGGCCAAGAACCAGCAATTCCCCCTCACCCCACGGGTTGCCAACTTCCTAATTGCACAAAACTGAACACCCTAGCCCCACCCCTTCCCTGAGGCCCCCCACCTTTCCCCTAGGGCCCGCCCCCCACTCCCTCCCCCTCCCTGATGGCTTGCTCTCCCCCACCCTCACTCACTTTCACTGTGCTGGGGCAGGGGGTTGGAGTGTGGGAGGGGGTGAGGGCTCTAACTAGGGGTGCAGGCTCTGGGGTGGGGCCAGAAATGAGGGGTTCAGGGTGTGGGAGGGGGCTCCAGGCTGGGGCAGGGGGTTGGGGTTCAGGAGGGGCTATGTGCTCTGGGCTGCAGGTGCAGGCTCTGAGGTGGAGCCAGGGATGAGGGGTTGGGGGTGCAGGAGGGGGCTTTGAGTTTGGGGGGTGCTCAGGGCTGTGGCGGGGGGTGGGTGGACTTGGGGTTAGGGCACGGGTTTACTTCGGAAAGCTCCCAGTCAGCAGCACAGCAGGGCTAAGGCAGGTTCCCTGCCTATCCTGACCCCACGCTGGGCCCTGGAAGTGGCCAGCAGGTCTGGCTTCTAGGCGGTGGAGCCAGGACGCTCTGCACGCTGCTCTCACCCACAGGCACTGCCCCCTCGGCCGGTGCTCGGGCTGGGGGCAGCGTGTGGTGCTAGAAGACTTAGGAACTAGCCTGCCTTAGACCTGCAGCACCAGCAACTGGAGTTTTAACAGCCTGATCGGTGGTGCTGACCGGAGCTGCCAGGGTCCCTTTGTGACCAGGTGTTCCTGTTGAAAACTAGATGCCTGGCAACCCTACCACACACACATGCACCCTGAGGAGGAACCAAGGGTTCCTGTAGCCCCCACCCATAGATCAAAGGAGGGGTAGCTAAGCCACTAGGATTTTTGCCCATGCTCAATGAATCATAGAATATCAGGGTTGGAAGGGACCTCAGGAGGTCAGCTAGTCCAACCCCCTGCTCAAAGCAGGACCAATCCCCAATTTTTGCCCCATATCCCTAAATGGCCCCCTCAAGGATTGAACTCACAACCCTGGGTTTAGCAGGCTCCAAAGCTCAAACCACTGGGCTATCCCTCCCATGAAGACCTGGGAGTTTCTCTCTTCCTACTTCACAGGCCACTGAGTACAAGGGAATGGGTTCAAGGGGTATTTTCATCATGGTGGTGAGGCAGAGACCCAAGGATTTATGGATGATCTTGCCCCTGCTTTCCAGGGGGAAGAGAATGAGGGAAATGTTGATCCTATCAGTTGCATTGTCACTAGCAGACTGTGAGGGAGTTGTGGTCTTCTGGATCTGAGAATCAAACTGAAAACAGTAACATAGTAAATCTCCTTTCTGTACCAGTAGGAAGTCATCCCTGCCCTTCTAGCCTCTTCCAATCCAAATTGGCCCTTCAAGGTCTTGTTAGAGAGCTGGGTCACTGAGCAAAATGTCTGTTTTCCCACTATCTGCATCTATGTGCTGAGCTCCACACACGAAAGGTGCTATAGAAGTGCAACATACCGTGAATGCTACAAAAGGGTTAATGTGCTAAGCTCTTATATGATAATAGTAGGAATATGTAATGTGGTAATGGGGACTGTGCTGAGCTTCCTAGAAAAAGAGTCTGGGTGGGGCGCTCCCTAGAAGTTCATGTTGTTGTTGTTATGCACAGTCAGTTGGAAATGGTCACCGAATAAAGCAGAACTTTCCCAAGCACCTTATGCACTTAAGCTCACATCCTCAAAGGTATTTAAGAGCTTAACTTCTACTGATTTTCCAGTGCGGTGAGGATTCACTTCCTCAAAATAAACAATTAAGACTTCCGTAATTTCAGTGGCAATTAATCTCTTAAATACCTTGGAGGATCTGGGTCTGAATGCTCACTGAACACCACAATGTGTTACAACGATGGAAGCAACTAGATCTGAGCATGTTCAGTGGGAACTGGATATTCCCAGAAGCCTATGCAGGGTGAGGCTTAACAGAGCATTTGTGAAGTCAATAAAAGCAGTGTCTCCAACCAACCTGACTCCTGAGTACTTGTTAACATTACACTGATGTTCCCTTGATTTCTTCCTAGACTTGTTGCCTGCTAGGAATGGTGAGGAATTGACAGATCAGTTCCTGCTTGAAGTGGTAGAAATTCTCCTGAATTATATTAAAAAAACCTATGATGGGAACAGTAAAATTCTGGACTTTCATCACCCCCATCAGCTTCTGGAAGGCTTGGAAGGGTTCAGCTTGGAGCTGCGTGATCAGCCAGAGCCTTTGGAACAGATACTTGTTGACTGTAGGGATGCCTTAAAATACGGAGTTAAAACAGGTAACATAGTGTCCCCCACAGCAAAAATGTATCTGTCTCATATCTTTACAGGCATATAAAGCATTGTTTAGGGATCTGATATTTCTCCATACTGGAATCTATTTGTCCAGGACTCTTAGTTTTGCCGGATTCGTATAACTCCTTAAATATTTTTTTCCTTACCCTGCATTTCCAGTGGGGAGTGGGAGGGTGCGTATTGTTCTGTTCTCAACTTGTTTTGATACAGTAAGAAACAAGGGGGTGAGAATTCACTTCCTCAAGAGAACCAGTTAACACTTTCATGAATTATTCACTAATGTAATTCTTTATTTAAATAATTTAATGTAATTATTCATTAAAGAGGGTTATGTACAGGAACTGACAACATTTTAGACAGGGCTGAATATTTTTGTTTGTTTTTCTGTTCTCTTTCCCCTTTGCAGTGCATGACACTAGGGAGGTTTCTAAAATATTTAGACAATTTTTCCAACCATGTACATTTATTTTTAACACCTTTTTAGATGTGAATTGACTTGGCATGTACAGAGGTTTAAGGGATAGCACATTGAGTTCAAAAATATCCTCAGATTTAGAGACAGTTGGTTCAGAATAGTAAAAGGGTTTTGATCACAAATGGAAAAATGCTCTAAAGCACATAAATCTTATTGACCTACATGCTTTTGAAAATGTTACCCACATTCCAATATAAGGGACCAGTTGTCTTGAATTATTTGAATTCTGGTGTTAGTAGAAAGTAAGCTACTTAACTGGGAAATGTAGTTTATTTAATTTGCTCAATAAAGACTTGAATGTCCTATGTTTAACTTCAGACCCATTTTTAAGGAAGGCTTCTTTCCCCAACATTAACATAAAGAGACACTTATTCTCCATACTGATTTCACTGTTCTTGTCAGCACAAGTTAACTGGGGACTGAGCTGAAGAACAATGTATTTCTGTCTCTTACACAAATTCTGGTTTATTTTTATTTCATTTTAGGACATCCTCGCTACTTCAACCAGCTCTCCAGTGGCCTTGACATTGTTGGACTAGCTGGTGAATGGCTGTCAGCTACTGCAAATACAAACATGTATGTACTGTAAATCCCAGTCTTTGGTTACAAGTTAAATACTAACAAAAGCCAGCCACTTTTTTACTACTTTTCTGGAATGCAAAGTGCCTATTTGAAAACAAACAAGCACAAACTGCCCATTTTTGAAACAAGTGAGTGAACACCTGAATAAATAGTGTTGGCTATGTATCAGGGATCTATGCACTACAGACAACTGAGGTAGATATACCATGTTGCACAGCAAAGTGACAATGCCTGCACTGGATGTAAACTCACTGGTTGTTTTCAAGCAGAGCATACTGCAGACACCAGTCTTAAAACTATCAGCCAATTAATTTAACTTAAGAGCCCCTAATTATCCAGGCTTATTTTGGGATAAAACATCCACAGATGTACTGAGTAGAGGGAATAATATAGTTCACTTGCAAATGCAACTCCCCGGTTGCAAAACACATTAGCATTGAACAATGGGAACTCAAAATCACTAAATCCCTGTTAATGTTACAGAACTAGATTCAGTCCCAGGTTACAGCCACGTGACCAACAGTGCAAGGCCTCTGGTGTTGGAAAATTTCCGGAGCAGGACTTTAGGACACAGTCTGGACACATCCCCTGCTCCAC
Organism: Eretmochelys imbricata; assembly: GCF_965152235.1. Lineage (NCBI taxonomy): Eukaryota > Metazoa > Chordata > Testudines > Cheloniidae > Eretmochelys > Eretmochelys imbricata. The sequence continues at coordinate 123,105,473 of NC_135573.1, read as the reverse complement.
TAGGGAGCTCATAGCTGACCAATATAGCCCCAAAATGACTGTTGAGGAGAGAACACGGCTAGGTCAACCAAAGGATGCACTGATTTTCTGCCACAGCCTCTACCAGAGGGGTTCCCAGGAAATCCCAACCGCAACTTAAAGCTGATTGATTCTATTAGAATTAAACAAAATATAACAAAATTTCAGAGCTGTCAGATTCTCACTAGAAGAATTTCTGAAATAAAACACAATGAAATTAAGTATATGCAGAATGTTCAGCATAACCATAACACAGCAAAATCTTCCTTTTTTTTGTGAAACTTGTTCATTTTGGCCATTCAGTCCTTCATTTTGGCACATGCTGCCATATTTTCAAAGGGACCTCAAACCAGACTTCTGGATTGGCATGTACAATTCTGTTCCCTCAAATATTTTTGGCACACCCAAGACATCTTAGTGAACACAAAACCTTAAATTGGCACTTGCATAATGGGTAATTAGATGCTCAACTCCCTGGTTTATAAATGTAAATACATGGATTGAGCATGCTAAATGTTGGGAGTGGAAAGCATGGACAAAGCTTTTAGTGCATCAAGTTGCAGCTGCACACTAAGAAGTGGTTTTTGGAAAATTTGATTCATATACTTCCAAGATTTTCAACCTGGACATTTGGCCACGTTTTCCAATAAAATAAGACTTTGTAACAATTATAGTGAACTTTTAAAACTCTAATTTGTTTTATTTTTGTTGTATCATTTAATAATCCTAGTAAGAATTTTGTATATTACTCTGCAAGGAGTGTAAATGATTAAGGGTGAGTGTTTGAGATAAAGGAAGGTAGAGAGAGAGAGAGAGAGAGAAACTTGGCTAAGAAAATGAATTTGAGAACTGGATACTTCCTGGAAGAGATAAAAGATCTAGTGGAGTTGACTGAAATATATATCTATTTGTCACAGTGAATTCTGAAAAATTCTACCCCCTACCCCCACCATCACAAATTTTCTGTGGGTGGAGAAAGGGGGGGAAGTTTAGGGTTTTTTTCAACAAAAATCAATACCCCCAAATAAAAATCTGTTAAAAAATGGTTTTGGTTTTAAAAAGCAACACCAGTTTTCAGCATATATATATAAAAAATCAGTTTCTATTTTTTTTACAATAATTTGGACCAAAATGAAAATTAATTTAGTCTGAAAAATCATTTTTGTGTAAAAAAAAAAAAAGTTTTGACAAAAAGGTTTTGTTCAGCTTTGGGACCTAGGGGACAGTTTTTGAGAATGAGAGGTGGAAGCAGAGGCCTTCAGGGGATTATTGAAGATGATTTATCTGTGGAGAATATGTGGAGTAGATTGTGTGGTCTTGATAGACAGGAGAGGTTGAAAAGCACTAGGTTTAAGCCATAAAGTGCATGTACTTACTGAAAAGACATCACAAAGCCAAAGGGGGAGCACCTCCTGGAGACTGACTGTAGGGAGGTTAGAAAGGAAGAATGGAGGTGGTAGAGTTAGCCAATGTACCTTTCATGTGCCTAAAACCAAGTGTCCTACACTCATAATTTCCTGACATACATTCTAAGGGATGCAGCTCAGTGCAGTTCATAATGTAATGAGGGAAAATAATCAAACTTTTCTTTTCTGAAAGGACAACATTATTAAAGACACTGGAACAGAGACTAGTGTCCACAGAGATGAACAATGCACCTAAACAGCTTTCAGTCACACTGTATTTCTGTCTCTATTTCCCAAATAAAATGTCCTAGCAGATTTTTACTATCCACAAGAACATTGGAACACATCTCTGTGGAGAAATTTCAGAAGAACATGCATTGTATAACTCCTTAGGAAAGATTAGCTGGAGACAGTGTGCAGAATGACAGTTTTCAGAGTAACAGCCGTGTTAGTCTGTATTCGCAAAAAGAAAAGGAGTATTTGTGGCACCTTAGAGACTAACCAATTTATTTGAGCGTGAGCTTTCGTGAGCTACAGCTCACTTCATTGGATGCATACCGTGGAAACTGCAGAAGACATTATATACACACAGAGATCATGAAACAATACCTCCTCCCACCCCACTGTCCTGCTGGTAATAGCTTATCTAAAGTGATCATCAAGTTGGGCCATTTCCAGCACGCTGAGTGTACAACATCCGATGAAGTGAGCTGTAGCTCACGAAAGCTCACGCTCAAATAAATTGGTTAGTCTCTAAGGTGCCACAAGTACTCCTTTTCTTTTTCAGAATGACAGTGTACAGTAACATCTTAACCCTTTGCAGCTTACAAATATATTTAATCACATATACTGGATCAGGTTCATTTTTTGTAGAATATCAGGGTTGGAAGGGACCTTAGGAGGTTATCTAGTCCAATCCCCAATTTCAAACCACTGAGCTATCCCAATTGGGGGTAATACAGTAGAAAGTATGTATCTGATAGTCTAAAAAATGGGGATGATAATGCTTACCCATCTTTGGAAAGTACTTTCAGATCTGCCTAGGAAAAACACTATGGATGCAATCCAGTAAAACACTTACATCTGCTTAACATTACCTATGTGAGTAGCCCCACTGGAATGGTACTACCTATGTGGTTAAATATGTGCTTACGTGTTTTGCTGGATCACGGTCTAGACAAGCACTAATTTATTATTAACTGGCTTGTCACTTTGATAGTCTGCTATGCAAATGTAGTTTACATTCATTAGCCTAAATTTGTGTACTTCAGTCAAACTTGTTCGTGCATGGAGCATTGCACATGTTAAAAGTAGGCATGTAGAACTCTGACTGCAGTTTTAGTTTTGTTTGTTTTTTTGGAAAGTGTAAGCCCAGTTTTCTTTCACCCAAAGTAAATTCCTGCTGTTGTTTTCTATTACAACAAAGCTGGGGTGTTTATGGAGATGCTTGAGTGGAAACTGCATAGACAGCTGTGAGTAGTTTGGTAAAATTATCCTGGCTGGTTACTGCAGATGATAGTCTTTCACTTGGACATTTTGAACTAAATTTAAGAGCTGTCAAAATTGGTTCAGTCAAAATTGTTTCTGTTTTAGCTGGAGGTCTAATAGGTCTATAGTGAATAGTGGAGCTACACCACCAGATTTTTTTTTGTTTTTTTTTGTTTAAGCTTGTTAGGTAATTCAGTTTTTCCAGATAAAAATTGTGCCACTCCAAAATTAAGTCAGTTATAGCTCTTCCTCCCTTCCTTTGTATTTTTAAGAGTCATATAAATGCTCACATGAGTGACTAGGAAGTTTTGGGAATGCACTTCTTTTAAATTGGTTTGAAGTCATATATAAATTGTGCATTCGGGTGAGAGTGCGTGAGTAATAAGCGGCCTTTGTGTCTCTCTCTCTAGTCCTTTGTCTGCTCTTGTAGCACTGGCTTCCTGACTGTCTGCACACGATCTGGTCGCTTTGGTTTGAGAGCCTTCTCCGACTCCATCTACAAATATTTTCCTTTAGCTCTCCACCACAGCAGCTTCCCAGTATCTAACAGGGCCGTGATTTGGCTCTACATCTATACATGGTTCTGGGGAATCTTCTAAATGCTTTGTCTCACTCTGTGCTCAGGACATGACATTAGAAAGCACCCCTGAGATGTGCTGTAATAATAAACAGACAGTGTAACATAGTCTCATGTTATAGTTTCAAGCAAAATTCACTTGAGGAATGACCCTGAAATGTTAGAATATTTTAATCAGCTGAGCTGTGATTTTTTGGGCCATCCCAGTGCAAACAACAGATAAATCCCATGAAGTCAACAGTTACAGAAATGTAAGTGAGACAGAATCTAGAACACTGTTTCTAGATTCAGTGGGCACAATTAAAGACTCTACTTTCATCACCTCAGGTATCTACAGTAATCACAGTATCCTTCTGTGTTTGGCTTAGCAGGAAAACACAATTGCTGCGGAATGGCACATGCTGAGTGTTTAGTAACAGACACTACATATTGCTTTCTAGAATTTGGGAACAAATTTAAATATGGCATTCCCCACTGATTTAAGGCAAATGTAGAAAAGATGGGTGTGTAAAATGATAGGTATTTCAGTTTCACACCACAGTAACATGCAAAATAACTTTATGAGAGACTTGAGGAGAACTGGCTCATGTATTTACTTTTTAAATATAATCTCAGGGTAGATAAAATATATCCTCTCTGAACATTTTCACATCCTAAATGTATAGTCAGATAATGGGTATTATGTGGAATGAGAAAGAAGAAGGTAATGGGGAAGAAAAAAGGAAAGGAGGCCGCTAGTCTAATCTCACCCTTTAGATCATTCCTAAATCAAGTTGTTGTCTCATTTCCTTTTGTGCCTCTTTTGTGTAATAGAAATACATTTCTGAAAACAGCCTGTTGCTATTATTTTTAAAACATATTTTAGGTTTACATATGAAATAGCTCCAGTGTTCGTTGTCATGGAGGAGATCCTTCTCAAGAAAATGCATGAAATGGTTGGATGGGGAGAAATGGAAACAGATGGTATATTTTCTCCTGGTAAGTAGACAGGAAAATACCCTTGCCATGGGCCTGATCTGAAGCCCAAGCAAATCAATGAGAGTCTTTCCATTAAGTTCACTCACTTTTGGATCAGGCTCCATATGAAAACTGCATTAGGTTTGTTTTAGGGATGAGCAAAGTAGCTCAGATAAAATAGGCAGCAACTTGAACCTTCCCTTTAATCTAAAAGCAATCTTGAACTGAACTTTTTTGCAGTTTGTAATAATATGGTTAAATTATTTAAAACACTATTTATAATTTCAAAATATTGTTAATAGCAATCATGTAAATAAAAAATGACAGGATAAAGAAGAAGAAGAAGGTTACTGCAATGTTATAGGACAGTGAAAACTTTCTCAGAATAAAAATCCACAAAGCTTCTCCGAATTCAATTTTACATCAAGCTAATTCTCAGAAAGCACCCTCTGGTACAGTGATGCAATAAGAATAGAGAAAGAAATGAACCTCTCAGAAATGAGAATTTGGACAATTCTGAATCAAGCTCCTTAATTCGATGAAGTGAGCTGTAGCTCACGAAAGCTTATGCTCAAATAAATTGGTTAGTCTCTAAGGTGCCACAAGTATTCCTTTTCTTTTTAATTCCCTCTGTTTCTGTTTGGGACTAGGACATGGTGGGTTGGGGGAAAGAAGAGGAGACTTGCAATCAAATTTGCCTGACAAGCATGAATCTTAAGAGGTCCATCAAACTGGGATGCCTAATGGTGAATCTCATCAAATCTGTGGAAGCCTGGAGAAGTGCACAAGGGATTAAATGGTGGGGAGAAAATTCTATGGCCAAGATTTGACTGGTATTCTATACACATATCCTGCAGTCAAAATGGGCAGTCAGCTGGTGAATTGCAAATTGCTGGGTCATTAAGGAATCAAAATTAAGCCAATGGAGGTATGCTAATTCATACTAGTTGAGTATCTGACCCTATGATGCAATGATGTAAAATTTAAATTCCCAGGAGGAATAAGCTATTCAATCCAAAGCAGAAATATTTGTTTCCTTTTCATGCTGTTAGGTGGGACCATATCAAACCTCTACAGTGTTCTTGTGGCTCGTTATAAGCGGTTTCCTGAGATTAAAACCAAAGGCATGGCAGCACTTCCACACATTGCACTGTTTGTTTCTGAACATGTAAGTACAGAATTATAGTATGTCTATGTAAAATAGCTTGGCTGTGCTAGATTCAGTACTGAATCTTGAAAATCAGTATTTAAATATTCAGACTACTGAAATATATGAGCTGGAAATGAAATGAAATACTTCTGGAGGAAGTTTGAGTGAGATTTCCAAAAGTGCCTATGTGATTTAGGAGCACCTGTCCCATTGCAAGTCATTAGTGCTTGTTTTTACAGTCTAAGTCACACAGGCTCTTTTGAAAATCCCCTCTTGTGACTTTAGGCACAGCTCTGAGGAAGTGGTGTGGTGTAAGCTGCACCAGGACTAGCCCTGGAAATCACTGGGTTTGTCTACACAGCAATTAAAAAGCTCATATGTGGTGGAAGGGTCCCAGAGTTCGAGCTGCAGCTCAAGCCCAAATTTAAAAATGTTGTTAAGATGATGTTTTAAAAAAAGTGAATGGTACAGAGTTTAAGCGTAGAAGTTTCTGGTTGTCAGGGAATAATGTACACATTATCAAGGGGTACTGTCAAGGTTCCTTCCCCACTCTGAAATCTAGGGTACAGATGTGGGGACCTGCATGAAAAACCCCCTAAGCTTATTTTTACCAGCTTAGGTTAAAACTTGCGCAAGGTACAAACTGTTTTACCTTTGTCCCTGGACCTTATTGCTGCCACCACCAAGCGTCTAACAAAAATAACAGGGAAAGAACTCACTTGGAAATGTCTTTCCCCCCAAAATCCCCCCAAGCCCTACACCCCCTTTCCTGGGGAAGGTTTGACAAAAATCCTCACCAATTGGCATAGGTGAACACAGACCCAAACCCTTGGATCTTAAGAACAATATAAAAACAATCAGGTTCTTAAAAGAAGAATTTTAATTAAAGAAAAAGTAAAAGAATCACCTCTGTAAAATCAGGATGGTAAATACCTTACAGGGTAATCAGATTCAAAACATAGAGAATCCCTCTAGGCAAAACCTTAAGTTACAAAAAGACACCAAAACAGGAATATACCTTCCATTCAGCACAACTTACTTTATCAGCCGTTTAAACAAAACAGAATCTAACACATATCTAACTAGATTGCTTACTAACTCTTTACAGGAGTTCTGACCTGCATTCCTGCTCTGGTTCCGGCAAAAGCAACACACAGACAGAGAGAACCCTTTGTTCCCCCCCTTCCAGCTTTGAAAGTATCTTCTCTCCTCATTGGTCATTTTGGTCAGGTGCCAGCGAGGTTATCTTAGCTTCTGAACCCTTTACAGGTGAAAAGGTTTTTCCTCTGGCCAGGAGGAATTTAAAGGTGTTTACCCTTCCATTTATATTTATGACAGGTGCGAAGTTCGGTTTAAGATCAGATGGCATAAGGAATACATGATCTGCAGTATCCCAGATTGGGGGTAAAAGGTTAACAGGTCAAAGTATAGACATTGAGATATGAGGGTATGTTGTTCATATAATGGCTATGTTCAGGTGTGGAGTATAATGAGTGGATATGATGATGAGGATGGATTGACCATCGTTTGGTGAGATTTAACGTTTAGCGAGTTTCTGGTTCCAGTTCATATAGTCCAACCGAAAAAGTCTCTTGGTCCCTTTCTCGTAGTCGATGCACAATGTCGCTCTGGCTCACGCCTCCTGGTACTGTCTGTGGCCGATGATGTGTTCGACGTAAATGTCCCTGGACCATCAGATGATGTCTGAGACCATGAGGTGCTGCATGAGCCGTGCGTAGCGTCAACTGATCCCACAGGTCCGCAGCACACGCTCATTGCAGGGGTCCCAGGCGCCCAGGGCTCTGACGATCAGGGCACCCATCTGCACCTCGTAGCCCTTCGCTCTCAGGGTATCAGTCAGGGGAGCATACTTTTCCAACTTACGAGCTCGGGCTTCACAAAAGGCCAGGGTCCTGTTCTCAAAGGAGACCGTGATGTCGATGAGGATGATCTTTTTCTGGGCCTCGTCAGTGACGATGACATCAGATCGCAGCTGGCTGTCAGTACCAGGGATGGTGCAGTTCATGGCGACCTCCCCCAGGCGTGGTTCGATGGCTTTCACCAGGCAGTTCTGGATGGCGTTGTGGCGCACTACAATTAAACAGCCCTTCAAGCCCTAGTCATTTGGTATGGGCCAGCTGGGGGTGTCTAAGTGTAGTGTGGACATAGACATTGTGACTCAGAAATGTATCTCTCAGTCACAGTTCCTCCCCTGTTATCCTCTAGCTTTAGAAGAAGGGATAGTAATTTCCTGCTGACCTGCACCAGCAGTAATTTATCACACTCCCTGCACTGGTACTTTGGGGTGATGGAGCCCGGCCTTACCTATTCCAACCCACTGCTTTTGGTGTGAGGATGGGCAAGTAACAGGACGAACACCACCCATTCACTGCTATGTGCATACACAAAGTTCAGATTTCATACCCAGGTGGTATCTGGAAGAAGTTCACTCCTTCCTACTCCCTTATGCAGGTGCATTGTACAAGTCACAATCTGGTCCTTGGAATTTTTTTCCCCATGTGTATAACTCAAAAACAGTGGCACTTTTCCAAGTGAAACTTTCTAGGGGTCTGATGATTGATATCAATGGAAGTGTTTCCATGGACCTCAGTGGGCTTTGGATCAGGCCTCGGGTGCCTACTCTTCCCTGATTAGTCTGCAGACAAATGTGCATATATACAATTTAAAAATAAGAGTTTGAATATTGTCATTGTACATGCACAGTATGAAACTTCAGCTACATTTATATTTACACTATTGTTATGGAATTGAGGCATAATGTAAATGCAGAATATTGATGTTGGTTGCTCAGGTGTGGCTTTGTGTTATTTAATTTGGAGTGTTCCACAGTTGCAAAAGTTGTTCACTCTGCTACTCTGGCAGTACAGAATGAAATCAGTAGAGCTTTCAGTGTTTTTTAAAATCTCATTCATTTTTCTCATAAAAATAATCTGTTACATGGATGTTAACAGAGGACAGTCTAGATTATTTTTAAACCTTTATTAACAATGCAGAAATATTATGCAAAAAATGGGACATGTGAAATTCCAAATGCTATTTATCATTGTAGCTGTATGTTGGTTCAGATTTGTGTTTCCTATTTAATTGTAAACTTGAGATCAGGCAGCAAAATAGTACAAAAATAACCCACTATTTACCCTGTAATTAAATATATTTACCATGCAGCCCATAACTTAAATAATCAATGATCATATAAGCACATGATTCTCCTAATGATTAACATAACTGCCATAAATCTAATAAATAATCTCAAGCATATTGTACACATTCCTAAAGCTTTGTTTGCCAGAAGCTGGGAATGAGCAACAGGGGATGGATCACTTGATGATTACCTGTTCTGTTCATTCCCTCTGCGGCACCTGGCATTGACCACTGTCAGAAGACAGGATACTGGGCTAGATGGACCTTTGGTCTGACCTAGTAGGGCCATTCTTCTGTCTAACAGAGAATAGTTGCTTAGTAAATTACTGAATATCATGTCTAATGACACTAGCTAGGAATTAAAAAAATGTACAGACTATCAGCAGTCAGGGCAAATAATTATCTCCACTCGGATCAGGAAGTAAACTCCCTATACAGCATAGCACAGTTAGGAGCATGATGGGAGGATTAGACAGGATTTGATGGACTCTTGGTAAATTTCAGCATGCCCATTCTTATATTCTTAAGTGTCATCACAACACCTGAGCCATAACATACTTTATATTTCCCTAGGGCAGAAAAAATAATGGTGCCACCCATAAATTGTATGTACTTCGTATTCACTGGTTTCGGAGTAGCAGCCGTGTTAGTCTGTATTCTCAAAAAGAAAAGGAGTACTTGTGGCACCTTAGAGAGTAACAGATTTATTAGAGCATAAGCTTTTGTGAGCTACAGCTCACTTCATCGGATCCATTCAGTGGAAAATACAATGGGGAGATTTATATACACAGAGAACATGAAACAATGGGTGTTACCATTCACACTGTAAGGAGAGTGATCACTTAAGGTGAGCTATAACCAGCAGGAGAGCTGGGGGGGGGCTTTTGTAGTGATAATCAAGGTGGGCCATTTCCAGTAGTTGACAAGAACGTCTGAGGAACAGTGGAGGGTGGAGGGGGGGAATAAACATGGGGAAATAGTTTTACTTTGTGTAATGACCCATCCACTCCCAGTCTCTATTCAAGCCTAAGTTAATTGTATCCAGTTTGCAAATTAATTCCAATTCAGCAGTCTCTTGTTGGAGTCTGTTTTTGAAGTTTTTTTGTTGGAGAATTGCAACTTTTAGGTCTGTAATCGAGTGACCAAAGAGATTGAAGTGTTCTCCAACTGGATTTTGAATGTTATAATTCTTGACGTCTGATTTGTGTCCATTTATTCTTTTACGTAGAGACTGTCCAGTTTGACCAATGTACATGGCAGAGGGGCATTGCTGGCACATGATGGCATATATCCCATTGGTAGATGTGCAGGTGAACGAGCCTCTGATAGTGTGGCTGATGTGATTAGGTCCTATGATGGTGTCTCCTGAATAGATATGTGGAAACAGTTGGCAACGGGCTTTGTTGCAAGGATAGGTTCCTGGGTTAGTGGTTCTGTTGTGTGGTGTGTGGTTGCTGGTGAGTATTTGCTTCAGGTTGGGGGGGCTGTCTGTAAGCAAGGACTGGCCTGTCTCCCAAGATCTGTGAGAGTGATGGGTCGTCCTTCAGGATAGGTTGTAGATCATTGATGATGCATTGGAGAGGTTTTAGTTGGGGGCTGAATGTGATGGCTAGTGGCGTTCTGTTATTTTCTTTGTTGGGCCTGTCCTGTAGTAGGTGACTTCTGGCTCTGTCAATCTGTTTCTTCACTTCAGCAGGTGGGTATTGTAGTTGTAAGAATGTTTGATAGAGATCTTGTAGTTGTTTGTCTCTGTCTGGGGGTTGGAGCAAATGCGGTTGTATCGTAGAGCTTGTCTGTAGACAATGGATCGTGTGGTGTGGTCTGGATGAAAGCTGGAGGCATGTAGGTAGGAATAACGGTCTGTTGGTAATAGCTCACCTCAGATGTTCTTGTCAACTGCTGGAAATGGCCCACCTTGATTATCACTCCAAAAGGTTTTTTTCCTCCCCGCTCTCCTGCTGGTAATAGCTCACCTTAAGCGATCACTCTGGTTACAGTGTGTATGGTAACACTCATTGTTTCATGTTCTCTATGTATATAAATCTCCCCACTGTATTTTCCACTGAATGCATCCGATGAAGTGAGCTGTAGCTTACAAAAGCTTATGTTCAAATAAATTTGTTAGTCTCTAAGGTGCCACAAGTCCTCCTTTTCTTTTTGTGTACACAGTATCCAACAAAACTCCCTTATAAACTTTTTCTTTTTTCTTTTTTAAGAGCCATTATTCAGTTAAGAAAGCTGCAGCAGTCCTTGGAATTGGGACAGATAATGTAATTGCAGTAAAGTGTGATGAAAGGTAAGCCCCTTAATGTCTTCCAGTAAATGTTTTTTTCTGAATTTAACCTTCTCTTGTGCCAATTGCTCTTGTGTCTATTGCTTAAGGGGAACTGTACTTTATAAAATGATCTTGAGCTACAGCTAAAGCAGAATTTATTAGATGCAAAATATGGGTCACTTACGAATACAGAGCCAAATTTGTAGGTCCTTATTCAGTATTTACTCGGTCTCTATTTAGACAAATAAATGATGTCAGTGGGAGTTGTGCCTGAGTAACCCAGGGAGTAAAACTAAAGGGCCAGTTCTACAAACTTCATTCCAATAGTAATACTACTTGACTAGTTGCCAAGTAACATACTATTTAACACGGGTAAAGGTGGCTGAACCTGTCTCTAAGTAAAAATTTCAAAATGGGCCCAGATGTAAGGTTAGACAGAGGTTTTACTACTAACCCTGTTTAAGGAGCAAGACATGCTGAGCCACCACCTTTCAGGGAAGGAAATTGGACCTCAGAGAGGCATAATTCCTTCCCTTATTTTACCTAACTTCATAAAAGTACAGTAATTTGCTACTGGCCCATGCCAGTAACAAATTAATGCCAGCTGAGCTATGCTGGCCAATGTACTGTGGGGTGGAACCAAGTGTCCACACATTCCTGCCTTCTCTGCCCATTTCCCACCTATCTGCTTGGGGGAAGTGGGGTAACAGGCTTTCCCCACATGCTTAGTACCAAGTGCAAGGACTTGTATATAGTGGCAGATAGATCCGACTCCCTTTCATACCTGTGTTGCCTCGACCAGCAGTTCTCAGCTGGGGGTTCCCCGCCCCCTAGGGGTCCATGATCCCTTTCAAGGTGGCCGTGGGGCCCGCAGTGGGGCTGAAGCCCCAAACCTGGCATCCCCCCACAGCGCTGAATCCTGGAGCCCTGAGCCCTGATGCTCCCTGTGGGGCAGAAGCCCTGAGCCCATGGGCAGAGTTGGGGACATGGAGGGCATTGCCACCCGCCGGCCAAATTGCAGCGCAAGATCATGGCAACCCCCGGCCCCCATCTCCCCTCCCTGGCTCCTGGCCAGGTCAGAGGTGGGAGCCGGAGCCTGGCAGTGCGGGGTAGGTGCTGCTCTGGCTGGTGCCATGGAGCAGTTAGCAGCAGCAGCGTTCCCTCCTCTCCTGCTGGTGCCCCAGATTGAAGCTGCTGCTCAGCCCCATTTGTTCTCGCAGAGGCAGCCGGTAAGAACCCCCCCTCTCCCTGCACTCTGAGCTACCCCCCGGCCTGCACACAGCCCCTAGCTATCCCCTGCCTGCACACAGCTCATAGTAGCCCTCTCCCTGCACCCTGAACTACCTCCCTCCCTACACACAGCCCCAATACCCCCTCCCTACAACCTGAGCTGCCCCCTGCCTGCACACAGCCCCTAGCCACCCCCTCCCTGCACCCTGAGCTACCCCACTGCCTGCACTCAGCTACCCCCTCCCTGCACATTGGGCTACCTCCTGTCTGAACACAGCCCCTAGCTATCCCCCTCCCTGCACACTGACCTGTTTTTAACTTTCTGAGCTAAGCCCCCCACCTTTGAGTTACTATTTTTGGTTGACCCCCCCCCTCCCCCGCCCCAACCCAGACAGTCTGGGTGGCCTGTTGAGGTGAGTTGGGATGGAGATGGCACTCCCTCCCTGGACCCCACCATGCAGACGTGGCTCAAGACCCGCTGGCCCCTATTCCCCCCCCCCGCCTCGGGGCAATAGAACTCAAACTACACCTATGCCAAAGGCCCCGCCCCAAGGCCCCTCTTCCCACACTGGGCTCTGGAGCTTTTATAGTATGTCAAGGGGGCCCCAGAGAGAAAAAGGTTGAGAAGCCCTAGCCTAGACCACAACTTGGTCCACCTTTAAACTTATTCTTTCTAATGCCATCGTCTCTTCACCTGAATAGCTTTCATTTTATTTGTTTACTTGGGGAGCAAGGCTGTTGAATTTTTTTTTTTTTTTTTTGCTAGTGTTTGGGAAGAGGACTATGTAGGAGTTTGTAGTTATGTTTCTTTTCCATATTTTGCTCTGGGACTAAATGAAGGCATGTATGAGGGCATTTCTGTAATTCTGTGTCTGATACATTCTTGTTAAGAGGCCTCTGGGCCTCAGGTATTGGTGTTGAGAAATTAAAATTGATTTCTTTATTACTTAGGAGTACTGTAACATTGTAGTATGGTGATGTGGAAGAGAAAACCCATTATCTTTACTGTGATAATGCTGTGTAATAATTGATGTACTATAGTATCAGATTGGTAATGGAGTTTTTAAAAGATATCTGTTACATAATGGATGCAAAGGGAGAGTTAAGTTTAAGCTTCAATGTTGTGGGGGGGGAGTTGTTGTTGTTTTCATGTTTCTTTTACTGGTTATTGCAGTGTCTCCTAAAAGCTACAGGCCCCCAAGCTGTAATCTTTCTTTTTATACAGCGGAAGATTATTCTACATAGTTTAAAGATTGAGAAATTTCAAACAGTAAACAATATACATGTGATAATGAGATGTTAAGTGAGTTCAAAGGAAATGTGTCAAGGCACATAAAAGTGCATGATTATATAATAGCATATCTCTAAAAGTACCTGATTTTCAGAAATCTATATGTTGTTCGTATGAGTCTTTAAAACACACCTGTTTTTGTTGTTGTTGTTACAGGCAATAGGTAACCCATGACAACTCCACAAAAATTACATCACTGCCTAAATTGGTTTGATGCCTTTCTCTGAAAATTGTTTGTCTGTTCAGAAAATCTGTAGAAGACCCATTTAAATGATGCTATAAATCCAGATGGATCCTTAGCTAAAACCACAGTTCCTACTGAAAAAAGAAAAGGAGGACTTGTGGCACCTTAGAGACTAACAAATTTATTTGAGCATAAGCTTTCGTGAGCTACAGCTCACTGAGTTCAGTGTGATTTGCACACGTATATCCGAATACAGATGTAGTCATAATTCAACGGCTGTGGCAGATTCAAAAATAGAAAAGTGTTTTTATTTCCCTGAACAAAAAGTATGTAAAGGCCAAGATTCTCAAATCGGGTTGCCTAAAGTTAGGAGTATACACAGAAATGTAAAAGCCTAAGTAAAAGTGGGCTGATTTCCAGAGATACTGAGTATTTGTCACTACTCCAGCTAAAATCACTGGGAGCTACAGGTTCTCACTACTAGAACCAAATGATATTTTTTTATAGACATTTTGAAGATATTTTCATGGGATCTGTCCTTTTTCAAGAACATTTTTTCCCTTTCATTTTTGGCAAAAACAAGAAAATTTTGACAAAAATGATTTTTTTTTTTTTGGTTTTAAATTTTTTTTTGGTATGCTTCTCGGGGTATCAAGGACTGTGAGTCACCTTGTTAACCTCCCTCCCCCCAGCCCTAATCCTACACCCCTCCAGTGAGAGGGAGAATTGCCTGTTTTCTCTGTCAGCTTCCTGACACCACCAGTCTGTTAGCCACCCAAACAGTCTTCTTTGCACTATGCCAGCCCTTACTGTGCCTTGCAGGTTAACAATCGGTGAGCCCCAGGCTCAAAGCCACTTTGAAGCATCCTCCTTTATAGCTTTTCATTGAACGCTCACAGGAATACCAGGTCTTCTGTTCTCCAGGGAACAGTGTACACTTCTGCTTGAGTATCAGGGGTAGCCGTGTTAGACTGGATCTGTAAAAGCGGCAAAGAGTCCTGTGGCACCATGTCATCATGCATCGGAAGACGTGGGTATTCACCCACAAATACCCATGGAAGCTTATGCCTATACCCACGAAAGCTTTCACCCACAAAAGCTTATGCTCCAATACATCTGTTAGTCTATAAGGTGCCACAGGACTCTTTGTCGCTTTTACTTCTGCTTGAATGATTCAACTCTGGGTCAGCTCCTTGTATAGTACCATGGCACTTAGATTTGTAGTGAAAACAACCTTTTTATTATCAAAGATTCAAGAGGTTAGGATATCCTCAAGAGAGAGGATAATGGAAACAACAGTATTACACATAAAAGCATAACATGATTTCTAGAGATTAAACATAACTTAACTGGCTAGCCTTCTGTCTAAAGAGGATCATCTCACCCCAAATGTCCTTTGCAGCATTTCAACCAGGGCAGGTTGTGATCCATTGTCATGAATGTAATCACACTGACCAGTCAATTCCTAGGTGCAGGATAAAGGAGTGTCTTCCTTGCCTTCTCCTTAATATCCCCAAGTACTTTGTTTGTACGCAGAGTCAGGATAACACTCCCTGCCCCTATAGTTTGTTCTCTTGTGGTTTGATGACTTCACATTCCCCACCCTGTTGACTATGTATGAAAATGAGGCTTCCATTGTGTTGGCTTACAATGTTTAATTATATGCTGGCAGAGATACAGGTGAATAAACATCATTCGTCTGACAAAAAACCTGTTTGCCAAGTCTGCCTTGATACAGACTTCAGATAGCTCTTTATGCAATCAATAGTATTAATGTTGTGACCCTAGCTCTTATGTAAAACCTCACGTGACAGTCTTTGGTGGACCAGAATGTACATACCAGGGTAAGGTTATTCTTGTAACTCCCTTGCCAGTTGGGTCACAATTTTGTAAGGGAAAAATCCCCATTTCGTGACCTGATCTACTCAATACTTCTGCATATTAGGCCACTTTTCTTTAGGAACATAAGTATGCATTTAAGAGCCTAACAGTGGGCACCCAAGTTTGAAAATTGGTCCTAATTCTTTCATGGAGTACCGTGTTACAAGGACTTCCTTCATTTCTGTAGCCTTGAAATGCAAAATCTGCAAGAGTAAAAGGAAATATTTTGCAGTACAGGAAGAGAAAAGCTTGCAACAATTCAGGTAGAAAAAGCCAGCATTTCAGTATATTAGTATGCAGTGCAATAAGATGGATATGAAAGAGGATAACACATTAGCAGCACAATAGAAATATGGTTAGTATGTGAGGGGGGAAAACTATTAACAGATTAAAATTGGCATGTATTATGCTCACATACAATATGTGTATTACCAAATTTTTCAAAATGTTATGGGCCAAATCCTGCCATCATACACATGGTGAGAAGTGGGTAGAAACTGCTATTGTCAGTTTTCTTACTCATGGCCCCATATCATAACATAACATTAATCTTCAATGAGTTTGTTTACATTAATGATCGCTTTATTTGGATGTGATAAGGGCCACAAATGCATCAGTTAGAGCATTGGGAGTGATCCACAACTGCCCTGCACCTTATGCTGCCATTTACTTTGTGCAAAGTAGGTCTAAAATGCTACCATTCTCATTTGCCAAGGCGTTACACCACTTTACACAAAGATGCAGGGTAGTGGGAAATAAGGCTCCTTGTCTTTTGGCCACTGTTTTATATAGGCTGAAAATATTTTGCAGCAAAATATAAGTAAACCTCACTGGAGAGAGTCAACTGAACAGTATGGTAAATGTCAAGGAAAGACCCCTCCCCCCAACTGGGCTTTGATCTACTGCATATTCTCAAGAGTAGCAGGACAAATAACTTAAATTTTCCCCTTTTTTTCCCTCCCAACATTCTACAATCATCTAGGGGGAAGATGATTCCATCAGATTTGGAGGCAAAAATACTCAAAGTCAAGAGACAGGTTTGTTTGTTTGTTTGTTTGTAGCCTTGTGATATTAATATTGAGCTAAGTCTGGCAGTCCTCACTCATGTGAAATTCCCAAGGAAGTTAATAGTAGGAACCATGTTTTCGAAAGTATTTAGCACCCAGAGCTCCAAATGCAATCTCATTTAAATTAATGGGAGTTTTGGCAGAGTGAGGACTGCAGTATTTGCCTGGATTATAGAGAAGACATCTTTTAAGTTACAAAATTGTCTTACAATTAAAAGTAGAGAGTCATAGTATCATGGACATGTAGGGCTGGAAGGAACCTTGAATGGTCATTAAATCCAGCCCCCTGCACTGAGGTGGAACCAAGTAAACCTAAACTATCCCTGACAGATGTTTGTCCAACCTGTTCTTACAGACCTCCAGTGATGGAAATGCCTCAACCTCCCTTGGAAGCCTATTCCAGAGTTTAACCAACCTTAGAGTTAGAAAGCATTTCCTACTATCTAAGCTAAATCTTCCTTGCTTCAGATTAAGCCCATTACTTCTTGTCCTACCTTCTGTGGACACGGAGAACAATGGATCCCTGTCTTCTTTATAACAGCCTTTCACATATCTGAAGATGGCTATCGGTCTTCTTTTCTTAAGCCTGAACGTGCCCAGTTCTTTTAACCTTTGCTCACAGGTCAGGTTTTCTACACCTTTTATCATTTTTGTTACTCTCCTCTGGACTCTCTCTAATTTATCCACCTCTTTCCTAAAGTACAGTGCTCACAGTTGGACATGATACTCCAGCTGAGGCCTCATCAGTACCAAATAGAACTGGACAATTACTTCCCATGTCTTACATACAACATTCCCATTAATAAACCCCAGAATGACATTAGCCTTTTTCCCCAACTGCATCACATTCATTCATATGCAATTTGTGATCCACTATAACCCACAGATCCTTTCCAACAGTATTTCCACCGAGCCAATTATTACCCCTTTTGTAGTTGTGCATTTGATTTTTTTCCCTAAGTGTAGTATTTTGCACTTGTCTTTATTGAATTTCATTTTGTTGATTTCAGACCAATTCTCTGATTTGTCAAGATTGTTATGAATTCTAATCCTGCCCTCCAAAATGATTGCAACTCTTCCCAACTTAGTGTCATCTACAGATTTTATAAGGATGCTCTCCACTCCATTATCCAAGCCATTAATGAAAATATTGAATAGTATCTGACCCAGGACTAGCCTGTGTGGGACCCCACAAATACACTCTCCCAGTTTGACAGTGAATCACTGATAATTACTTTGAGTGTGTTCTTTCAGTCAGTTGTGCACCTGCATTAGAGCAATTTCCTCTAGACCATGTTTCCCTAGTTTGTTTATGAGACTGTCATGTGAAAATGTATCAAAAGACTTACTAAAATCATGACATAGCACATCTACTGCTTCCCCACCATCCAGTAGGCCAGTAATCCTGTCAAAGAAAGAAATTAGGTTGGTTTCACATGACGATTTTCTTTTTTTTTTTTTGACAAGTACACACTGGCTATTCCTTACAACCTTAGTATCCTCTAGGTGCTTACAAACTGATTGTTTAATAATTTGTTCCAGTATCTTTCCAGATATCAAAGTTAGGCTGACTGGTTTATAAGTCCCTGTGACATCTTTGTTCCCCTTGTTAAAAATAGGTACTGTGTTTGCCCTTTTCCAGTCCTCTGGGACTTCACCTGTCCTCCATGAGTTCTTTGAGATCCAGCTAGTTTTCTGAGTACCGTAGGGTGAATTTCATCATGCCCTGCCAACTTGAATACATCTAAGTTTTTTAAATACTCTTGAACCTGTTCTTTCCCTGTTTTGGCTTGGCTTCCTTCCCCCTTATTGTTAATATTAATTGTATTGAATGTCTGGTCACTATTAACTGAAGCAAAATAGGTATTAAACACTTCAGCCTTCTAGATGTCATCAGTTATTAGCTCTCCTTCCCTCCTATGTAGTGGACCTATACTTTCCTTTGTCTTTCTCTTGCTCCTAATATATTTAGAGAACGTCTTCTTATTAACTTTTATGTCCCTTGTGAAGTGTAACTGATTTTGTGTCTTAGCCTTTCTGATTTTGTCCCTACATGCTTAGGCTAGTCCTTTGTGCTTGTGTAACCCACACACCTTCGGGGTGTAGTGTTGTGTCCCATCTAGTGGCACTCAGACCACTGAGAGAGAGAGAGAAAATGAGTCTGCTCTATAGCCTTAGCTAACAGCCAGTTAGCTTTTAGCTAATGCGGTAGAGGCTCATGCACTAAGCTCCAGAGGTCCCAGATTCAATCCCACCCACTGATGACCGGGGTCTGTTGGCATTACACTTGTCCTTAGCAACTTGTTTCCACTTTTTGTAGGATTCCTTTTTGACTCTCAGGTCATCAGAGAACTCTTGACGGAGCCGTATTGACCTCTTCCTATTTTTCCTATCTTTCCTTTGCATCGGGATAGCTTGCAGTCGTGCCTTTGATATTGCCTCCTTGAGAAACTTCAAGCACCTCTGAACTCCTTTTTGCCTTTGATTTTCTTCCCATGGACCTTATCTATCAGTTCTCTGAGATTGTTGAAGTCTGCATTTCTTGAAGTCCATTCTCCTTATTCTTCTATTCCCACTCTTTCCTTTTCTTAGACTTATGAAATCTATCATTTCTTGGTCACTTTCACTCAAATTGCCTTCCACTTTCAGATTTGCTATCAATTCCTCCCTATTAGTCAGAATCAGGTTTAAAATGGCTGTCCCCCTGGCTAAGTCCTCTACTTTCTGAAACAAGAAGTTGTTCCCATTACATTCCAAGAACTTATTGGAAATTTTGTGTTTTGCTGCATTACTTTTCCAACAGATGTCTGTGTAGCTAAAGTCCCCCATTACTACCAGCTCTTGTGTTTTGGATATTTCTCTTATATGTTCTAGAAATGCATCCTCCACCTCCTCTTACTGATTTGGTGGTCTATACTAGATCCTTACCATGACATTACCCCTTCTATTTTATCCGGAGGCTTTCAACTGGTCTGCTTTTCATCTCCTTCGGGACCTCAAAACAAGTATATATAATTTGATGTAGAATGCAACACCTCCTCTCTTTCTGCCCTGCCTGTTCTTCCTGAACAAGCTGTACCCCTCTATATCAATATTCCAGTGATAAGATTTATTCCATCAAGTCTCTGTGATGCCAATTAAGTCATAATTTATCTTATGTACTAATACTTTCAGTTCTTCCTGTTTATTCCCCATACTACTTGCATCTGAGTATAGACATGTTGAGCAAATTCCCCCACTGATTTTCTTCTTATTGTTCCTATGAATCTATTATAATTTTCCATGCTGTGCCCCTCCCCCATCCAACATTCAGCCTTCTGTTTAGATCACTTTTTTGATACTTACCTGTGGACTTATGTCACCTGCTCCTTTTGAACCTCGTTCAAATCACTTTTCACTAATTTGATGAGTCAGTGAACAAATATCTCTTCCTAAAGGTACATCTTTTCTGGGTTCATATGAAGATACTGACCAAACTTTCCATAACATTCACCACCTTCAGGCAAAAACTAAACATGAAAAATTTCAGTCTCAGATAGGGATTTGGGGAAAGTTGTTAATGGGAAGAAAAGGGGTGATGATGGAAATGTATTGCGACATTATAGAAATGGTGACTGATATGAGAAGAAAGAAGAACACGTTCTCTGAGTTATCCCTTCCGCTAATATGACCTGAATTATCTTGTATTATTTTCAGGATCATATCCCACTCTATGTCAGTGCCACAGCTGGTACGACAGTGTATGGAGCCTTTGATCCTCTTGACAACATTGCTGACATCTGCGAGAAGTATGGACTCTGGATGCATGTGGATGTAATGCTTTTCAGAAATATTGCTCACAATTATTTTTTTATAGGATTAAAATCTGGAACGTGTTTCTTTACCACAGAAAAGAGCACCTGTTTTGAAGGGTTCCAGTACAACTAATGTGTATGAATGGATTGTGATGAATAGACATACTCGAACAAGATACAATCTTGCAGTGAAGGGTGTGCCTGTTTAGAAAGGAAACTAAGTGAATGGCATTTGTTAGTGTTCATTCAAGTCTTGGAATAATACAACAAATACGGCTTCAAAATGCATTCGCTTTATGTCAGACTAGAGCAACTCAAAATACCATAATACACCTCTCTGGCATACAATGAATGATCGTTTTGAAGAATATTTTTCTTTTTATGACTAATCATTTCTTCTGCATATAATACCACCTTAGTAGTACAGAGTCACTGGGATAAGTACAGCTCCTGGCAAGATAAGCTGAATTTAAATCACTAGGCCAAATTCTTCTCTCTGATATAGTTGAATGAATAAGTAGCTAGTCATATTATTTTTTTTACTCTGAAGTAAAATGTGTGAATTTTAGCCCAAATTCTCAGTAGCGGTTGCCTAACTTTAGGTTGGCATCTAAGTGCATATTAAATTGGTGGCCTGATTTTCTGATTTTTAAATTGATCAGAGCTGTGATTTCTTAGCACTTCCTAAAATCAAACCAGTTCTATCAAGATGCCTAAATATTAATTTAGGCCTGACTTTAGGCAACCTTTGTTGGAAATTTTTGGTTAAAAATAAGTTGAATTTTGAAGTGTTTGCTTTTTCAGTAGGTACAATGGTGTGCCACTATAACCAGGTTAAATATAAATGCAGTTGTTTCAGTATATTGAACCTTACCCATGCAGTCTAATCTCTAGTGAACATAAAGAGGATTTTCATAGAAATTCTTCTTGCAGTTAGTATGCACTGTGGATCAAGCTAATTGCTGGCTTCAGTTTACTACTCTAAAGAAAGAAGATGGTCCAGGCATTTAAAAGAGCATGCAATGAATTAAATGTGATGGATCACAGACCTTGAACCTGAGCCCACAGGTAGTGCTCAGGTCCTGACTGCCACACAGCAGTTCGAATGGACTTCAGCATGACAGAAATTTACCCTTTGTCTTTATTAAATGCTGTGATTATTCTCTTATTCATGCATGAAATCACATTAAAGCCAATGGACTATTTGTTTAATAAGGCACAGTGAATATGGCTTATTTTTATCCATACTTCTTATTTGCAGAATGCTATATAAAACTACAGCTGCGGCACAGCACTTTACAATACTCTATTATACGCCAACCAATGAGCAGAAAACCTTCTTGAATATATGCACTTTGTTCCTCCATTGTCTGTGTGGTGTGGCTGGGTGTTGCTCTGTTTTTCCCTTTATAGATTAGATTTCTTGTAACATTTAATGCCTGAGTTCATTTAACAGCTTGTATCTTTTAGAAGAAAAATATTTTAGTAACTCTCTTATGCAGGATTGAACTTTTCTTCTCTTGTTTTTATTTTATAATGTCATTGTCTCATTTCTTACAGGCAGCATGGGGAGGTGGGCTGCTGATGTCTAGGAAACATTCCTTTAAACTTAATGGCATTGAAAGGTGAGCATAATGCATTCTGTGTTTTTATTCAGAGTAAGTCATCATCCTCCCCTCTCTGTTGTTCTTGCCATGTTACCCCTTACACACCTTGAATCCCTCCATTACCACACAACACACAGCCCCATCTACAAATCCCTAAATAATCTTGCCCCACCACCTCCATTTCTGATCTCCTCTCCTCCTTTACTTTATACACTCCCCATTTCTTTTTTGTCTTCCTCTTCCTGAATCTCCTTTTCTCACTCTGAGCTTCATTCCTTTATCACATGGCTCCCTTCACAAGGAACAGCCTTTCTTTCCTCCCCCCCGCAATCTACCTTCTCTTTCTTCCTCTAAATCTTTCCTTAAAAGCTCTCCTCTCCTTTTTATTAATAATTCTTTCACTTTCCCTACCCTGAACTATTATCTTAAGCCATTGTCCTGTAAGAATGTAAGCTCTTTTGAGCAGCAGAGGTAGACACACATATTATGTCTGGAAAGTGATATGTATGTGTGTGCAGGGGCCTTTGGGGAGACTTATACCTATTACATTTAACACCTGCCATGTTCCTTACCTTATAGTTTGGTTTATCACCTAGGGCCAATTCTGTCACCTGGAATCCACACAAATTGATGGGCGTTCCACTTCAGTGTTCTGCCTTCCTGGTCTGTGAAAAGGTACCGTAAATGATGTCTTTCATATGTCAAAACAGGCTTTAGGTAATGACTTAAAGTGCTAGCACGAAGGCCAACTGATGTGATTGTAAAAGTTGACAAAGGCAAAGAGCAGAAACCTCAGAGCACAGCAATCCTCAACGGTTGCTGTACCCCTCTTACCTTTGAATTTTCTGATGATCTGAAAATCCTGACTTGCCCTGTATTGTAGGGTCTGCGTTTCCCAGCTACCAGTCAGGTGGTTCTAGGTCACATCCTAAGACCGCAGGACCATGGAACCACCAGAAGAAGAGCTTTCCTATCCTGTTGGTGCTTAGTAAGGAAACAGACTCCCATAAAACCTCTTCAAGATCATATGGCAATATGACTTCCAGGCATATACACTCTAAAGAGGCAAGATGTGGGAAGAAAGTGGCCACACCACCACACCTAATGGTGTCAGGAGATGGCTAATGGTCATCCGGGCCCAAAGACAGCAGGCGATAGCAAGGACTTTTTTTTTTAATGATGCCCATTATCTTAAGTATTTATTTGGCTGATAGTCATGTAGGTGCCTTCACAAGTAAGAGAGTGTCTGGGCCAGCTTTGGAGAAGGATTTTCTGGGGTCCAGAAAAGAGTATATAGCCCTTTGGGAAGGGTAAGTCTGGCTGATATCCAGATCTGGATTTATAAATACATAGACACAGATTTTGGAGGCAGAAGGGGACATTCTTACCATCTCATTGGTACTCCTGCATAACATAGGTCATAGCATTTCACTCAGTCATTTCTTTGGTAAGCCCCAAACTTCTTGTTGAGCTAGAGCATAGCTTTTTAGAGAAAAAGTATTGAATTTAAAGACTTCAAGCAATGGAGAACCTATCATATCACATCCCTTGGTGAGCTGTTCCTCTGAACATCCTCTATCCGGATATTTGAATCAGAATAGCAGATAATTCACTCATTCCTGTTTCCCATAAAAATATCTTCTCTGGAGGCAACCCATCTTTTGATATCAAAGGTTATCTGTCACACTAATGACTGACAAGTGGAATTTATCTTTGCAAATAAATAGAATATTAATTACCATTTGTGTTAAATGTATACCCTAATTCAGCATACAATACTATGCGATGTGTCTGAATTGATGTTATTGTGGGAACCTTAACCATTGACAGGTTTCAGAGTAACAGCCGTGTTAGTCTGTATTCGCAAAAAGAAAAGGAGTACTTGTGGCACCTTAGAGACTAACCAATTTATTTGAGCATGAGCTTTCGTGACCTACAGCTCATACATCTGATGAAGTGAGCTGTAGCTCACGAAAGCTCATGCTCAAATAAATTGGTTAGTCTCTAAGGTGCCACAAGTACTCCTTTTCTTAACCATTGAGTTTTCTTGGTCTCGAGTTTTACCTTTTTGTAATCTTAACATTGTGTTGTTAAGGTTTTTCCATGGTATGTACATTCACAGACACACACTGGAAGCTTTATAAAAAAGTCAGCATTTACAAACTGGCAGTTAAATTTCCCATTTGCCTTATTTCCCATTCCATGGCAACTTAGGAAACCCCATGATTTCATCAGTAAAATCAAATACATTGAAAAAGTAAATGTTTAACATAGACCACTGTATAATTTACACACAGTTTTCTAAGCATTTATTTGGTTGGTATTTGGTAGGATACCTTCATTCTAAGACCTAAAGGCCCTTATTCTATTTTTCTTCATTATGTTGTTTCTTTTATCTCCTCACTCTGTAGTAGATTCTCTTTTCATAGCAGAAATAGCTTTCAGCGGCACCATGAGTTGTCTGCCTGCAAATTCAGGTTGAGAACAAAAAGTGTATTGCTTCGTCAGACGCACACAAATCAAATTCTGCCATGCTTTGTGCAGAGATCTTTACCACAAAGTCTGAAGAAACTGTCAAGTGCTTTAAAAAAAAATGGAAAAGGCGTTTTTTGAAGAAAAACAGGTGGAAAATGGGCTTGATGTCTTATGGAGAAATCACTATTATATGGGTGTCTATTACCAAGATGTAAACGACCTCTCCCCTTCAGATGAACGTAGTACTCTCAATATTCTTGCTCACTCCATAATCTATGAACAATGGTTGTAACCATTGGTAGCTCACACAGTATCCATAAAACACACAAATATTATGACTCTTGCATAATAAAGGAGGCAATTAGATGAAATTTTACATACTCAATTTTTCATTCTGTATTTTTTTGCATATGTGCAGGATATGGAGCTCAGTATCATATGCCTGATAAAGGACCTATTTAATAAATTGTATAGATCAAGACTAAGAATTTGTCTGTACACACAGTGCACGGCAAGCCGGGGTGTCAATCTACCTTGCACTATCCTGCTACACACTAGCTGTCTGTGTGGATCTTGCCACATTACACTAACAGTTCCCTAGGGCACTTTGATCTACCCCACTTTGACACAAGTGTGGATCAAAGTGATTATGAACTTTTAGTACTCAGCAGCAGGGTCCACATGGATGATTAATGCATGGCAGACTAGAGAGAGAGAGATTTACACTCCCGATTGCTCACTATGTGCTTGTTCATATAGACAAGCCCTAAATGTAGCATTATTTTCAATGGGACAGTGTTTGTATTTCAGTGTAATTATCCTAGTATTTGCTCATTTTTAGCCCAAGTTCAGTAGTTGAAGTGGATATTCCAAAATGAATCTTGTTCATAAATATAGCATGCATATTGATGGTTGTATTCCTGCTCTAGAATCTTCTGCAAGCCTGTAATCAGATGCGTGCTGGGTATCTGTTCCAACCAGACAAACAGTATGATACAACTTACGACACAGGGGACAAGACCATTCAGTGTGGCCGGCATGTTGATGTCTTCAAACTTTGGCTAATGTGGAAAGCTAAGGTAGGAAAGGTCTACAGAAATGCAGCTTTAACCAGAAAAATAAAAATGTTTTGCAACATCAACAACAAAGCACATAAACAATAGCTGTTCTTGCAAGCAAAGTAAATATTAAATGATAAATAGGAGCATCAGTGCCTAATGCTCAGTCTTTTTTGTGTAGAAGAGACATGAAACCATAGTGTGATGTGATATACAATTCTGATTTTATGATTTATAATTTACAAAAACAAGTTAGAATTGCAACAATAATGGAACAAAGATCAGGTCAAGAAATATAGCCAAATTCTGAAACCTTTGAAAAGGTGCTATGTTAGCAACTGGAGTAAACCCCATTATTGCCTAAATAGGAAATACGTTACCAATGGCAAGGTAAAGGGGAAAAAGGGCAGGGGGAGCATAATTTATCAACTAAACTGGTCTTAGAGATCTGTCAAAATGCAGTCCCTACCATGCATGCAAAAACTCAGACAAATGAGACTTCATTTGATGTGGTGTTGGTTTAAGCTCAATAGTTATGTAGATTCATACTTCTAAAAGCATACCTTTTTTAGAATGAGGTTCTGTATGTTATATAGAATGAGCATCGATAAGTTCTGTGCCCCAAAACAATAAAATACCGTTCCTCAGGACAGTACCCTAGATTCTCCCCTTCAAGCTCATTCCTGTACAATAAAGTTGTTGTTTGTTTTTTCTAAAGCACCTCAAGCACTCTTTAGCTCACTTTCTATATGTTTTGCATTGATATTCCACAGGGCACTCGAGGCTTTGAGATTCTTATCAACAAATTCCTTGAACTTGCAGAGTATCTTTACAAGGAACTGAATTCAAGAGAGAACTTTGAGCTTGTATTTGATGCCGAAGTAAGTATAAAAATATCCCTCTGTTCTCTTCCTCAGTATGTATTCCCTTCTATTTTACATTTAATTTGATGTTCCATATAAAAAGCTAACATATTGTCCTGTTGTCACTTTCCCTGTCGAATTGAAATGGGCACTTCACAGATCAGGTATATTCATATTGTACAGTAGAAATGAGTCTAGCCATGGTAGCCATTTCCTGAATGAACAGAGTATTTTTAAATCCTCTGTGGTGTTCATCCAGCCTCTGGGATAACAGACAAAGGTGGCAAACCAAATTTAGGTGATGGTTTTCTTTTGCGACAGCATGGACGGTTCTAAGCAATGAACTGGGCAATTAGGGACTTGATTCTGCAAGATGCAGAGTAGAGCTGGGTGTAAAATTTGTGACTCAATTGACTGAACATTTTTTTTCTACTGGAGGTTTTTTTTGGTCTCTCTCTTGAGTATTGCCCTCCCTCTGCCCACCCACAGTGTCCGTGACCAATTAGTGTTGCCTACTCTCCAAAATGTATTGGCTCCAAGAGTTCTCACCCCTACATCTGCCTATTGCCTGCCCAGCAATTGATCTTGTCCCCAATAGGTCCCATCAGCCCCACCTCCATCAGTTCCACTCCCCTCCCCCCAGCCTCACATCTGTCTCTCTCTCCCAAGCCTCAGAGGACTGCAGCAGGGATCTCCCCCTTTCCAGGATTGGGGTGGGAGATGCAGTTCCAGGAGTTCTTCACCCCTCACCCTCCTTTCCCAGGCCATCTAATGCAGGGGAAAGGGGAAGGAGCAGAGGTCCCATCCTGCTCCGTTGTGCACAGGAGGAAAATTGGGAGGAGGAAGTGGAGCTACAGTGATCTGCTGAGCTTTTTGCTCTGTCCTCTCCTGTCCTGTGAGGAAAAGCGATCAGAGGGGGAAACTCTGCTGGCTTAATTTCACGAGGGATCTGGACTTCTCATGTCATCGCGGTATGAGCTCCAGGCCCCCTGAAATCCTGGCACTCACGAAAAATTGTGGGAGTGGCAATACTGCACTTAATCATGGAACTATTCATGTACTTACTGTTAAGCTCATGAATAAGTGCTCTGCTAGATCAAGGCCAGGGTGCTCAACACCTTGCAGGAGTGAGCCCTAAATTATATTGCGTTGACTGCTGGACAGTCATCACAGAGTAACACCTTTTGTGATAATTATCAACCTGGGCCAGTTTTGAATAAGTGACCTAAAAGTAAAAGGTAGGATTTTCAAAAGTGACTTAAAAGCATTGGACTGATGTTCAATGGGCTTATGCCTAGGTCATTTAGATACTATTGGTATTAAACTCGTTGACCTCAGACCCAATAGCAGAATCATGATTATCGTTTACTGAGAAATAAATATCTTTGTTTTAAAGCCTGAACTCACCAATGTGTGTTTCTGGTACATTCCACCAAATCTTAGAAGAATACCAAATGGGCCAGAACGAGAGAAATTACTTCATCAGGTAAGATTTCTAGTATTGACATTCAGAGGCTGTTGTGACTAATAAGGTCTCTGTTGATAGTTCTCAGCCTTCATGTATTCCATATTTTCATACAACCTTGTTGTTTAATCAGGACTCAAATACTACAGTTTGTGTTCCATCCAAACAAGAAAAAACTTAATGTCATGGACATCTCCTTAGTGTCAGAATTAGAGAACAGCAAGCTCGTAAAATTATGAATATTCATTCAAATAAAAAGAGTCCTTTGAATGTGTTTGAGAAAAGTTTTCTCTGACCATTTGTAGGAGTGACTCACCACTCACAAGAATGAGTACAGACCATTATTCCAAGTGTATCTGCAGCCCCCTTAAATGTTCTCTTTGGGCTTGGAAATCACGCAATCAGGAAACAGAAACAATGACATGAGACTTAAGTGACCAGTCACAGAGCACTAATGTTAAATTATGGAACCTAAATCAATAGTCGTAGTGAATAGTTTTCAAAGAATCCCCAGTCCGAGACATGTCTGCAAAAACCATTCATCAGATCATTTCAAATATGCAAAAATAGAAGGCTGAGATTTTTTTAAAATGACTAATAATCTAGTGGACCTAAATCTTTTGGTGCCCAACTTGAGACAGTGTAAAGGGCCTAACTTTTCAGAGGGTGGGTTCTAAAGCACCGAAGTGACTTATCACTCTTCAAAATCTTGGCTCAAGTCCCTCTGTAAGCAGAGAAAAGGGCTACATTAATTGAATAACTTGTTCACTTTATCAGAGGGGTAGCCATGTTAGTCTGTATCCACAAAAACAACGAGGAGTCCGGTGGCCCGTTAAAGACTAACAAGTTTATTTGGGCATAAGCTTTCGAGGGTAAAAAAACACTTCTTCAGATGCATGAAGAAGTGTTCACTTTATATAGTTTACCTAGGTCTAGTCAGTCAGCCCTCCTCTGACTTTTCTTAGCTTACAGAATTCCTGGGAGTTGAGGCACTAGTATAGGAAGCGATTGACCTATTTTATGGTGTTTAATGACAGCAAAGCTAACTTTATTGCACCTAGATACACAGGACAACTTGCCCTAGGTGAACACTTAAAAGGGAAAAATATCTACTGTGCACAATCATTACATGCTTTTAAAAAGCTCATATCTTGGTCAAATCAAACAGTCATCCAAAACAAGGTTCTGCACTCTTCCTCAGTAAGGATTATTTTCCTACCAAATTCCAGTTTTCAAATCGCATTCATCTGGGCTGCAGGGCTGTTCAGAAATGTTGTCCAGGTAACAAGCATTTTTAATCCCAATGGGAGGATTCTGTATGTTTGCTTTCAATTCTGTAAATGTACAATCTACCAACAGAAAACCTCTTAATAAAAATGCACAATGTAGCATATACATGTATATTACACACAGCTAAAATAACGCCTGGCCCTGTGGCAACAGCAGGGAGCCATGCAAAACATGATTTGGAGTCAGAATTCCCACTCCCAGAGATCACATGTATTATAATAAGGAGGGGGCATGTTAGCATCCAGAGTTAGTGTGCAGGGCTCATCTTTCCTAGATGATCAGGATTTCCAGGAAGTGCCACTGATAGTGGCCTTGAAAAGTTGTTTTGCCTTCCCAATATTATGGTAGGAGTCCTGCAATGATGGCAAATAGAAGAAAGTTGGAACTCATAAATCAGACAGCCAACTATAATGAAGATGCAGAAAAAAAACCCACCTTGATTTTCTCATCGCAACATATTTAAAAAGTGATGAAAGTTGATAAGGAACAAAGGAGTAGGAGGCAACTTTAGTAAACTCCACTTAAGGTATTAAAAGTGATGTAGAAGAGCTCACGTGCAAAACTCACTATTTATTGCAAATTGAAACTTTGCTGAATGGGCCTGATTTTCAAAGTAATCTAACCTCTGATTTTGGGTTCCCACCATTTGGGTGCTGAGAATCTCTGATAACATCCACAAATCAAGCAAGTAACAAGTCAACACTGTGCTACATGTTTGCGTGCAAATCAAAATGTTTGTTCATCCATTATCTCAGAGATATTACCAACCAAAATCTACAAGCCCCAGAATAGAAGCACCTAAAATTTTAAGTGCACAAAATTAGGGATAACAAATGAACGAGCAGGATTGCAATTTTATAAGGATGTTGTCACAGAAATCAATGAGAGTTTTTCCTGTGTAGGGAGTGAGTAAAAGCTGAGTAAGGACTTCAGGATTTGTCCTACTGTATGTAATGTTAACATTCTATCTTATGTTAAAATTAAAAACAGAAGGACAAATCCTGAAATTCTGTCTTATTCAAGCAGAACTCTCACTGATGTCAATGACAACAGTCTTATGAAGTTTTAATCATGCTAGCTTTTTTGTTATACTGTGACTTGCAAAGACTGGCTGTAATGAGAGGGGTGTAAAGTTTCCAAATGTAAAAGGAAAATAATTGTGATGGCTGACTTTTTGTATACAGGTTGCTCCAAAAATAAAAGCACGGATGATAGAAGAAGGAATGACAATGGTTAGCTACCAGCCACATGGGGACAAAGTGAATTTTTTCAGAGTGGTCTTTTCTAACCCAGCTACTAGGAAATCAGACGTTGACTTCCTCCTTGAAGAAATTGAACGGCTTGGCAAGGACTTGTGATAACTGATGCTGCACTTTGAAATGGGATCAATTTTGTGCTGCCATAGTGGGCACCATTAAAAAATGTTACATTTGCTACTCCATGTTAGTTTAATGTATTATGGCACCTCCTGTCCTAAGGATAGGAAGATACTGCCGTTACTGGAGGTACCTAGATTAATGAAAGCTCAACCTTTTTTTTAATTAAAGCTCAACTCCCTTTAGACAAGAGATCTCATCGTTTCACAGGGCTTGAGAGTCACCGTATGCATCCTTCTTAACTGTATCTTTTTCGTCCTCCACCCCCTCCCCCCCGTTTGTTTTCTAGCAGAGTGGTATTGGGGCTTCATATGCCTTCTGGGCTGCAGCAGAGTGGACTAAGATTAAGGTTTACCTTTGCTTTCATAGGCTCCTTTGATGGGTCTTAGGCCCTATAAATATAGCATTCTTTTGTCATTAGTTAAAGAGAGCAGAATACAGAGGCAGGAGCTCCAGAAGAGCCTTTGGCTCCAAGCTTTCTTCATCACAGTGTGTGTGAAACTTCATAGCTACTTGTGGCAGTCAAAAATTATCCTAGAATACAGCTTTTTTTTGTTTTCTGTCAAGCCACATTAGTACTTAGTAGGAAGTGTTGTTTGGATGCTTGCACCTTTTATTGGTTTCTATCACTCACTTTGCTTTGGTTTAGTAAACACATCTGTGCAGCTTCCCTTCACTCTCCCCTTTTTACATTGCATTTGACATCTCGAGTTTAGAGTAATAGTGTAATTCATCCTATGTGTCCATGCAGTGGAGTAAAAGAACATGAAGGGCATTACTCTCTGGTACTGGTTACTGTTATAGTGTAGACTGTTCTGTGGAGCCCTTACTCTTCCTCTGGTGCAAATGGGTAGAGCCTTGGCCTGGACTCCCCCTTCCACCCTCTTGCTCCCCACTGTGCCAGCCAGCACAGCTGAGCTGGTGCAAAGAGGGAAGTATTCTGCACAGTGTATAGGACTGGCACAGATTACTCCCTGCTCACTGTCTAGAACAGGGGTGAGCAAACTTTTTGGCCTGAGGGCCGCATCGGGTTTCAGAAATTGTATGGAGGGCCGGTTAGGGGAGACTGTGCCGCCCCAAACAGCCAGCCGTGGCCCTATCCGACCCCCCCCGCTTCTCGACCCCTGACTGCCTCCACAGGACCCCTGCTCCATCCACCCCCCATGCTCCCTGACCACCCCCGGAACCTCCGCCCCTGACTGCCCCCCGCCTCCCCATCCAACCCCTCCTCTCCTTCCTGACTGCCCCCCTCTGGAACCTCTGCCCCCATTCAACCCCCCTGTTCCCCGTCCTCTGACCGCCCCACCCCCTATCCACACCCCTGGCCCCTGACTATGCCCCAAACTCCCCTGCCCTCTATCCAACCACCCCCCCTCCCCCCACACACACACTCCCTGTCCTTTTACCACACTGCCTGGAGCACTGGTGGCTGGCGGTGCGGCTGCACCAGGACAGGCAGCCACACACCACGCAGCACAGAGCACCAGGTCAGGCCGGACTCTGCAGCTGCTCTGCCCCAGGAGCTCACAGCCCCACCGCCCAGAGCATTGCACTGGTGGCACAGTGAGCTGAGGCTGCAGGGGAGGGGCCGGGGGCTAGCCTCCCAGGCCAGGAGCTTAGGGGGCGGGCAGAACGGTCCCGCGGGCCGGATGTGGCCCGCGGGCTGCAGTTTGCCCACCTCTGGTCTAGAACAAGGGGCAACTAGGGACCAGATAACTACACACTGCTAATAACTCAGGGCTTGTGGCAAAGTCATAGTGTAGCCCTTAGTGATTGTGATCTATTCAGCCATAGACTTTGACTCTGGCTCTGTCACAAGTGAATATAAAGGAATGCTATAGATTTATTTAATTCCTCCACTGTATGTATTCCTGAGAACCTTTGGGTGCATGGATCAACAAGTGGATTACTTAGTAATAACTGAACAAGGCTCTCTGGAGAATATACTGTAGAGAACTGTCCTGCACTATGTAGAATAAATGACCTAACAGGTTTTTTTTATTCCTATCTAATTTTTATTCTCATTTTACATTACAGATAACACTAAAGTTAACACAGTGTACGTTGTATTGGTAATAAGTTCAGTTATTTAGACAACTTTTCTAGAAGTTTTGTTATGAAGGATATAGTTTTAAAATTTTCTATTTTAAGGTCTGTGGCATTTGTTTTATATTTATTTACCTTTGTGCTGTATTGTTTTGTTTGTTTAGCCCTATGGTATTAGGCATTTCAAGTATGCACATGAACAGGGAATCCACTAAACCATGAAACATGATAGGAGATTAGATCTGTAGCTGAAATGTGTATATAATTTTGAGAATTGCTCCCTTTGGTAAGTAGAGAAAAAGGTGGGTTAAAACACTGGCCTGTGCATGTGTGCGAGAAAGGGAGATCTATGCTACATTGTAACAAAGCTACAGCAAAACTGCAACTGTCTAGACTAATGTTGAATAAAGCTCTAATTCACTGCACTTACGTTCAGCCTACTGTGTGAAAGTGTCCTTCATTTCAGTAGAGTCCACAATAGGAACCATACACAGTGCTTCCGTACGTTTAATCATGATATAAGTCTCTTTCTTTTGCTTTTTCAGTTACTAGAATCACAGTTTGCTACTTACTTCTTCAGTACTCTTGGGAACCCCTCCTTCCTGCAGTGTGCCAGACACCTGCCTTCCTTACTTCCAACTCTGTCTCGGAACTCAGGATATCTGCAAAGCCTACAATTGCTGACCTGTGCCATTAAAAATATAGACTTCCTCCCAAAACAAAGAAGATTTCTGATTTCATGCTGGTGTAACCCTACTGAAATAAGTCAGGCCCCCAGTGTTTATATGTCCCCTTAATAAGCTCCTCAGGGCCTAACTAAAAAATGCTCATATCCTGTCACATGGCAGGTACATCCCACATCTACCTGTGTGGCATAGGAACTGGCAGCTACTTGACTCCCTCTGCTGGTGCCAGCAATGCTGAGGCATATAGGCATTAGTGAAGGACCGAGGAGGTGAGCAGGGGCAATAACAGCCACCTTCTGCCTTTGCTGGGAAGACGCGTGTCTGGTAGGTAGACAGATCGCTGGTGAGCGTGAAAAGGAGTCTGTCTCTGCAGTTGGCACTGAGTTCAGGAAGCTGAGCAGCTGGCTCTCTGTAAAGAAGAATGTGTAAAGGAGAATGGCAGGAGGATATATTTCGCATTGGGGAGGGATGTTGATTTGATTTTTGTTGGGGGGGGGATCAGTGTTTAATTCATTATGGGGATTTGATTGGCTTATTTCGGGGGGTTAATTGGGAGGAGTCATTAGTGCTTGGTTGCGGGGAATTTGGGAGAGATCACTGTGTTGAGTGGGGCACTAAGAGGCACAGGCAAAGATAGTAAAATCTGGTCCTATTCAGACTGGGGACACTGTAGCAAAGATGTGTGTGAAAGGCAGGTTGAGTCCTGTGCACCCGTGACAGCTGTTGTCACTTCCTGAAACCCTCTGAAAAGCCCCCACTGCCTCTCTGCTGCCGTCTCACCTCAGGAAATGCTGTGGCAGCAAGTTGGGTATCCCCCGGCAATACTGACACCAACAAGGGGGGGCTGCAGCTGCCCGTTCCCATGACACACAGGTAGATGGGCGTGGTTATATGAGGTGTCAGAGAGAAATCTGTGGTCACCTTTTTAAAAAAATACGTAGAAATAAAGGATGAGGGTTTTTAGTGCTATGCCTCATTGTGTTTTAAATATCAGAAGGGATAGAGCTTCCACTATTTCCCTTGGAAAGCTGTTTCAGAGACAACTAGACCGTCCTTTTAGAAGAAGTATATTTTATAACCTAAACTAGGTGTGTATACGTGCAGTAAATGTGTTTGTTAAATCTTTTGAACGCTGATAATGAATAATAGACATTTGACCTGGAATTATCTGCTCCTGTCCCCAGGGGTTGTATAGCATTGTGTCCTACAGGCATACTTGCCAGTCTGTTTTGAATTTAGCGAATTGATGCATTTAGCAAATTGATGCATTTATATTCCTTCCCCTGGGACACTCTGCTAGCATCTAATAGGTCTCATTTATAGGATATTTCTCCTGATCTTGTTGTGCGATTGCTATGGCACCAAGGTAACTGTAAACTCAATATCCTTAAAACTGCCAGGCACTTTTTTTTTTTTTACTAACCTAGTTATTTGTGTTTGAACAACAAGAGAACAAATTAAATTCACTGAAATTAGCCAGAACAACAAAGTTGTGTTTTAAGGTTAATTACATTTAGTTTCCCAATAGAAAATGCCAGCTGGATAAAGGGAACAGATCACCCACAGCCTGGAGAAAACTGATCAAATCTTTAAAATGTTGAAACTTACAAACAGCACACGTTCCCTAAACTAGTTTCCCAGGAGTGTTTGGAGGGTTTTTCTGCACTATACTGGCCCTGGGCCCTATCCTGAATTCCTTACTCAGACAAAACTCCCATCAAAATTCTATTACAAAGGTGGGCAGGAACTTTACAAGTTTTCTTTGTCCCCAGAAAAAGCACTACCTAGTGAATATGGGTGATTGAATATAGAAAAGAAAATGAAAATATTGTGTTGTAACCTGAGTTAGAGGGGGGTGAGGAAGAGTGATATAGAATTACAAGACAACAGAGAAGAGGCTGCTGAATTCTTTAGCTGCTAATTTCCAAATGTTCCAAATTTTGTTTTTGTTTTGGGAGGTTGTTGGGTTTTTTTTGGTTTTGGGGTTTTTTTGGAAAATGTAGATATTTTGTAAAGAAATGTAATATGTTGTGGGAAAGAGGGATATTAGATGCATTTCTTTACAGCATACTTTCAGCCTTCCCTCTTGGTTAAAAAAGTGGTTATTTAAAGAACTTCCCTGTCTTTTGAATGAGCACCAACATTCTAAATCAAGGTGGTGTATACAGTCAACAGTAGGGTGGCCCTGCCCCGACTAATTTTATGAGGCCCACCAACAGAGAACTCCCTGAAGCTTTTAGAAATTCATAGCAGGTGTTAGATATGTGGCTTGGTGAATATTGAGGAGGAAAGCAGGGGAGACTTTCATCCACATGGCAAACTTTAAGTGCTTACAATTTAATATTGATAAAATTGTAAATATGTTCAAGTTTTCCCACTTTTTTTATCCCAGCCTGATCTCTGTCAGTACCCCATATTCTACGTCCTTATCTTTCGGGTACCTAGAACCTTCCCCTCCATACACACACCCACATGCTTCCACTTATTTCTTCCATCTTCCACCCATGTCTCTTCGTCCTTGCTATTCCACCCTCTGTGTCCAACCCTGGTCCCCTGCACAGCTCTTCCCGCACCATCTTCAATGTCCATTAGTTAGAGGGTGCACAGGTCTTCCAGTACCCCATGCCAGGGAGGTAAGGGGTGGTTAGCTACTCAAATTCAGAGTTTGCTCAGGATGAGTTGTTTGTAGTTATTTATTACTATTTGTATTACAGTGACACTCAGAGGATCCAACAAAGATTGGAGCTCCATTGCACTGTGCAAACACATGATGAATGACTGTCACTAGCCCAACGACTTTACGGTCTATATAAACAAAACAGTCAAAGGACAAGAGCAGAAACAGAGGCACAAAAGGGCAAAGTGTCTTAGACAAGACGGACAAATGGTGGGAGAGAAAACGGAGGCACTGAGAGGGGAAGCAACTGATTTAAGGTCAGAAGCCAAGCCAGGAAAACACCCTAATTTCAACTAACTGGACAGCCACACTCAGGATAGAATAGCAAATTATTTGTCTAGAATCCCAGCATTGTGATTCTATTAGT
This sequence comes from Eretmochelys imbricata, assembly GCF_965152235.1. Taxonomy (NCBI): domain Eukaryota; kingdom Metazoa; phylum Chordata; order Testudines; family Cheloniidae; genus Eretmochelys; species Eretmochelys imbricata. The sequence continues at coordinate 123,069,083 of NC_135573.1, read as the reverse complement.
CTGGTTCTTTAATAATCCAACTTGCTAGCCACCCTAATTCTGAGTCTAACTATGTCAGTCAGCAGAATGTGGCATTGTAGCTTGATGTAACGTGTTGAGTGCTGATGGCTGAACTATAAAGAATGAAAAAAATCTTTATTATAATCACAACATCACCTTTACTCACCCATAGATCCTTGAAATACTATTAAAAAGGTGGGGCAGGAGCCTTTGAAGTTTTTCCATCATTCAGTTCGAGGCAAGATGTAAAGGTCTTTGGAGCCTCTGGCAAATGAAAAGGAATCTGAAAAAAACAAAACAGGTTATTCCCCAGGAAATATTTGGCATGTTGGCAAGTATGAAATATGTATCAATTGCCTCATTAAGAATGTACTAAATAGGTCTTTAAATCCCATAAATTCCTCCAGAAATATGATCTCTTCTGTCAGCAACATTGTAATCTCTATTTTTTTTTAAATGAATGTTTTTCTTCCCCCGACTACTCACAGCAGATCAGATTGACTTCTAAATTCTAGTTTTTTCTGGTTTTCAAAGATAGGCTCAGCTGTTTCTGTCTTCTTTTTCTACTTGCCTTCTCTCCTCCTCTTAGGGCTTGTCTACACTTAAAATGCTACAGCAGCACACAGATGCACCACTGCAGCTGTGCTGCTGTAAGGCTTCAGTGTAGACACTACCTACACTGAGGGGAAGGGTCTCCCATTGGTGTAACTAATCGACCTCCCTGAGTGGCGGTAGCTAGTGTTATCTCCATGGAGACTTAGGTCAGCTTAACTGCACTGCTCAGGGGTGTGGATTTTTCACACACCTGATGGAGGCAGTTAAACCAACCCAATTTTCTAGTGTAGACCAGGCCTTAGGCTATGTCTACACTACGCGCCTTTTAGCGACACAGCTGTGCTGCTAAAAAGTGCGCAGTGTAGCTGTTTTTTGTCGGCGGGAGAGAGCTCTCCCACTGACAAAATAAAGCCACCCCCAACGAGAGGCGGTAGCTTTGTCAGCAGGAGAGCTCTTCTGCCGACACAACGTTGTCCACATCGGCGCTTTTCTTCCATAAAACTTTTGTCGTTCAGGGAGGTGGTTTTTTCACACCCCTGAATGACCAAAGTTTTACTGAGGAAAGTGCAGTGTAGACAAGCTCTTAGTCTTCATCTGCAATTTCCTTTTGATCTGGACATCATCTTTCAGCAACTTTATTCACTGCTTCTTGAGGACCTGAAAGGCTCTAAACAGAACACCCTGTTTAAAAAATAAACTCACCTAATGCACTCATCATTTCCATGGTGCACATATCCTTAAATCACATATCCTTAAATCCTGGAGAAAGGCCGGCAGGCCATTATTTTATTTCTTGAAGTAGCATCAGAGGAGATTTTTTTCTGCTTGAACAGCAATTTGAAGGCAGCAAGTGGCTTCTCTCTTATCTAACCTGTGGCTAGACTCATTAATTTCAGTAGTGTAGTACCAAAAAAAGGGCCTGATCTGGGGCGAGCTACATGCTGTTGAAATTGTCTGAAAGGCTTTGTCTACCAGTCAGGAGTTTCAACATAATTCTTCTTTTTTTGTCATTTACATGAGAGGTTACAATGGGCAAATTAATTCTGTTCCTCTGATAGTTAATGTCTCAAACTGAGGGGAGAAAAAATTTGGACTGCTACGCTTTTAGAGGTAGCTTGATTTCACAGGAGGCTTCTCTGCTCATCTGATCTGTACCAGAAGGAAAAGTCTCCCAGCTGATTTACAATGAAAATTCTATGGAAACAAAAATGTGACATTGAGCTATTGAACTTTCCATATTCAGAGTCATGGAAATAGAGCCGCTGTCTCATTTAATGTTAGCAGTGGTGATCATTGTACTTACATTATGGTCAACATTTTTAAAAGTAACTTGTGATTTTTGGGTGCCCCAAGCGGAACTTGAGAAACCCTAAGATGGCCTGACTATGAGAGGGTGAGTACTCAGCCCTTTCTGAAAATAAGGCTCCTCTCAGGTGTCTCAGTTTAGGCACCTGGAATCACTAGTCTTTTTTGAAAATTTATGATTATACTACTAAGTGCAGGGAGCGTGAAACTCTCAGTGTCGGCTCATGGAATTTCCTCCCATTCATTCTATTGGAAGGGAGGAGATGGGTGTTTGCAGCCCAATGACAAGACAGGAATACACCCCCTAAACCAGCAGATCCACACAAACCTCAGGATATCCATGGAGACCCAATGCATCCTCAAAACTCCCCAGGCCCCTTTTCCCCATACCCAAACATCACTCTCAGGAGCCATGTTGCTACTTACATGGACAGGAGGACCCAGAAACCTTAAAGATATTTTGGTACCTAGGCCCAGATCCATAATGGTATTTAGGCTCCTAACTTCCATTGATTGCATACTAGGGAAGTAAGGATCTAAGTATGTTTATGTATCTGGGGGCCCCTAAATCCTATTGACTTCAAGTGGAAAACCTGAGGCGTTAGATGCCTAAATACCTTTCAGTATCTGGGCCAAAGTGCTTGATCCCATTCCAGTCTCTCCACTGACTTCAACAGGCATTGCATCCGTCCCTAATGGTATACCTACTGGGCACTATTGCTGCTTGGGTCCGTATTAATTCTTGTTCAGATATCCAGCAGGACATCTGGGGGGTCTATAGTGGAACAAAAAGAAAAGGAGGACTTGTGGCACCTTAGAGACTAACCAATTTATTTGAGCATGAGCTTTCGTGAGCTACAGCTCACTTCATCAGACGCATTCAGTGGAAAATACAGTGGGGAGATTTATATACACAGAGAACATGAAACAATGGGTATTACCATACACACTGTAATAAAAGTGATCACTTAAGGTGAGCTATTACCAGCGGGGGGGGGGGAACCTTTTGTAGCGATACTCAAGGTGGGCCATTTTCAGTAGTTGACAAGAACGTCTGAGGAATGGTGGAGGGGGGGAATAAACATGGGGAAATAGTTTTACTTTGTGTAATGACCCGTCCACTCCCAGTCTCTATTCAAGCCTAAGTTAATTGCATCCAGTTTGCAAATTAATTCCAATTCAGCAATTGGAGTCTGTTTTTGAAGTTGGAGTCTGTTTTTGAAGTCTTTTTGTTGGAGAATTGCAACTTTTAGGTCTGTAATCGAGTGACCAGAGAGACTGAAGTGTTCTCCAACTGGTTTTTGAATGTTATAATTCTTGACGTCTGATTTGTGTCCATTTATTCTTTTATGTAGAGACTGTCCAGTTTGACCAATGTACATGGCAGAGGGGCATTGCTGGCACATGATGGCATATATCACATTGGTAGATGTGCAGGTGAACGAGCCTCTGATAGTGTGGCTGATGTGATTAGGTCCTATGATGGTGCCCCCTGAATAGATATGTGGACACAGTTGGCAACGGGCTTTGTTGCAAGGATAGGTTCCTGGGTTAGTGGTTCTGTTGTGTGGTGTGTGGTTGCTGGTGAGTATTTGCTTCAGGTTGGGGAGCTGTCTGTAAGCAAGGACTGGCTTGTCTCCCAAGATCTGTGAGAGTGATGGGTCGTCCTTCAGGATAGGTTGTAGATCCTTGATGATGCATTGGAGAGGTTTTAGTTGGGGGCTGAAGGTGATGGCTAGTACCGTTCTGTTTTCTTTGTTGGGCCTGTCCTGTAGTAGGTGACTTCTGGGTACTCTTCTGGCTCTGTCAATCTGTTTCTTCACTTCAGCAGGTGGGTATTGTAGTTGTAGGAATGCTTGATAGAGAACTTGTAGGTGTTTGTCTCAGTCTGAGGGGTTTGAGCAAATGCGGTTGTATTGTAGAGCTTGGCTGTAGACAATTGATCTTGTGGTGTGGTCTGGATGAAAGCTGGAGGCATGTAGGTAGGAATAGCGGTCAGGAGGTTTCCGGTATAGGGGGTGTTTATATGACCATCGCTTATTAGCACGGTAGTGTCCAGGAAGTGGATCTCTTGTGTGGATTGGTCTAGGCTGCGGTTGATGGTGGGCTGGAAATTGTTGAAATCATGGTGGAATTCCTCAAGGGCTTCTTTTCCATGATGATGAAGATGTCATCAATGTAGCACAAGTAGAGTAGGGGCATTAGGGGATGAGAGATGAGGAAGCATTCTTCTAAGTCAGCCATGAAAATGTTGGCATACTATGGGGCCATGTGGGTACCCATAGCAGTGCTGCTGATTTGAAGGTATACATTGTCCCCAAATGTGAAATAGTTATGGGTGAGGACAAAGTCACAAAGTTCAGCCACCAGGTTTGCCGTGACATAATCGGGGATACTGTTCCTGATGGTTTGTAGTCCATCTTTGTGTGGAATGTTGGTGTAGAGGGCTTCTACATCCATAGTGACCAGAATGGTGTTTTCAGGAAGATCACGGATGGATTGTGGGTAGCAGACAGAATACCTGATTTACCCTGTAGCCTTCCATAATATCCACAGGGCACTGAGTCGCCTTGTTCACATTCCTCACCTTAAGAAGCTTCTGCTGGGCATCAGGGAAGAAGTCAGAAATTGTGTGAACTTTGTGTTTTGTATCTGTTTAGAGGTACTGGCCCATGCAATTGTTGAATATGTGGGAGGAAACATGAAGAAAAGCTAAACATGGATATTTTTGCTTGTGCTGATAACTGATTGCCTTTAACCAAGTGAAGTTTATATTTCTGTAGGTCCCATTGACTTCAATAGGAATGGCTGGATACTTACAAAAATCAGGCCATTGGTGAAAAATTATATCAAATAAAATTACGTTGGAGTATAACAGTGATGGAAAGATGGCCAAGGAAATCAATAAGGGAATCAGTCTCTTCCCTTCTATGTCATTGGTTCCATACTGGCCTAGAACAATAACAACAGCCCATGGTCTGTGTGAAGGGATCTGCTGGTCTTGGTCTTTTTCTTTCTGAAAAGTTGCAACTGTTGGAAAACTTGTTTGCAGTTCTTTCCCTTCACCTGTGCTGAAATAGTTAGGGATATTGTAGCAGGTCTTTTCTCACCTAAAGATGGTCTCTTTCATGGTTCACGATCAGAGCTGAGGCACAGAACTGTGGAGAAGTTTGAACTGACATTACATCCTCCAGATGAATAGAAGACTTTCGTTTCTAGAACTGTGCTTTAGCACCTTTCATGAGCACCAAAGCCCAACTTGAGATGAATGGGGCCCGACCTTTAATCTTTTAGAAATAATCAGTTCCTGTAGCTCCCACTGACTTTACAAGAAGAAGTTGCAAGTGTTCAGCACTTCTAGAAATCAAGCCCTGTGTGGCTCAAGTTTGTCACTCAAAATCAGTGGCCGCATGTGGAAAATGAGGCCCAAATGTTTTTAGACAAAATTTTCAAAATGACCTACATTACTTAGAAGCCTAAATCCCACTGAAATGCATGGGGACTTAGGCTCCTAAGTCACCTAGGTGTATAGAAATTTTACCCATCCCTGATGAAAAAGTAATAAAATTTAATAGAGCGTAATAAACTTTCCCTAATTTTTTTAAATCAGCATTTAGAATGCTAAGGCTATAATGCTCAGTTAATTTCCATAGGTTTTCAAGAGTGATTTCTAGAGAGCTATATTTAATTTCTGTAGTTAGCTGCAGTTGTTCATGAGCAATAAAGTCTGATGCAGTCATACTGTTCTGGTGTAATGTGATGTAAACATTTGACAATTATTAAAATACTTTAGAAAGCATAGCCTGTTTAGTGCTAGAGTATGGCACTCAAGCTTAAATAACGTAACTGTAAAGCAGTAAATATTATTGAAACATTAATGGAGACAGAAAGCTCCTCCTGTTCAAGTCACTAGTTTTGTATATGCATCCTACCAGCTGGGAAGGGGACCTAAAAGTGGAGTTATTTAGTAAGATTTTTTTATTTCCGTGGAGCCTGTTTTCTCAATTGTGATGATTTAAAAAAATTTCCATATATTTTGTACTATTTGCAAAACACTATTTACTGAATTTTATCTTTAGTACAATTATTATTTATTAGTTATATTACCATAGAGTCTAGGAGCCATAGAGCATGACCCCATTGTGCTGGATGCTGTAAAAACAGGGAAAAAAGCCAGGTCACTGTCCTCAAGAGTTTATAATCTAAGTGGAAGAGACACAAAGTGGATCCAGACAGACCAGACACAGAGTACAAAGAAACAATGAGATAATACAATTCTTACTGTAAAATACTCTGTGCACGTGCTTCATTCCATTATCAGTCTCCTTAGCCACATTTCCAGTATTATACCATAAAGTAACTTTATTTGACATAATTTTTTCAACCTCTCTTTCTCTCTGTGTATGTGTGTGTCTATACATATATACACAGTAGAACCCCATTTTTCTGACCCTCCGTTATCCGGCTCTCCATATCAACCGAACAACCAGTGCACACAGGTCCAGAAGCAGGTGATATTCTCATGTGACCACTAGATGGCGATGCAACCTTGCACTTTCCCATTCTCCACCTTATCTAAATTTTTAACTACTGGATCTGGCCCTAGTCCCAACTAGATCAAATAAACAGGGTGTGTGTGTGTGTACGTGTGTGTGTGTGTACACATAATAAACAATGAACTCTCCCCTGCCATCTAGTGATTAATTGGGGAAAAGTCTTCAGGAGCAGTGTGCCTATTTGCAGAGACACACCTATTCTGCCCAGGTGTTCAGCAGACAAAGCTGCATGCCATAGTAATCAAATTTGGCTTTCAGTGTTGAATGCTGGGGTAATGAAATATTGTTTTTCTTATTGTATGAGTAAAGGGCAGCAGAACTGTACTTAGCTTGCCTTGATTGAGGGGGACACAACTGGAACCTCACTTGCTAAGCAGGGGGTAAGGTGTCAGGAGACTAGGTTGTCAGGGGTCAGGCCTTGTGGTTGGAGTTCAAATGCTAGAGCCAGAGGTCAAGACGGCCAGAACCAGAAAACAGAATCAAAGGTCAGATGTGGAGTCAGAGTCTAAATGCCAGAGCCAAGGGTTGAGACAGAGACAAAGTCAGAGTCAGGAATCAGAACCACATTACCAGGAGTCAGGGAATTTTAGGAGCAGGGCTGGTTCTGAGGCAGGAGCAAGGCTGGGTGCAGGGCAGGATCTAGGCTGGCGCTGTGAGGAATAGAGCAGGAGCAGTGTTTGTCAAGAGATATGACAGACTCCATGAGCACATGCATTGAGCAGCCAGTGAGCTACAGCTACTGCTGAGCTTAAGAACTGGCCAGCTAGCTTCTTCAGGAATCAGGCACGGTGGTCTGTCAGGCAGCCTAGCTGGCTCATTAGGGTGCCAGGAGCTTTACTTCTGACATAGTGATACCAAATGCAACTTAAAATCAGAGGCAGTGTGGGTAGTGTCCTACCTGGTGGTGGTCACCTGTTTAAAGGGTCCCAGGTGCTATTTGATGCTTTCCTCTAGTGTTTAAAGACTGAGATGGCTAGACTCATTCGAGAGTCCAAGTTTTCGTCAGTGTAGAGTTGAACTGGCTGAGAAGCTGCTCTGAGGAGGATGAACACTGAACATAGTATGGAAACAGTGTTGCAATGAAAAGACAACACAGAAGAGGCAGCAGTAGAGGTTCCCCACTATGGAGTGAAATCACTAGATAGCTGACAGCATTGAGACCTGGCTAAGTGGTAGAACCTCAGAACATAGTGTTGCAGCCAGAAGCAGTCAGCAACAAGCAATGGCAGAGACTGCAGCAACATTGATGAGCAGAGGCATCACTGAACTATCCTCTCCTCTCAGGGGTGTGAGGCAAACCCACCCAAATCTATCCCTGAACTCCCGGGACGTTGCTGACAACAAACTGTGAGCGGGATGCAGTGGAGAGAAAGAGTGGGAAGGTGGTAAACTGAGAAAAAGGACCTTGCCCAATATGCTGTGGGACAGGTGCTTTACTGATTGATTGCATACTTTCAAGTCATTGCTGCAATGTTTCTTCAAATTAATGCTTTGATTACTTCTTTTAATAATGGTTTTCTTTGTTATACACAGACTAGGTGCTTGTGAGTGGGGAAGTATTGTCCCTTACAGGAGCCCAAGGCTGCTGTTTAGTTTTCCCAGATTACTGGTTGGGGGTTTGAGGCGGTTCTGTTTTGTATTGTTAAGAGGAATCCTAAATATTGAACCTGGCCCTTGTTGCTGCTTACGCCACCTAGTAGAAGGATTACATATACAGGAAAGAAATATACAGATGCAAAGCATTCCCTCTCCTGCAAAGCTTGGAAATATACAAGAAAATAACTACAGGAGCAAGGGGGTTTATGTAACCTGCGTACCTTCAGCTGGAAGGTACTTACTGAGCCATAAGGATAATGCTTCTAAAAGAAGCAGAGACACGGAAGCAGTAAGCATACTCTTTACTGGATGCTGCACCACCGAGTAGCTATGCAGCAAATGAGACAAGGCTGTTTACGAGTTCTGCCCAGTGTACCTATCCAAAGTATATTAGTAAGAGCATACAGTTAGGAGGACTGTTGAGAAGTAAAAACAACATTTTTTCCATGTGCAAATTTGGGAGCCTTTGTGACTGACCAGCCTGGGTAAAATCCTGGCCCCACTGTGGTCTACAGTAAAACTTCCATTGACTCCATGGGGCAAGGATTTTATCCTCTCTGTACAGGACACATACAACATGATCTCCTGCAAACCCGGTTTTGCTTTTGCAATTCTGATGTGGTGTAGGCAAATATTGGAGATACTTGTAATTTTTGGATTTAGTTTCCTCTTTTCAGAATCACAATTGAAAAAAAACCCACAAGGAAACAGAATAGAAGACCCAACATCAACAGAAACTTAAGGTTGCAAAGTAAAGCATTCCAAAGCCATGTACCCATTTGTTCATAGGCATTGCGTTCCTGACTTTCATCAGAGGCTACTATTGCTGCAGGACCCTAACCACACTGTTGGTTACATTGAGCCTTTAAGGCATTGCTCACCCCAAAGGAGGCGTTGTCTCTCCCTGAAATCCCTAGTTTGGGGGTGGCTTTCAGTGTACTTTACAGGCTAGGGCAGAAGGGAAGCAGGACTACATCCCAACTGTACCTTCCCACCTCCTGTGGAGTGAAGTGCACCCTCCAGGGCACACAGAGGTAGCAGCCCCAGTTCCCAGAACAAAGGGACTGTGCTTGATTAGCCTATTTGCAATATGCATAAGGGGAGGCTCTTCACACACGCAGGCTCCACTGCACATGGGCAGAGGCCAGTCACAATGAGTGTACAGATTGGTCCCTGAACAATGAAAAAGGCAGGGCTCTTTCTATCTCTCTGGGCCAAATTCTCTTTTCACTTTTAACAGCAGAAATGCAGCTTTACCCATCATTCTGAATTTACACTGCTATCATGGAGAAAAAAATGCCTCTTTGTGAGCAGCTTGAACGGTGGGCAGTGAATGAGGCCGGGTGCACTTATTAAGCAGTGAGGATAAAAAAGGGAGACAGAGAGCAATTGTTTTGTGTGTAACCGTTTTTCACTTATTATAGCATCAGCCATTTGTGCGAAGCGTTATACAAACACATAGCAGAGACAGGCCCTGCCTGAAGGAGCTTGCAATCTAAATAGCCAGGACAAAGGGAGGGAGAGGAAAGAGAGGAGAGAATGACTTATTTCGGGGCACAGACCAGAGCTAGGAGTGGAACGCAGGTCTCCTGACTCCTAGCCCAGTGCCCTGTCCATTAGACTGCACTGTCCTTCCAAAGTGTCTCTTCTAATAAATTATTTAAAAAGCAGCACTGCACACCCACCTCACTCAGGGACTGATTCTGCTCCTATTGTAGCCAGTGCTAAAACTCCCATTAACTTCAGGGGTGCAGGGTCAGGCCATCACTACACACGGTGGATGTTGTGCTTTGAGGTCTCAATCCTGTATGGCGCTGACTGCACACTGCCAACTGCTCGCAAGTCCCGTTGCATTTTTTTTAAAACTCTGTATAAAAGGGGAAAGCTTTAATCTGGAATACTGGCACTTATTTTAATTACTAGCTCTGTGTATATATGGAGATGATCAGACACCTCGTATACTGAACAGAAAATCCCAGCTAGGAAATAAAGGTCAGTCAGATAAAGATAAGCTACCACATAAAGAGTCAGCTTTAGCGGAAGGTTAACAATATTATTTAAATGTCATCTAGGTTAACTAAGACATAATTATGGCTCAAACGTATTGGTATTCATGCATCTCTCAGCTTTTGGAAAATACATATAATTCAAGTGGGAAAGAGCCCATTATTTCAGTAATAACCATACTAATCATACTGCCAGGCTCTGATTGTTGCCTGGTTGAGGCGGAGTCCCCTAAGCTGTTGCTGTTGTGAGAGCTGGGGACACTGAGTTCTCTCAAGAAGCGCTATCACCCTTCATTTCACTTTTCTTTCACCTCCCCGGGCCTGCATTTACAGCTCCCTTGGGAGCTAGCCAGGGTCAGGCATCACAGGCAAGACTCTTCAATTCTCAATCTCTCTAGAAACCAGCCCCATCAGCAGGGTGGTGACAAAAAATAATTACCATGATAACCACAGGCTTTTGTTCTCCCCCACTCACCCTTGGGAGAAGTGCCAAGAGGGGAGTATTTGCCCCTTCTCAGGGTGGTAAGGAGCGGACAAGAAGGAAGACAAGGCCACAAAGGTGGCTTTTTCTGCCATGCCTACAAGGGCCTACAAGAAGTCGAGCACCAGGGTGTTTTTTTTTATTTTACCTGGCTCCCTCATTATGTGGCCTGTTGGCCAGCCAGGCAGAGCCAGAAGCCCTAATTAGTCCCGCTGATCAAAATTGTTCACATTTTTTAATTATGACATTTGACATTTACACAATTTAGTATTTTTTTTATTAGAGCTGGCGGGAGCATTTTTAACTCTCCCCCCACCCCCAATATGCTATTTCCTTGAAACCAGAATGTTTTGTGAAGACATTTTGGTTTCAACAGAGATTTCAACAGGAAGATTTCTGGGGTGACCTTTCTGGTCGCTTCTGACCAGAGACAGCTGAATTGAAAACCTGTCCTTTTCAGTCTGAAAATGGCCATTTTGACACCTCATAAATTGTTGTGAAAAATAATTGTCATCCTCTGGCCAGCTCTAGTTTTGATGATTTTTTCCCTCCTGTTTGGTTAAAATATGGACCTGGTGGATGTTTTGAAAACTTTAAATTGGGGGATGGGTCGGGAACCACACAGACTTCTTTTTATCATAAATGTCCACCTTTTCTTAATCCAACTCTTTTCATTAGAACTGCTAGTTTTACTCTGTTGCATATAGCAGCACTCCACAGCTGCTAGTAGCAGACTTACAGCTGGATTAAAAAACTATCCAGCAGCCTAACATTTTCAGAGTGATAGTCAACAATAGTCAGCAGGCAACTCTAGGGCCAGAATTGTATTCAGCAAATGTGTTACGGTAGTCAGCTGTCCCCAATAATTAGCATTAGAAATGGGCTGAAATCCTGACAGGAAACCTGAGCTTACCATGGTTGTAGTTTGTATAGGGGAGGGTGGGTCTGTTCCTTTAGCATGGTGGTTATAAGCCCTATCACCATCTGAACTATTTCTGCCTCTGCTGTACCTCTGACTGAACCTGTTATTGAACTAATTTCAAAATGTAAAGCTACAGATAAGTTCCAGCCCTGAGATGGTCAGTACCTGTCTGTACCTGGGCAGAGAATGTTTTCTAGCAGCAAAATTGCCTCTTATTAATGCATTTGAGCACTGAATCCTCCCAACTACTCCAAAAAGAGAAGGATCTGGCTCTTTGTGCCATTTGTTTGTAATTTACACAAAATGGATTCAGTGGTGATGCTCAAGATTTGTATGGATGCGACACGGTTGTAAAATGCAGATCTGGATCCAGATGACAAACATCGCAGAGTCCAGGGTACTCGGATTCGGGGATTTGTTTTGGTCCATTGCAAAATCAGCTCTGGGTTTGGATTTCTAATCGTTTTGAAGTTGGAGGTTGAACAGCCATGGTTTCAGTTTGGCCCCATCTCTAAAAATGCGCAGTTTCAAAGGGTTTGTGGAATAGTGGGGTAATCATATGTGGGAAGAATCACTTGCCCTCAACTGATTCCAGCCAACTCTACCTATTAAATCTATCTAATCATATAGGACTACTTCACTGAAATGTCTAAGCACCCACTCTGGCTGATCAAGAGCATGTGTGGTGGGGGAGAGGGGACAGGGGGAAATGGGTAGTAGGGGGGATAGTAAGTGCTTATATATGAAATCCTGGCACCTTTGAAGTCAATGGGAATATTGCCCTGACTTTAAAGGGGCCAGTATTTCCCCTTTGGTCTTTTCCCTTTCTCCTTTGCCACTGCTGCATTGAAATCAATAATCATAACATTATTCTCCATTTAAAAATAAAATAAAATCTAGCAACCTCCACAGCCTGTGAAAACTGTGATTGTTGTAAGTTCACAAATTTCTAACTTTGGTCACCATGGAATCTATCAGGACCTTTTCCAAATCAGCCCGAAACAAAAACATTGCCATTTCTATGGGAAAAATCTTCTACAAAAACAGATTTTCCCCTCCCCCCCTGAAAAAATTAACAAGCATAAAGGGGAAGGCGGACAAAGTTGCAAGATGTTTTGGGGTCTTTTTCACCACACTTGTGAGATTGGGAATTCCCCCTCTCTCCCCAGCTCTAACAGTTGAGGAGATCTGTGTAAATAAAATTTGTACAATGGGTAGATCAAAGAATATTTCCAGTAGATCTGGAGAGTAAGATGAGAGCAAGCTACCTCTCTAATTAGTGTGTGTGTGCTTGTGTTGTAATTATCCTGGCACGTAGCCAGACTCTCCAAGTGTTTGAACAAGAGCCCATCTCTTTCAAAGTGGAAAAGGATGTTGTGATAGACAATGCTGTAGCATGCAAACACATTCCTGTATTTTTTCCAGGCTACCACAAGATGGCACAGTTAGTTCACAGTAACAAACTTTTTAAAAGGACTGTAGGCAGTAGTAAAACATGACTGGTCAAGGTACTAAAAACATCATCATAACTAGATGTGCGATTCAAAGATTGCATAGTGAGCTAAGTCCCAGTCTACAGAGAAGGCAATAGACATTCCAGTTCCTCCATACATAGGAAAAGGCCTTATATTTTAATAACCCCTAGGTTATTAAAAAATGGTTCCTTAAGTCAGTGCTCCTGACTTTAATGGGGCCAGGATTTCACCCCTAATTTTTAACCAATTTAAAATAATAGTTGCTTCCACCCAGTCTTGCCTTCTTGATCTATGTGCATTCATCCCCTCTGCCAGAATAGCCCATCCATCCCTCAAGCAACCAGGAACAGAAGCTTTAGGAACAGAGATTCACACTTCTATAAACAGCCAGGAGAGGGAGAAGAAGAAAGGTTGGGGGGCAAGGGGAAGGAAATTCCTGTTCTTCTAGGAGCCAATGGGGAGAGAAAGAAGAGAAGAATGTATAACGAATGGAGTCTGTGACAGCCCATCAAGGGCCACCAAATAATGAGGATACATCATCCTGACAGTGCTTTGTGTTCACCTTATGATGATTTATCAATAGGAGATGGCACTGTGTCCAACTGCAGCAATGTCATAGTGTATCCACACTACATCATGAAGCAAATATCATATGTTATAATGTGCACCATAATTGTTTTGTTTTGTGAGTCTCATTCTGGTGGTTATGCTTGGGAAGGGAGTGGTTGGGTGATGTGTAGTGGCCTGTGATATGCAGGAGGTCAGACTAAATAATCTGGTGGTCCCTCTGGTCTTAAACTGCATGTCTCTCCAAAGTTGCTCTTCAAGGTAAATAGTCCCACTTTTGCAGCTCTAACTTCCTCAGCAACAATATAGAGGGACTGATGTGTAGAAAGATCACTGAGAAAAGAAACTGGATAGGCTAAGATAGTTCTCTTCAGACTGTTGCTTCCTTGTGACTCAGACCTGGTTTCCTTTTTTCCTCTAAAGTACTTAGTGGCACACTTTGGGCTAGATCAGGGCATTTATGCCACTGACCCCTGTGGTGTATTGAAAACTGTAAAAATTACAAGCTGTCAGTTTAAATCCTAAAAGGTTTCACAGTCCTGCGGATTAGGGGGCTCTGCTGGGAAGTGTGCACAGTGCAGTCAGTCAATTTGCAGAAAGCCAGTATGGTGGGGTGAGTTGTGCCTCTGTTTTTTTATTTGCTCTTGGGTCTTCTGTGTTATAATTCTGAATTCTAAGAAATAAAGTAGTGTTCTGTTGCAACCTTTCGGCAAGAGTATGTTTGAATCTAACTTCTCTGTTTGTATAGCATCAGTGGGAGCAGAAGGGAGACAGAGTTTGCCTCTAAACCTTCCCCTTCCTCTCTCAGGTACTTACCAATCTCCCTGAAGTTCTTTTTCCTTGGGGAAATAAATCATGGCATTGTAGCCTCATTGTGTGCTAAAGAGAAAGGGGTCTCTGCACCTTCCCTCACCACCTCCTCTGTATACCATGTAAGGAGGAACACAAACTGTTCCTTACATTCTGCTCTGTTACATCAAGAGAGTCACACGAGTCACATGCATCTCAAAGCAGAATTTCTGTATGTATTATTACTTTTTTGTTTCCCCTTATTTGATACCTATCTGTCCCTACGCATTCAGCCTTCTTTTCACCACTATAAGCATTAGCTCTCCTGTGTTCTTTATTCTTGCTTTGTGGTTCTCAAGCATGGATAGGAAAACAAGTTTCCATAATATTGATCCTTCTGGAACATTGTGAATTTGAATGCTTGACTCAAAGATCATTGAGCCAATGTTCTACTTAGCAGAGACTGGGAGGGAGAAGGAAAATGGAGGGGAAAGGGAAGGTCAAAAACGTGAGCAAAAAATGGAACAAAGTGGAAAAAGTAGAGACGCTGTGAAAAGAGGGGTAGAGAAAAAAAATCCATATTTTGGAGATTCTCTAGTTGATGATATCCTGCATCTAGGGCTATGTCTATACTACACAGCTTTTGGCAATATGGCTGCATCACCACAGCCGTACTGCTAATAGTTGCGCAGTGTAGCCACTGTTCGTCAGCTCTCCTGCTGACAGAAACATTCTACCCCCAACGAGTGGCGTTCACATTGTCGGCAGGAGAGTGCTTCTGCCCACAACGCACTGCTCACACTAGCGCTTGCTGCGGCAAAACTTTTGTCTTTCGGGGGAGGGGGTTAACAAAAGTTTTGTCGTTCAATTGCCATTGTAGAATTGGCCTCAAATAATGAAATCTGCATGTGCTTAATGCATAATGTCTAATTTTACCATATGGCCAACTTCAGCTTTTACTTTATTTCTTGGTGCCAATGAGACTTTATGAGGCACTTGTATATTTGCCAGCTTACTGGGATCTATATCAACATGATGTATTACACCTTTAATGCACCCCAGTCTGTTAAACATCTCATCAAACTGTTAGGGATATATTTTGCATCCTGTTTTGTTGGCAAGTTATACATCCATTTAATTGTTTTGTATATGTTTATTGTGATTAGGTATCTTGACAAATGTGAAGTGTCCACCAGGTCCAGCAGCTACTGTTACCGGATGACACAGATGTTACTGAGGGTGAAATTTGGGCTGCAGAGCTTTCTCACTGGTGATGAAGTGCAACCCAGAAACAACCCAGTTTGATTCATATCCAGGTTCAGTGACCATGGCTAATAATTTAAGAAAGCATCACTTTTCTAATAATGAGAGCCCATTTTATAAAGAGACATTGGGATTCAGGAAACATGGAACTTCATGGTACAATTTAAACAGTGTAGCTGCATGTTAACATCCATGGTGGTTTAAAATAACATTAGGCAGGTTGGCTTAATAACACCGTTATTAGACTCAGAGAAGTTAATAAATGGTCACCAGATGACAAAATATTGCATATTTTTTGTTATGTCTCAGGCTTGTAATTTCCTCCAGGACAAGGGTACTCCAGATTTGTTGAACTAGCATCCCCCAAGTGGATCCATAGGGAGTTTCCAACCTTCCACAATGGAAAAGTGGGCTGCTACCAGGAGAAACCCAGAGGGGGAGAGCTACCTTTTTTTTGTTTGTTTTGTTAATCTGGAGAGTCATTGTTAACTTGTAGTAAGGAGTTGAAAACATTCATCTGATGGTTAAGACGTATTTTTAAATATTTGTTTTATCTTCTCCCAGAAGACACTTTTATTCTGCTGTGATCCCACTGTATCCAGTGGGCTAGACTGGTCTTGGACCAAGCATGAGCACATAGGGAGGAAGACAGGGTAAGTGCTCCATCACTGCACTCGGATTTTGAATCTAATGCTAGGACCAGGGAAAACTATAGTCCCTGAGATGTGGTGGGGGACACATTTGTCCCCAGAGGGAGCAGAGGGGAAATGGAACCGTGGCCTATTCCTCCCTCTGCACTGGATTGTCAAGCATAGCAATTGCACTGGGGAGCACAGGACGGACTATCCTAAAGCATTCTATGCAAACTCCTCTCTCTGACTAAAGCCTTCACTATATGACTTCTCTTTCTCTCTCATGTGTGCACAATGAACACAAAGAAACTAAACAAACAGTGAATTGAGCTATTTCTCCCACAGGCTGGGGGAGACATGAGAGATCATTGTCGTTAGTAGTTTTAAATACTTGGAGTGCGCTGATGCTACATGGATAGCGTCCATATAAATGCATAAAGAGATATAGTTAAGATATATACACTTATTAATCTCAATACCAATGTAAAATATAATTAACATGGATAAAAGAGAGGGTGAAAACACAGCAGTATAACCCCTAACCAGCAGGGAGTAAAGACAGAGAAAATTAAATCTGATTGAAGCTGGAGCAGCATGAAGTGATATAGCAAGAAGTCATGCTTGACAGGTAAAAGCTTACGGGCTCAAATTTTTGAAATTGCTAAAGAGACAGGCTCCTAGGCCAGATTGTTAAAGCTATTCAGGCACCTAAAGATGCAGATAGGCATCTAGTAGGATTTTCGAAAGCACCTTGGCACCTAACTCCCATTGAAATCAACAGTTCAGGACAAGATTTTTAAAGGTATTTTGATGCTTAACTCCCAATGAATCATATAATCATAGAATATTAGGGTAGGAAGAGACCTCAAGAGATCATCTAGTCCAATCCACTTCTCAAAGCAGGACCAACACCAACTAAATCATCCCAGGCAGGGCTTTGTCAAGCTGGGCCTTAAAAACCTCTAAGGATGGAGATTCCACCACCTCCCTAGGTAACCCATTCCAGTGCTTCCCCACCTTCTTAGTGAAATAGCATTTCCTAATATCCAATGGGAGTTAAGTGCCTAAAATCCTTTTCAAAATCTGACCCTACATGCCTAGGCTCCTTTGAAATGCCAACTAGGCACATATCTGCATCTTTAGGTGCCTGAATACCTTTAAGAATCTAGTCCTTAGGAATCTGTCTATAAGCTCACTGTGGTGGGGCAGTGCCCCACCCCCAGGCCAGATTGGGCTACAGCAGACCAGAGAGGCTGTGCAGACAGACAGCCAATCAGAGAGGGCCTGTGGGCAGCCAATCAGGGCTGAGCTAGAGGCAGCCAATCAGGGCCAGGCAAAGCCCATATAAAGGCTGTCCAGGTGAGAGGCAGGTAGTCTGTCCCAGGCCTTCAGAGGGTGAAGGTCCCTCTCCTGTGTGAGGAGACTAGCACCAGGGACAGCGCAGTACTGCACAGGCCGGGGAAGCAGAAGGGCACTCCAGCCTGGTAGCTGGTGCGAAGGGGAAATGGCCCAGGGAGAGAAATGGACAAAGGGAGAGAAGGCGGACAGGAAGGAAGGCAGCCGCCAAAGGAAACCTGGGTCCCCCCTTGCACTAACACCTGGCTGTTAGGACTGGCCATCACGGACTGCACCAGACCCCTACCAAAAGGTGTCACACTTTAGGGGTGTGGTTGGCCACTGGGGCGAAGCAGAAGAACTGCTGATAGCATGCACCTGGAAGGAGGTGAGCATGGAGTAGGGGGCACTGCCGGAGGGCAGTGTCCTGAAGAAAATGCCGTGAGAGAAGGGAGCAACGCGGGTCCAGATGCCAACAGAGGGTGAAAGATTGTTGGTGGTTTCCCATCCGAGGGCGCTCCACATGGACTGAGCTAACTTCCAGGCATGCCAGTGGGAGGCGTGGTGGTGAGTCCCAATCCTGTCACACTCACTCTTATACATAAATTTGCCTGTTTTGTTGGTTATACCTTATTGTCAAGGATGCATAGAGTATAGGCTAGGTATCGTGTGTGTGGATATATTGAAAAATTGTTTCTTTTTATTTCATTTTTTAAAATCTTGATCTTAAATCAAGAATACGGACTATGCTGCTGGGAAAAAAAATCACTCCATATAGTGATGGGGTGGTTTTTTATTATTATTTCAGTTATTTGTAAATAGCTTGTGTGTGTTTTGTATTTCAGCCTGAAATTGATGAGCAAAAATTTATTAAGCTTTTCAGCCTTTCATTGTAAGCCTGCTTTGTTAGCTTAAGCATATGTATTGGTCTCTCAGTCAATAGCTGGATTAGCTTCTTCTTGATTCTCTCAGGTAGTAGATTTTATTTGGAAAAGTGATCTTGTTTCTATATTCAAATTCTTTTCTATGGACTACAGAATAGAAGGCCTTATATCACAACTTTCAGGGTATCCTACCTTGTATGAGAAATTTTAAGAGCTGTTCTAACAGCTCTTGGTAACTTTTAATTCAACTGTTTGTTAGGGTTCTAATTAAGAGATTATTAAATCTGCATTGTTTAGTGATTTTTAGTTTGGATTAAGCTTTCACCATGAGGTCATGCTCAGACTACATAATAGATCTGATGCCAGTTTCTAGGGCTATGTTGTGGCTTCTGAAAAATTTAATCAGTTCTTAAATAGGCTTTATGAGGATGAGAATAAAAACAATAGTCATGTTCCCCAGAGTGTCTGTGTCTCCAGATGTCTATTAAATGGAAATTCTTGTATTGCATTTTGATTGAATTTAGTAATGGGGGGCTAATGAATCAGAATTTGGTTTGGAGCTGTCAAGAGAAGAATGTAGATAAAATCACCCACTCTATTCATATTGCTGGCCATGTAATCAGTCAGCCATGTGACCAAGCACACTTGAAAAAAATGAACTTGCCTGTTGCTGACTGTGTGGATATTAATTGGTTTATCGTTTTAGATTTTCTTGGCATTTTCTGCTTGTTTATCCTTCAGAGTATCAAGAACTAAAGAGGTAGGTTTTCAGATTAACACTGTACACAAATTGCAGCAGCATTTGATATACAAAAGAATAAATACACTTCAAGCTTAATTCTCTACTGTCCTGTACCTTGCATAGTAATATGCGCAAAGTGGTTTTAAAGTGCTACCATAGGATAATTTAGTAGGAAATTGATTTGGTAACCTTCTGGACAAATGTAAATGACTCTGCAACATGCAAGGTGGTAGAGAATCAGGTCCGGATTCTCTCCATCCTCCTTATAGTTACAGAGCAAACGCCACATTGCAGTTACTTGCATAAAAAGCAATGTTGTCCCAGATTTTAAAATTCTACCTTTTTGAGAGGTCTTGGGATTGTCATAAGAAAGTAGCAGCTAAAAAGGAAATGGAAACAGCAACAACAAAAAGAATTTAAAATCTTTAGCTGTGGATGAAGTACAAAGGCCCCATTTCAGCAAAACATTTACACAGACTTAAATCTAAGAGTATAGTTAAAGGCTCCGCTGAATCAAAGCCAAAGCTGATAACATAGTAACGCATGATTTGGCTATTGCAAAACCATGATCTAAGTTGTGCTGTTAGGGAATTGGTAAGCTCCAAAAGGTAAAGTACCAAATTTTTTTTTTAAATAAAAATAGAAGCAGAGGTAATGGCTTTCGCTGCTATGGGAATTAGCCTCTACTCTGGTTCAATTTAGAGCAAAAATTAAAAGCTGAAAGCAGGAAGGGGTCTGAATGAATGAAAAGGATCAAAAGGAAATTGTTAGCCAGTTTGGGCTTGTGAGTCATTGTTACTATTGTGTGTGTATATGTATGTATGTATAACACTGTGGTAGCACCTAAAGGCTTTATTGTGTATGAAGGCTGCATTGTGCTAAGCATCAGTCTCTGCTGAGAGGAACATGCAAGCTTCCATATGATGAGACAGAAGGTGGATAAAGGAAATAGTGAAATGGCTCTGGTCAGTATAATAGCAGTCTTAGCGCATCAGTTGCCTCGCCACTGTCAAGGGTTTTGTAGAAATCAAAGGAGAGATGACTAAAGAGGAATGTGAAAGAGATATTGGCTTTACAAATGTTAATGAAGAGCTCCTCCCACTAAGAAGCAGCATGGCTGAAAGCATGGAGCTTGAGAGAAAATTTGACTAATTGGCAAAGAAGGCTGACATCCTTGGCAGGGTGGAGGTTCATATTGATGGCACTCTAATGTATTAGAGATGATAGGCAGGTCAGGAGTAAGCTGTGAAGGGCCTTAAAAGGCCCTTGAATTAGACAAGTCCTTTAATATAAAAAAAAATCAGATCTTTTATCATTTGCAAGCTTACGATGAAAACAGCAGGAAAAACTTATAGCCAAAACATGTATAGTCACTAATCTCTCCACAGCATTCCATTGCAGTTCTGGTAGGTGTAGGCAAATCAAGGCCAGGAGTCTGGTTCAGGGATGTAGTCTAAAGATGTTCCCTTTACCAAGAGCACTGATAGATTCTTCCAAGTCAATAAGTCCTGTACAATCTCCTGGAAGACCATTGTACACTGTAGCCTCCATTTTCAAAAACGTATGCAAAATTTGCAGGTACAAAATCATGGATGCAGTTATTTGCATCTGCATATCTCTTTAGATGCTTGACTATGTAATTTCACCCACCAATCAAACAGGTATCTAAATGGGTGGAAGGGAGGGAGAAAATAATGGTTCCTGCCACTTTCTGCTTACAATTCAGGCCTACAGTTAAATGTATCTACAATACATGAGGCAAGTTAAGGTCTAGCTAAGTTATGGATTACATAATTACACACCCTCATACAATCCCATCATTTAACTTCCATACAGACTATTCTCTAGAAAAGTATTTATCATTTCTATTGCAGTGGTTCTCTAGCAGCCTCAGTTATGGATGAGGACTATGTTTCCTTGTAGTGCCCGGTCTAAGTATAAGACAAAAAACAGATGGCTATAGATTGTAAGCTCTTTGGGGCAGGGATCGTCTTTGTACAGTATCTAGCACAACAATGAGACAATATTGGTCAGGGTGATAAACTGTGGTGGTTAGCCACACTTTTGTGTAATTTTCATTTCCGCCCTATTGCCAAAGTGTTGCCACTAAAGTTCAAGAAACGGTGATTGGCTCAGACATGGGTATTTGATTTGGGTCCAACTTTAAGGCTTGGGCCACCTGTATGAAGAAAGCAGTAACACAGAACTTTTAAATTCTCACAAGCTAAAAATAAACATTTTAAAGCTCTGTAACCTGCTCTTGTGTTGTGTGTACAACAGAAATAATGTTTGAGGCAGAAGATTATGCTTGCGAAAACCATTTGTTGAAGTTCTCAAGCATCTCAGCTTTGCTTCAGCATTAAATCTCCCACAAAAGCCACTTATTGCCTTGTTATACTCATCTCTTAGTTATACAAAAAAATCAGCACTTTGTTTAGTCTTTAATTAGCATAATCAAGTAGAGAGTTCAGTCTGGGCAAGGACAAAGATATAGATTATCCATGCTCTACAGCACAGGGTCAAAATTACTTCTGCGGTATGTTTGTTAATATATGTTCATAGCAATGGCAATGAAATCTATCATTATTATTGATTCTTCTTTTGAAGCAGTCAGTACTCATTGACCCCTGCAAACAAATTTACTGGTGTGGATTTTGCTATTGCTTGCTAAGCCTGTCGTATCAATAGCTGACCTATTGAACAGTTCTCTCTCTCTCACATACACACACTAGCAGATGCATAACTGGGAAATGGTTCACAAACCACTTGCTCAGGAATGTGCGGTACCTTTCTAAACATCTCTGAAAGATGATACGAGATATTTACGAGATATTTATTTCTACCAGTTAGTGGCAGCAAAATGCCCACTTTTACCAACCTCTTAACATGAGAGAGAGTGAGCGAGCAGTGTTTTAAATTGCTGGCACTTCATGTTATGAGTGTGTCATGCTGGGACTATAAAGGAGCTAATCAGAAGTGTGAAGCATCATTCTTATCTGTAGGTACCACTAAAGTCCTCCTGAGGGATTAGAAAACCACCTATATTAGGAAGTTTTGATCCAAAATGGGATGCAACCACTCCCTAAATTCAGGAGTAGTACTACCTGGGGTTTCCACATTTCCCTTTGTAGACCTAGGGATATGTTTACACTGCAATTAACACCCCTGGCTGGCCTGTGTCAGGTGACTCAGGCTCCAGCTACCTGGCTGCTTAATTGTATTGTAGACGTTCAGGCTCCCATGAGGAGGGAGGGCCCCAGAGCACAGGCTCCAGCCATGGTTTCTACACCACAATTAAAGAGCCCCATAGCCCAAACCCTACAAGCCCATGGGGCTCTTTAATTGTGGTGTAGAAACCATGGCTGGAGCCTGTGCTCTGGGGCCCTCCCTCCTCATGGGAGCCTGAATGTCTACAATACAATTAAGCAGCTGGGTAGCTGGAGCCCGAGTCACCTGACACAGGCCAGCCAGGGGTGTTAATTGCAGTGTAAATCTATCCCTAGAAGCCTGCTACAAATTTTGGATTTGGATCTGGCCTTTCCCTAGTTTGGAAGGGTTCAAAGCAAAAATTTTGGTTTATGGGCCCAACTCTAGTATTAAAAACAACCTAATTTGCCTGGTAAATTAAAGCCTGTTTGGCTTCACATTTCCCTCTCTTTATTATAATGAAGTGAAAAAACAGGAATATAGTGTACTTTCCACATTTAGCTTAAAACAAAACCTCATTTTCAGCCATCAAAACCATCCTCTATTTTTGTCTCTAGTATACAGCACACACAGGGATTTGCCTACATAAAGAAGGAAGTGATTGTGCAGCTGAGTCAAGGCATGAGGACCTCTGCACCCACATAATTCAGATAACCCGCAGATTCTGCTACAGGATCCAAATCTTAAATACCTGATTTTCAAATTATCTATAGGTATATTTAGGTACATAAAGCCCCAACAGGTGCTCATTCTATGTTCTGGACATCCAATCCACAAATCAAAACACTCAGTATGAAATAGGGAACTGTTTACCACACCTTGACACAAAAATGGATACCCACCAGCTAATAAGACTATATAATAACACAAACATAATCCCCTCCAAATTTACCACTTCCCCAAAAAGGCTCTGAAGTGTGCCTAGAAAGTTAGCAGATCTTTGTTCCTGAAGGCCAATGAGGCTGTGAATTTCAAAATCAAGGATTCCTCCCAGGGAACACCTTGAAAGCAACTCCCTCCTGTGTATAACAACCCTTGGGAGTCACCACTGAACAAGGCAGAGGAGATTTCTCTAGTAATTTAGATCTCAAAATATTTGACATAAACCTACAAATCTCTAATAAACCTTGAATTCCACTGGAAACTCACTGGAAGCCAGGGCAGATCTCCGCATATTGTGTGCTTCTGGTGTGACATACCACTTAGTGCAGTTTTCAGTTATGTTCTTCTTTTCAGACTGTGGAATGCAAGGCTACAAGCTACTGGGCAGCATCTTATGGTAAAGAGTATTCTGCTACCTTTTTAAGATTGCAGTAGGGGGAAATCCTGGGATTCACATGTAAGGGGTTATTTTTATAGGGATGGAGAAATGGTAGAACTGAACTCAAGGATTTACCTATCACTTCAGTATTGGATTTCTTGAACTTGAAAATCTCCCAAAGTCAAATATTAAACTGTTCACCTAATTTTACTGTTGGGAGTTATGCATGGGTTCAGCAGATAGGGCAGTTTATGAAACAGGATATTCAGCTAGAGAGACGTAAGGGTTAATAGCTTTTGTTTTCTGCCCAACTCACTTGAGAGAGATGGAGTAATGTTTCTGTCAGAGCTGCAAGGCAGATGGCTGATTCTGCTATTCTGCCCCCATGTGCACAGATCTCCCACTGATATCTAGGGGTGCTCTCCAAAATGTATAGAGAACAGAATATTGGAGTTAAGATTTACCATGTGGATCTGAGAGACTTTTGCCTTTAATAAGGGAGAGGCAGAGCACAAAATTTAAAATTCCAACAGTCTATTCACAAGGTAAAGAGGAAAGAAGCAGTGACTAAATATCTTTAATCATCACTTACTGATCACTATGACTACAGCTAACAATTCCATCCTTCCTAATGTCCCAGACTGTAACCTGGATCTTCAGTGAACATCAGCAAGATAGGGGAAATGCACACAGAGAACAGTGCACATGCTGGGAAAATGTAGGAAGTGAAGATTGAGAGGGTGTCAAAGTGGGCAGAGACTACCAGAATAGTTAGAGAAATGTCAAGTGGTGCTGCCGGTACACAGTAACACTATGCAACAGTTTAGAGATGGATAAGACCATATCAGACTGGAGTACCACATCCAGTAAGAATTTTAGTCAGGAAGAATGTACTTACTAGAAATGAGTAAATGAATAACAACAAACGTATCTATATTTGGGTTTTATATTGCTACTCATTACTAGAATATCTTCCATGCAACAGCAAAGTCTCTAGTGGACTTCATGAAGTCTCTGGCACATCTCTATTTTGGGGGTTAAAACTTTGCTTGTGGGTCACCCACCCCCAGCTGCCCCATAAGAGTTAAGGGTTAGAAATGGCTGTCAGTGTCTGAGTTTCTTACATATTTTCTCTTCGAAAAAAGCATATTTCACAATTTCTCTGGCTTCTGTATATCCATGAACAGATCACAAAATACTCTTATTTATTATTTAAAGTACACACGTGTCTAATGAATAACTCTTGGCCTGCAGCTCATTCACTATTTGCAAATTGTAAACATTCATAATTCACAATTCATGTTTTGGTAAGTTACATGAGTCACATGATATATTTATCTTCCTCTGTTAATTCCTTTCCTTAACTAATCAGACTATCACAAATTTTACAACTGAATAAAATCAAAATTTGCCCTTGGCAAAGCTCAAGCTTAAATATCACTTTTTTTCAGAAGATTTTCACTTTTCAGGAGTATTTGAGCTAGTGAACCTTACTCACATAAATATTTGTGGAAAGCAAACCTGATGGGATTGTGTTCACAATCCCGTCTCAATTTGTTTTAGAATTCAAGAAAACATTTGTGAAAATAACAAGGAGTCCTTGTGGCACCTTAGACTAACACATTTATTTGGGCATAAGCTTTCATAGGCTAGAACCCACTTCATCAGATGCATAGAGTGAGAATACAGGAGCAGGTATAAATACATGAAAGGATGGGGGGGGTTGCTTTACCAAGTGTGAGATCAATCTGACGAGATAAATCAATTAACAGCAGGATACCAAGGGAGGAAAAATAACCTTTTTTTTAAGTGGTGCCACAAGGACTCCTAGTTTTTGCTGATACAGACTAACACAGTGACCACTCTGAAATTTGTGAATGTTTCTATCATTTATTCTGCTAGAACTTTGTCAGAATATGACGCTAAGGGAACACTGGAGATAGTGAGTGATCAGAACCTTGGTTTTACAACTCATCTGAAAGCTAGTGCTTCCAGCAGTACTATGCATCCTAATACCATTCTGGCACATTGGCTCAAATTATTTAAAAGCCAGAGAAGAAGAGTGATTTAGAGGAAGAGTGTATCTTACTAATTGACTGACTTACCAATTCACTTTCTGCAGTACTGGGTTTTCCTTGGAGGTTTCTCACAGAAGAAATAAGCCAGATTCAATTCTGTCATTAACTTAGTACAATGTAAGATACTTCCCTACAAAGACTATAAAGTACAATTGGGTGTTTTAAACATTGTAAGGACTGTATAATTAGTCTTCCAAATGGTTGTTTCTACTCATCTAAATAACTTGTTGAGTAAAATTCGTAATTTACATAACTAAAAGCCAACAAAGGCTTCATCTTCCCTTCATTTGATTTTACTTTGTTGGCCACCTGCCATTCTCTAAAGGATATGAGGTAATTAGAACCATTGATAGTATGCTGTTATGCTTCAATTGCATGTGTGCCATAAAAAGTATCATATCTGGTGCAATTTTATGAATAATATCATTATATCTCTGCTGCCCATAAATTTAATTGAAAATGCTAATCAATTGAATATACATTTTAATCTGAGCTATAGCATACTTTGCTTAATACAACAGACCTTACAGGTTTTTTAGCAAACTGTATTGCACTGTGTAAAGTCTCCTCTGCCCTTGTGCACCAATGCACGTGCTTCTCACATGCACTCACATGTGCGTGCTCACACAATCTCCTCTTGTAAAGCCACAGCAAAAAAGGCTCTAGAGCCTTATCTATTGAAATTTAGAATTAATATTACAGACAAAGTGTTACTTTTATGCACTGATTTTTATATATAGGCCACTTCACAAGGACCATTGCTCAGGACTGTGTAGTGTAATAATTAAAACATCATAACGTGTGACTATTAAGTGACATAGGGTATACCCTACAGCTCCAGAAGATGTATGTGCTAGCTCTCATTGATCTGCTAAAAATAGTGCAGCCATTGTGGGGTATGGCACATGAGGCTAACTACCCCAAGCACATACCTGTCTGAGGTGCAAGGCACTCATTATTTGTACTTCCATTTCATTTTACAGTCATTTGTTTCACAATATTTGAATGAGAAATAATATGCCACTGATATTAATCTTACTAGAAAGACAATCATTTCTGCAGAAATACCCATATGAGCCCGTTAGTGGGGACATGAAGGTTCTGGGAAGCTGCTTTCTTTCTGCCTTGCCAGAATTAGGATGAGAAATCTCTGATGTACCAGTCTGGCAATATCATGCATCTAAGGCCGAAACTAATTTAACAGAGCTCACAGGGCAAGAGACATAGGGCTTGATCCTGTGTCACATAAATGATGGACTTCAATGGGAGTTCAAGACAGTTGACTGTCATAAGCATATTGATGAAGCTCTAGCCCATGTTGATAGATTATCTTGCTAGAAGGTCTCATATACATTGAACAAGGGTGACTAAGATACTGTATGCCAAATGTCTCATGAATTACACAAATTATCAGTCATCAGACTCCAACCTACTAAGTATGATTAGAACCACTCAAAACAGTTCTAGGAACTCTTTTTTTTTTTCCCCTTCCTTTCAACTGTTCTTTTCTTGCAGAAGCAACACTCTCTATTCCCATATACAAAGTTTCTGAGGCCCCACGTGACCAAAATGGTTAATATGACACCCCCACCCTAATCAAATGTTAGTAGGAGATCATTCATTACCCTTTTTGGCTTTCTTCACTAGAAAAAAAAGGTGCATTCTTGTGTGTAGCTAACATGAGGTGAAATCCTAGTGAAGAAAAGGCAGTTTGTCTTTTTCTCACACATTAGCAGAGAGACTGAGTCCATAGCCCAGTGATCAAGGCCCACATGTGGATCATGTGAGACTCAGGTTCATATCACTGCTCCTATAAATATTCTCATTCATACAAATTGTAACCGCTGTAGCAGCAGAGACTGAGAGAAACTCGCCCCAGAATAGCCAATAGGCTGGTGGGGCAGGGGCACTCACCTGGAATGTGGGATAGCCAACTTCACATCCCTGGTCTGCCTGATTCAGACCAGGGACATGACCTGGATCTGCCAGGTCACTGTCCTAACAGCCAGGCTCTCTTGGGGTTGACTTGCCATAGTTTTGACCAATAATTGCATCCTGGACCTGGGAAACAGTCAGAGGGACTGAAACCTTTCCCTATGGAAGTTTTTAGTCAAAGCCAATACGTTTCTACTAAATTCGGTTTTGACAAATTAGCATTTTCCAATAAAAATCTATGTTGTCCAAATTTCCTGATTGGCAATAGCCTGGACTCACTCCATTGTTTCATAAAGAATGAAACAGATCAAAAGAAGAAACTATTAATGGAGCGAGGAAGTTTGGATTAATCAGACTGTGCATTACCAGGGGAAATAGAGTTGCATGTTTCCTTTTTTCCACTCGATGGCCCAGGGTAAGAAACAACTCTTGTCTTCAACCTCAGCATAAAGTCTTTGTTCAGAAGACATATGGACTCCAGCCACCATGTCTCCAATATATGCCCACTGCTGCTTTTATTCAGAGACTACTCTTAAAGCACAATAGCCTTCAGACAGAAGAAATAACCCAGATACACTGATTGGCCAGTGATTAGAAAACACCCTCTAACCGCTGAGAGTAGCTGTTAGTGAGTTGATCAGCTGAGTGCTGGTACTACTTGTAGGTACGGGGACAGGTGCATCTAGCCTGCCCAAAGCTAAAGGCCTGATGCCTCAACTGAATGGGAGGAACCATTGGACCCCAGAAACAAGTATTGAAGACAACAAATGGAAAATGCAGGGATGGGAGTGAAGGTTAAAAATCAACGATCCAGATCCCTACTCCATGAGATGATGGAGGGCTTTCTTGGTGAGCACCAGGAGGAGGTTGATGAGGAGGTCTCACTAATTTGTGGTGCCATGGATGGGATGTGAAGTGAATGAATTAGGAGGTGTAGGGGAAACGGTAGCCAGGATGTCAGTAAGAGGCTATCAAGAAGCCCGAAGCGGGGCTGCATTCTGACAAACTCTACATTTGTGCATGTCACAGTCTCCCTCTCATCACAGAAGGGACAGGTGTCACAGGAGTTTGTACTCACAGCTCCATGGAAGAGCTGCCATTAAAATTCCTGTGGAGCCAGAGTGGAGTACAGACTGGCCCACTGGGGTTCTCTTCCCTCTGCAGATGGTAATAGGTCCCACCATTTTGGTGCTGGGGTGGAACACAAGGGTGAGGAAGCGGATGGTATGAGGCACAGCTATATACAGCTGTTCTCTGGATGTGGGTTGTAGATGGCCCAGATGTCATTCAGCTGATTCAGGTGGCTGGGGAGGCTTGCAGGGCAAGGTCTCAATGATGAGTTCCAGAGCGCTAGGAGTAAGCAGGAAGTACCCTCCCACAGGACCTGCTTGAGGGAAGCAGTGCCCTCACCACTTGGAGCATGTGACAGGGGAGAAACAGGGTGGGCAGCTCTCTGTGTTGGCTGAGTGCCTCAGGATCCACTCAGTCCCTCTCCCCATTGTCCAGCAGTTACCTCTTCTGGTAATACCACCCTCCAGTGCCGCAACTGGGACTCCACCACCTTCAACAAAGGTGTGGATTGTGTAGCCAGGTTATTGTGAGGAGATCATCCCCCTTTGTGGCCGCAATGGACCTGGTCACTGAAACTAGATTCCAGGTCCCAAGGAGGTTGTGGTAAAAGCCTGGCAGCTCAGAGAGGTTTTAGGGAAGACTTCTTGGGTAGATATAGAAAAACTGCTGGTTGTATTGGAGCTCCCAGAGATGGCAGAGGAAGATGTGCACCAACATGCTCCATGCCAGACTACATGTACCATAAAGGAGACTCTGAAGGCAGAAGGTGTGGACTGGGCTGTGGATGCAGACCAGCTCTGTCTACCTCCCATGGAAGGCTCAATAGTGATGGTCTATAATGCACCAGACAGCCCTGAGATTATCAAAGATAGTCAAGCCCAGGACAGTTTAGGTCTGACTAGGCTGGACCATGTCTGCCAGTATGGACTTCAGCCATAGGGAGATGGTTTTCACTACCACTTTGGGGTCCATGTGGAGGAGTAATACTGGGCATCAGTTCCATAGATTATGGAGGTCCCCCTTCTTAGGTAGAAGGGTGAGCACAGTCTGCCTGCATGACAGGGGAAATACCCTGCTTCCCAAGGACTCAGTCCAGAGGGTTGCAAGATCCAGGCTGAGGCTGTCCTAGAATGCATGGTAGAACTCCACAGTCAGACCATTGATGCCAAGAGATTTGTTGATGGGCATCAGACCACAGACTTCTGACAACTTAGCCAAAATGGGAAGTTGCTCCAGACATCCATGCTGACTGCAGGAAGTTCATGCCACAGGACCCTATAGGCATCAGCATTGGTCATATCAGGACAGAAGAGGCTGGTGTAAAAAGACCTGGCCCTTTCCCCCATCTCCCAACAGATCTGTCAGAGGGGTGCCATCTTCTGGCAGGTGATGTGATTTTTGGGAGTCTCTTCCCTCCCTCCCCCACAAGGTCATAGAAGCAGGAGCTGTGATCCATTTCCTGAGGAGCTTTATGTGGGATCGAACAAAACCACTCCAGGCCTCATGGCTGTCAAGGACCTAGTTTGTCCTGCTTCTCTTGACATCCTCTGCAGAAGGATGGATTCCCCAGAGTGAACTGCCAGGCACCTCTCCAGCTCCATCTGCTCTATCACTGTTTCCCTTCTCCTGCTGTCCTCTCCTCCCCTCACCCCACCCCATCCCAAGTGCTGGAAAGGACAATGCAAAAAATCAAAATGGGAGACAGTCTTTGAAGCAAATATTCTGATATAGCACTGTTCTGTGGGTTGAAAAGCTCAAGCGTGCAAATACACAATGTGATGGTTGGTCAAGTCATCCAGAGGAGTGACCTGAGGATCCAAGATATCTAAGCAAGATCCAAAAAGAAGGCCAACCAGAGGCTTAGCCATGTGGAGGATCTGCTCTAACTTCAGGATAAATTCCTGCAAATCTGCTGCTTACAGGGTGATGCAAGTTAGCCAGCCTGAACTGAAGTTTGAAGTCTCTGAGGAAAATAATCCACAAGGATTCCAGTGTCATTACCACCAGAGCTGGTTACTCAGGTGTGAACTCACTTACAAAAGCAGGTAGTTCATCCACCAACAGGGTGATATATTTTGGTCTTGTTTTTACAGGTACATGAAACAGCTAAGTACTAAACTAAACTCTTTAGTCACCTCATGTGTTTAAAGCAGGATGACTTCCCCCATATTAATAAATAACTTGCCAATATTGGCAGATACACCTATGCAGAGTGAAGAGGTGAAAAGTAGCTATGATATAAACACCCCTTGTAACTCGATTGAAATACTCAGGCAATCTATGCACAGCATAAGGATTGTCCCTCCAAAATAGAGGCATTGACATGGGTCAATGATTGGTGGATTACCCTAAAACAGGGCCTGTGTGTAGTTCAGCCAGGTTTGTGGTCAAATGCCAAATATGGATGGCATTCTGTGATTGAATAATGGAGATCTTATTCACAACAGCTACAGCATTCACCAACCAAAGCCTACTGTAGGAGGAACCTTGGGGAATAAGGGGAGAGTGCAGGACTTAAGACTGCTACACAAGGGTTTTGAAACTTTTACATGGACCACCATGTGTTTTCATTCGGCTAATAGTGTTGTGTAACTCACCCTCCCTGTTAGCAATAACTTTGAAGCTATTAAAGGGTTAGTTGAATAAATGTTAGTCATTACTGTAGATTTGTTAACCCAGCTGGTTTAAAGGAAGTAGGAGTAGCCCTTAGAGAAAGCTGAGTGTTGACCTGATTAGGTTAAAGTTGCAGTGGCAGAGAATCTGGGTGGGAAGATTTCCTGTTATAGCATGGTGAGCCTTGCCCACATGCTCAGTCTTGCCATATTTGGGGTCAGGAAGGAATTTTCCTCCAGGGCAGATTGGCAGAGGCCTTGGGGGTTTTTCACCTTGCTCTGTAGCATGGGGCACAGGTCACTTGCTGGAGGATTCTCTGCACTTTGAAGTCTTTACACCATGATTTGAGGATTTCAATAGCTCAGACATAGGTTAGAGGTTTGTTACAGGAGTGGGTGGGAGAGATTCTGTGGCCTGCGTTGTGCAGGAGGTAAGACTAGACTATCATAATGGTCTCCTCTGACCTTAGAGTCTATCATTCTTCTACTGTAGCTAGCCAAGAACCCTGAGGAGGGGTGACTGTGAGTAGAATGCTGTGGAAGTGATTTGGAAGAACAGACTAGAAACCAGGAGCATGTGTCTGAGGTGGTGGTGGTTTGTGTAAATAAAGTAAACTCCAGGTTCTTGGTTGGGATTTAAATGTGCATGGGTCCTTGTTTTGTGCCCTCTTCAAAGTTGCCTGTGAGGGAGAGCTGGACAGATTTCTTAACATACTTTCTCCACACATGTGAGAGGCTTCAGTCCATGTAAGCTTGTGTGGCCATTAGGCTGGAACATTTCCTGCAGTATCCTTTGGAGACTTTACTGAATTTAAATTCAGTAATCTTTGGGGTCTGTTGTAGTAAATGAAAAGTTTTGTTTTACTGTGTACTGGGATTGTATGTAACCTCTCAGGGTGGAGAAGGAGACATGACAGATGTGAAACCTGTGGGTTCAAAGGATTCTGTTGAACAATGTGCCAGACAAGAGTAGACTCTTGTAACAAGAAGCATTAAGTGGTTTTCCTGGGGAATATCTATGGGGAGGTGAATGTAAATTCCTCACTTCTGGTTATACAAATACCCAGCCTTTGGAAGCTGTGCCCAGAGGAGTGGGCCGTTATCTGCCATTCACATGTTACATGAAGCCAAGATCAAATGCCCAAGCTGTATAAAGGAAAAGCTTTACTATTCATGGTGAGTCTGCCTCTGAATCTGAGGTGGTTATGAATCTGTAACTATAGGAAAGCAAAATCCACAACTGGGAAAGATTGACACCTATCAGAACCTGAAATGGGAGGCTGGGGAGGACCTCTGGTCAGTTTTTTAGCAAGCATGTAGGTTCTCTTATTGTTTGTAATATGTCTTCTCTAACATTTTCTCCTCAA
Organism: Eretmochelys imbricata; assembly: GCF_965152235.1. Classification (NCBI taxonomy): domain Eukaryota; kingdom Metazoa; phylum Chordata; order Testudines; family Cheloniidae; genus Eretmochelys; species Eretmochelys imbricata. Next base: position 123,036,444 of record NC_135573.1, on the reverse strand, counting down.
AAATAAATGTGTTTGCTTATAAAGAGTTGTGTGGTAACTTGAAACTGCTTCCAATTACCTAGTTTGTAGCCTTTGGGGAGAAAGCAAAGCACAGCTTGGAAAACCCCCAGTCAGGAGGGATAGAGGCCCAAGGAAGGTGATGACCAAAGAGTTGGTAGCCTAAAAGCAGGTGCCCTGGAGGGATCACAGAGGTAGAATACAGATGCAGGTGATCTGAACTGTGACAACATCCACTGAATGGCGACTACCAATCCATGGCCTAGGGGAGGATTACTCTTTGCAATGTAGAGCCTGTGGGAAGGACTTCCCTCTTAATATTTCTGATCACTAATATTTTGATCTTTCTCTGCTTATCTTAAAGCACATTCCTCCAGTATGTGTCATTAGGCACCATGGCTACTGAGCTGTTTCTCCTTTGAACATATTTCAGGGTTTGTTGTGATGGCTCATCATACTGGCAGCTCCTTATTTCCCTGCCTTCCCCTTGCCCCCCCTTCTTAATTTGTCTTCAGCAATATTGTCATTTTGCCTCTTCCTTACCTTTACATTCTGTGTTTTGTCTCATTTTTTGTTCTCCATCTATTTTTTTGTAGAAATCAAAATATTAAGTTCTCTCCTATCAACATTCACTTGCTTAACACTCTCTCATTGCATACACTCTTCTTTTAGAAAGCACTGATATGTTTTGTTTAAGTGAATCCTGGCATAAAGAACCTCTTCTGATATCTCTTCCCTTTATGTAATTACAGTATTCCTCCAGGTTAGTTCTTTCTTTCTGTAGTCCCACACCACACGTTGTGGCTCTGCAGTTGCTGTTCTTTATATTTCTATATTTTAATTGTCTGTCTCTTTGAACACTTAATTCCTTTTCTTCCTTCACATAGTAATCTTACGAGCTCTATTATTTATCACTCACACAAATCTAGTTAACTTTTTTCCTTGCAGATTTGTCTCTAACTCTTTACAGTTGGATTTTCCACATCTGATAATGTTCAAAATCTGTGTAGCCAGATTTTAAAAGTTTAGACATACTTTTTAGTTGCATGTCTAATTTGTGCATGAAATTACTGTTGTGGAAAAAAAAGCAGCTGTGTTTGTGCCTGCAAACAGCAAAGTCTGATTATTTTGTGCATAGATACGCAATTTGTTGTTACACTTAGTTTTCACAGTTGTATCACTTTGGGCATATTTTGGCCCTAGTTTTCCCTGTGCTCAGCTGAGAGATGTGACCATCTTTGCACTCGTCTGGAAGCGCAAAGAAGCATTAAAATGGAATTAACCAGCCACTTGAGTATTTTTTCCCACCAATATAGGGAAAATTGTTGGGTGATGTAAAGACTTGTATTTACCCTGTCTCTTTGTTCCAAGAGTGACCATGTTTAAGGGAAAGGGGTACAGGCAAGAAGTTCCTTTGCTGGAATAACTCTGAGGGGCCATACACCACTGGAACAATTTAGAGCAGCTGTGCAGATCAGAGTACTGCAAAGGTGGCTTAAGTGCACCATTCCCTTTTAAATTTCATGAACTTCTTGTTGTTCAAGGGTGGGATTTTCAAAAGAGTAAGTACCTTAAAAGCACAAATACCATTGACTTTCAGTGGAATTTGTACTCCTAAGTAACTTATGCACTTTTGAAAATTTCATCCAAGACCAGCAGTGCAGACAACTACATACCTACCTCTTTTTTTTTTGGAGTGGGGGGGCAGGAGGAAATCCCTTACTGTTAAATCTTCTGATCCTTTAAGTATCTCTCTTCTGGATTTCTTCAGCTTCCCCTTTATGTATCATTTTTCAATCTATTATGACTAAAGTCACAAGGTGCTTTTGTTACAAGTAGTCTTCTATGGTTTTTTGTTTTTGTTTTCTCTCTTTTTTTTTTTTTTAATTTAGCAGGCCAGCAAATCTTCAGCCTTGGGAAGATAGGAGAGCTGTGCAAGCAGCAGGAGAGTTGGTTCTTTGCCTTGGTCTCTGATGGGAGTCTGTTCCAGGGACAGAGTTACTCCCTGGGAACTGGGCATTGGTGTTGGGCAGATTGCCTGGACTGCTGTTAATGACCCCCTCTGTTCCAGGATCAGAGTATTGGTGTAAATAAAATTAAGTTACACTTGGAACATACCAAGACCCTGAATCAGTGATTTCCGTTCCACTAAGATGTTGACCTACCAGGCTCCAATATCAGCAGGGGAGGGGGGGACTATATCGATATAGTCATGGCACCATCCTCACCCTATCTATATAATTGTCCTCCTCTTCCATATCAGTTGGCTGTATGGTTTAACTTTTATCTTTAATGCCCTGTCATTAACCCATGTCACTATAAAAAAAATCAGTTAATGGCTTAAATTGATATTAGTGCATATTAAAACTAAAGAGACACCTGTATTAAAGAACCACTGGGGCAAGGGGGAGGGGGGCAAGCAATGTCTTATGGTTGGTGGATTTTGAAAAGGTGGTTCAGAATTATGTCAAACTGATTTAAAAAAAAACACAAGATTTAAAAAGTTGTGATTAACTGCAGGTTTGATCACACTGTTAAATACAATACCATTTATTGAAATTTTCTTGGTTATTTTCTACATTTTCAAATATATTCAATTACTACACAGAATACAAAGTATACAGTGCTCACTTTATTTTTATTACAAATATCTGCACTTTATTAAAGAATTTTTCAATTCTCCTCAGACAAGTACTGTCGTGTAATCTCCTTATGTAAGTGCATTACAGGGTGGGGAATTAAAGGTAGGATTCAGTAAATGTAAACAAACTTAGTGATTGGCTGAACAAGAAGTAGGACTGAGTGCACTTTGTTTTGTTTTTGAGTGCAGTTATGTAAAACAAATCTACATTTGGACAGTTGTTTAGGGATACCCTGAATTGCTCTCATACGGTAAATCTATTCTCTGTAGTTTGTATGCCAAACATGGACATTTTTAATAACCATGCCCTCATAGAATTTGGTGAACTTGCAGCATTTTAAAAACATACTGAATGGGATCAATTATGCTTTTTGTATACAAGGTGGCAGGGTGGGGGGGAGGAAATCTTTCCTGTACCCTGTAGCAATTGTCTGTCTGATACCTTTTTAAGCATGAGATTTGATTTCTTGTAGTTATGCAAGCTAAGATATAAGTAATGTTTAAGAATAGCTGGTAACTTTAATAAGTCAGGCTGTGGTACTTGATAAAGAAATAAGGAGGAGGGTATTTTGGGGGAGGGGGGTCTTAAAAATACTTACAAGAAACTTAAGACTGACAGTTTAGCTTTGAAATCTGAGGCAATATAAAAGAAAGGGGTCAGTCTTTTTTTATACCCTCATTTTAAACATGCTGCCTCCCATTTCTCTTCCAAGCACAATCCTAGTTTTGGCATTCTCTTAGGATCTGTATATCCTGCTGTGACTGACCATTTGACTATCTTTCCACTTTTCTAATAAGTGGACTTTGGACTTTTCAATAAGTGTCCAAAACTGGACCCAGGACTGTGAGAATGCCCTTACTGAGAACACATTTTCTATCCCTTTTTATTAATGAAGCAAAGCACTAAAGTGAATCTTGAAATGAAGGACTTTGAGTGTGCAATATGAACAGGAGTTTTCAGTGAGAGCCATTGTGACAAAGCCAATTTTCTTTGAGTATTGTAAGTTTCAGTATATATTCTCATATATAGACTTTTTTTAATCAATTTAAATTTTCAAGGTTGAAGAAATTTATGGGGGAGTTGGACAATGGGGGGACATCAGACAATTTTTTTAATGACCGATGTTGAGATTCAAAAATTTAAAGCTTCATAACAACTAAAACACAAATTGTCAACATCTTGTGTCAAAATATATAACGTAAATTGCCTTAAATCAAATTCTAATAAATTCTAAAGCAGTATTTTTCTTTGCCTACCGTACATTTTGATTATCGATGAAAATATTTTTTCAAAGGTTTGTATATGGATGGTGAAATCTGTTTAACATTTACCAATAAGTCTAATTCTTCCAAGCCTACTCATATGAATGTAGTCTAGGATTTTCAATGGAGTGTAAGGGAGTTAGGCACCCAAATCCCATTGAATTTCCCCACAATTATCCAGTTTACATGTGCTCTGGCATTATGCAGTCCAACAACCCATAGCATTTAATTCCATAGACTATTTTGAGAAATATTATCTTGCTGTCCATTTTCTTTCAAGTCAATAATATATTAAATAGCACTAGTTAAAAATTCCCCAGCACCACAGTATGAGATTCATTGTGGAGGTGGAGAATGCAAGCTAAAATATCTAATCCAACAAAGATCTGCTTTGAGAGATATTGAGCATCTTCAATGCCTATTTTCTTCTTTGAAAATTGTGGGCTCTGTTTCTTGGCTTTTGCTTCCTACAGGGTCATTCTTCTCAGTCTGCCATGGGTCAAATGTGAGACAAAAATGTTAGACCCAAAATGAAGGGTACAGGAAAAATCAGTCAGGCAGAAAACTTAGAAGTAATGGGATTCATGCCTTTGATGTAAATTCTGTTTGAGTGAGCAAGGGCCTTGGTTCCATCCCTACCAAAATACAGGAATATGTCTTGTGCAGCTTACTTCCTCCCATGGAATAAAGGAGAAGAGAGACTGTACTGTGTCCTGGAGCAGTGTCAAGTATGCACAGCCTCTTACTCAGGCTAGACGGCAAGAGTACAAAGTAGCCATAATAATTTGTATTACTGGATGTCTGGTGGCCATAGCACAGAAATTGATCATCTTGGTATGCTCAGAAGCCATTTATTTTTGAAGACCAGGGTTCATTCTCTGCTTGTGGTGAATTTTAGGTGTCACTGGAAAATCTGACACCTTTTGATAAAAGACCAAAAAACCCTTAGGGATTTATTTTTTCCCTCTGTTCTTACGGGTTTTGTTTTGTTTAAACATGAAACAATACAGGCATTTTGTCTTTTGTGAATAACATGTAAATTGTGTGGCTCACACAGCTTCTTTTCAGCTTGATCACTCATTTTTGTCTCTGGGCAAGTCACTTCTTCATTTAGGCTGAGGTTTTTCAAAGCTGCCTAAGGGATTTGGATGCTCAATTCCAATAAAGTTAACAGGCCTTGGGCCTCTAAATCCCTGAGGTGATGCTGAGAATTTCAGCCTCAGTCTTTCTACCCTTCCACTTTTCCTATGTGGAAAATAGGGCTAATATCTACCTCACTGGAGACTTGTGACACTTATTGATTGTAGAACTAAATCCCTTCCTCCATATAAACCCTTAGAAACTGCATTTGGCACAAGGAATTGTGGGGCTGGGGGAGAAAAATCCTCATGTCAATCTTCTGTGTCCCCAAACCCATCTGTGTAAAGAGCCCCACAGAGCTGAGCTCTGTTCCCCTCTGAGCAGTGGAACCATGCTGGGACCCTCCATGACAGCTGAGAAAAGAGTAGGATTTTCCTCTGAACATTGAGATCCTCAGAATACTATACCAAAGGCCAAATGTAGCATTCACTCTGATTATATATACATAATTAGGATGGGAAATGGCAAACTCTCTCTGTTTCTTGGAAATCTAATCCTGCAGTAGCAACTACATTTGCTTTGCAATATTCAGTACACATGGAAAACAAATTATGCATTTACTCAGTATAGTATCAGTGGAGCCATTTTAAATCCCTCTGATAAACATGATTATTCATTGGCTGGCTGAATAGTGTCTAAAACCCCTTGTACCTAGGTAATATAGCTCTGAAAATACTCTAATCTGGATAAATTTAACTGCCCAAAAATGCTGGACATGCAAGTATCAGACACACAGACTTTAAGGTCAGAAGGGACCACTGTGATCATCTAGTCTGACAACCTGCACATTGCAGGCCACAGAACCTCACCCACACACTCCTGAAATAAACCCCCTAACCTCTGGCTGAATAATGAAATCCTCAAATCATGGTTTAAAGGGTTCACCATTTACACTAATTTAAACCATCGCACCAGTCTGTCTAAGAGTATATTTAAACTTTAATTGTGCAGTGTGATTGCAGCTCAAGCTGACATACCTGAGCATGACTGCAGTCCAGGCAGACCCTAAAACTGACTCTTGAATCAATTTAGTTAAACTAGTGAAGACCCCTGTGTGGACACAGTTTATATTAGGCCCTTGGTTCACAATAGTCTGAATTTGATGACCTCCTGGACATGCTGCTAAAGTCATCTGTGCCACCAGAATTTTGGAGAAGGCTGTGGGTTTACTTCTGACACTATCAAGAAGCACAAAGGAGTTTTTTTGTAAGTGGCTGGCTAAATTCCTGTTGAATTAATTATTTAATGTGCTGAAACTTAATTGTATTGTTAAAGGTGAGTAAGGTTGCTAGAACCTTAGATGAATGTCTTCAGTCATTTAAATCAAAATAAACTATTGGTTTAGCTTTACTTGGTAACTAACTGAATTAAGCTAAATTGATATGATGCAATTAAACAGTGTGTACACACAGGAGTTTGAACTAAATTGGTTTTAACAATTCTCCAGTTTAACTAAAACTGGTGCAATCTGTGTAGAAACTCTCATGTATCCAGTAACCTAACTAAGGAGTTGATGATTGATGATCCATCACATCAGAACTTTTGCCTTTCCCTGAGCAACCCAATGGCTCTCCATAACTGTGGCCAGGCCAGTGCTTGGGAGGGAGGCAAGATGGCCCCATCTTTCTCTTCCCCATCCCTCCCTTGTTTCTTGGTATAATGCATCCCAAGGAGACCCAAAAGAATCAATCCTGGTGCTGAGTATGGTTGACATGTGGGCCATCCAAATTCAGTGAAGCATTTGAGTACTGGCTCATCAGCATGCAAGCAAAAACCGGTCACAATCTGGCTTTGTAAATTAACACAACTGGAAACACTATGAAGGGTGAAATTCTTCTTTGATATCCACTCAGGTAATTACCTACTGATGCAGAATTTCTGCTGACATCCATAGGAGTTCCATGCAACTCTGTAGGACACTACCTATGCTATGGTCTCCCCCTATGGATGGGAAATAAACTTTCCCCTGAGGTTGTCAGTTTGCAAACTTCAAGTAGTTTGTCCATGTTCTACCCCAATGTCTGGAACATGCTTACACCCTGAACATTCACTTCTTTATATGGTACAGCACCTTTTACTGATGTGATGTATATCCAATTAGTAACTTATTGGATGATGGAATAGTATTCCTGTCTTCAATTTACTATGACTGTATTTTTCATATTCACTTCAATTAAACCAGGTTGATATTAGCTCTATTTTAAGTTTCAGTGAAATATGTTAAATCATAGACTTTAAGGTCAGAAGGGACCATTATGATTGTCTAGTCTGACCTCTTGCACAACGTAGGCCACAGAATCTCACCCACCCACTCCTGTAATAAACCTCTAACCTATGTCTGAGCAATTGAAGTCCTCAAATCATGGTTTAAAGACTTCAAGGTGCAGAGAATCCTCCGGCAAGTGACCTGTGCCCCACACTGCAGAGGAAGGCCATCGAGGTTCCTTCCCCAGTCTGAACTCTAGGGTACAGATGTGGGGACCTGCATGAAAACCTCCTAAGATTACTTTTACCAGCTTAGGTTAAAACTTCCCCAAGGTACAAACTATTTTGCCCTTTGCCCTTTGACTTCCACTGCCACCACCAAACATCTGACCAGGTTTATTTTATTAGGAAAGAGCCCGTTTGGAAACATCTTTCTCCCCAAAATCCTCCCAACCCTTGCCCCCCACTTCCTGGGAAAGGTTTGGTAAAAATCCTCACCAATTTGCATAGGTGACCACAGACCCAAACCCTTGGATCTTAAGAACAATGAAGAAAGCATTCAGTTCTTACAAGAAGAATTTTAATAGAAGAAACAGTAAAAAAGAATCACCTCTGTAAAAATCAGGATGGTAAATACATTTACAGGGTAATTAGATTCAAAACATAGAGAATCCCTCTAGGCAAAACCTTAAGTTACAAAAAGACACAAAGACAGGAATATCCATTATATTCAGCACATCTTATTTTCTCAGTCATTTAAAGAAATCATAATCTAATGCATATCTAGCTAGATTACTTACTAAATTCTAAGACTCCATTCCTGTTCTGTCCCCGGCAAAAGCATCACACGGACAGAGAACCCTTTGTTTCTCCCTCCCTCCAGCTTTTGAAAGTATCTTGTCTCCTCATTTGGTCATTTTGGTCAGGTGCCAGCGAGGTTATCCTAGCTTCTTAACCCTTTACAGGTGAAAGGGTTTTTCCTCTGGCCAGGAGGGATTTAAAGGTGTTTACCCTTCCCTTTATATTTATGACACAGGCTGAAAACCCCCCAGGGCCTCTGCCAATCTGCCCTGGAGAAAAAGTCCCTCCCGACCCCAAATATGGTGATCAGTTAAACCCTGAGCATGTGGGCAAAACTCACCAGCCACACACCCCAGGAAAGAATTCTCTGTAGTAACTCAGATCCCACCGCATCCAACATCCTATCAGGCATATCTACCACTAATAGCATGTCATAAATATGAAGGGAAGGGTAAACACCTTTAAAATCCCTCCTGGCCAGAGGAAAAATCCTCTCACCTGTAAAAGGGTTAAGAAGCTAAAGGTAACCTCGCTGGCACCTGACCAAAATGATCAATGAGGAGACAAGATACTTTCAAAAGCTGGGAGGAGGGAGAGAAACAAAGGGTCTGTTGGTATGCTGCTTTTGCCAGGGATAGACCAGGAATGGAGTCTTAGAACTTTTAGTAAGTAATCTAGCTAGGTATGTGTTAGATTATGATTTCTTTAAATGGCTGAGAAAAGAATTGTGCTGAATAGAATGACTATTTCTGTCTGTCTTTTTTGTAACTTAAGGTTTTGCCTAGAGGGATTCTCTATGTTTTGAATCTAATTACCCTGTAAGGTATCTACCATCCTGATTTTACAGAGGTGATTTCTTTACTTCTATTTCTATTGTAAGAAAACTGAATGCTTTTTCATTATTCTCAGATCCAAGGGTTTGGGTTTGTGGTCACCTATGCAAATTAGTGAGGATTTTTACCAAACCTTTCCCAGGAAGTGGGGGGCAGGGTGCAAGGGTTGGGAGGATTTTGAGGGGAAAGACATGTCCAAACTGCATTTCCCAGTAAACCCCAGTTAGTTTGGTGGTGGCAGTGGATATTCCAAGGACAAAGGATAAAATTTAATTTGTACCTTGGGAAGTTCTAACCTTACTTTTACCAGCTTAGGTTAAGAGGTTTTCATGCAGGTCCCCACATCTGTACCCTAGAGTTCAGAGCGGGGGAGGAACCTTGACATAGCTGAAGATCGATCAATTGCCAAAATTAAACTATTCCATCATATCCCTTCCATAAACTTATCAAGCTTAGTCTTGAAGACAGATGTCTTTTGCCACCACTGCTTCCCTTGGAAGGCTGTTCCAGAACTTCACTCCTCTAATGGTTAGAAACCTGCATCTAATTTCAAGTCTAAACTTCCTGATGGCCAGTTTATATCCATTTGTTCTTGTGTCCACATTGGTACTGAGCTCAAATAATTCTTCTCCCTCTGTGGTATTTATCCCTCTGATTATAGTGAGCAATCATATCTCCCCTTAGCCTTCTTTTGGTTAGACTAAACAAGCCAAGCTCTTTGAGTCTCTTTTCATAAGACAGGTTTTCCATTCCTCAGATCATCCTATAGCCCTTCTCTGTACCTGTTCCAGTTTCAATCATCCTTCTTAAACATGGGAGACCAGAACTGCACACAATATTCCAGATGAGGTCTCACTAGTGCCTTGTATAACAGTACTAACAACTCCTTATCTCTACTGGAAATACCTCGCCTGATGCATCCCAAGACCGCATTAGCTTTTTTCACGGCCATATCACATTGGCGGCTCATAGTCATCCTGTGATCAACCAATACTCAGAGGTCCTTCTCCTCCTCTGTTAATTCTAAATGATGCATCCCCAGTTTATAACAGATTCTTGTTGTTAATCCCTAAATGCATGACCTTACACTTCTCACTATTAAATTTCATCCTATTCCTATTACTCCAGTTTACAAGGTCATCTAGATCTTCCTGTATGATATCCCAGTCCTTCTCTGTTTTGGCAATACCTCCCAGCTTTGTCATCTGCAAATTTTATTAGCACATTCCCACTTTTTGTGCCAACGTCCATAATAAAAAGATTGGTCCCAAAACCAATCCCTGAGGAACTCCACTAGTAACCTCCTTCCAGCCTGACAGGTCAACTTTCAATGTGACCCATTGTAGTCTCCCCTTTAACCAGTTCCTTATTCACCTTTCAGTTTTCATATTGATCCCCATCTTTTCCAGTTTGGCTAATTCCCCATGTGGAACCATATCAAATGCCTTACTGAAATCGAGGTAAATTAGATCCACTGTTTCCCTCGTCTAAAAAATCTGTTTTTCTCCAAGAAAGAGATCAGTTTGGTTTGGCATGATCTACCTTTTGTAAAACCGTGTTGTATTTGGTCCCAATTACCATTGACCTCAATGTCCTTAGCTACTTTCTCCTTTAAATTTTTTTCCAAGACCTTGCATACTACAGATGTCAAACTAATAGGCCTGTAGTTACCTGGATCACGATTTTTCCTTTCTTAAAAATAGGAACTATATTAGCAATTCTCCAGTCAAACGGTACAACCCCTGAGTTTACAGATTCATTAAAATTTTTTAATGAATGGGCTTGCAATTTCATGTGCCAGCTCCTTTAATATTCTTGGATGAAGATTATCTGGGCCCCCCGATTTAGTCCCATTAAACTGTTCAGGTTTGGCTTCTACCTCGGATGTGGTAATATCTACCTCCATATCCTCATTCTCATTTGTCATGCTACCATTATCCCTAAGATCCTCATTAGCCTTATTAGACTGAGGCAAAGTATTTGTTTAGATATTGGGCCATGCCTAGATTATCCTTAACCTCCACTCCATCCTCTGTTTAGCAGTCCCTCTTTCTTTTCTTCTCCTTCTCTTCTTTTCTTTATACAGCTTTCACTATTGGTCTTAATTCCCTTTGCAAGGTCCAACTCTACATGGCTTTTGGCCTTTCTCACTTTATCCCTACATGTTCTGACCTCAAAGTAGCTTTCCTCGCTAATCCCTCCCATCTTCCACTCCTTGTAGGTTTTCTGCTTTTTCTTAATCACCTCTTAGGTTCTTCCTCATCCAGCTTGGTCTACAACTCCTGTCTATGAATTTTTTCCCCTTTCTTGGGATGCAGGCTTCTAATGGTTTCTGCAACTTTGACTTGAAGTAATTCCAGGCCACCTTCTGCCTTCAGAGCCACAAGTTCTTCAGTTCAATCCACTTCCCTAACTAATTAGCTCTTTCAAAATCAAAAACGCTAGTCACAGATCTATTTTTGTTTATCCTTCCATTTTGTTTGAATTGAATTAGCTCATGATCGCTCGAACCAAGGTTGTCCCCTGCAACCATTTCTTCTGAGGTCCTAACTACTCACCAAATCTAAAATGGCATCCCCTTTTGGTTCAGCAACTACTTGGTGAAGGAATCCATCAGCTATCACATCTAGGAAAATCTGAGCTCTATTACTAGCACTTTTCCTCCAGTCTATATCTGGGAAGTTAGTCTCCCATGATCACACAATTCCCATTAGTATTTACTTCATTAAAAACATTAAAGAGGTCTCTATCCATATCCAGATCCCAGCGGTCTATAGCACACCCCAAGCACTATCCCAGGGGACACTTTAGTAGCTTTCTTCCCCTAATGTGTTTTTACCCAGACAAACTGTCTTAACCATTCAATCACTTCTTATTTCTTTAGTCTACTTCATCACTTATGTACAATGCTACTCCACCACCTCTGCCTTTATTTCTCTTTCCTAAACAGCACTGTAGTGGGGTGGTCACCCACTACAGCGCTGACAAGGTTAAAATAGCCCAGGAGGGCTGTCCTGGGGAGACAAAGGCTAGGCTGATGGGGAAGGCGGCCACAGCTGGCCTTATAAAGGCTGTGATCCAGGAGCTCAAGCAGTCTCTCTCTAGCTGTGGAGAGAGATGAGCCTGGCTGCTTGGGAGCTCACCAGGGTACCTAGAGTGAAGCAGGGCTAGGGAAAGGCCAGAGGAGCTGCAGAGCTCTAGGCTGGAAAACCCCCAGCCTGCAGGCCTTTCTGAAGACCTAAAGCAGGTACTGGGGTTGCAGAGGGTCATCCCAAAGTTAGGCAAAGGCAGCCGGTCCAAACCTTCCTTGCCGATGAGTGGTACAGATTGCCCCCGCACACTGGGGCAGACTAGATGAGGACTGGCAGTAGCCGCTGAGGTAAGGTGGGGATTCCCCAGGGTGGGGAGACCCAGACTGCAGGGGGACTGCAGAGGGCAGAACCCCGAGGGAAGGGGCACCATGGTCCAGGAGGGACACGGGGGGCCTGAGGCAAGTGGGACACTGGCCTGCAGAGGGTGCTCCAGAGGCTGGAGAGCTAATTCCCAGGACTACCAGTGGGAGGCATCACATCGGTGAGTCTTGGCCTTGCTACAAGCACATACCCTTCAATACCTGTAGTCCAGGCATGACTACTATTCCACCATGTTTCTGTTATCCCTGTAATATCTGGTTTCACTTCCTGCACCAGTAGCTCTAGTTCCTCCATTTTGTTACCTAGGCTCCTCACATTAGTGTACGAACATCTTAATTTTTGCTGTTTTCACCTTGCTCACATTCTTTACCCAATTAGGCACAGACATTCTACCACCAGTATTCACTATTAGACTGGTATGTACGCTACCCTTCTTCCTTATGTCCATTCTCCTACCCACAGCCATATCCTTTCTTACTTCGTTTTCTTCACTCTCAATGTTAAAATCTGGCACAGAGATTACCTGGACATCTTCCCCCAGATTCCTAGTTTAAAGCTCTCGATCAGTTGTTCCATCCTAGAAATCTATTTCCCACCTTACTCAGGTGAAGTCCATCCCAAGAGAACAGTCCTCTGCCCATGAATGCTTCCCAGTGGCCATACATCCCAAAGCCCTCGTAGCACCAGTGCCTGAGCCACCTGTTGAGCATCATAATCTTGTCACACCTTTGTTGCCCTTCTCTAGGAACAGGCAGAATCCCACTGAAGATCACCTGAGCCTCTGTTTCTTTAAGCATCTTCCCCAGCCTGGCATAATCTCCCTTGATGATAAGTTCCAGCAAGAATCTAGCCATATCATTTGTTTCCACATGAAGGACAATCGGTGAATTCTTTCCCGCTCCCATTAGGATCCTCTTCAGCCCCAGGTCCACATCCCATTATCTTAGCACCCAACAGACAGCACACCCTTCTGTTCTCTGGATCAGCTCTTGTTACAGGCCTGTCTATTCTTCTCAGTAAGGAGTCCCCAATCACATAGACCCGCCTTTTCCTGTCGATGGTGCAATTCTCCAATCTATCCCCTGTTCCCTGTGGCTGCAAGTCCTCTCAATTCCCATTGTCCCTTGTAATCCTTTGAAACCCATCCTATATCCTCCTGGGGCTCATATTTGGTGTTATCTCCATTGACTCTTGCCTTCTTCCTATAGAACTAGCTGCTCTTCTCTTCTTCCTTACCCTCTCCCCTTCAGTGACCACCTGCTGTGCCCCTCCTTCTTTTTCCAGTTCCACAAACCTGTTCCTGAGCTCTGTTTCTCCTTCACTAGCCTGTCTTTTCCTCTGCCTGGTTCTTAGTCACATGTTTCCACTGTCCACTTTCCTCACCCAGCAGTATCCCCCTCAGAGTTCTTCAGTCCTGCTTCCATCTGTAAGTCTGAGCTTTTCTCTTCAGCCTCCTCATGTCTTTGCTCCATCTGCTTGAACATCCTTCTAAACTCAACCAGACTTTCCACCTGCATCTCCAATCCTCTGATCTTCTATCAGGCAGCACTTCATGCAGACTAAACTCTTTTCAGGTACCCCCTCCAGGATCATGCCGCAACTTCTACATCCAGTCATCTTCATTGTGTCTTCCACTGCTCCCTCTGCATCTGTCATAGCCTTCCCACCTAAATCCTGCTGGTTTGGTTTTAGTTTCCCAAACTAACACCCCCCCCAGCAAAACAAACCTCCAACAAGCACCAAAACACTGCCCGAACACCACATACTCCCTTCACTAGCCTGTCTGTTCCTCTGCCTGCCTCTCTTAGTCTTCCCCCGCCCCTTGCAACTCCCCTGTTTACAGCTCTGTTTGCTGGCTCCTGTGCCGCTTACCTGTGGGGGGGGTAACTTTTTGTTTTTACCTCTTCTGATTTGTCTGGTCATGTATGAAGTATTGATGTGCCAAAACTGCAAACTTCAACTCAAGATCTGAACCTTATCAAAGTTTCATGGGGGGGGAGGGGGCAGTGTTCACATCCAGAATTTTTATTTGGCCCATAAAGATGGGACCAGCTGTGAAATTGAGATCTGAATTTTGAAGTTCAGGGTTCTTTAGATGGAGGATTTTAACTTGGGTACAGCTCTTGATCTGGAGTACTTCTTTACTGGAGAAAAGCATTTCAAAATGTGTCTAGTTTAAAGGAGGTTTGTTCAGTACAGTACTGCATAGAAGTGAAAGAAATTAAGAGGTGGGTCCATTAAGACACAGGCTTGAGTTTGGGACACTATATGGCTTCATAGCTTTTAAGACCAGAAGGAACCATTTTGGTTATCCAGTCTGATCTCCTGTATAACATAGGCCAAGGAACCTCAGCCAATAACTTCTGCATAAAGCCCATACCTGCTGTTTGAACTACAGCATATCTTTTATTAAAAAAACCCACCAAAGCTAAACTAGTACATTTAAAAAAAAAAAAGTCACAATCTAAAGACTTCAAGTGATGGAGAATCTACCACATCCTGGGGTAAGTTGTTCCAATGATGATGACTCTCTGTTAAATCTTTTGCCTTAGTTCTAGTCTGAATTTGTCTAACTTTGGCTTCTAACCCTTGGAGCTTTTGTCTGCTAGATTAAAGAGACATCCACTATTAGAAATCTCTTCCTATTCACAATACCCCCAAGTAGAGATTTATAAGACATTGCGTCCCAGAACTCCCCAGGGCCCAGAAAATGTGTCCACTGCACTTTGCCTTAGGACTAGTCTATGTGCACTCCAACTTTTTCTGCCTCCTCTGAGACCTCCAACGCTTGGAGTGATAACAGAGTAGTTCCTGTGCTCTCAAGTCAAATTTTGCTCTACCACCCTGTGGACCACATATGAGCCAGTCACAATCTGGCCCACAGTAGATTGTCTTTGTAAGTAATTTTGTATTTCTGAGTTGAATCAGAGTGCATGGAAGCTATTTTTGCCTCTTATTTGAAATGAATGAAGCTGACAGCAACAGTTTCTATGCCTGAAAGATGCTGTTTCTAACCTTAATCACTGGGGATATCTTTCCTCTTTAAAATTAAAACATGTGATTAAAATGCAAAACAATGCCATAAAGATATAATAATGTACAAGTTAGTTTGAACTGGGCTGCTTAAATGGTGGGGTGGAGGTGTATATAATCTATAAATAGCAAGTAGTGCATTCCAATTACAGAAGAATGTCAATTCCACTCCTACTGCAGTAGTTTACAACTCAGTGTGGAAATATATAGTTCATCTTCTGGTGTTTCTGTTTGTGTGTAAATGGCCATTCTGGGGGCAGATGACTTGGGATGAAAGAAAAAGGGAGTCCTAAAAATTTTATAAAAAGCAGCAACTCAGACAAAACAAAGAATTCCTAATGGAAAGGGGGTAAATAAAATGCCACCAGTAGTCTACTCCTTAGTGGGGTTTCACCAGGAAAGAAGTGTCTTCAAGGATGTATGCAAAATAGGTACAGTCATACATAACAGCCAACATTTTTAAACTTGGATATCTACAGCTAGGTACTTAGGATGGGATCCGTGAAGGTATGTAGCAATGACTATGCTGAGTGACACAGTGCCTAACTTTTGGGTTGCTAAAAATTACAGGAACAACACTATAATCCATAAAGCTAGGTACTCAGGCTCTCTGAATAATAAATGGGAGAGATAGGACCCTCTGTATGTGATCCACAAAAGCCAGCATGCTACGCAGCTCCCTGCCAAAGGTAGCCAATGGGAGATGCTGACAAGAGGGGTGTGTGCCAAGTCCTGCCCCCTCTTGGAGACTGACACCTGTGTCAGCATGATCCATGAAAGGGAATCCACTGCCTGGAATCAGGTGACTTAGGCACCTAAGCTGCTTTTTGAGGGAATGAGTTAGGTGCATGCCTCACTGCACACAAACCAGCAAGAGAAGGAGGTGGAGGTGGAATTCTCCGTGCCCCCCCATTATAATTAAACAAGAAGTTAGGGCTTTATTTTATTTGTATAAAACAATGCCAGTTTTTCTTTTAAACTTGTAATGCCAAAAAAAAACAGGAAAAATTTGCTTTAATCAGTTGTACTTTATGCCAATTAACATGCTGTACTTGACATTCACTGGAATGCTAAATGTGACATTTATTTGAAATTCATACTGAAGATGTTCCACTGCTCTGTATTGCATGGAATTTATATTTTCTATGGTAACATAAACATGGAGAAAATCCAAGGAAACCTGCAGTGTAAATTGCAGTGATATACAGCATGTGGAGTAGACAAAGGAAGGATGGGGGTGGGGGGAGAGGAGTAGGTAGGGGAAAGAGAATCTGATCCTCATGGTTATAGCAGTCCCAAATGGAATAAGGAGTCAGACAGAACAAGAAGTATAGCACTGAATACACATCTGCTTTCTGCTGGGTGTCTGCCTGCTATGGTATTCTAGGATGGGGGGGATGAGGTCAAGGACTCAGAATTGGAAGAAAGAGAGAAGTTAATTGTGTGGGTGAGGGACTGGCAATAGAATCTGCTCTCAAAGACACTGCTGGAGTATAAGGAGGAGCCTGTATGTGAGATCTCAAGTTTGGAAGGGGGCATTTTGATGGCTATGTGCCTCACTTACCCTTAATACATTTTCCAGAAGTGATGTTTTACTATCACCATCTTTTCTAAAATAGGCTCTCATGCTGCCAGGGATTTCATAATGATGTTCTGTGACCATACTGTAAAGTCAAATAAACACAGTATCTCCTTGATCTTAGGTCTTTTCTGAAAGTGGAAAGACTCCCATTGACTTCAGTGGGCTTTGGATCAGATCCCTAGAACTTCCACTTCCAAATACAGATTCATGGGGTGCAAGTAGTCCATAATGAATAACATTCAATTTAATTTACCCTTTTTCTGTTCACAAATTATCTGCAATCAGATTACAATTTTCTTGTATTTATTTGCCCACAACTATTTGCTGAATAATTCTTGAACTGTAGCTTGTTCTTTGAGTATTTGAAAAAAGTATAGTGTCTTGACTAGTTTTGATTGGATATCAGTATCTTGGCATCGTTTCTATTCTTGATTGCATGAGCATAACTCATATAATCAGCAGTTTCAAGCTAGTATGTGGGATTACAGATTTTAAACATTTTGCTTTCCATTAATATTATTTAACTGCTTAAAACTTGTTTCCATGCCAGTAGACTCATTCATTAAAATATGTGCAGAAACTGAATACAGTCTAATTCAATTCAATCTGTCTCTTTCCCTGATGAGTGAATATGGGGGTTGAGGGGAAGATAGGTATACATCCAGCTCTGAACTTGGGTGCACAGAGAAGAGACAATAGACCCATCAGGAATGCTGTTAGTTGAAATGGTAATGTAATCATATCTGATATCTAGAATCAATAAGACACTGAAATACAAAAATCGCTTTTGAATGTTGGTGGGCAAGGCTCATCTACACAGACTATGTGTTCTCAGTTCTCAAGGTAATTTATAGAAATGGTTAATTCTTTGATACCCTTCTCTGCTCAGTCTTTGGAGTTGCATTGATCAGAGTAAATCTCTGATGGTTTGATCTGTGCTGCCTCCAATATAGGCCAATGCCTAAATGCCACAACTGTCCCTTTGTCATTTTCAGGTTTCCCTGCTATTTCTGGTGCCAGCTGAAAAGCAGGAGAAATAGCAAGAAAAAACTACAGGAAGTGTCATGAAGAAACTTAATTTGGGGCCCATTTTACAGATTCAAGAAGTTCACCTAATGTCAGATAAAGTTTGAATAAGCATCTCAAGTTAAGACTTGGACAAAGTCTTCAAATGTGATTAGTGAATTTGGGTGCTTCAGTTTTTGGATTTTTGTCAACTTGAGACACCTTTAAAGAGACTCTTTTCAGAGAGAAGTTGCCCAGCACTTTCTGAAAAATAGGTCCCTCTAAAGTAACTTAAGATTGGAACCCAAAAATCACAAGTCACATTTGAAATTTTAGATCTGCACCTAAAGCTGCACTGGGAGGGGTGGTAGAGACTGTTGTAATGAAAGATCCTGGAAGGAATTCTTGGTGACTCTGAAAACTCCTTCTAAAGACTCTCAAACTCCCTGGTGAATTTGTACTTCTCTGGGATAGTGCTCAGCAAACTGATGTGGAAGGGGTGGAAACATGGTCTTGCCATCATGCTACACTCTTACCCCTTTTGGGAAGACTAATGCCACTATCTCCTTACTAGCCATATTATGCCCAGCCCCTGTATATGACCACAAGGGAGAGGGAAATCTCCTTAGACCCTCTTCCCACCTTCCTCACCACCAAGTTGCATATCACCAAAATCTTGCCCTGAGTCTTCACACATTGTGATGTTTCATAATGAAACTCATGCCTAGTTTCATCATAGCAGAAGTAGCCACCCTACAACTCAGGAGAGCGCTACAGCTGAACCTCTCAAACCCTGGGAGCATTTAAAATTTACAGGAACACACTTTCCCATCTGTTAAATTCCATAGTGAGAACAAATTGACCACATTAAGATGAATAATTCAATTCTTTACCAAACAAATCTAAAATGTGATTGATTTTTGTATGTATTGGTTTATTGAACAATGTAAATAGCATAAAGTACCCAATTTAAATAAAGTTGTTTATGATAGAAAAACCACCAGAGTCTAAAAATGAAATTTCAGACTGTGGTGCAGTGAAAACCTTAAAACATACAGTATTTGCCTCACTTCTGCAGGAATGGAGCACCATTGACTTCAATGAGAGTTCTGGGTGTTCACCACCTCTGATCATCAGGCTGTGTTATCAAGAAACTTCAAACTGAATATTTAAATAAGCCCCTGAAATTTCCTGTCACTTTCAATAACTAGCTCTGCATTTTCTATTACATGCAGTGAGTTTTAAACACCTGTTTAATTTAATTGTGGTATGTGGAAAACAGTATTGAAATTGTAGAGCTCTCACTTTAAATGGTCAGGAGTTTCCTGGTCCTGCTCTCAAGCTAAGTGGCTCTGTAGGGAAGTGTGCAGACAGCCTAAAATAAGGTGGGGTGAGTTCTTCACTGTTTTAGGCAGCAGCTTGCTTTGTCACTCTTTTGGATTCTTGTGTGCTATCATTCTGAATTCTAAGAATAGAAGTAGTGTTATGCTGCAAAATTCCATTAACTGTATTTGTTTATGCCACAAACACAATATTAAGCGTGTGCTTAAATCTCACTGAAGTTAACCCTATAGTACTAGTTTACAGCTGTTTAGAATTTCCAGAATGGTGCAAAGTCAGTGAAGAGTACAGGAGAATCTATCTAACAACTCTAAACTTAGCTGGATAGAACATTGCACATTTTGCTTAAGATGTCTTTGAAGAATAGGGCCATATCCTTAGCTGATGTAAATCAAGGAACCGATTGTGGATCCCCAATTCAAGGCCACTCAGCCCCAGCAAGAATTAGGGCTGTGCAGAGGCACTAACTAGTTTCTATACCATTTTCTTTCCCTCAGTAGTGGATGGTCTTTCTAGAAGATCTGCTGTAGCTCAAAAAATTTATGATACGGCCTTGTTCCAAAAATTCCTGGGTGAGGTTCTCAAGTCTGTGTCTTGCAGGACAGTCAGACTAGATTATTATAATGGTCCCTTCCAGCCTTAAAATCTATTAAACTCCAGGCCTCAGTCCTGTTTAGAAGATGTTTCCTCAGGGGTTAGTTTTTTTTTCTGCCAGTCACAAAAGCAAATCCAATAACTCCCCCAGAGGCTTTAGCAGCCCAGGAGGGGAAAAAAGAAACTTTTTATTATTAGCTCGCCTTTAAACCACCTTCTCCTTACCTGTACAGCCCCTCAGAGCAGCCATGAGATTAGCTGGGATATGTTAACCCTTTACAAGTTGCAACAGCTTTACCTTATCACAAAGCATTTTGATATCAGCACAGCTGCATATTGTGACAGGACAAGGGTCCATTGAAGTTTTTCTGACCAGCTGTACTGTCTCACCCTCTTCCCTTCCCATCCATAACTCCTTTGCCTTCCTCTATTTCCTTCAGTGTTTCAATTATAGAGATAATATAAGCTCTGGATTCTGGGTGGTACCACTCTCTCTGTATAATTCTTATCCTTTTATACAATTTATAAGAACCTTAGCAGGTCACCATGTAACCAAAAGTGACATTTTCAGTTGTGAAACATTATCATTAGCTGATCCCAACTATAAGTGGTGTAATGGTCCATATTGTGCAATTAAGAATGACACTTTATTTTGTAAAAGACAGGATAAATCAATCAGAGCCGACTCAGATGAGTTTTAAATTCAAGTTGCCAGCTGGTCTCTCAAGGTGTCAATAGACTAATCCATACATTGAAAGTCAGGGGCATGATTTTCCAGTCACTGACACCAGCTTTATACCAGTGTAACTGCATTGGCAATGGGAATTAGGGATCCAAATCGCTAAGGTGGTTTTGAAAATCTTAGCCTTAACCTTCTAGCCCCATCTATTGAAGTCATTGATAATTGAGTTTAAATCTTCATCATGCTTTCTCAAAAAGCATTGAAATGCATTGTGGTGTTCCTCTGGTGTTATCTGGACCGGTGATCTTCTAGGTCATTCCAATCCTTGACTCTGGGAGCCAGCCTTACCCTGCTCTGCTGTGAGAACACCCACTCCTGGACTGTTTATGCACAGCCTCTGGCATATAAGCTGCTCCCAGCTACTTGCAACAGAATGACACTACCCAATATCTCTGGTCCCAGACACAACCCTAGGAACCTCCATCTTAGTGTCCAGTTATGCCCGCTGGACGCTGCAAGCTTAAGAGTTTATCAATTTAACAAAATTGATATGTACCAGGCTTGTTATCCTAAGGGGAGTCTCTGACACGCTTCAACCAAATGCACTACTTCAGGTAGAATAAACAAATTTATTAACTATGAAAGATTTTTTTAAGTGATAAGTCAAACCACAAGAAGTCAAATTTGGTCAAATGAAATAAAAGCAAAACGCATTCTAAGCTGATCTTAACACTGCCAGTGCCCTTACAAACTTAGATGCTTCTTACCACAGGCTGGCTGGTTGCCCTTCAGCCAGACTCTCCCCTTTGATTAGCACTTCAGTGGCTTGGTGATCTCTGTAGATGGAGATGGAAGAGAGCGAGAGCATGGCAAATGTCTCTGTGATGGGTTGGATCACAGAAACCCCCTTTGGGACTGCCACCTGATGTGCCGAGACTACCTCTAAACCCATTTTCCCTGGCAGCTTGGGACTTCAGTGCCCTGCCTGGTTTGAGCCAGACACACTAGCCTGAAATAAACACAGACCCAGGTCTGAACCACATCCCTCCAAAAGCTGCAGGCTTAACTGAAAACAGCTTCAGAAGTGCTCCTGTCTCCAGCACTGATATCAACTCCCAATGGGGTCCAAATCCCTTTTTACCCTGTATAAAGCTTATACAGGATAAACTCATACATTGTTTGCCCCCCCCCGCCCTGGTGTTAATACAGGAATCTCCAACTCCAAATCACCAGGAGGGCCACATGAGGACTAGTACTGACCTGGTACTGAGGGCAGCATCACTGACACCCCCTCACCCTGCTGCCCCCAGCCCTGCCCCCATTCCAACCCCTTCCCCAAATCCCTGCCTCTTCTCCCCCTCCTCTCTTGAGTGCACAGCTCCCCGCTCCTCCTGCCTCCCTCCTGGAAAGCCCCAAGGTAGGCAGAGGAGCGGGGAGCTGCATGCTCAGAGGAGGGGATAGCTTTATGAGCTTTAGAGAAAGGGTTTTTCCTCATCCTATGCGCAAAAAGAGCTTAATGTCTCTGACTACAACAAGAGAAAGTATATCAGTTTGTTTTAATGACTCCCCTCCCCGCTCCTCCGGGAAGCACCTGGAGATAGGCAGAGGAGCGGGAATGCGGCATGTTGGGCGGGGGATGGGTGAGAGGAGTTTGGCGGAAATAACTCTGGGCACGGGGAGCGTGGTAGGCTGCAGCAAATAACTCCACTGGCCACATGCGGGCCGCATGTTTGAGACCCCTATATTAATACATATTTGGACTTAATAAGTAAAAAGTGATTTTATTCAATGCAAAAAGTAGGATTTAAGTGGTTCAAAGTAATAAACAGAACAAAGTGATTACCAAGCAAAATAAAACAAAACATGCAAGTCTAAGCCTAGTACAGTAAGAAAACTGAATACAGATAGAAGCATCTCTGAGGGTGAGATTTTTATCACAGACTAGATCCCTTCCTAGTCTGGGCACAATCCTTTCCCCTGGTACAATCCTTGTTCCAGCTCAGGTGGTAGCTAGGGGATTTCTCGTGACTGCAGCCCTATTTGTTCTGTTCCACCCCCTTATATCTTTTGCACAAGGTGGGAATCCTTTGTCCCTGTCTGGCTTCCCACCCCTCCTTCTAAATGGAAAAGCACCAGGTTAAATACAGATTCCAATTCAGCTGGCATGATCACATGTCATAGTAAGACTTCATTACCCATTTGCCAGCATACAGGATAACTTACAAGTAAACAGAGCCATCTACAGTCAATTGTCCTGGTTAATGGAAGCCATCAAGATTCCATACCACCAGTAATGGTCCCAACCCCCTTGACCATAGCTCTTTGAGGCAACTTGTACAGCATACTTTTAGGCAGGGGTGAAGTAAGTCTAGGGGCTTACCGGTACAGGGCTGGGCTGGGGCCAGCTCTGGCCCCCAGAAGGGGCAGGGCCTCAGGCAGAAGGGGTGGGGCTGGGGGGGGTCAGAGCCAGCACCAGCCCACCCTATACCAGTAAGTGCCCCCTCCCCTCACCAGGGTAACAGCAGCAGCTGGGGGCTCTGGCAGCAGTTTAAAGAGCCCGGGGTGGTAGCAGCGGCCAGAACCCTGGGCCCTTTAAATCGTCCCTGGAGCCTGCCAGAGCCCTATGGAAGCAGCGGTGGGGCTCCAGAGACAATTTAAAGGGCCCAGGGCTTGGCTGCCGCTACCGCCCCAGGCCCTTTGAATTGCCGCCCCAGCCCCACCACTGCTACCTCAGGGCTCTGGCAACAATTTAAAGGGCCAGAGGCCCCAGCCATTGCTGGGAGCTGCAGGCCCTTTAAATTACACCTGGGCAAGCTGATCCACCCTGGTACAGTGCACCAGCTCTTGCCGGTACGCCATACTGGGGCATACCGGCTTACTGTCACTTCTGCTTTTAGGGCAAAATAAAACTGCACTTGAATCATATTATGCTAGATTTTGTGTCTTTGCAGATTTATAAATCTGTCTCCCTCTGTTTAGAATATTTCAGAGACCCGTGTGAACCTATAATCTGTACAGATCTCCCGCAAAAGAAGGGCACCAAATGGTTCACAGAAAGACTGTGTTTCAACTCTGGAAGGACACAAAGTGCACACCTTCAGTCAGGGTACGACCAAGCTTATTTATCGCAGATGCTCAATTCCTTTAACGATGATTTATCAAACCACAGGGAAGTTGTCCAGCCAGGTACAAGTTTTTAAAGTAGGAAATTGCTTACAATGACAACAGGGAACAGTGAATATGGATCTGAGCTGCACAGAGGGTTTTTGGGGGTCCAAGGCAAAATCTAAAACTGAGAATTCCCCCTTTTCAAAAAAAAAAAAAAATTACCAGTAAGGGGGAAGGGCATGGGAGATCAAGCCCACACTTACCTTGCAGCAGTGGCTCAGCTCCTGCCTTGCAGGGTTGAGGACAGCTCCCCTCTCAGGGCATTGCGACCCAAAGTGCAAGGTTACAGCGTCACTCAGCCTGCGGTCCTTTTTCAAAGAGGGCTGGAGGAAACTACCCTCTTTGCCCCCCACCTCCTCCCCGGTTGTCGTTATGGATTCAGACCTAATTTGACAACTAATTGTACACAAGGAATTATGCACACCCCTGTGTGTTATAGAAGAAGGCAATTATTCATTTTTGTTA
The DNA here is from genome assembly GCF_965152235.1 of Eretmochelys imbricata. Classification (NCBI taxonomy): domain Eukaryota; kingdom Metazoa; phylum Chordata; order Testudines; family Cheloniidae; genus Eretmochelys; species Eretmochelys imbricata. Next base: position 123,012,281 of record NC_135573.1, on the reverse strand, counting down.
TGATAGTCCCTCCAGTCCCAAATGAGATCAGGGCCCCATTGACTAGGCAGCATACAATCACAGAATAAGGGACCATCCTTGCTACAATCAACTAAGTCTAAATACACAAAACAAAGGGTGGGAGTAAAAGGAAAGGCACAGAGAAATGTATAGAGCTGACTGGAAAACAGAATTTCCAACCTGCAGAAAATCTCAAGTTTAAAAAAAAAAAAAGCCCAAATTGTGATTGAAAAATCAAGTACTTAATTTTTTTATGGACCCTGAAATTCTGAAATATTTAATTTAAGAAATCTGCCACTGTCCAGGCAACAGGAACATTTAAGTGTTTCCAAAATAATATATGCTCCCTGGAACCCCGTTTCCCTGCACCTCACCTGTCTAGAATGTCCCTCTTCCTGAGCTGCCCACCTGCCAGGCTGGATAGCCCGGGGAGTCAGACAGCCCAGCAGCTGACCAGGTGGGCAACCAGGATGCTGGGAAGACTTCAGTAGTCTAAATTAGGTTTCAAAATATTTGTACTTCCTCATTCTCTCCAGACACAATTTTGCCTATTTCATAAAAATAAAAAACTTTCACATACAAATTGCAAAGTCTCTTACTATCATGTGGTAAATTAACAGTGATTCTGTAATCATTGAATTCCTAATCCTATAGAGGGGCCAAAAGACAACTCAGCTTCTTGAAATCTTCCACTTCCCCAACCAAACCTGATGGGGGTATTGATCAAATTGGATGTAGATCTGAAACACAAACACACCCCTTTTTTTCTTAGCTGGGCTCTAGCAAAATCAAAACACAGCTGATTTGCAAACTCAAAGCCATTCCATTATTGCCCATCTCCATTCACTAGGCTCATTAACCTCATTGGGACTTTTAAACGTACAATGCCTGCAGGGCTAGGAGTGTGGAAAGACTGATCAAATTACCTTCTGCTGCATAGACTAGAAGGGTTAGCAAAACAGAGCAGAATTGCTTGTTTATCTAGTTGCTTCAGGGCTTGGATAAAGAGGAGGGAGAAGTTTTTGGTTTTGATATTTGATAGAGAACTAATAAAAGCCTGAGTGATATGGCTCAGGGTTGTTTCTAATGTATCCCCTAAAACCAATCAAACTGCAGCTACTTGGAATGGATAGACTTGCCTTCAAGGGACACGTGAAAGTACTGAAGCCTTCAGAGAATCAAACATGGCTACTGATATTCCTTTTCATTGGCTTGACAGCTGTAAGCATATCCCTCTGTTTATATGTAGCAAAGGCTTCTCTTTTTACTTTGTGTTCTTTCACCATGGACTTTATTCCAAATGCAGATACATGGGGACATATTGCCATGCACAGCAGATTTATAACCGTCTCACATGGCTATTTGGCCCTTTTTGGCTCCATTAAGAGCTACCATATATGGGTTTGTAAGTGGAGGCAAGTTAGGCCTAATGGTAACTTGCTTCATTTGTCATTTAAACAACTAAGACGGCTGTTTTGATAGTACTTCATGATCCCCTTCTGCCTAAAGAAACAGAGGGGGAAAGAAAAGGAGTACTTGTGGCACCTTAGAGACTAACCAATTTATTTGAGCATAAGCTTTTGTGAGCTACAGCTCACTTCATCAGAGGGGGAAAGGTATCCAAAAAAAATCAGTTTTTTTTTTCTTTGCAGGGTTGCATCATATGCCATGGACATGTTGCATGGGATCAGCTGCCATGTGGAAGGGGCATGGACATGCCTTAAGAGCCACATGAAAAGGCATGGGAGACCCCATAAATGTCAAGCCACCTGCTTCTCTTATAAAATGAAAATGAATTGTGCTGCTAAAAGTATACATGAATTATCTCCAAAACTACTTCTGGCCTGGGAGGGGAATGGTAAGCAGCTGTTTGACTCCTCACTCCATCCAGAAGACCTCCACCTACTGCAGCAGCTCAGCTGTTAATTGCTATAGAGGGAATTAGTACAGCTACAGGATACCACAGAATCATGTTGTGTGGCTGACTTCCTTTTCCGTAGAGCCCTCATCACCTCTTTCCAGTATAACTAGTTCCTATTTGTTCCCTTCATTTCCAAATAATGAAGAATATCATTGGTTTGTGAACCTCCTCTTGAGAGGAAACTGATAAGAAGCATGTGTAGAAAAGGTAGTTTAATGGACATAGTCTCAACTTGGGTTTAAAATAAACACAGGTAAGCAAGCTAGGAAAGGTTCTAAATGACAAATAGGAGACACTATAAGCTGCTATCCCATTCCTCTCTTAGCCCCAATGTTGCGTGCTAATGCTCAAAGTGGTTTCAAGTGCTGCCTTAGTAGGAGACGCAGGGGCCTTAAAGGTACAGTATGCCTAGAGCAAAAGTTTCATCACAATAAGGCCCAAATTTATATATAGCCAAATTATTCCTTGTCTGTTGTTGTTTTTGTTTTGCACATGACCTGTTTAAATAGATCTCATTGCCAAAATAGGCTTCAATGATTCCCTCAGGGCTTTTACAGAGTTGAGATTTACTAGATGCTTATGAAATCTGTGGATTCGTGCTCTCCTTAGCAAAATAGCTACGGTATTCTAGAAACAATGCCCCATCCACTGCAGCATGATATAGTAAGGTATAGGTAGAGCTGGCTGAAAGCTTTTCTGACACAGCTTTTTAATCAACAATGGGGTTTGTCAAAAATGATTTTTTTTTTAATTAAAATATTTGGGTTTACATAAAATCAGATCATTTAGAGTTTGGGGTTTTCAGTTTTTTGATAAATATAAAAATGTTCATCTTTGGGGGAAAAAAAATTGCAGGGGGGGAGGGGAATTGGAGGAGGACACAATTCCTGTCCAGATCTAGAGGTAGAGTTTGCTATAGTTGTTCTAGTACTTTCATTCAGATTGGCAACATCTCTGAGATGGCACTTAGCTTCGTATGATACACTATAATTCTGAAAATATTCTCTAGCTTTTTTTAAAGCTAGAAAATTTCAAAAACTCATTAGAAACTAGGGGAGGTCATTATACAAGAAAAGATATGATGGTCTATAGTAAATCCCATTGTGAGGAACTAGTTTCTAACTTACTGGCTACATGTACCATAGAAGAGGTGGGTTTCGAGCTGTATTCTTTAAAAACAGTGGTAAATCAATAAGGCAGAGTAAAGTAGACATGCTTTTCAATAAGCTGCTGGAGAGCTCCAAAAGATGGGGGGGGGAGAGAAGGGAACAGAAGGGAGACAGAATAGGTAAAGCAAAGGAAGTATATTTGTGTTACAGTGCCTATTATGCCCAGAACTCATCACTACTAGCATTTACAGCCTAAGTGAATACAACATTTATCACTAGTAGACATTCCACTGCAGATCTTGCATTCATCTCTCTCCTGTCCTACCCCACTCGCTTCCTACCGCACAAGAAGTCCACACAGAGTGGGGGTTTGTGACACTACCCAAGGTACAATCTGGACTGCTGAATACCTGTGTCTCCTCAATTCTCCAACTTGGGATGCCTTTTACACAGCTTTACTGGTGAATAGCCACTCCGGGCCAGTTTACACACAGCCTCCAGCATGTAACTTGCTCCCAGGTACGCAGTATTGAGTGCTACTAGTTAGCCACTCATGAATTTCACTGCAGAAGAACACCAGCAGATTCTCTAGTTCCAGACTTTCCACCGGAAATGTGCATCTTATATTGCCTATCAATTTGCTGAACAATGCAAGCTCATATAAATCTGTCATTTCATCAATGGAAAATGAGATGCACCTGCTTTGTTATCCCAAATGGAGTTTCCCACCTACTTTAATCAAAACTCACTGTTTAAGTAAAACAGTGAAACAAGTTTATTAACTACAGAAAAAAAAGATTTTAAATTATTACAAGTAATGAGACATAAGTATGAATTGGTTACCAAGAAAATAAAAAGATAAAATGCAAGCTCAATGCCTAACTTAACAAGCTAAAATGGATTCAAAGCAAATATTTTCTCACCAGAGGCTTTACGGTCCACTAGCTGAGTTTCCTTTCAGCCAGGACTTCCCCCACCAAGTTCAGTTCTTTAAGGGTTCTTGATGTCCTGAGCAGAGATGAAGAGGAGAGTGAGGTCAAACCTTTTTCTTCCCTCTTTATAATTCAATTTCTTGCTGAGTCATTATTACAAACAGTTTCTTGGATGTAAGGCTTGAACCATCCTTGTGATGAAATGTTAATTTCTTGTTTGTGCCTTCCCTCTGTCAGAGAATGCTTGCTTAACTAAGTGATAGCCCACTTGGCTTTGTCGATACCTGCCTGGGGTGGCTGTGTGTCTTTGTCTCTGAAAAACTGGTTTGGGCCTGCCTTTCTAATTTTGGAACATGTTACAACAATGTTATAGAGTAAAATCTTATAACTTCACATACAATGTTGCCACACATATTTTACTAGGACAATAATATTCAGCAGATTTTGAGTTTTCAAATGATACCTCACAAGGCTTACTTTGTACAAAATGTATCATGGTTTTGTAAAAGTGGTGAACATAACGGTAGAGACGGTCACCGGATCTTCATCAATTTAGGTGCTTATAGAGCTCTCCTCGTAGTATTTGAGCATTTCACATTTTTAAATGAATTTACCTTCACAACAGCCTTATAGGGTAGCAAAGTGCTATTATCCCCATATTACAGGGGTAAGGGGGAGTGACTCACATTGGATCTCACAGAAAAAAAATCTGTGATAGACCAGGGAATTGATCCCTGGTCTCCTTTAGCAGAGGCTATCACTCCTTTCATGGGATAGATACTGCCTTCATGAGAGCATCCCCAAATCTTGCTCCCCTTTGTGGAGTGAGAGCACAACGGTTCTTCTGCTTGTCCAAGGAGGCTGAGAAAACATTTACACTTAAGAACCAAAATCTATCCTCACCGATTGCTTCTACTGCCTTTCCTTGTATTTGGTGCCTGCAAAACTTGGCCTTAGGATGACAAATAAAACCCTGACATTGATCTGATGGTCCCCCTTCTTCTTAGACAATTTTACTCATAGGTAACCCAGACCTACTCTGTGCTGTCAATTCTGAATTAGAAAATAAAAATCTTTCAGACAGTATGGGCCTTATACTGCATTTAAAGAACAGGTGGCACCCTTGAAGTCTAGACAGCAGATAATGTCCAAAAGGAATCTGGATTCTTAGTGTATTAACAGCCTCAGCAGAATGTGGGTTAGAGTTGTTTTAAAATTAAAAAAGGAAAAATGTTACCACCCTCCTTTCATCAATTCCTTTTTCCTGGTGGGTTCTTTTTCCTTTTTTTCTTTTCAACATTTTGTAGATTAAATCCTTCTGACCAGTCCAATGTGGGCATAAACAAGCTAAATGTGTGCAGCATCATACTTTGTGAATCTTAACTCTTTGAAGTTTAGAATATTGCAAATTAACTAGTTACTCACAGCTGTCCCCTCTTTGGCCTAATTATAACTGAACTCTCCAGTTTGGGTTCATCCTTTCCCAGCATGTTATCGTTTGGTAGCTCGCTTTCTCCACTTGTAAAGTGGATTAAACACACATCTGTCTCGTAGGAATGTTGTTGTAAGGCTTAACTGACTTGATGATTATGTATTTTTATTTAAGTAGCATCTAGAGTCCCTAATCAAGCCATGGGACCTCTTGTGATAGGCATTGTACAAACACAGGGCTCCTGTCAGGGCTTTTTAATAATATTGACTGATTCAATTGAGCTAGCACAATTCAGGAGGGGGTAGGGGGGAAACAAGCCTTTTCCCTTGTCAAGACAAAGCCTTAGGAACTGCTCATGTGCATAAGTGCCTGTAATGTTAGGGTCACCATTTGTTCCCTGCTACCCCTACTTTGGCTGCTCTAATAGAAATAGTGGGGGGGAAAATCATTCAAGAAAGCATGAAAGAATCAGTACCAGGCTGTGATTCTGTAAACACTTATACACTTGCGTACCTTGAAGAATGTGAATAGTTCCAGTACCACTTAGATGTGTAAGGCCATGTCTACACTACGAAAGTGTAGTGTACATTCTGATTTTTACAGAATGTATAAAGTCAAGTGCATGCGTCCACACTAAGCACATTAATTCGGTGGTGTGCGTCCACAGTACCATGGCAAGTGTCGACATTCCAAGCAGTGCACTGTGGGTAGCTATCCCACAGTTCCTGCTGCCCATTGGAATTCTGGGTTGCGCTCCCAATGCCTGATGCGGCGAAAAATTTGTCATGTGTGGTTATGGGTAAATGTCATCAGTCAACCCTCCCTCCCTCCATGAAAGCAACGGCAGACAATCATTTCGTGCCCTTTTCCCTGGATTGCCCGAGCAGACATCATAGCACAGCAACATGGAGCCTGTTCAGCTCACTGCAGCAATTATGACTATTGTAAACACCTCACACAGTATTGTGCAGTTTATGCAGAACCAGAGCCTGAAAAACCAGGCGAGGAGGTGACAGAAGCACGGTGATGAGGACATGAACACAGATTTCTCTAAAACCACGGTCCCCAGTAATTTGGAGATCATGGTGTTACTGGGGCAGGCTCATGCCGTGGAATGCCGATTTCTGGGACCCGGGAAACAAGCACAGAGTGGTGGGACCGTATAGTGTTGCAGCTTTGGGATGATTCATAGATATTTAGGTCAGAAGGGACCATTATGATCATCTAGTCTGACCTCCTGCACAACGCGCCACAGAATCTCACCCACCACTCCTGCAAAAAACCTCACACCTATATCTGTGCTATTGAAGTCCTCGAATCGTAGTTTAAAAAGACTTCAAGGAGCAGAGAAGCCTCCAGCAAGTGACCCGTGCCCCATGCTACAGAGGAAGATTGGAAGAATCTGCCCTGGAGGAAAATTCCTTCCCGATTCCAAATATGGCGATCAGCTAAACCCTAAGCATATGGGCAAGATTCATCAGCTAGATACTACAGAAAATTCTTTCCCGGGTAACTCGGATCCTACCCCATCTAATATTCCATCACAGGCCATTGGGCCTATTTACCATGAATATTTAATTACCAAAACCATGTTATCCCATCATACCATCTCCTCCATAAACTTATCGAGTTTAATCTTAAAGCCAGATAAATCTTTTGCCCCCACTGCTTCCCTTGGAAGGCTATTCCAAAACTTCACTCCTCTGATGGTTAGAAACCTTCATCTAATTTCTAGTCTAAATTTCCTGGTGGCCAGTTTATATCCATTTGTTCTTTTATCCACATTAGTACTGAGCTTAAATAATTCCTCTCCCTCTCCAGTATTTATCCCTCTGATATATTTATAGAGAGCAATCATATCTCCCCTCAACCCTCTTTCAGTTAGGCTAAACAAGCCAAGCTCCTTGAGTCTCCTTTCATAAGACAAGTTTTCCATTCCTCGGATCATCCTAGTAGCCCTTCTCTGTACCTGTTCCAGTTTGAATTCATCCTTCTTAAACATGGGAGATCAGAACTGCACACAGTATTCCAGGTGAGGTCTCACCAGTGCCTTGTATAATGGTACTAAAACCTCCTTATCCCTACTGGAAATACCTCTCCTGATGCATCCCAAGACCGCATTAGCTTTTTTCACGGCGATATCACATTGGCAGCTCATAGTCATCCTATGTTCAACAAATACTCCAAGGTCCTTTTCCTCCTCCATTACTTCTAATTGATGTGTCCCTAGCTTATAACTAAAATTCTTGTTATTAATCCCTAAATATGACCTTACACTTCTCACTATTAAATTTCATCCTATTACTATTACTCCAGTTTACAAGGTCATCCAGATCCTCCTGTAGGACATCCCTGTCCTTCTCTAAATCGGCAATACCTCCCAGCTTTGTATCATCCGCAAACTTTATTAGTGTACTCCCACTTTTTGTGCCAAGGTCAGTAATAAAAAGATTGGTCCCAAAACCGATCCTTGAGGAACTCCACTGGTAACCTCCCTCCAGCCTGACAGTTCACCTTTCAGTAGGACCCGTTGTAGTCTCCACTTTAACCAATTCCTTATCCACCTTTCAATTTTCCTATTGATCCCCATCTTTTCCAATTTAACTAATTCCCCAGGTGGCACGATATCAAATGCCTTACTAAAATCTAGGTAAATTAGATCCACTGCGTTTCCTTTGTCTAAAAAAATCTGTTACTTTCTCAAAGAAGGAGATCAGGTTGGTTTGGCACAATCTACCTTTTGTAAAACCATGTTGTATTTTGTCCCATTTACCATTGACTTCAATGTCCTTAACTACCTTCTCCTTCAAAATTTTTTCCAAGACCTTGCATACTACAGATGTCAAACTAACAGGCCTATAATTACCCGGATTACTTTTTTTCCCTTTTCCTAAAAATAGAAAGTATGTTAGCAATTCTCCAGTCAGACGGTACAACCCCCCGAGTTTACAAATTCATTAAAAAGTCTTGCTAATGGGCTTGCAATTTCATGTGCCAATTCCTTTAATATTCTTGGATGAAGATTATCTGGGCCCCCCGATTTAGACCTATTAAGCTGTTTGAGTTTCACTTCTACTTCAAATATGGTAATGTCTACCTCCCTATCCTCATTCCCATTTGTCATGCTACCATTATCCCTAAAATCCTCTTTAGTCTTATTAAAGACTGAGGCAAAGTATTTGTTTAGATATTGGGCCATGCCTAGATTATCCTTGACCTCCACTCCATCCTCAGTGTTTAACGGTCCCACTTCTTCTTTCTTTGTTTTCTTATTTATATGACTATAGAACCTTTTACTATTGGTTTTAATTCCCTTTGTAAGGTCCAACTCTACTTGACTTTTAGCCTGTCTCACTTTATCCCTACAGGTTCTGACCTCAATAAGGTAGCTTTCCTTGCTGATCCCTCCCTTCTTCCACTTCCTGTATGCTTTCTCTTAATCGCCTCTCTGAGATGCTTGGTCTACAACTCCTGCCTATGAATATTTTCCCCTTTCTTGGGATGCAGGCTTCCGATAGCTTCTGCAGCTTTGATTTAAAATAATCCCAGGCCTCCTCCTACCTTTAGATTTATAAATTCTTCAGTCCAATCCGCTTCCCTAACTGATTTCCTTAATTTTTGAAAGTCAGCCCTTTTGAAATCAAAAACCCTAGTTGCAGATTTATTTTTGTTAATCCTTCCGTTCAGTTTGAACTGAATTAGCTCATGATCACTTGAGCCAAGACTCCCCTACAACCGTTTCTTCTATGAGGTCCTTACTACTCACCAAAACCAAATCTAAAATGGCATCCCCTCTATTTGGTTCAGCAACCCAGTAGCTCTGAAACTTTCGCATGGATAAGGGCACATTCATGGAACTTTGTGACTTGCCTTCCCCTGCCCTAAAGCGCAAGAATACCAGGATGAGAGCAGCCTTCACAGTTCACAAGCGAGTGGCAATAGCCCTGTGGAAGCTTGCAACGCCAGAAAGCTACCGGTCAGTCGGTAATCAATTTGGAGTGGGCAAATCTACTGTGGGGGTTGCTGTGATGCAAGTAGCCAATGCAATCACTGAGCTGCTGCTATCAAAGGTAGTGACTTAGGGAATCCCATTGCAGCAAAGCCATCTAGTATGACCTGTACATTTCCCTAACTGTAGTGGGGCTATAGACAGAACGCATATCCCTATCTTGGGACCGGACCACCAGGGGAGCCAGTACATAAACCACAAGGGGTATTTTTCAATGGTGCTGCAAGCACTAGTGGATCATAAGAGATTTTTACCAACATCAACATGGGATGGCCGGGAAAGGTTCATGATGCTCACATCTTTAGGAACTCTGGTCTGTTTAAATGGCTGCAGGAAGGGATTTACTTCCCAGACCAGAAAATAACTAACTGTTGGGGATGTTGAAATGCCTATAGTTATCCTTGGGGACCCAGCCTACCACTTAATGCCCTGGCTCATGAAGCCATACACAGGCACCCTGGACAGTAGTAAGGAGCTGTTCAACTATAGTCTGAACAAGTTCAGAATGGTGGTAGAATGTGCATTTGGATGTTTAAGGGGTCACTGGTGCAGTTTACTGACTCACTCAGATCTCAGCAAAACCAATATTCCCATTGTTATTGCTGCTTGCTGTGTGCTCCACAATCTCTATGAGTAAGGGGGAGATGTTTATGGCAGGGCGGAAGGTTGATGAATACGTGCAGCCAGACACCAGGGCGGTTAGAAGAACACCGCAGGAAGCACTGCACATCCGAGAAGCTTTGAAAACCAGTTTCATGACTGGCCAGGATACTGTGTGACACTTCTGTTTGTTTCTCCTTGATGAAAACCGACCCCTTGGTTGTCTTTAAATTCCCTGTAAGCCACCCACCCTCCCCCCTTCGATCACAGCTTGCTTGCAAAGGAAATAAAGTCACTATCATTTAAAAAACATGTATTCTTTATTAATTGATTATAAAAATATGGATATAACTCACAAGGTAGCCTGGCTGGGGTGTGGGAGGAGAGTAGGAGGGAAGGAAAAGGCCACTTTAAAACTTCTTGAATGACAGCCTTCTGTTGCTTGGGCTGTCCCCTGGGATGGAGTGGTAGAGCGCCCGGAGCATCCTTGCCCCCCCACCCTGCGTTCTTGGGTGTCTGGGTGAGGAGGCTATGGAACTTGAGGAGGATGGAGGGTGGTTAAATGGGCTGCAGCGGCAGTCTGTGATCCTGCTGCCATTCATGAACCTCCACCAGATGCCGGACCATGTCCCTTTTGATCCTGCTGTAGCCCCAGCCTTGCCTCATGCCTCCTCTGATCTTCCTGTCACCACTTCTCCTCACGTTCACCAGCCACTTTCCTTTACTCTGCTATTGTGTCTCTACACGCATTCTGCTGAGCTCTGTCAGTGCCGGATGACTGCATGAGCTTAGAGAACGTTTCATCGCACATGCGTTTTTTTTCGCTGCCTTATCTGAGATAGCCTTTGGGACGGAGGAAGGAGGCTTGAAACATTTGCAGCTGCTGGAGGAAAAAAAAAAAGGGAGTGAAGTTTTTAAAAAGATACATTTTACAGAACAATGGCTATACTCTTTCACGGTGAACAATACTTCACATTACATAGCACATGTGATTTTGGCACAAGGTTGCATTTTGCATCTTATATTGAGTGCCTGGGGCTTTGGTGTTAGAGATCACACATGCAGTACCAGGCAACAGAATTCGGCTTGCAGACGGCCATGGTAAACCATAGTCTTTTAGCTTTGGCAATCTTCATAAACAGCAGTACCCTCCACTCCCATAACAAGCAAAGCACGTTGAGTTGGCCATTTAGTGCTGTGGTTTTCCTGTTAACGTGCAGCAGCAGAAACCAAACTAACCCCCTCTACCACCACCACCACCCAATCCTCTGGGATGATTGCTTTACCCCTCACCCCACCGCGTGGCTGGTATCAGGGAAGATGCCTGCTAGCCAAATGCGAACAACTCAGCACCAATGCCCCCACCCCCTCTCCCCCCACCACGTGGCTAACTACAGGGAGGATTTCTTTTCAGCCACAGGCAAACAGTCCAGTAGGAACGACCACCTCTGAATGTCCCCTTAGGGAAATTTAATTATTTCAACCAGGTTATCATGAACAATATCACTCTCCTGAGGATAACACAGAGAGATAAAGAACGGATGTTGCTTGAATGCCAGCAAACACCGGGACCATATGCTGCCAGGTTTTGTCATGCAATACCAGATTACTTGCTACTAGTATGGCGTGGTAAAGTGTCCTACCATGGAGGACGGATTAAGGCTGCTTTCCCCAGAAACCTTCTACAAAGGCTTTTAAAGTACCTCCAGGAGAGCTTCATGGAGATGTCCCTGGAGGATTTCCACTCTGTCCCCAGACACATTAACAGACTTTTCCAGTAACTGTACTGGCCACGAATGCATCCCAAGTCCTCAGGGCTACTTAATCATTAAAAAAGTTTGCTTTTATAACATGTATTATATTTAAAATGTACACTCACGAGAGGTCCCTTCTCCAGCTTCGTTGAGTTGGGAGGGTATTTCAGTCGGGGTGATAAAAAGATCCTGGCGGTCGGGGAGAACGGTGTGCTGTGTGCTCTCCTCAGCTCATCCTCCTCCTTCTCATCTTCCCCATCTGCAAAATCCTCAGGCATGGCGGAGAGTACCCCATCATCGGAGTCCATGGACAGGGGTGGGGTAGTGGTGGCGTCTCCTCTTCCCCCTCCCCTCCTCCCGCCCCCAAATTGCATGCAGCTCAGTGTAGAAGCGGCATGTCTGGGGCTCTGTCCCAGAGCGTCCATTTGATCCTTTGGTTTTCTGGTACGCTTGTCTGAGCTCCTTAAGTTTCACACGGCACTGTGTTGCATCCCTGCTGTAACCTCTGTCCCTCATAGCCTCGGAGATTTTTTGAAATGTTTTGGCATTTCGCCTTTTGGAATCTAGTTCTGATAGCACAGATTCCTCTCACCATACAGTGATCAGATCCAGTGCCTCCCATTCAGACCATGCTGGAGCTCTTTTTCCATTCTGGGACTACATGGTCACCTGTGCTGATGCACTCACCTGGCCAAACAGGACATGAGATTCAAAAATTCCCGGGGCTCTTCCTGTACACCTGGTCAGTGCATCCAAGTTGAGAGTGCTGTCCAGAGCAGTCACAATGGTGCACTGTGGGAGAGTTCCCGGAGGCCAACACCTTCGAATTGCGTCCACACTAACCCTAATTCGAAACGGCGATGTCGATTTCAGCGCTAATCCCATCATTGGGGAGGATTACAGAAATCCGGTTTTAAGAGCCATTTATGTTGAAAAAATGGCCTCATTGTGTGGACGGGTGCAGGGTTAATTCGATTTAATGCTGCTAAATCCAACATAAACTCATAGTGTAGACCAGGCGTAAGTGTTTGGTTATAGAATTAGGACCTCAGAAAACAAATGAGCAAAGGGATCTGAAAAAACAATAAATAGAAAAATAACCTTCAATGGGAAGTGTCTGAAAAATATTCTGAAAGACACTTGTGAAAAATATTTGCAGTGCTTTTTTGTGGTTTGATTAGCTTCCTAATTTGAACACAACTAAAAGTTAAATTGCGTGGTCCAAACTCTGCTCTCAGCTATGTTGATGTCAGTCAATTAAGTTTTATACCAGGCATTGGGTAAGACCCGTATCCTCAAAAAGAGATGTAGATGCTGCAACAATGAGCATTGCAATGCCTAACTTTTAGAAAACCACAGGAACACACTGCAATCCACAAAAGCCAAGTTAGGTGCTAGATTTCTGATACAATGAATGGGATCCACAAAACCCAGCATGCTAGACAGCAAGTCACCTAAGCTAGCCAGTGGGAGAGGATGATGAGAGGTCTCTGTCCTAAGGCCCTCCCCAACACACACTTTTATAGAGATAAATGTCTAAATCTAGGCTTCAGGGAGATGCCTAGCACTGCTAGCAATCCACAGCTCTGACCCCCTCCCTTAGAGTCACATGGCTAGGTGCCTGCTCTGTGCCACACAAAACAGCCAGAGGAGGAGGAGGTGGTGGTGCTGCCTGCCTTTTGCACCTGGGATGTGGGAGACCCCTGTTCAAGTCCTCTTCTGCCAGAGTGGGGGAAAGGATTTGAACAGGACACTCCAACATCTCTCAGGAGCGCGCTCGGACCACTGAGGTATTCTGATATGAGGGTCGCAGTCTCTCAGGTTGAAGCTGGTTCATTACATAAAAATACTTAGTCAGTGGGTCAGAGACAGTGTGAGAGTGAGAATGACGCTGGAGGCTGGTGATTAGGGCACCCACCTAGGAGGTGCAAGACCCAGGCTGCAGTCCCCCTGCTCCCATGACTTTTTAATTACTCATACTTAGTCGAACAGTTTCAACAGAAGAGATGGAGAAGCACACCAGAATATCCCCTTAGTGCAGTGATTAGACTGTCCTCTGGTGTCCGTGCCTTGTTGTCATGGGACCGCTTGCGTGCTTAACGATCCCCTGTGTTGGTGGGGGCTTTTTGCTCCTGGTAGGTTCAACCATGCCGGATTGCTCTTTGGGGGCGGAGCCAGACAAAACAGACACCCTGTTCCTCTAGGTTGGGGGTTAGGCACAGGGCTAACAACCTGTTCTGTAAAAAACAAAATATGTTACGGAAACAGTGACGGAGAAATTGACCATTACTGTGTGTGATGGCCTTCAGGAGTCAATGACCCGTATGACTGCCAGTGGTGAAAGCTGAAAGGAAGCCACTGGCATGAAGACTGAAGTGCTCAACACCAAGACGAAAACCAAACTTGTTTTTTGGAACGTACGGACAATGTACGAAACAGGGAAACTAGCTCAGGTCACAGCAGAGATGAGACATTACAGCTTACACAGCCTGGGTGTCAGCGAGAGCAGAGGGATGGGATCCCAAAGATTAACAGCCTCGGGAGAAACTTTGCTGATTCTGGATGGGATGTTGGACAACACCGTGAGGATGTTGCCAGCCTTTTGAAGAAGGGAGTGGAGCATTTCCTGCTTGAATGAAAGTCAATCAGCAGCAGACTTGAGAGCCAGACTGAAAGGGAAACATAATAATATTACCCATATTCAGTGCTATGCTCCAACAAATGACAGTGATGAAGAAGTAAAGGAAAAATTCTACCTTACATTACAGGTGGAGTTAGAGAGAACAGTTAAAGTACCATGCCACAATCTAACTAATCCTGGGAGCCCTGAATGCCAAGGTCGGTAAGGACAACACAAACAATGACAGAGCAATGGGAAGATGTGGTTGTGGCACCATGAATGAAAATGGAGGAAGGCTTGTTGATTTCTGTAATATGAATGACCTAGTCATCCGCGGAACCCTATTTGAACATTGTGAAATTCACAAGCTGACATGGTGTTCTCCAAATGGCAGAGATAAGAACCAGATTGACCATATCATGATCAACGGCAATGCTCATAGACAGATGTGAAAGTGAGAAGGGGTGCAGATGTTGGCAGCGACCACCATCTTGTGACATCTAGCTAAAACTGAGAAGTGTGGTCCACCAAACAAGGGACATAGATGATATGACATTGACAAGCTAAAGTCCCCTGAAATACAGAAAGCCTTCATTCTGCAGTTAAAGAACAGGTTTCACGCACTTGCAGACCTTGATGAAGAGGAGGGGAATGCAGATGATCAACAAGAAGTGGGACAAAGTAACAGCAATTTATAACTAGAGCTGTGAAGTCTGTCTAGGCTACAGGCAGAAGAGAAGGAAGGAGTGGATTACATCCAGCACAAGAATGCCACAGAAACCAGACAAACCCTGAAGAAAGTTTTAGACACAAAATTCCAGAAGGTAAAGGACAAATACCATGAGCAGTATAGCAAGGCGCACCGGGAGGTCAAACGCCTTGTGAGAGCAGCCAAACGGCATTATATTGATCTGGCAACACAAGCAGAGGATGAAGCTGCTCATGGTGAACAAGGAACCGTCTACAAAATGGTGCGGCTTATCAATGGTGAAAGGCGGACACCAACAAACACTGTCATCAGGGACAAACAAGGCCACATGCTAACAACCAAACAAGAAATGCGCTGGACAAAGCCTTTCAAAGAATTGATGGAGAGGGAGTCACCTAAAGAGGAAGCAAACATTCAGGAGGCAGAAGAAGATCTTGATATCGACACAGACACCCCAACTAAGGAAGAGATCATTCAAGCCATGAAATCTTATAAAATGGGAAAGCTCCTGGCAAGGATAACTTGAATGCAGAATTGTTCTAGGTAAATCCTAAATTAGCAACATCTATCCTGGCCCTTCTATTTACATCCGTTTGGGAAAGGGAAAAAGTGCCAGATAAGATACCAAAGAAAGGAACTCTCTGTGATGGTAATAACTGGCATGGTATCACACTTTTATCTGTGCCAAGCAAAGTATTGTGTAAGATCATAGTCCTGCGTGTATCACAGGCAGTCAATAACGTTCTCAGAAAAGAGCAAGCTGGTTTTTGGAAAGGGTGTGGATGCACAGACCAGATCTTCACTCTATGAAACATAATAGTATGGTGCTTAGAATGGCAATGGCAACTCTACATAAATTTCATAGACTTTGAGAAGGCTTTTGATAGCATTCACAGGATCAGCCTATTGCGCATTCTGTGGGCATTTGGAATCCCTTTCCATATAATCAACATCATCAAAAGCTTTTATTTCAACTTTTACATGCAGTGTTGATCACAGTGAGCTCAGTTTTGAAGTCAAAAGAGGAGTACATTGAGGTGTCATGTTTGCAATTCTCTTCAACATTGCCATGGACTGGGTAATGAAGCGTACAACAGGCATTAAATGAACATCCTTCTCATCCTTTGGAGACCTGAACTTTGCAGATGATTTAGCTCTCCTATCACATACCGAATACCATACAAGAGAGAACAACTCAGCTCAATGCATTCAGCCAGCAAATTGGACTGAAAATCAACCTCAACAAGACAGATGATATGACCTTTAATATTGCCTCACAATTGCCAGTACGGATAGAGGATTATGTTCTCACCAATGTAGAAACATTCACATACTTGGGCAGCACCATCAGCCAAGATGGTGGAACAAGCCAGGACATCTGGAACAAAATCAGTAAAGCCAGGGACACCTTCAGGAGCTTAAATACACTCTGGAAATCATCAACCTACAAAACCAAAACCAAACTCAAGATTTATCAGAGCTGCGTACTTTCAACATTACTTTATAGTGCAGAATTTTGGGGAATGAGCAAGTATGACATGTCCAAACTGTTTTCATTCCATACAACCTGCCTCAGAAAAAGCCTCTATCTTTTGGCCCAGAACAATCTCAAACCAAGATCTACTGGCACAGTGCAGCCAAGAGGATAGGAGCACCATTGTTGCCAGGAGGCATTGGAGATGGATCTGTCATGTGTTTCAGATGAAAACTGATTCTATCACCAGAGTGTCAATAAGATAGACACCTGAAGGCAAGTGAAAATGAGGCCACCCGAAAACAACATGGTGAAGAGCTGTGGAAGCTGAGTTGAAAAATGTGAGGCACAGCTGGGGAACCATTGAAAGACTTGCCAGAAGCAGGAGTGGATGAGCTTCATCGCTGCTGTAAACACCAGAGGCTTAATGGGAACATCATGATGATTGATGATGACGATTGTTGATGGTACAGTGGTTAGAGCACCCTCCTGGGACACCTCTGTTCACATCCTTTCTCCCCTTCAGGTAGAGAGGGGAATTGGAGCTTGGTCTCCCACCATCTCAGGTGAACAGTCTAAGCACTGGGCTAAAAACGGTATAAGGTGGGTGGCACCTTCTCCTCTGCCTTCCTTTGGCCAGATTTTGAATAAGACCCAATGTGGAAGGTGTGCTTAGAGGCCACGTACTAGATTAGGCCCCACTGGCAAGACAGGTAGAGGAATGCCTGTCTTCCCCCAGTTTGTGAATTGCTCTGGGCCTTAGGTATCCAGGCATCTAAAATGGGGCAGCATTGTGCAGACCCAGAAACAAAAATTTAAGCATAGGGAAACTTCTACTCCAAAAACTTAGGCACCAAGTGAGCTTAGGTGTCTTCAGAGTTCAGCAGCAGGGTTAGAGAGGGGAACCACCTTTCTGTATACAGTGCTATAAAATCCCTCCTGGCCAGAGGAAAAACCCCTTCACCTGTAAAGAGTTAAGAAGCTAAGATAACCTTGCTGGCACCTGACCAAAATGACCAATGAGAAGACAAGATATTTTCAAAGCTGGGGGGTGGGGAGGGAACGAAGGGTCGGTCTGTCTGTCTGTGTGATGCTTTTGCCAGGAGCAGATCAGGAATGCTCTTCAGAACTTCTGTAAAAAGTTAGTAAGCAATCTAGATAAAATTTTCTTTTGTTTAATGGCTGGTAAAATAGCTGTGATGAATGGAATGTATATTCTTGTCTTTGTGGGGTTTTTTGTAACTTAAGGTTTTGCCTAGAGGGATTCTCTGTTTTGAATCTGATTACCCTGTAAGGTATTTACCATCCTGATTTTACAGAGATGATTCTTTTACTTTTTCTTTAATTAAAATTCTTCTTTTAAGATCCTGATTGCTTTTTCATTGTTCTTAAGATCCAAGGGTTTGGGTCTGTGTTCACCTATGCAAATTTGTGAGGATTTTTATCAAGCCTTTCCCAGGAAAGGGGTTGTAGGGCTTGGGGGGATATTTTGGGGGGAAGACGTCTCCAAGTGGTCTCTTTCCCTGTTCTTTGTTTAACAGTCTTGGTGGTGGCAGCATAGGGTTCAAGGACAAGGCAAAGTTTGTACCTTGGGAAGTCTTTTAACCTTAGCTGGTAAGAATAAGCTTAGGGGGTCTTTCATGAAGGTCTCCACATCTGTACCCAAGAGTTCAGAGTGGGGAAGGAACCTTGACAGGGAGCTTTGTGGATTGCAGTGGAGCCTAAAACTGAGATTTAGGTGCCTCGCCCCCAGAGTGAGGTTCCAACGTCCCGATTTGGATCTGGGCCTAGTATCCTAAATTGTCTTCAGCTCTCTAATGTGAGTGAGAAGCAGATGACGGGATTCAGTACCACATGGATAATCACCAATTTACAGAACTGGGCCCTTATACCTGTGGGACAGCAGAATTTTTCAACTTATTTGTAAAGAAAGTCACCGTCACTTGCACCAGTTACCATGACTCACCACCTGGTACAGAAAGAGGCAACCTGAAGGATCTGTGGAAGTTTTTGTCGGTTTCAGTGTTGGACTCGGGGGGAAAAAAAAATACTTTTAATGTGAGTGAGTTTTCCGAGGACACATAATTTCTTCTATCTTCCATTCAAGAAATGCTTCCATGTCCTTATGGATCTACCGTGGATCTGATGCCATTCTGTTAACAATAATAGCTTCCTCTTAAAGATATGCCCGCTGGCATGCAAAAGGGGGTAACACTTAAATGTTCTTCGAATCTTTAAATCTAAGGTGCTATAGAACACACTACAGTTTTTCTAAACTTCCCTTGAACTAATCTGAGTGTGACCCTTCAGGCTACAGTGAAACTAGATTTAACCCTTCATGTGTCATAGTAACTAATATGGGGCTAATTTGCAAAACTGGGTTCACAGATTAATCACCAAATATCTTTTAAAAGATTCCTACTTGGAAAATTTGATTTCTCATATAATCCTCTGTACATTGAGGCCCTCTTTGCCACATACCTGTTGCCATTAATTCAATGAGCCTTTTATCTGCCAAGTAATTAATTTAGGAGTATTAATCATAGAATTCAAAGGGGTAAAAATCAGTTATTTTATTTCCCAAAGAAAGGAGACTGCGACATCCTGACTGTATGACAGTGAATCAAATGCTGCATCTGCTGCTTGATTTATAATTAGAAAAGAAATTAATCTCTTTGTGAGTGTAACTGCATTTCTGTCACAAATTTTATATTTGTGGCCCAGTGGCAGAGGGGCTTCTACAAGATGTCTGAAAAATCAGGTGCCCCCCCACCCCCCCAAAAAAAACCAAAAAACCCCACCCTGATCTGAAACTTCTCTCTTTAAAAAAAAAAAAAAAAAAAAAAAAAAGCGTGAATTTATTTTGTGGTAAATTTTGCAGTTTATACAATCTTTAAGCCCTATGTAACAGAATTTGAGATATCTGAAACCACAGGGGCAGCACTCAAATGAGCAGTTTCTGAAACTGCTTAGATACAATTGAGAGTTAATAATAATAATAATTAATTAATAATGTGTAATTTGTAATACATGGACTTTTAAAACTCTTCAAATAAACTGACACAGCCTCCTGTGGATTCTATAAATTCCATAAAGAATTCTCTTCTATTTATAAGTTCTGGAGGTGTTAATCAGGCCAGCCTCCAGATTGTAGTAGTTCAACCAAAATCGGGGTTTGAACACAACAGTGTTATAAAAAATAAGTTTATTTAATATGAGATGTCCCATTAACCCAATAGAACTAATTGTCTGAGTAAATATTGCTGGATTTGCTGGATACGCTCCTGTATTTCCATAAATACATGAATAGTATTTAATCCATACTGAAACGCAATCAAAATAGTTTAACTTCAATTAAAATAGACAGTATATAGGTCAAATACAATTCTCTTTTGGGGCCAGTTCCTCATCTGGCATAAATCAGCTGAGCTCCATTGACTTCAGTGGAGTTATATGGATTTCCATCTGTTGAGGATCTGGCCCTCATTTTATAATATTAATTGTTCTTGATTAGCTTTCATTTACCGGCAGAAATGGTTTTTAAAATTTAGCTACAACTAATCAGGAGAAAGATCTTGGAGTCATCGTGGATAGTTCTCTGAAGACATCCAAGCAGTATGCACCAACAGTCAAAAAAGCAAATGGGATGTTAGGAATCATTTAAAAAAGGGATAGAGAATAAGACGGAGAATATCTTATTGCCGTTATATAAATCCATGGTATGCCCACATCTTGAATACTGCGTACAGATGTGGTCCCATCATCTCAAAAAATATATACTGGCATTAGAAAAGTTTCAGAAAAGGGCAACTAAAATGATTAGGCATTTGGAACGGGTCCCATATGAGGAGAGATTAAAGAGGTTAGGACTTTTCAGCTTGGAAAAGAGGTGACTAAGGGGGGATATGATCATGAGTGGTGTGGAGAAAGTGAATAAGGAAAAGTTATTTACTTGTTCCCATAATATAAGAACTAGGGGCCACCAAATGAAATTAATGGATAGCAAATTTAAAACAAATAAAAGGAAGTTCTTCTTCACTCAGCACACAGTAAACCTGTGGAACTCCTTGCCTGAGGAGGTTGTGAAGGCTAGGACTATAACGGGGTTTAAAAGAGAACTGGATAAATTCATGGAGGTTAAGTCCATTAATGGCGATTAGCCAGGATAGGTAAGGAAAGGTGTCGCTAGCCTCTGTTTGTCAGAGGGTGGAGATTGATGGCAGGAGAGACATCACTAGATTATTACTTAAGTTCACTCCCTCTGGGGCACCTGGCATTGGCCACTGTTGGCAGACAGGATACTGGGCTGGATGGACCTTTGGTCTGACCTGGTATGGCCGTTCTTATGCTTTTATGTTAAAAAGTATTCAAGTAATATATTTGTGCCTTGCCCCTTCTTCCATATTAGGACCCAGTAAAGCACCTCATTACCATTGGCAGAACCTTGTACCTGCACAGAGCCCCACTGAAAACAATAAAGAACCTAAAGAATATAAGAGTCCATTTGTACCTATAATTTCGGGGGTCCTGAGTTAACAGCAAATCTGCCCTTGACTTCAGTGGGACCAGGGCGTGAGCCTCCTGTGCCAAATTCTCTGCTGGTATAACTACTGAAGGCAATGGAATTATGTCAGCAGTGAATTCATCGCACCAAAGGAATTGTGCTTAGCAGAGTATTTTGGCCCATAGTGTGTTAATTCTTAAAAGTAAACTGCTCACTGCATATTGCTTTATGCAGTCCCTTTAATATCTCTCTAGTTCAGCACTTAGGGAACGTCCTTTTTAAATTCAGGAACTCAATGGTGTTCAAAGGAAGTCACCCAGAGGAAAGAATGAATTTAAAGTGCCTGGCATGCAAGGATATTAGAATTGTTAAATGGAGCCCTGGAACAGAATGAGAACCTTAAAAAGGTGGAGATAACAGAAACAAAGGTGGGGGGGAGGTTGGAGGATGATGGTGGCAGTGTCTGTTTAAAATAATTGGTTATCATGAATTTGGAAGATGAATAGATCTTACTTTACGTAAGTACAGCATGCATAGGCACTGTGCATGTGTTAATGCATGTCATCTGTACCAAGTCACAAATTCCCTGCTTTCCGATCCTGATTGGTAAAGATTGATAATTGTGCTGTATAATTTTGTGATGAGCACAAATGAGAACTGGGAGGAGTCCATCAAACTCATGTCACCTAATGACTTAATAAACTAGAGTTTGAAACTAGGTCTCTTGAGGACAAAGATTAGTTCCTTTAGAGTCTAATCTAATCCCCCCCTAATTCTCACAAGTGGGTTTTACTAGTCTTGCTGGAGTCATATATTTTTCTCGCACTTTTCATAGCCTTGTGATTTAAAGTGGACGTTACTTTAAGTCCTCCCAAGCCTCACGCTCCTGTTGTCACATCCCCAAATTTGGTGAATGTTCAGGGGTCTTTTAAAGCTGGGTGTCCCAAATCCTGACAGCAATTCAGAATGTTTTTGCTATCTAATTTCCTACCCCCTCATGTGGTTGCATTTGCTCAAACAGGCCAGCAATGCCCCTCTGCCAAACTGGACAGTCTCTACGCAAAAGAATGAATGGACACATCTGACATCAGGAATCATAACATTCAAAAACCGGTTTTTGAATAACAGCCATGTTAGTCTGTATTCGCAAAAAGAAAAGGAGTACTTATGGCACCTTAGAGACTAACCGTAGGAGAACACTTTAACCTCTCTGGCCACTCAGGAAAAGGTTTAAGGGTGGCAATTTTGCAACAGAAAAGCTTCAAAAACCAGACTCCAACGAGAAACTGCTGAGCTTGAATTAATATGCAAACTAGATACCGTTAACTTGGGTTTGAATAGAGACTGGGAGAGGCTGGGTCATTACACATACTGAATCTATTTCCTCAAGTCTCCTCACACCTTCTTGTCAACTGTCTAAATGGGCAATCTTGATTATCACTACAAAAGTTTTTTTTTCTCCTGCTGATAATAGCTCATCTTAACTAATTAACCTCTCTCAATTTGTATGGTAACTTCCAACTTATCTGTGTGTGTGTGTATGTAATATATATATATATATATATATATATATATTACTATATGTTCCATTCTGTGCATCCGATGAAGTGAGCTGTAGCCCACAAAAGCTTATGCTCTAATAAATTTGCTAGCTCTAAGGTGCTGCAAGTACTCCTGTTCTTGTTATCATTACTATTTCCTCAAAGCAGACTTGCAGTGACTTTATTTAGTAAGCCTAGATATCAATCTAAAAAGAGTTTAGTGTCTTCCGCCCACATAAGGAGGAAGAGGATGCTGCTCCTACTTCCGCTTCCATTGAAACGTACTGATTTAACACTGGGAGTCAGTCAGTTAGTTCTACTCCTAGTTTTTTAAAGTGTTTTCCCACCATGGTGGGAAGAGAAGGGAGGGAAGGAG
Source organism: Eretmochelys imbricata (assembly GCF_965152235.1). Lineage (NCBI taxonomy): Eukaryota > Metazoa > Chordata > Testudines > Cheloniidae > Eretmochelys > Eretmochelys imbricata. Next base: position 122,989,300 of record NC_135573.1, on the reverse strand, counting down.
AAGAAAAAAAATTAATAATTTAAGAGCTCCATAAATTCAGCACTCTTTCCTCTTTAGAAAAATATAAATTCACAATGAGTATACAAAGCAGAGGTCAGATAATTTAGCTTTGATAACAAGAGCCTGTTTTTGATGCTAATTAGCCAAAACTTGTACATTGTTTTTAAAAATTTAAAATCTCTAATCACTTCAGTTTAAAGTTCCCTTATCTGTTAAATATTAAAAAGAAAATATGCAGCCTCTTAATATTTATATGGCAGGAAATAAAAGCTGATAAAAGAATGAAATCTTAACATAAAAAGAAAATGTAATGAGATCTCATGAACATTAAAAGGACCATTTGTGTTCTTTTAAATCTATTGGAAAAAGAAAAACAAGGAAGGTTTAGCTATAATTACATGCTGCAAAGGACTAGAAAAGAGAACATTAAATGCTTCTCACTCTTCTTCCTGAAACCATGAATAGTGCTACAAGATGCTTATTAGCATGCACATTGGTGTGACCTGGTTTACCACTGCTCTGCACTTAGGCAGGTGTTTAAAACAGGTGCTCAGTCTTTTTATCTCTTTCAAAACCATGGTGGATGTGCAGAGATTGCACGGTTAGTTTCTGTGCTCTCTGCTTAAGGTTTTGATGGACCCTTTGCAGGAAATGGCTCTAAAGGACCTGGTTCATATTCTAACCTTTGGAGGTTCTGATGGCAAATAAACATGAAGAACTTCTGAAGGCAAATTGGACAGTGAGTTAGCACCCTTTGGTGACTAAAGCTTGCTACCTTCCAAAATATCCTATGCACCACTGTGTATATCTTGGTGTTTTCAACCTCCGTCTTGCTTGTCGTCAGTCATTCGTCAGATTTACTCTGTACTTATGTAGCAGTGCCAACAACATCTGCAGCATAATTGCCCACCCTGCACTGGCTTTGCCCTTTGACAATCCCATTCTGTGGCAGTTGTGCTACTAGACGTATAAATGTCTGAATGAGAATAACAGATAATGATACCCAACCACTCTAGTTCCAGAGTTCAGATGTGCTGAAGGGCACAGCCATGGGCTTATGAAGGGACTTGAGTATTTCTGTTACAGAATGGGAGGACATCCCTTGCTCTAACTCTTTTCTCCTTCATGAGAAATCTCTTGGGGAACTCTGGTTCCAGTCCTGTGAGGTGCTGAGCTTCTCCCATCGAGGTCAACTGGCATTGACTTCAACAGGACATGAGGATGCTCAAGACGTTGGTGCATTAGGACTGTTTCAGGCAAGTTACATGTTCCCCACACACAGGTTCCATGCTTTTTTTACCTGGTGTACACTTGCCTGGTGCTCTTTTTTGACCTTTTCTGTTTTAGGAGCATTTTGTTTTGTACCACATGGTACTCACCCACACTTTCCCTCTCAGAGTTTACTGCTGTCTACTCGCTGCTATTTACCTAGAATACAAAAGAAGCTATCCACTAAAAAGGGTGTGAAAGGACTGTGATGTGACATGATATAGTCATTAGTGGTTTGGAACAGGTTTTCGGATCTGGGTGATTTAGGAGGATAATCCAGTTATTTCATTACAAGAGGCTGCACAGAAAACCTTCTGGAGCTATGGACTTCATAAAAAATACTGTTCTATCTGACAAGCAACATGTAATTGTGATACAAACAACGAGGGAAGGAATAAGAGCATGCAACGTGTTGAACTCTGTGATTTTAAATGATGCCTGTATAGTTGTTGGTTTACTTTAGTGGGGGAGGAGAAAATTCTAGTAATACAATTAGCAGTTATATTGCGCTCAGAAGGAATGCTGTCATGGACCTCTTCCAAAGGACTGGATCAATCTAACAAATTGTTTTGGGAGTATCTTGTTGTTGATTTATGTACTGCCACCACTGCTCAATTGCTTTTTACTCTTTGGAGCTGAGTGGATATCCCAGATTTCCCTCCTACTTATATACTGAAGGATTGCCTTGCTGGTCAAGTAATTAGACTATTTAAGTTTACTTACCCCAGAAATGAGCTGCTGAACTATCAGAAATGCAGGAAATTGATTTACACCTGCATATGTGCATTCCAACAAAAGGAAAAAAAACATTTAGATAGAGCACTTTGAAAAATCAGCTGTTTATCAGTAAGCTAGTCTTATCCTAAACTTAAGCAGTTCTAATGTCCCACTATAGAATACATTTTAAAAAGTCCTTTCTAATCAAAGGCAATTCAGCACCTTGATATCTGAGCACCAGGCAACAATTAAAGGTAGCATTAGTCACACTTAAAAGGAACTCTGTTCTCTCCATTTGTACATGGAAGGAAGGATGGTTCTGTGGATAGGTATTGGACTAGGTCTCTGGCGATCTGGATTCAGTTCCCAGCTCTAAGCAAACACTTCCTGCATGACCTAAAACAAGTCATTTCCTTACCTCACAGTTGTGTTGGGAGGCTAAATGCATTGTTTGTAAAGTGCTCAGTACCACAGGGCACAATGTAAATATATAGAAAGATGGATTCTCTTCTCCCACTGTTGTGGCAATATTACAATAAAAGCAAACTTTAATATTAAAGTACTAGAGATGGGCTGGAGCTGCAACAATGGATACAGAATTCTGATTTTGAACATCTCAGAATGCAGCTTAATGGATTTAGAGACGCTAAGACCATAAGGGGGCCACTGGAATCATTTAGTCTGACCCCTATGTATAGAGGCCATAGAATTGTTCAGACCTAGCTGTAGAAGGTGTGCAGTTCTGGACTTTCTTAGATTGTAAACTGTCTGGAGCTAGGTTCTTGCTTTGTGAGCTGGAAAAAAACAACGAAGTGTACTGGCCATTATAATAGACATCTGCAGTGTTCATATCCAGATCAGGGTTCAGATTTTGGACACTTTCTCCAGGTTTAGTGGTGGTCACATCTAGGGTTTTGAATGGATATATGTTCAAGAGTTACATTCTGGTTTCAAGCTTCCCTGCATGAGGCGCTGGCTCCCACCTTCTGACTGTAACACACTTTGATTCAACCAGTGTGGCCTCTCTCTTTGCTTGTGGGGTGTCAGCAAATAGACTGCAATTTGTTGTCTTTCAATGTATTATTTGGGTAAAACTATTCAAAGACTTTGCAGCAATTATTTTTGTAACTCTTTTGATTGGTTGTGAAACACCTTTCTATATTTGCTATTGGCTATTCTAGCGGACTAGATTGATTGATTGATATTGGTCAGCTAATTCACATGCTATTATTTTTCTTCCCTGATTCAATGAGGGCATGAGTACTTTCCCAAGCAAATACTCATGGAGACAAACGCAAACTTGTTTGTGCATAATCTTGCATGCAGCTTTCAAATTGGATTGGTTCATTGACTTTCAATAGAACTTAAGCTTCTAGATCACTTAGGTGCTTTTGAAAATTTAATCTTTGATCTTGCTGTTCTCACTCAGACAACATGTTCGTTACTGTCACAGGAGTTTTGCAAGTGTGGAGAATTGGGCCCTACATCTGATTTTCATGACACTTTATATGTACATGGCTCTTGGAAACAAGGGAGCGCAATCTCAGACAGCAACACGGCTCAGTGCCTAGGGCAATGGACTAGGAGTCAGGAGACTATTAGTCTCTAAAGAGACTTAAGAGGTTTTTAAATAATTGGGAAGCTTGCTATTTATTATTTAGAACAGCTTAATCTAATTTTATTTTTTCACTGTTTCATTGCATATAGTTATTGGGTTCCTCCCCTCCCCCCTCTTGGGGAATTGCTTTATAGCACGGATAAACCAAAGGCTCTCCAACCCAGATATGTAGTCAGTATTATGCATTTCATTAATAATGTATAATGAGCAAACTTGCTCCTTGAGCAAACTTCATCCTGCTCAGTCTGTCTCCACTGGGCATATGTGATGTTGGAATCATTGAAATTCATGTAACAAGTAAGCTTCCCTCTCTCCCCTGTTGCATATACTTTTAAATTTGTGTCCTTGGTTGCTTTGTTATAATTCTTGAAGGTTTCCTGCTGCTACATCAATGTCACCTTTTGCAAGTGACAGGAAGATTAAGTAAAATGCTGTACATAAAATTATAGCCAGACCATTGGCAGCAAGTGACATGGTGCAGATGAAATGGCTAATTTTGCAGTTGAGACATAATGTACGTGGCAAGAGTTACCTATAGCTGTACTTTTTAAAAGTCGTACTGTCTCCAGAGTAGCGACAGGTAGTGCGAATCTCTTTGATTTACAGGGGTGACAACGAGGATTCCAAGACAAGCTCAGTACAGCCCATACACACACCTTATGAGAATATCATTAGACAGTAAGGGGCTGCTCACTGACATTGATCTCAACTGACAACTAATCAGAACATTGTTTGGATAGTGTTTCTTTTATTTATTATTTTTTTAAATTAAAATCAGATGTTTTGTGTCTGATTCTCTGCTCTGAATTATTGGCAGTGCTAAGAAAAATATATAAATAATGTACTATATCTCGTGGTTTGGGGGGGAGTTCTGACAGCTTTTATGTGTTTATCCTTGCTAAGTTGATCACTTTCTTGTTATGCATGTGATGAGTGATTCCATCTCAGTTTGTCCTTGACTCTCACAAAGAAGTAATATCACAGCATGTTAGTTAAAATACAAACAAAAAATAAGAATATGGTGAAATCTCCAATATGAGTTCTTTGCTTTTTCTATAAGTGTAATTTTTTTAATTGACCTAGCAGTAAAACTAATCATGGAGCTTCCTTTTTACCTCTTTATTACTAGCCACTAAAAGTGCCCATGAAGAGTAAACAGGGTCTGAATGAGCTTTCCCCTGCCATCTAGAGATGCACTGGGGAAGAGACGTCAGGAGTAGGCTGTGCTTGCATAGACACACCTCCTCTGCCTCAGTGCACAGCATAATGGAGCTGCTTTGTCAAAATGATAAATGTTTGGCTATTGTTGGGTCACAAATCACTTTAGTATTTGAATGCAGGAGTAATTAAATGTACTTAAATGTCCTTGTTGCCCAAGTAAAGGGCAGCAGAATTTTGCTTAGCATGCCCTGATTGAGTGGGTCACCCTAAACTGAACCTCACTTGCCAAAGAGGAGGTAGAGATGCCAAATTCCAGTAAAGATGAGAGTGGGCAGGGATGTGTTTTTGCCAGGTGGTGTGGACTTTGCCTAAAGACCATTTGACCTGCCTGTTGCAGATTACTCTCAATTGAGAGTCCTTGTTTCTGACTGGTGATTCCTAGACCTGACATCACTGCTGAGCAGGTCTAGGGGCTCAGCTTTAGACCTTACGTGGAGACAGTGTTGCCGCAAAAGACAACAGAGAAACTGCACTGGCTGCGGGGTTCCCTGCTACCTGCTGAAATCACTAAGACCCGGGTTAAGTGGTGGAACCTCAGAATGTGATGCGTAGAGAGAGCAGTAGCAGCAAAGGCGGCCAGTGGTGGCTGAGAGACAGGGGTACCTACTTGTTTGTTACAATAGAAATTCAGGTCTTGTTCACCCTAGAAGAATAAGTGGATGGCTAAAGAACTAGAAGTATTATGACATTGCAAGTACCAGGGCAGAAAAAATGCGACTGATTGAGACTGTTTAGAGTCTTGGGGGGCGGGGGCGGGAGGTTGGGTGTCATAAACATCTTGTTCACTGACACATTGTGAAAACAGTTGTCCTTTATGAAGGATTCAACAGCTTGTCTAGTGGTCTGAACACAGGAGTAAGAGCCAGGAATTCCTAAATCTAAGCCCTGGCTCTGTTAACAAGGTATAATAATTTCTGCCTCATGGAAAAGCCATTTGAAAAAACGCTGAGTATTGTGTGGTGGGACAGTTAGTCTGAGGGTAGATCACAGGAAGGCTGGCAAGGATGACGTGACTGTAACAAATGTTTTGGATAGACATGGGTTCCGTCCACTAAATTTGGATCCAGTTTAGGATTTAAAAACAAATACAAACCCAAAGTTAAAGGGTGTTTGGATCTAGAGTATTTTACTTCAGACTTCTCATGAGTTTTAAGCGACAAATATCTATGGGGTTTGAGTTCAGAAATAGTTCTAAACAGCACAGTATTTGGGGTGTTCATTAAGGCCAGAATACGACCATTTCAGTTTGCAAAATATTTTTAGGTTTCAAAAGTTTTATTTCTGAGAACGAAACCGACTTTTCAAAATGTTGAGAGGAAAAAAATCAGGAGAAGAGGGACTTCACCCTTGATTTCCCAGGTGCCAGGCCAATGCCCTGATCAGGCTATAGTCAGAGAGAGAGAGATGTAGAAACAGACCCAGTTTCAGCAGTGTTTTCCATCAGAAAATCTTTTTGTCAAATTTTCTGGCCAGCTCTACTGCTCACATATATCCTTAACAAACTGAAGAAGGGAGGGTGGGAGGAGACGTTGCTCCCTAGCAACCAGCAGCTTCAGGCAGGAGAAGCTTAAGAAGCATCACTGGAGCACAGCAGGTGGAGTAAATGAGATCTGAGACGGAGGTGTAAGTGCCTGGTTCCCTCTCACTTCCTCTCTGCTTCAAACAGGCCGTATTAGTTAGAGCATCTGGTAGAAGTTACTAATGACACTGAGCTTTTATGAGGAAAAATAGATTAATGGGGCATACCTTCTTGTCTTCCAGGATGCAAAAAGTACTGAAGGGGTAGAGGATCCACCCAGATGTGAGCTAAACACATGGGAGTCAACAGATAGCACACTGCCTTGCTTTTCACTTACCTGGGAGCCTCTGGAAGCCCCTTTCCAAAGACTCTCTAAACATTTGGTGCAGAGTTAGGAAGCAGCCTTTCTATGCAGATTTCAGAGTAGCAGCCATCTTAGTCTGTATTCGCAAAAAGAAAAGGAGTACTTGTGGCACCTTAGAGACTAACCAATTTATTTGAGCATAAGCTTTCGTGATCCAGCATCCTTCCCTCGGGACCTGCTGGAGTCCAAGAAGGTTTGGGGGGAATTAATGCTGATTGGCTAAGCATGAATAGTGCCTCTTTGAACAATTTACCCACCACAGTGGTGGTGGGGTTGCCTGGTGGGGATTCCCATCTCATAAACATTGCAGGGTAGCCAATAGGAGTATGGTTCCTGAGAGAACCATGCTACCAATGGGGAGAGGGATCTACCAGTCTGGGATTTCAAGGCTGTTATCTAATCACTCCCACCAAGACTTCAGACCCTCCCCTGTTAGAAGGGAACATTTACTGGATGTTTTAGGAGCTGAATCCTACGCAGAGTTACACCCATTTTACCCCATTGAGATAAGTGGTTTCATGTAATTGTGAAGGACAGAATTTGACCTTAGAAGGTGACTCTCATGGAGTTTGTTTGGTTTTTTTTGAGCAAACTCTCTTCTCACGGGTTTCCCCATAGGACGAAATAATCAAACCTGAAAGACTAAGACTAATTTGGAGAACGACTACAGTGATTTTTTTAAAGGGAGTATTTTTAAAGCTTATTCAGAGTGACTAGCAGTAATACATCAAAAATAAGAATGCTTAAGGATCCTGAGGGGAAGAGCCATCAATGGACAAGCAGCAGGTGAATAATATTTAATGGGAAATGGAGTGAATAAGCTAAGAGAGTTTCTTTAATAGACTAGCCAAGAAATAGTAGACAATCAATTGCTGCAGTAACTATAGTTATGTAAAACTTGGCAGTTGGGGTTTGCAGGATTTTGCATGAATGCACCTTTGGTTTACATCACATTTGTCTTTGAGATTCACATGAAACCCCAAATGTCACACTTAAAAATTCAACAGAAACTGCTGCATTTATCACAGAATCATAGGAGAGGAAGGGACCTCTAGAGTCTAGATGACCTCTCATCCAGTCCCCTGCACTCATGGCAGGACTAAGTATTATCCAGACAATCCCTGACAGGTGTTTGTCTAACCTGATCTTAAAAATCTCCAACGACAGATTCCTCAACCTCCCTGGGCAATGCATTCCAATGGTTAACTGCCCTGACAGGACGTTTTTCCTAATGTCCAACCTAAACTGCCCTTGCTTCAATTTAAGCCCATTTGTATTTGAATAATGATTAATTTGAAAAAAATATTCTAGCTAAAGGGAAAAGACCTTGCTCTGTGTTGAGGAGAAAACACCGTCTTATTCTTGTCCCCATTCCTCAAAAACAGGAAGAAATTTCAGCGGACATAACTGGATATATTTAATGGGCCAAGTTGTTTTGTATGAAAGTAATTGTCACTCCTCCCCTCTGCTTCTCTGCTCTGCCACCTTCCATGGTAGCATTGCTCATACTGCCATGAGCTCCATTTTCCCACCATAAGAGACTAGCAAGAAAATTGTGTCACTTATGCGGACAGGCTGTTAGACCTGGAATCTTCGTTAACTTGGGGAGGAATGAAGAGCAGCATGCCCCCAGGCTTCAGTCTCACCCTTGGAGCAGAGTTTTCCTGGAAGGTTTTCTTTAATCCTGGATAGGAGCGAGTTTGGCCATAGAGTGGCACTTCTTCCCTATGCACCTGCCCTCCTCCAATACCCAAATCTATTTCTCGTTCCTAGCATTCATAAAGGGTGGAAAAAGGATTTCACGCAATGACTTTTTAAAAATTTGAATATTGCTTTTGCTCTAGTACTGTCACTCCATTTACAGTCTCCCTCTCTCTCTGCTTTTGCTTGCCATTCTGTGCACTATGATCATTTCATATGTTTTTCTTCCCCATTTTTTAGTGTCTCCTAAGCAAACAATGTTCAAATTGGGCTTTCAAACCCACAACATGTTAGTGGATTTGAAATGAGGTCCCATCACTACACAAGACTATTTAGCTTCACTAAAATTTTGCAAATGTCAGCAAAGATTTTGGTAAATCTGGGCCAAATTCCATTTTTTTATACCGAAACCTGAAAGCAAACATAACTTCAGTCTCTCCTGGCTTCATATGATCTTTTCTACAGTTTCACACAGCTTGGCTGAGAACAATACAATTTATCCAAGACCCCTACATCATTATTGAACCAAGAAGTTTAGATTTTTTTAAAGAAATCTTACTGCATGTGAAGCGAATATATTCCTTTCCTGACTGAGTTACTACAGTGTTAGTTAGCAGTTGTTCATTTTTTATCATCTTTACATAATTTAAGGCATTAGGTCATCCTAAGATTATTCTGAAATTTCAGAAGAATTTACTTTAATAACTTAAAGTGGTTCAAACATTCCAAATTTATTAAAATAAGATTTAAGTTAATTTATATTTCATAAATAAAGGTTAAAATATCCATTCTTTGATTTCTGTTAAATGGAATTAAAATCACTATATGCTATTCTATTTTCTTTGACATTCCTTTCTATTTTGTGGATAACTATTTGTGTTTTCCTAGACTAAAGTGCAAGGCAGGGAACAAAAGAAACAACAAAATCTAGACATACATCCTCAAAATCATACTCTGTTTTCACTCCATTCTTAGTCAGGTATTCCTTGATTTCAATGAGGTTTGGAGAAGTATGAATCTCAAAACATGACTGGGTGGCCCAGTCTTGCAAACCTAACTACCACTGAGTGAAAAGGTCTATGTACCACTTCAGTTATTTTGAGGATTTAAGTGGTGTGTGAGCTTTGTGCTGGGTCTCTACACTGTCTTGATTTTCAACTACCAAAAGTAAGAATTCCATCTTTAAAGTTGCTACATCTGTCCTCCTAATTGAGCAAGATCAAGTCACCAAACCAGTGTATTCAAGCAGCAGCAGTTTTGTTGTTTATATAGCAGTATGACCTAGCCTGTGATAGGGCCCTATTGGGCTAGGCACTGTAAAAATATACTGTAGATAACAATCCCTGCCCGGGATGCTTGCATGCTAAAAGTGGATGACAGTCAGATGAGGTTGGGAGAGACGGAGAACAGGAAAACCAAAACAATGTTTTAACACAGATTTGCGGGGTGCTCAGTTGATAGCCAACCAGCAGCAGTAATCATCGCATTATCACAACTCATCAACTATCTGGTGTGGTAGTTTGGTCACTGGGTTACCTACAGAACCACCGAAGGGAAAAAAGTTCTGTTTCCATTGGAAAAATACAACAATAAAAATGAAGATTCAGTCGTGTTGTGTCACTAAAGAACAGATTTAGAATAAAATTCTCTCTGTGGGGTAGGGGGAAGCTCGTTTTGAATCAAAATATGTAGTCATTTATAATCCATACACTGGAAAACCAAATAATAAGGAAACTAGAAAAATAAGATGTTAATGAAACAATGAAAAATAATTTAGGAGGGTGAAGAACCACACAAGGGTGGTTTTTGAAGCTGTCCATGTTGGATAAATAATGAAAGACTTACTGGGCCGGAGACAGAAACCTAGTATAAGAATGACTCTGTAGCCTGATGGTTACAGCACTCACCTAGGAGGTGGGAGACCCAGGAGAGGGGGTGGGGCTTAGCATACATTCCCCTCCCCACCACATCTTGGCATTGCACACTGGCTAGCTCATGTTAGGAGCCACCTAGAGTGCTGGCTTTAGTGTGTTCCATTCTGAGGTGTCTGTCTCCCTCCATTCATTGTAGGGGGACTCTAGGTGCTGAACTCACATTTTGCGAATCCTAGTGATTTTAGGCACCTAAATGTTAAGCATGGCAACACTGAGCATCACCATGCTTATATTCCTTTGTGAATATAGCCCCAGCTGTTAGTGGTGTTAGAGCAGATATATTTTGTTTATTTTAAATGTTTTATCATTACTTGTGTATATAGTACCTGGCACAATTAGGTCCTGATCTCTGACTAAGGCCTCTTATTGCTACCACAGCACAAATAATTATGATTTTTCTAATAAAGGCATGTACTTACCAGCAGCTTCAGGGAGATCACTACAATCTGTACTATTTATACACTATTTGTACAAATCTGTATTATTTATTAGTAGTTAACTAAATTCTTCCAGTGTTGCCACTTGAGATGTGCATCTTTCAGTCCATGGGTTAAAACCTCTTTAGAAAGCAGAAAGCAAATAGGTATTATGGGTCACGCGTGCACAGTTACAGATCTAAACCTTCAGAACCAAGGTTGTTAAAGGCGGGGCTCATAACGATGCCTATAGTTAGCTACTTGACACTTTCCATGGTAACGCTTTTTGAAGTTACTTATAACTTTGATAAGCTAAAAGTGTTTTGGTTTAAATTTTCTATGCTGGGTGTCGTCTTGAGGCTGAATTGTTCTGGAACATTTAAGCAAAAAAAAATGCAGCCATTTCGCTAGATGGGGTTAGGGAAAAATATATGGTCTTGTCCAAGTTAAATTTTTACATTGCTTTCACTGATCCTCCATTCTTTTGAGCAGGGACTTGAAATTTGTCTGGGGGGGAAAGTGGGAGGTTAGAGTGACCAGATGTCCCGATTTTATAGGGACAGTCCCTATATTTGGGGCTTTGTCTTATATAGATGTCTATTACCCTCTACCCCCGTCCCGATTTTTCACACTTGCTGTCTGGTGACGCTAGGGAAGGTTGTCCTGGTTTTAGGGATGTGCCTTTTGATGTCCCTGTGAAAATGTGCCCAACTATGGCCAAGTTATGGGTTTCTGAACATCTGTTTGCACAGACTTCTTAGTTTGACAGAACATGCTCAGGCCAGACAGAATCTTCAAATAATTTATCTGTCACCTCATAGCTCTTATCAACGGTGAATATACTATCCCACAGAGTCACTGAATACATTGGAAGCATGGAGGAGAAGGATTCTGACTGGAATGCAGAGGGGTGAGGGTGTTGATGAGGGTAAGGTGTCAGACTGAGGTAAGGTGTCAGGGGAGACAGGGATGAAGAGCTAAGGGGTGTGTGTGTGTGTGTGTGTGTGTGGCAGGGGTATAGAATCATAGAATATCAGAGTTCATCTAGTTCAACCCCCTGCTCAATGTAGGACCAGTCCCCAATGTTTGCCCCAGATCCCTAAATGGGTACTGGGGCAAAGAACCAGATCGGGGTTGGGGCATGTGTGTGTGATGTGAATTTGGACAAGAAGCTGAGGGGAGCATGCAGGGTGGAGGAGGAGCTAGGACTGAGGACCTGAGGAGAGTGTATCTAGAGGGGTGGGGTGGAAGAAACTGGGACAAAGACAGCTGCAGGAGCCAGAGAAAAGGGATCAGGCTTGAGGAGGACAGGGACATATAAGCATCTTGAATCATTAGAGTACCCATTCTCTATAGAACCTGGAAAAGAACCCAGGATTTCAGTGTCTTGATATTTGTCTGATGTCTAGCAAACTGGCTGTGAAACCCACTGGTAAAATACATGCCTCAGCTCCCTTTAGTGGCTGGGCCACATACTGGATAACCTCCTATTGCTGTCAGATACTCCATTAGCTCAAGTAGCAGAGGTCACTGCTCTAATCTAAAGGTTCCAAACCTTCTGATGGCCCATGTGGAAATCTATATGGTACGGTATGATGGAATTTTGGGAGAAGGTTCAGTTTGTTTTTTAAAAAAACCTTCAAAATGACATTAAATAACTACATTAAAAAAGCATTCAGTTTGCAAAGTCCGGCACTCTGAAAAATCAGGTAGTTGGCATCTCATTTTGGACACCTAAAATTAGTGTACACTTCTGATATTAAGTTCTCTGTGCCTCATTCCCCCAAGTATAAATTCATGATAATACTGTGGTACTTTCTTGGGTGCGCAAGGCTGAAAGTCACCTTATCTCCCTCCCTCCAGCTGGAGAAGGAATTGCTTGTGCTTAAAAAAACTTTTGACACTGTCTCCCACAGTATTCTTGCTAGCAAGTTAAAGAAGTATGGGCTGGATGAATGGACTATAAGGTGGATAGAAAGCTGGCTAGATTGTCGGGCTCAACGGGCAATGATCAATGGCTCCATGTCTAGTTGGCAGCCGGTAACAAGTGGAGTGCCCCAAGGGTCAGTCCTGGGGCCGATTTTGTTCAATATCTTCATAAATGATCTGGAGGATGGTGTGGATTGCACCCTCAGCAAGTTTGCAGATGACACTAAACTGGGAGGAGAGGTAGATACGCTGGAGGGTAGGGATACAGAGGTACCTAGACAAATTGGAGGATTGGACCAAAAGAAATCTGATGAGGTTCAACAAGGACAAGTGCAGAGTCCTGCACTTAAGATGGAAGAATCCAATGTACTGCTACAGACTAGGGACCGAATGGTTCGGCAGCAGTTCTGCAGAAAAGGACCTAGGGGTTACAGTGGACGAGAACCCAGATATGAGTCAACAGTGTGCCCTTGTTGCCAAGAAGGCCAATGGTATTTTGGGCTGTATAAGTAGGGGCATTGCCAGCAGATCGAGGGATGTGATCGTTCCCCTCTATTCGACACTGGTGAGGCCTCATCTGGAGTATTGTGTCCAGTTTTGGGCCCCACACTACAAGAAGGATGTGGAAAAATTGGAAAGAGTCCAGCGGAGGGCAACAAAAATGATTAGGGGACTGGAACACATGACTTATGAGGAGAGGCTGAGGGAACTGGGGATGTTTAGCCTACGGAAGAGAAGAATGAGGGGGGATTTGATAGCTGCTTTCAATTACCTGAAAGGGGGTTCCAAAGAGGATGGATCTAGACTGTTCTCAGTGGTAGTAGATGACAGAACAAGGAGTAATGGTCTCAAGTTGCAGTGGGGTAGATTTAGGTTGGATATTAGGAAAAACTTTTTCACTAGGAGAATGGTGAAACACTGGAATGCGTTACCTAGGGAGGTGGTGGAATCTCCTTCCTTAGAAGTTTTTAAGGTCAGGCTTGACAAAGCCCTGGCTGGGATGATTTAATTGGGGATTGGTCCTGCTTTGAGCAGGGGGTTGGACTAGATGACCTCCTGAGGTCCCTTCCAACCCTGATATTCTATGATTCAGTGATTAAGTGGGTATCAACTCTCTGGCACCACCAGTCTGTTAGCCACCCAAACAATATCCTCAGGGAAATGCTACCCTCACTTTGTTTGCAGGTTAACAATAGGTGCACCCCAGACTTTGAGTCCCTTTGAGGCATCCCCCTGTGATATCCAGTCACTATCAAGAGTTACTGTTACAGAACAGTGAAACCTTTGCCAATTGGTACTGAGGGGTTCTTTGGTCACAAATACTACCGCATCTCAGAGGGACATTGTGAAGATCATTAATGTTTGTGAAGTGCTTAGATACTACAGTGATGAGTGCCATAGACAAGCCCATGAGGAAATTAATAATTCTGCATGCAGATTAGGGTTTGAATTGTGTGCAGTAAACAAGGTATGAGGCCACATATTGAAAGAGAAGATTAAAATGCAATATTGAGTAACTGTTCATTTAGTGAAAACCTTCCAGCCAAACTTGAGTTTGCAACCTTAAAATTGTTTTAATATAGCTTATGTAGTATAATTTACATAACATAGGTAAATGTTAGTGGGAATGGAGACTCATAGGCCAGCTCCACACTTAGGTCAATTGGAATATCTCCACTGAAATTGATGATGATGCTTTGACTGGCACTGTCTTAGGATCTGGCCTTAAATATTCAATTGTAACAGTCCTAATTTGAGCAGTATGCAGACCATAAAATATTCAATGCAGGAATTTGGGAATTGTTTAATGTAACAAATAAACTTGAAAGTATTGGAATCTGCTTGTTGACCGATCATGAACCAGAAAGAAAGGCAAAGTTGACTGAATAACTATGTATGGTGACAAAGCTCTGTCCTTGCCTCCATGGGTCCTGCATTTTCTGGCAGATTTCGCTAGCCTCAGAGGCTCACTGTGATTCTCCATGTAACCCTTCTCTCTCTAGAGACAAGGGTCACAGTCTACTGATCCATTTTCATCATAAGCCAGCGAGGGAGGTGAGGAGAAGTTATCCTTCCTTGCACAGTCTCTGTTGTCTTCCAGTCTCAATGATTAATCATGGGGCAAAGGTCGGGGGGGGGGGAGCCTGGGCCCACCCTCTACTCCGGGCTCCAGCCCAGGGACCCTAACAGTATCAGCTATGGTAGCTGACCTTTTAGAAACATGACATGTACAATTCCCTGGGCTACTTCCTCAAGCTCCACTTCACCCTTACCTCAGGGCCTCCTTCCTTGTGCCTGATATGGTGTGTACTACTCAGCCTCTCCTACAGCACAACTTCCTCCCACAGCTCCTGACATGCACACCCACCTGACTAACTTGGGAGGCTTTTAACTAGTTTCAGCCAGCCCCTGATTGGCTTCAGGTGTCCCAATCAACCTAGCATTCTCCCTGACTTCTGGAAAGTTTTTAACTGGCCCCAGGTGTCTTAATTGACCTGGAGCAGTTGCCATTTCACTTATCCTGGTACCAGGGATTTGTTGAGCCTGGAGCTAATATATCTATCTCACACTACTTTTCTATAGCCTTCTGGTCTTGCCCCGTCACAGTATGTACACTTTCAGCTCTTACAATGTATAACTTTCCTCTGTCTATTCAACAGTAGGAAAAGAATACATAGAGTTCAGCCTGTAACTTTAGGCAGTGTGTGTGGTTTCTAAATATTCTCCGAGCTTAATTTGTGAGAAGTGTTTTGAACAGTGACACATCGGGAAGCATCGCTCCCATATACAGCTTTAAGTTTCTGTGAGGCAGTTGTGTTACCCCAACAATATTAGGAAGGAACATGCAATCCATATCCATTTCTTTTATGAACTCATTTAGCTTTTTTTTTTTTTAAGTATAACTAATGTTCACTTCCTACACAGAGCCTCTTGAGGGCAGTAGTCTTTTGATGCTCTAAAAGTTGAGAATTTCTTAACTTTTCAGTGAAAACATGCTTCAAAAAATTAGATCATTGGCAATGCAGAGGGATGCCAGAATTCCATGTGTCATTCAATCAGTCAAAATGCTGCATTCAAAATATTCAAGCCAGTTTTTAAAAATGTCACATAAGTATATCTGTGTTGCATTATGGTATAATTTGTATATTTGGGCCACATGTTCGAACAAGTGAGGCCTTCTTTAGAAGTCCTCCAACAATATTAGGGATCAACAACTTTAGAATAAAGCTTCTGTTTTCCATGCAAATTAGAAGATTTTGTGTAATTTAGGGTTGAACTACACAAATGTAAGAAAATCTTAGTCCTTCCAAAATGTGGTTTATTTTATCCCTATTTAGTGGTTTAATTTATATTTAATCTATATTTAATCTAAATAATGTTTATTTGCTCTAGTGCTTATTGTAGTAATCTATAGTAAAATAAAGATTTCAAGGTCAGGCAATCATAGAACCAATATATAGGGCCTAACCACTTCTCTGGACCTGAACACAACCCATTTTGGGAGGCCCATATGGATTTGTTTAATTTTGGTTCAGTGGGTTTGATTTGAATTCATTTTCTGGGATTTGAGTCAGTTCAGAATCAAAACCCCATAGATTTCTTCCAGAAACATTCTCTCCCTCTGCCCTCCCCACACCCCTTCCATTCCTGTATAAATTCCCCCCCCTCCCCCGCCCCCCAGAAAATCCTTTCCTACAACATTGTCCTTCTCCCCCTTTGGATCCAAATAGCACATTTTCTCACCCCTCTGAGAGTGCTAGTTTTTTATTCTGATTAGCTCTGCCTAGGTGTGTTTGGTGAATGGAAAAGGGCCTCTCAACCTTCCCCAGGATGCACCCACCGAGAAGCAGTCAAAATAACTCCAGAGCTTTCAACTAAATTGGACAGATTCAAAATTTTTCAACCCATACACAATAGTACATTTGCAAAAGTACTTTTTAAAAGAAACAAATTAATAGCAAAATAATCTGAGATGCAAGCACAATTTTTACAGTAAATATCAGATCAAATTTTAAAAAGTCTAAATATTTTGAGGCTGAATAAATAAATATTCTTTGTCATGGGAAAAAAAATACTTTAACCGTTTTCTTTTTTCACCTAAAGCATCCTTTAATACTAAAGCCAAGACCGTGTTTGTCTTTCATAATGACTTGTTTAGAAGCTCTCTTTAAAATGCACACCGATTTCATGTGTTTTTGTGAGCTCCTAAATGCAATTACACTGCCACTTATCAACATTATCATGCTACTTTCCTTCCTACAAGAGGAAGAACATTTACACAAATATTCCTTACTGTAATAGCAACTTCCCTTGTTTATGTATTCCCTGCCTGCCGAGCTCCCTAGCTCAGTTGGAGCTATTTAATTTATTCACAATGTAATACAGGTGGCATTGGAGGTTGCCAGGGGATTATCCATTTCTTTGCTACTTTACAAAAGCATGTTGCCTAATTTGTTTTTAACATATATTTGGCTAGACACTCTATTACCATTGTTTTTTACTGAAAGGAATGTCAGGGCCACTCAAGCATGTCCTAGCGTATAACTCATGTACCCTACAGCCAAAGGAAGTTCTCTATTAGCTCATATGGTAGAACCCTGTGTTTCTGGACTAAAGAAGTTGTGTTTCAGAGATTTTAAGGTCAGAAAATGTCCCTTATCATTTAGTCTGACCCTAGTGCATAACATAGGCCATAGATTTTTACACAGTAATTAGTACAGCAAGCCACTACCGTCTGGTTGATATAGAGCATATATTTGAGACAGAATTCAATCTTGATATAAAGGCTTGACAGGATGGAGAATCCACCACATATCTAGATAAGTTGTTCCACAGGTTAATGATACTCACTTTAAAAAAAAAAAAGAGTACTTGTGGCACCTTAGAGACTAACCAATTTATTTGAGCATAAGCTTTTGTGAGCTACAGCTCACTTCATCGGATGCATACTGTGAAAACTGCAGAAGACATTATATATGTGTATATAATATATAATTATATATATATATGTGTGTATATAATGTCTTCTGCAGTTTCCACAGTATGAATCCGATGAAGTGAGCTGTAGCTCACAAAAGCTTATGCTCAAATAAATTGGTTAGTCTCTAAGGTGCCACAAGTACTCCTTTTCTTTTTGCGAATACAGACTAACACGGCTGTTACTCTGAAACCTGTCACTTTTAAAAATCTGTCTTATTTCTAGTCTACCTTTGTCTAGTTTCTGTTACTAGCCAGGAATATTACCATGGTGTACTGGATGGTCTTGATATGATATAGTGATGGTTGCAAAGGACTTACTGGCAACTGAATTGTTAGTGCCTTTGGGCATGGGCATCAGTACGTTATTTATCAGGTCCATTGTATGGCTTTCCTTCTGTAACATAGGTCTTGTCTACACTGGCAGGGTTACATTGCCAGCAGTTACATTGCTGCTCAGAGAGCATTGAAGGGAAACCGCTGTTTGTGCACCCTGTCACCTGCCTACTCAATAGCATGTTCACACTTGCAGCGGTATTTGGAGCAGTGCACTCTGGGTAGCTGTCCCGTAGAGCATCTCTTCCTCTTCTGCTGCTAAGAGTTGTGGGAAGGCAGAAGGGGCATCCTGGGTCCTGTCCCACTGCCCAATGATGCATTGCTTCACATCCTAGTAATCCCTGTACTTCCGTCTGCATTTGGCACCATCTTTCAATGGTTTGTGTACTGCACACTCTGCCTCTTCAGTCTGCAGGAATAGATCCCACACTCTTGACTAATATGCTGTTCACTCTCATTAACATGTCACAGACACAGTGGAGTTATTCCTTAAACTACAAAGGCAAGAGGAGTTCAACACTGATCTTGCCACACATAGTAGCTACAACACGAGATTACTTGTGGCATTCACAGAGGTGCTGACCACAGTGGAACACCACTTTTGGGCTCAGGAAACAATCACTCAGCACATTCCTGGAACTGGGTGATGAGCTCACCCCAGCCCTGCAACACAAGGACACGAGAATGAGAGCTGCCCTGTCACTGGAGCGGCATGTGGCAATTGCACTGTGGAAGCTGGCTACTCCAGACTGCTACCGAGAGGTCGCTAACAAGTTTGGAGTGGGAAAGTCGACTGTTGGATGCGTGTTGATGGAAATGTTCAGGGCCATTAATCGCATCCTTCTCCAAAAGACCATGACTCTGGGCAAACATGCATGAGGTGGTGGAATCTCCTTCCTTAGACGTTTTTCAAGGTCAGGTTTGACTAAGCCCTGGCTGGGGTGATTTAGTTGGGGAGTGGTCCTGCTTTGAGCAGGGGGTTGGACTAGATGACCTCCTGAGGTACCTTCCAACTCTGATATTCTATAATTCTATGACATTCTGGATGTCTTTGCATAGATAGGCTTCCCTAACTGCAGAGGGGTGATAGATGGCATGCATATTCCAATTCTGGCAGCAGACCACCTAGCCACCAAGTATGTTAATCGGAAGGGGTATTCCTCTATGGTTCTCCAGGCGTTCATGGACCACTGTGGACATTTCACAGACATTAACGCAGGCTGGTATGGAAAGGTGCATGACGCACACATCTTTCAGAACACTGGCCTGCTCAGGAAGCTGCAAGGAGACAGACAGACACAAAAAAAACCACACATCAGCACTTTGGGGGAAGGGAAGGTCCCAGGAGTAGGTGGGGTCCCAGGATGATTAAAGATTTGTGTATGTCCAGGTATCACATATAACCTTGTCCTTTGGAGTACAGTACAGTGCAGTGGGTACTGTACATCAGCAGGACTAAACTGCAGAGGGACAGGTGTTGAGTGCAGAGGGTACTGGGAGTCCACAGTGCTGGACTGTGATGGGGGAGGAGTGGAATGCAGTTGGTATAGACTGGAGCCAGGGGGTTGATAAGAGTGTGCTGATGGTGTCTCAGGGGCAGGGAGGCGCATGGGAAAGAGTTTTGTGACAGCGGCTGCAGGGCAGGGCAGGCATCAAGCTGCTCGGTTTGCAGTGCTAGTAGCTCCTGGAGCATGTCCTCTTGGCGCTTCATAACTTTTAAGAGCCGCTCCGTGGCTTCATTCTGGTGAGCCGTGTTCTCCTTTCAGTCTCTCTTCTCGCTGTCCCACCGCTCCTTCAGTTCTTGTTTTTCAGCCATGGAGTGCATCATGACAGAAAGACCTTTTTAGTTCTTCATGGCCGCTTTCTAATTCTGCGCAGCCATTCAACTGGTGATAACAAAGAGGGAGGCTGGGCTCCCAAGGTCATATCTGTGAAGCCAAAATGCAACATTTTACAGAAGCAGTATTGTTTGCAACACAGAGACCACTGATTCAGCTATTTAAAACAGCCACTATTCACATACCTTTCACTGAATGGCTGACCCCAGGAAAGCACACATGAGCCACAACACCCCCAAAATGGTGAGTAACTGCAAGGGAGGGGAAATAAGTGTCCCAGGACCATACTGTACACTATGCACGTGGCTCTTGGGAAGAACCAGCACTATAGGGGAGGCGTTATAATCATTACTATCCCCACATTTTCCACAGGCTGTGTTCATTATGGAAGATATCTTGCTGCTGAGGATGAGCAGGGAAACAAAGGAGGGTCTTCTCCAAGACTGCGGCTTCTGCCCTGGCCCTTATGTGGCTCGCTTGTGTGCAGCAATGGTCTCCTGCGACCCCAAGCGATGGCAGAGTGGTGCAGGAAAGTTTCCCTTAATGGGGCAAGAAATAAAGCAGCCCACCAAAGAACCTGCGGCAGCGGATTGCCCAGTATCTGAGTTTCCTGGAGATCTGAGGCAGATTCCTGTGATGTGAGGGAGTCAAACACCATCCTGCTCCGCAGCTCAGTCTAGGCATGTGGTACGTGCACCATACAGACACAAGCCTGCTTTCTGCAACCTTCCTGCCCCCAACAACTTGCTTCAGTGATTCCCAAAATCAAAGACACTTACCAGGGTCTGCCTCTCCTGTTTGTGCTTCGCCAAGCTCCAACAGCTGTGACTGGCTAGCCTCCTCCGGGGTAGAGAAGAGCTACTGTCTGCGTGCATCTGTGACCTCTGAGACATCCTCTGCCTCTGGGTCCCTCTCCCCCTCCACATCCTTGTCCAAGATTTCCTCCTCCTAGCTCAGTCCACTCTCGACTGGCACACAAGCCACCGAAGTATCTACAGTGGCCTTCGCAGTGGAGGTGGGGTTGCCACAAAGTATCTTGTCCAGCTCTTTGTAAAACTGGCAGCTTGTGGGCGCAACACCAGAGCAGCGGTTCGCCTCCTGCACCTTGTGGTAAGTGTTCCACAGTTCCTTCACTTTGACCCTGCACTGCAATGTGTCCTAGTCATGGCTCCTTTCAGTCATGCATCGTGAAATCTGTCCATAGGTATCATAAATCCTATGGCTGGAGCGCAGCTGGGACTGGACAGCCTCCTCTCTCCAAATGCTGATGAGGTCCAGCAGCTCGGCACTGCTCCAAGCAGGTGTGTGGAGCAGGCATGGTTACCTGGAAACATGCTCTGAGACCACTGCACACATCATCAAGCAAACAGGAAAGGGACTTGCAAAATTCCCAAGAAATTTAAGGGGTGGGGCTCATGATTGGTCACTGGGCAGGGCAGTAGAGTTCAAACCGATGACCAGAGGGGCGAGAACAGGCATTTGGGACACCTCCTGGAGGCCAATCGCAGCATTGTAATCGACCAGGGTGTCTACACTGGCACCATGGCGCTGTAGCCTCAGTGCAGAAAGCTGTACACCTCTTGTCAGGGTGTGTGGTGTGGGTTTTTTGTTTTTTGTTTTTTACAGAGCTGCAACTGTGTAGTTTGTGCACACTAAGTGGCTTGGCAGTGTATACACCTTGCATCTGATGAAGCGAGCTGTAGCTCACGAAAGCTTATGGTCAAATAAATTGGTTAGTCTCTAAGGTGCCACAAGTCCTCCTTTTCTTTTTGCGAATACAGACTAACACGGCAGCTACTCGAAAACCTTGGGAGTTACAACACAGAAAGCTGCTTTACTGCACAGAAATGTGCCAGTGTAGACAAGGCCTTAACACTCTCAGTTATATTAGTAGAAAGCTGGGAACTGCACCTGATTAATTTATAAATATCACAGTAACAGGTGTCCCACGTGCCCAGCCCCCCCACTGAAAAAAAAAAACCCAACCAAAACCACCTTTACCAACTAAAAGACAAAGTAAAGCTTGGTAATCTACTCCAAGTAATGAGCTTCCAATAACTTGCATGAATTTGTGTAGTATCTTTTTGGAGTTAATAAATTACCATTGTTGATAGTAATTAGTTGATTCCCCACAGCCCCCCAATCCCCTCAAATCTGTCTGTTGTGTTAAAATGTTGCAATCTTTAAAAGTAAAGAAATGCATGACACATTGAAAAGGCTTCATTGCTCTAAAATTACTACTTTCTAACAGCCACCATCAGTTGCAGCAAAGTGAAACCCTACTTTTTTCATCAAATTTTAACTAAACTAAGTTTGGTGGTGGTGGTTTTTGTTTGTTCTTTTGGTCTAATTGAATGACAGCAGGTTACTCCTGTGTAACAAGGTTTGAGCAGCACAAGAGGGGAAAAAAGAAAACCCTGCTGCAGCTAGCTATCCATCCAGTGATGATTCTAAAGGAAGCATGATTAATTTGTGGATGTAATACAACTGCTGAGTAGGCCTGAGGAAGTGCTAATATGCATGGTCTTATTTGCATATGTGCATACCTGCATGGGAAAAAACCCACAGTGGGTCTAACAAAGTACTTCCACATTAGGGCCAAATTCAGACCTGCCTTCACAGGGGTACGACACTGTTGATTTTAATGGAAATCCATGCACCTACTCCCCAGTTTTAAATATTAGTCTAGATGTGCATCTCTGTATATTTGTGTTTAATTTTTTTTTTGGGGGGGGGAGTGAGGAAGGAATTTCTTCTATGAAGGACTGCTCTACTTTTGACCATTCTCTTCACTTTCCAAACTCGTGCTTCACTGTAACCCTGTTTTGGGTGAAGAGGGCTGGCTGATATTATTCTTAGTCCACTGCACTCTCTCTGTCTCTGAACATATTTCCTTCACAGCATCCCCATCCTGATGCATGAAAATCAAACCTTTCTATGTGGTTGTGCAGAGACTAACTCCAGGAGTTCAATTTTAAAAGGCTATTTTATGCTCATATAAATTCACATCTAAGTCCTCAATTAAATGAGACCTTTTGTGTCAATCAGCATATCTGCTCTGCGAGCATATAATCAGTCTTATATCCATTCCTCCCAATGAAGAGTTTGAATTCTTTGCTCTGGTATGTATAAGAAAGTAATCCATTAGATCAAATATAGACATCAGCAACAGCATGGGTCTCAGCTGCTCTTTATCTAGTTAAAAATATGTTCTGGAAATAAATCCCTTTCTTCCATCGTGCTACTTCTGAAGTTACGATTTTGATAAAAGAAAAGGAGTACTTGTGGCACCTTAGAGACTAACAAATTATTTGAGCATAAGCTTTCATGAGCTACAGCTCACTTCATTGTATGCATTCAGTGGAAAATACAGTGAGGAGATTTATATACACACAGAACATGAAAAAAATGGATGTTGTTATACACACTGTAAGGAGAGTGACCACTTAAGATGAGCTATTACCAGCAGGAGAGCGGGGGGGGAGGGGAGAAAACCTTTTGTAGTGATAATCAAGGTGGGCCATTTCCAGCAGTTAACAAGAACATCTGAGGAACAGTGGGGGTGGGGGTGGGGGAATAATTTTACTTTGTGTAATGACCCATCCACTCCCAGTCTCTATTCAAGCCTAAATTAATTATATCCAGTTTGCAAATTAATTCCAATTCAGCAGTCTCTCGTTGGAGTCTGTTTTTGAAGTCTTTTTCTTGTAATATTGCAACTTTTAGGTCTAACCGAGTGACCAGAGAGATTGAAGTGTTCTCCGACTGGTTTATGAATGTTATAATTCTTGACATCTGATTTGTGTCCATTTATTCTTTTACATAGAGACTGTCCAGTTTGACCAATGTACATGGCAGAGGGGCATTGCTGGCACATGATAGCATATATCACATTGGTAGATGTGCTGGTGAACGAGCCTCTGATAGTGTGGCTGATGTGATTAGGCCCTATGATGGTATCCCCTGAATAGATATGTGGACACAGTTAGCAACGGGCTTTGTTGCAAGGATAGGTTCCTGGGTTAGTGGTTCTGTTGTGTGGTGTGTGGTTGCTGGCGAGTATTTGGGGGGCTGTCTGTAAGCAAGGACTGGCCTGTCTCCCAAGATCTGTGAGAGTGATGGGTCATCCTTCAGGATAGGTTGTAGATCCCTGATGATGCGCTAGAGAAGTTTTAGTTGGGGGCTGAAGGTGATGGCTAGTGGCGTTCCGTTATTTTCTTTGTTGGGCCTGTCCTGTAGTAGGTGACTTGTGGGTACTCTTCTGGCTCTGTCAATTTGTTTCTTCACTTCAGCAGTATTGTAGTTGTAAGAACGCTTGATAGAGATCTTGTAGGTGTTTGTCTCAGTCTGAGGGGTTTGAGCAAATGTGGTTGTATTGTAGAACTTGGCTGTAGACGATGGATTGTGTGGTGTGGTCTGGGTGAAAGCTGGAGGCATGTAGATAGGAATAGCAGTCAGCAGGTTTCCGGTATAGGGTGGTGTTTATGTGACCATTGCTTATTAGCACCGTAGTGTCCAGGAAGTGGATCTCTTGTGTGGACTGGTCCAGGCTGAGGTTGATGGTGGGATGGAAATTGTTGAAATCATGGTGGAATTCCTCAAGGGCTTCTTGTTCATGGGTCCAGATGATGAAGATGTCATCAATATCACGCAAGTAGAGTAGGGGCATTAGGGGACGAGAGCTGAGGAAGCGTTGTTCTAAGTCAGCCATAAAAAATGTTGGCATACTGTGGGGCCATGCGGGTACCCCTAGCAGTGCCGCTGATTTGAAGGTATACATTGTCCCCAAATGTGAAATAGTTATGGGTGAGGACAAAGTCACAAAGTTCAGCCACCAGGTTTGCCGTGACATTATTGGGGATAGTGTCCTGATGGCTTGTAGTCCATCTTTGTGTGGAATGTTGGTGTAGAGGGCTTCGACATCCATAGTGGCCAGGATGGTGTTATCAGGAAGATCACCGATGGATTGTAGTTTCCTCAGGAAGTCAGTGGTGTCTTGAAGGTAGCTGGGAGTGGGTAGCATAGGGCCTGAGGAGGGAGTCTACGTAGCCAGACAATCCTGCTGTCAGGGTGCCAATGCCTGAGATGATGGGGGGGTCCAGTGCTTGGTCAGAGAGACTTTATTGTTTTTCTCTCTACTTGTGTTTTTCATGGTTGCTGCTATCTTAAAACTGTCCTACAATATCCTCCCTTCCCCTTCCTCAGTATAAACAGTCTCTTTTCTGAAAATGGTATAATTTTTCTCTTTTGTTCTTAAATCAAACCTGCCTACATAAAGGAAGATGCAAATATTTTGCTTTCAGAACAGGCTGGCAATCGGTCTTTATGCAAATGTAGGGGTCACAGCAATCTACACAGAAGCCATAAAAAGCTAGTGCCTTCTTCAATTAAACACCTAAAATGGCTGAACAAATCTTGCCTTCACTTACATCTGTGCAAACCCTGCTATATTCAGTAACGAAGATAATTTGTCCTTCTGAATTAAGTGAGAAGTGCTTATATAGGGAGAAAGAAAGGAAGCATAAGTTGATTGCTTTCATTCTCATGTATGCTTATTTTTCCACCAGTGTAATGTCAATGGGCTGACTTAAGATATCTGCCTGAGTCAGTGAGATTAGATTCTTGACCACTAACTATAGAATGGAGCTGCTGAAGCCCCAAAATTCCAATCTGTTCAGTGGTGATCAGGCCCCGTGTTGGTTCATCATAAAGTTCCTGGCTACTTACAAACTCCAGGTCTGAAAGCTAGTTCACGTTTGAAATGTCTTCACCATTTGGGAGGCATTTAGATATTGGGCTTTGGTTCATGCTCATCTCTACAAATGGAGCAAACATGATTTCCTGCATAACTGGGCACAGAGGGTTGGCTCCTGAGAGGTGTTGGGTATACACAACTCTGAATGAAGTCAGAGAATATTGCAAGTGCTCAAGACAACGTGGGCTAACGCTCAAAGTGATCAGTTCATTGTTACCCGGCACCTTGCATGGTCACTTACACAAAAGGAAAGTGCTAGATCAGAAAGGTGCTGTTTTGTGTTCATTTTGTACTGGTCTAAACGACATGCCTACAACACATAGTGCAGGGCAGTAGTGAATCAGGCCCAAGGTGAGCAGTATCAAAGCATCAGGCAACAAGAAGCAAAACAGGAATCTCAGAAGAGTTCTGTCTTTGAAATTGTGCAAACATTTAATGTGAATGCAGTATATTTTTAAATGGTAATTTTCTCTTCACTATTATTACAGCCCTTGAAAATGAATGACAATCTACCACCTTCAAAACTGTTCTCTAAATAATAATTGCATATTTGCATGAATCCTTAATATGCTGTATGGTATAATTGCTAAAACCCAATCGGAAAATTATCTAACATATTCCTGCACAAATATAATGACTGCTGTTTGGAAAAAAAAAAAGAAAAAAATTATTCCACTAATAGTACTAATTGCATACCTATTACAGCCTTGCCTGCCAAGATAATGAGGAAAATTGTATATGGGCTACTCTTAAGTAACATATTGGCCAACAGTATTTTTTTTTCCTGTCCATCATAATTTTGCCCAAAAAGAGAGTGCAATTTACAGCCACATACTTTCATCTAAAATGTTTTTCTATCACTGGACGTTTTTTAAATATTCTGTGGGCAGGGTTTTTATTTCCTGCAGTGCGATTTTTTTTTCTTCTTACTTGACATTTTTAATATATCCTGACACACAAGTAAAGCAGAATCTTTATCCCAAACATTAGAGCTCTGTGTCTGCATGTACAAGAACTGACAGGAGCAACATGATCCAATAAAAGTTGTAAATACATTGACATTCATACAATACTATTGATTAAAGGTGACTGTAAATGTGTAGCTTTACAGCAAAAGAAATATATAAAATACAATTGTGCTTATTATGTGCTCTGTGCATCTCCACAAAGACTGAGATATCAGAAGAGAATACCTTTTGTTTTATTAAAACCATTTAAGATATTTTTAAAAAGCATTACTTTATATATAGTGGCCATCATTTATATATAATGCCATATATTAATTCACTTTACAGTGGAAAGAGTAATATTTCCTACACTCAGGACTAAATCTAATTCAGATGAAAATCTGGAAGCAATGCCACTATCTTAAGTAATGGAGTTACCTCAGACTTGTTCTGGAAGAGGCATTAGAATGCTCCCTTTACCATGGTAAAGTCCACTGCATAGTGACAAGGTAACATTGTTGGGGGGGGGGTGCTGGAGGAGGGGGAAGGAAGGCAGAGGCAGGGTTGGGAAGGATATTGTCGCTGGAGGGGACAACTTGTTTATACCTTAAAAATCTCCATTGTTGTGATGCCTACAAAATTCTTGACAACTCTTAGGCTGCTGGTGCACAAACACCACTGTCTATCATGCTGACCCAATATTGTCTCATTGTTTGTTTGTTCTTTTTGTACTCCCCTGTCTGTATCCATCTGTTGTCTCTTGTCTTATACCTAAATTGTAAGCTCTCAGGGTTAATGAAGGTCTCTTTTGTACTGTCTGTGCTGCTTGTATCACAATGGGATCCTGGTCCATGACTGGGGCTCCTAGATACTATGGTAGTAATTCTGGCAGGGGTCAGCTACTAATAATAATTCTGGCAGGGGTCAGCTACAACTGACACCCAAGGAGTGAAAACCTGTGTATCCCACTTCCCTCTGAGCTATCCAGACTTTCATAATTTAAGTATATATCAATGTATACCCCATTTCTTCTTTGCCATTGCAATGTGGTTTATATGTAAGTTTGTCTTGCGGATACTTGTCCTTCTACGTAAATATTTTTGAAAATATCAACTAAAAAACAAAGAAACAAAAATACTCGATCACATCTCATTGTAACTTCATATTAGCAATGGCTATATTAGAGTGAAAACCTATCTGAAAGTGATTTATTGTCCACCAGAGGTTTCACCCCAGATGGCATCCAAAATGTGCACAGGGTCTAACACAAAATTGTCAAGATTAATTTGATTGAAATTCAGCCACAAGCAGAATATTTTTTCTAATACAGTAAATCTTATGAATGGATTAGAGATGGTGCATTTTAAGCATGTTATGTTATCATAACCTCTTAAATAATTATAGAGGACCTATTTAGTGGAAAAAATATTCTTACAGGTCTTTGCCACTACTTAACTAAACAATTTACCCCAACATTTTTAAACCATAGCTGTTAGCCATACATATTTCAAACTTTTAGCAGTGCTTTGATGATGTACTCCTGTATATCGTTTGCTTTGGTATAAAGGTACTGTAGCCACTATTAGGTGATCAGATACCGGTGGTGAGGGGGGAATGAGTGCATAGGGAAATAAATTGTTAAAGAGTCATTGCCAACAACCAGTACACAGTGATTTCTGTGGCTGTAACCCTGTAATTAGCTCAGTGTGGGCTCAGGGTTCTGCCAGCCTGGAGGTAGGATTGGGGCCTGATATACCACAGCTGCCAGTTATAGAAGATAACTGTGTTAAATTTTGTCAAGTATCACCTTTTAATGGTGTCACTGTGCCTCAGTGGGTCACAACTGAGAATACTGGATTCAGGACACACTGCTGAGAAATAGGGCAGACTCATCCCAAACTGGTGGTTATTCTACCATTAGATATACCAAGCCAGTAACAAAAGTAAACTTCTATCTCACCACAGTGGTTAACAAGAAATCTAAAGTGCAGTCTCCTTAGGCATTCTAGAACTTATTTCACCACCTAGACACTGGCCTTTATGATAAGTGGTAATTGAAAACCAATTTAATCAAAGTGTTGTTCTGATCCCAAGAGATCAGCCATGTAGCCAGGTCAATATATAACTCAGATCTTACCCAATAATCTTGCTGTTGCCAATCCTTTTAGTAACTAAAATATAATGCTTTCTTTATAAGACAAAGGAGGAAAAGAGTTAAAATGGTTAAGGAAATCATATGCATACAACTGATTGCAAAGTTCTTATATCATATTTGAAGCACTGATGGAATAATCTGCTAGTTTGCAAAAGTGTCTCTTGAAATTACCCAAACAACTTGGGATCGTCATCAGTCCTTATTTAGTGCTTCTTGGTAGAAATCCAGTCCAGAGAAACGAAGCAGGAAATGAAGACCAAATGGAGATGTTTCCTGGGTCTTTTATACCCTCTCCCATGTGGATGGAATTTTAGTGTCCTAAACAAAGCCCACAGCACAGTTTGTGGAAAAATACAGGCACAAGATGGAGTCTAGGGTCACAAGAGCAGGTCACATACCCTTATATGGCTTGCTGACTCACAGGGGCAAGCTATTGGCCACTTGGAGGCTAAGGTATCTGCAGAATAAGCCTTCTGGGCAGAATGAGTTTCTACTATGGCTCATTGTGACAGTAAATTTCCTTTGATAGCCACCAACACAAAACAATCTGGCTTCAGTGTAGATTTTACCTGGGAGATGTTACCCCAGGAACAGACACATTTGAAATACAGGTATATAGTCAATATTCATGACTTTAGATACAAAGATGGTACATATTTGATAAATTGCAACATTTCCATTGATACCTTACATGACATACTTCGTATATGATTTGTTGCACTTCTGTAACAGAGATGGTAACAATGATATACATAGTCATATTTCAATCATACAGCATCGCAAATGGTTTCTGCTGTATTATGATACACATTTTACAGTAGAACAGTTATATTAAATTAAACCAAGTTGTTTTTATTGTAGCTGGTATGTAACTACTTAACTTAGTTTAATTACACTTTTATGGTGAGGTGAAGGCATTATTTAACCTGTCTCTACTCTTGCTTCTTTCAGAAACACCAATATGGTTATTACAGCTGGTTTTTAATTTGTGTATAACTGCTATACTGTCAGTATTTTTTCCACTTGGAGTGTGGTGCTGATCCTGTGCATAATGCAGAATGCAAGAGCTCTCAAGAATAAATTTATAAAATATTGTGCAGGAGTCACAAAAAAAGTAATGTTTTACCCATTTTGAAAAGTATATTTTACTCATTTTGAAAATTTACAAGTCTATTATGTGCCACTAAACTCCAAAGAAATTGAAAAGTTCTGTACATTTTATTGAAATTATATTTTCATGCAGTTGACATGCCAAATCTGTGCCTTATGAGAGTCCCTTTGTGCTGTTCCTGAAATTGCAGGCAAATAGCTCTTTAAGGGAGACAAGAACCTGGCACTCCTTTCCCTTGCTGGTTCTATTCAGTTACAACTGTGTAGCAGAGGGTACTTTACACTCTGATAATGGCATCTGCTGTGTAAGAATTACCTACAAGGAGAACTTGGTGAGGAAATAGGAATGAGAAAATATAGAAATGAAACCTATGAGCTGAATATCCATGTGCCAGGACAGAGCCCTCCATAGGGAATGAGAGAAGTAGACTTGCTGGAGGCAATCCAGGCCAATGGCCTTTGTGGCAACTAGGAAATAGGGTACAGAACTCCCTTGCCACATCTTCACCTATTCCAGAAAAGTCAATGCTATTGTTGGGGATGGCTGCAAAGCTGAGGGAGCTGGTTCTGTGTCTTAGGATGTGGTAGAGTCAAATCATGTATCTGAAAAGGGGCCACCGGACAATTTTTTGGTCTATGGTAATCAATGATTTAAGAAATTAAAGGAGATGTGCATTTGGGAAATGTCACTATCTTAATATTATTTATAATTGTATTAGAAAGCAGGGGCAAATTCTGTCTTCAGTTACTAATTTCGGTAGTGGTGTATTTGAACTGTGGGTACAATTTGGATAATATCATTATCTAACTACCCTAAATCTTGGACTAGTGCAATTTTTGAAGAGTAAAAACTTAATTCAGTGAGCATCTCACTTGTATGACTCTCACCACAGAATGCGCCTAATTCTCGTCTGTTTTAAAACAGTTCATACCACTGTAACTCCATTGACTTCAGCGAACTTATTCCTGATTTATAACTGGGTAGGTGAAAGGAGTATAAAGTACAATATTTTTAAAATAATTAGTACCAGACCAGACAGTCTTCTACACTTAGCAGATTTCTGGTTAATCTTTCCTTTATCCCTCCTCGAATCATCAGGCATCCATACCACACAGGATTCCAGTTCTGGGGTCCAAAATTGAGCTCTTCATTTGTTTTATGTACCTTTATAGGGTCCTGAAATATTTTGGAGCTTTCACATAAATTTTCCTTATATTCTATGCTTCTCCCTTTCTTTCTACAGTTGACGTATTTGGAATGTGGCCCAAACGATATAAAATATAATAATAAACTACAGTTAAACATCCCTAGAAAAACAAAACGCTAACAAGCCACTCAAAGGTGGCATCATTAAAAAACAGAAGAATCATGTGTCCAAACCATAATAGTCTAAGATTTTTGTAACTTATCTCACTAACTGCATGTGAACAAGCCTAGAAATGAATGTACGTATGTATGCTCTGACACTCTGCTGCATACTGAATTTGACTGTATGGCCTCTATTTCAAATTGGTTCTATTTTGGGCATGTATGTGCATAACTCTTGTTGCACCAAAAAGATGGTTGGAGAGTGGATGGAACTAATTTTCTAAGGCCTGATTTTCCCAATCCTTTCTTAGACAAAATTCCCATCAACTTCAATTGAAGTTCTGTTTGAGTAAGGAGTATAGGAGCAGAACCATAATTATGCATTTCTAATTTTCCAAGGGAAATTGTGAAGGAAGCTTTCATTGCGGCTAGGTAAATTTAGATGACTGAAAACACTGACTAAGTAATTTTGAAAATTGCATACTGCGTTTGTATACTGAAAATTGTCATATAATTATATATAGTCATATATTCTATACTGGTGTATTGTAAATTTAAGTCTTGCTAGCCTGTATTCACTGACTGTAGTTGCTTATATGCTTCTAGGTCTTTGAAGTGGAATCTGAAAGAAGATCTCTGTAGAGGAACCTACTTCTGATCTCAATTATGTCTGTGTAAATCATGGGTATCTCTACTGAGGTCAACATTGAATTATGATGCTGTAAAATTCATGTAAGAGCCAACCTGGTTTATCAGAAGGCTTCTCCTGTGATATTCCACAAAGGGTAAATACAATGTCATGATAGGGTACAAAGGCTCTATCATTCCCATTAAACAAGGAATTAACCCTATCTTCCCTTCACTTTTTCTTCAACAAGTGTTTTGAGGGTGGGTTTCTGGAGATACAGACGGAAAAGAAGAGGGGGCTGGTTTATTTTGGCTGTAACTCTGTTCACTTCTATTACATTGTTTGGTTTGTTTATAAAGATTTCCTCCTCCTAAACAGGCCTCTTAGTGCCTATAAACGGGCTTTGTCTGTGCTCACACAAGTGACTATCTTTCTTGGCTGTCCTAGGAAAACAAATTTTAAGTGTAGGTACCAACAGGCAGACTATATTTTATATCTCTAAAATTTTAGAAGTCAGACACTTGAGAGCTTTCCTCTGCCTGTAATAGTTCAAATAGCATAGAATTGTAGGGTTAGAAGGCACTGCAAGAGTCATCTAGTCAACCCCCTGCTAAGATGCAGGATTTGTTGTGTCTAAACCATCCAAGACAGATGGCTATCCAGCCTCCTTTTGAAAATCTCCAGTGAAGGAGCTTACACAGCCTCCCTAGGCAGTCTGCCCCACTGTTCTTATAATTAGGATAATATTTAGCATTATCCATAATTACAGCTTTGTAGAAGTGGGTCTATCCCCTGCCTGCATTCTGTTGCAGTAGGTGACTTCATTCCTTAGACATCTTAATTTGGCACAAAATTTCATGAGATAACTCCTTGGTTGCTTGGTTCCCCTAGTTAAGAACCACTCAGGTTTCTGGGAAGGCTCACATTGATTTCCATAGGCTATGGGTCAGGCCCCGAGTTGGGTAAACTAGGTATACATTTTTGGACTGCAGCTCTAAGTGCTGTATGTAAAATTGCCTGACATGGATGTTGCCAAATACCGAAGAAGCAGTAGTGCAGAGACCTACCTTTTTCTTTTATCATTATAGAGCCACCTCTGGGTCTTGATGTAAGCCTTGATTCAGTGAGATACTTAAACAGTGGTAAACTTTAAGCATGGGAGTAGTCACATTCAATAGTACTTAAGCATGAGTGCAACTTTAAGCACAGGCGTGATACCAGTGAATTAATGTTTTAAGGGGGTTTGGCCCCTGGTATAAAATGGCATAAGGGTAATTAGAATCTCAAGTAAAAATAAATGTGTTCTCAGTCTATAAATCAGAGTCTGTCACCTTATCAATTAAAGAGAAGGAAATATGTGGACAATTTTGATTTTTTTTATTGATGCACAAACTATTGAAGGAAGCCACTGTATTTTTTGAGAAATCAAAAACTTGAAATAGGCACATTTTTAGGGGTTTTGAATTACAAGTAGACTATTTCATACCGCTCTATCCATAATGTTATTAGCTAATCTTGTTTCATGCAACACAAACTTACAGATGCTTTTCTAAGGAGAACTGTTTAGATTTGTTTTCCTTTAGATCAGCGGCAATAATAAACCATGCATAAAGTTTATTAAGCCTGCTAATTTTCTATCATCTCTAGGAGCTATATATTTTAGCCATCTGCTGTAGATGACTTGTACAGCCTCACACCAAAACAAACAAACAAACAAACTGAAGTGCCTGTGCAACTTGCCAAATATATTGTGGAGATGCTTGATAGCTACAAGGAGACATAAAAAATGGATGATGATGACTAAAGCAAAGCTTAAACATCTAAATTGCTTTCCGTCCCAAACTCAAGATAGGTATGCAGTAGAAAATATGCGGTTCCACTGGCGTACAGAAGGTATAGAGCTCTTGAAGAGGGGATTCTCTCTCGGCAGCCTCCTGCATGGTGCAACTCTGGTGGCTCTTCAGTGTCACATGGAGGGCAAAAGAAAATGCGCTGGGAGTATGGATTTTCACACAGTGCAAATTCAGATAACTGTTTCCTAGATCATTTTTCTTTTTCATGCTTCTCTATTTCCTGGTTCCATTAACAATGGAAGCCGGAGCACCAAAATACTGGAAGAAAAACTGTTCTCAAGGAATTTCCAGCTTAGTCAGGACTGGGAAGTACTGGATGTATCACAAGACAATTTGTTTCTGTGCTACTTTGATTCCAGTGTTAGGGGCCAACATGTTTCAGCTAATTTGGATATTGGGTAGTTACCGAAATAGAACCATTGCACTTTCTGTGATTTGTCCAGGATCATATACAGATAGGGTTACTGTTTTCTAAATTTTGTTCTCTGGAACAAAGTCATCTCACTATGATGTCTTGACATTTGCATCATAACTTATTAGCTTTATGTCATTACCTCTTACATACAACATCATGGTTGTGCAACACAAACACCACTACCTCACAAAATACCATCCTCTAACGTTGTTATGTTGCAATTTAATGTCACAAAGTGATGACATTGTAAACATATGTAAAGATGTTTCAGGATTTGGGAATGCTTCAATGGGAAAATTTTCCAAGTGGAAGAATGAAAGACCCAAAATCATTGTTGCAGGGAGGTAGATAGCAGAACCCTCATAAACAAACACTATAGCCCCTCCGCCATCATTGAACTAAGATGTATAGTAGCACACTGTATGGAAGCCTATAGGCATGAAGAGAGACTGGCAGGGCAGGGCCAGTGGATGTGCAAATTGAATGGATCAGTTAGCCCCAAACCCCACATAGACTAGACTCAGACCATGATCTCAGCAACTTTTATAGACAATGGTATGCATGTGGGCATTGCACCAGAGAAAAGATTTCTCCCTCAAAGTCCTGGCAGCTTTATTTAAGTTGATGTAAGATCGCTCTTTCAAAATTGGGAGTGTTCCTCATAACTTGGCATGAATGGAAATCCTATATAAAATCCTTCTTTGGATAATAACACAGCCCTGAAGCATGAAGTCCTCCCATCTTAGATAAGTCGAGCGGCAAACCAAAAAATAAATCACATAAATGACGTCGGCCAATAAAGGAAAATAAATGATTGTGGAAAATCAACAATATTCCAAAATGTACCTGAAAAGCAAAGTTTATTTTTCCTACAAAATGGAAGTGTTTTGTTCTCTTTGCATTTAAAAATTGAATAAAATGGTAACGTGTGTATAGACAAAAGTAACAAATGAAAACACAACTGCATCTCTAGAAGCTTCCAAACAAAATAACTTCATGTCAAAAGAGCATTACCTGTGTTTGTCATGTGTTGTCCATTTCTTGATTAGTAGAAATGATTAAACAGTGACTGTCCTGAGGATACAATGTCTCCTTAAGGTCCCACAGGAGATATGCAATTGTATACTGACCCCAGTACAGAGTGATACCCATCATGTACAATTGTACTCTGAATACCTTTCCCACACCTGAAGAAGAGCTCTGTGTGGCTCAAAAGCCTGTTTCTCTCACCAACAGGAGTTGGTGGGTGAGGTAATATTTTTATTGGACCATGTCTCTATAATATCCTGGGACCAACACGGCTACAACAACACTGTATGCACAATTGTGTCCTTTAAGTTTACAGTAGCTGTGCTGGTGTATCTCTGTTCTATATTCATCTGGAGGTGAATTGTGAGCACTTTATAATGGTGAGGAGTTACAAATGAAAGCAGTACCATTGAACTGTTTAGTGAACATTGGAGTTTTGTCACAGGTTTCACACAGTGAGGGGACTACACCCATCATACCAGTGATCAAGAAGGATGGCTTAGTCCGAAACTGTGGAGGTTTTGGTCAGTGTCACTAGAGCTCTTGTCTGATTCCATATGGTCAATTCCTGACTTAAATCCTTTCTTAGGTTGTCTTCATAGGTGTTTTCTTGGGTATACAGTTAATCTGTGTTGCTGGCTGCTGAACTGTGTGGCCAGTCACAGTGATATATCTTCTGTACTAATTATATATTCTTCTGTACTAATCTGGCATGCCCAGCTATCCTCCTCAGTGTGCATAGTTTGTGTCCATTGGCCACATAGAAATTCCGTATGTTCCAGTGGTCCTCTGTCTTGCAGATCATGAGATTAACATCTCGGTTGATACTAAATTCCAAAGAATCCTCTGTGGTTTCCAGCGTAATTGCTACTTCAACAGCCTTCTTGAATGTAAACCCTAATACAGTCAATAGTTCTTCTGATCTTGGTCATTGCATAGTCCAGAGACTAATCACACAGGGCATCCACTCAGTGTTTATCCAAATGACAATGCTCTGACAACTTCCTTAAAGCACCAACAAACTGTGCTATTGACTCTCCACACCCCAGATATCATTTTGCTATCATCAATGAAGTAAGAGGGGAAAATGTCCCTGTGTTGCTGGAGTAATTGCACCCTACATTGCAGTTCCAGGCACAGTTGAAGATGACACATAACTCTGAATGTCTTCAGACTTATCACTGTCAGCAAGGTTGAAACTCGTTGTCCATCTGGAATGGTGTTGCAGGTTACAAATTGTGCAAAACTATTGAGGTACATAACCCATAATTCAGTTTTCATTGAACTCACCAATATTGCCCATAACAGGTGCCATTTCTCTGTTCTCCTGTTGGACTTCACACCACTTGGGCACCTTCTGTTCCATGGGGAAATTCTTTCCCTCCCCCCTTTTCCCCCCTACTGCGCACTATCTGCATCTGATTGCTCTCTGAGTCTGCTGGACGTGTGCTTACACACTTCTCTGGCTATACTTGAACTCCCTCGAATAGTGGCTGTTTACAAACCCTCAGTGCAGTCTAAGCTGTTTCTCAGCCTACTTGTGCAAGGTCAGTCTGAAGGAAGATGGCTGCTTCCTTCACTTCATTGCTTCTTTATTTGAACAGTTCAGGCAGTAATTTCAAAGCTGTTCCACTTTGTTCTGTCTTTGTCTGCTTTCCCCTCTCTAGCTAGCTGGTTCATGCTGTATCAGAAGCAAAAGTACAGTCTGTCATTCTGTGCCTCTAGGTGAAATTAATCCTTTTCTATAGCATTACTTGCTTTTTCTTCTTGGTCAGACACTCATGGGATTTAAATTCTTCATCACCAAATGTTATATTTCTGGAGCCAGCAGAGGAGGAGACAAATTGAGAGAGAGATCGGTGCAAAAGGAGCTGATGGAAACACAACTGTCTGCTGTGGTGGTGTTATTGTTCTGGCTCTGAAACTAGAACTAACAGGAAAGTGAGACTTTGTACTTGGGGGAGGAGAGTTTAGAACCCCCTGAAAATGCAAAGGGACAGGACATAAGGGTTGGGGGCTGAGGCTTCTATTGCAGGCATAGGCCAACATTTTCAAAAATGGCCATTAATTTTTGCAGCTATTCTGAAATCAGCTATTCTGAAATGGCCTAAATGCACAGCTGTTTGTAGTATATTTGCTACATAACTACTTTGAAGCTCTGAGGTCTACAGATGAAAAGCACTCGAAGTACTAAATAATGTTGTCATTATTTTAGTTTATTAATAAAATAATGTTATGTACTGACGACTGCACAGCATAGCAAAATGTGGCTCCTTTTTCATAGATTCACAGAGTTTAAGGTCAGATGGCACCACCAGATCATCTAGTCTGTCCTCCTGTATATCACAGGCCATTAACTTTCACCCAGTTTATCCTATATTCAGCCCAATAGCTTGTTTTTAGCTAAAGCATATCTTCCAAATAGGCATCCAGTCTTGATCTGAAGACAAGAAGAAATGGAGACTCTCTACCACTTCCTTTGGTAGCTTGCGCCAATGGTTAATAACCATCACTGTTTAGGCATAAGGAACAATTTATATATTTTTAATTTGAAGTTGGCTGTCTTCAGCTTTCAGCTGTTGATTCTTGTTTCTCCACTAGTTTAAAGAGCTCTTAGTGCACAGTATTTTCCCCCCAGTCAAGGTATTTACACTGTAATCAAGTCACTTCTCAATCTTTTTTGATAAGCTAAACAGATGGGCTCTTTGAGTCTCTCACTATAAGTTATTTTCTCTAGCTTTCAAATAATTTTTGTCTCTTTTCTGCCCCATGCCTAACTGTTCATGAATAAAATTTGGCTAAAATACCCCCCAAAAAATGTTTGGGCAAATACCCCGATACTTTTTTTAAATTGGTATATTCAGTTTCAGGAAAATCAAGGGGATATTCTTATTTCCATTGACTTCAATGGGAAGAGGATGGGCCTTTATAATCAAATGCACATATCTAAAACTGAGGGAATAGTGGGCAGGTGTGTGAGGGTAACAGTAGTATCACAAATGTGGGCAGAGAGGAAAATAAAATTTTTAACACTAGATTCTTTGATTTTGTTGTTTGTTTCACTTTAGCATGGGCTTAACAGGTGTAAGCATTTGGCACTTTATTATAGGTGTCCATTTACTCTTCATGAGATACCTGTGGCAGAGAAATATAGACAAGGTATATTTCAGCTGAGAAGTGATTGATTAGATAATGGAAATGGAATCAAAATATCAGGGAGGAACTGTCAAAAGATGTCTTTCTCCCCGCCTCCCTAATCTAGGTTTGGGTTGTTTTGTTTTTCAGTGTGTGAGAATTGGATAACAGATTTCAGGACTGAGAGAAAAGGATAAATATTTTTATTATTTTAATGTGATGAAATCACTTTTATATAGTGCCATGTATGTACGTTGCAGCCCTGAAAATCCTTACATATGCATTTTTTCCCTATTGGCTTCATTAGGGTTATGTCTCTGTATGGCTTCAGAACTGGGCTCATACAGTAGGATGTTCTCTGTCCCATGATTTCAAAATGGCTGCCCTCTATTTTGGGTCATCACCTTAGACCAGACTACCATTGCCATGCACCTTGTGTTGTCATTTTCACCAGTATAAAGTGAATGTAAAACATTTCCTGGATCAGAAAAGTAGCACTTTTTTACTCACTTTACACAGAACATGAACATTTTGCACCCACTTGTAAATAACTACACAAGCTGAAGGGCAATGGTGAATTGGGCCCCCAATCCAGTTGGACATTGGCTGTAATGTTAATTTCACTAGTTGGAGTACTCTTTCCAACCTAATTCTGGGATCTACCGAACATGTAGTAGAATATTTTCCGGTTGGCATCCTGAAATAGTCATCTTACTGAAGAGAGTCTAAAAACTATGCTGTTTTAGAAATATATTGACTTTATCAATAAACCATGTGCTGTCTGACACTTATTAATCTATACCTCTCTGGCAAAATATAACTACTAGGTTTATAATAGCACTTGCTAAAAGATAAACCCCTTAAGATGTTGGTGTATATGCAGTGATCATAAAACAACATTAATAACAATACAATATTTACAGTTCCTATTTAAAGATTACTAACCCAATACATTAGTGGAGTTTATTAGTTAAAGTGGTGAATTCAATAAGATGTGTTAAAAAAACACTGCTTAAAATTAAAATGTTCTGGGTCTGTTCATTACGAAATTTATTATATTCATAAGGAAATTGTTATGAAATTAACATTGTATCATGATTAAATATTACCATCATGGAGTATTAGCATTAATGAATGAGGATAATAACTGCAAATGAAAGATGAAGTAAAACAAGAAGTAGATATAATAATTAAGCAACTGAATTGTAAAATGCATCACCCTCTAGTGTTCTGTGACTGAGTGAATAGATATTCTGTTTTTCCTGCAATTGCTAAGTAACATACAATGAAGATGAGTTTTAGAAAATCTGCAAAATCCCACAGACTGAATTTGCAAATTCTGAAGACTCCTGATATTTCATTGCAGTGACTCTCTGCTGACACAGATAAATAATGCTGACAATGTCTGCAGTGACTTTCCCCTTGGAATAAGCCTACAGGAATTAAGAATTTTAGCTGCTTGGAAGAGTAATGTTTGCCCAGATGGAAGTCATGCCATACCAGTTAAATCCTGTGTTGTCCTACTTCAGAGGGCAGCTCCATCAGACACTGTCATAGGCTTGTACAGAAGGGGTCATTAGAAGGAAGGTGAGATGGGGGAAGGACTCATTGACCCATGAAGTGCACAGCTGCTATTTTACCTCTATAGCTATTTAATATATTTATTCCCAGAACACACGTGTGGGATAAGCAGTTATCCCCATTTTACAGATGAGACAGAGAGAGACTAAGGGCCAGATGTACAAAGGCACTTTAAAATGTGAATCAAAAAATCATAGAACTGTAAGGTGAGAAGGAATTGCAAGCATCATCTAGTCTAACCCCCTGCTAAAATACAGGATTTCTTGTGTCTAAATCATTCAAGATAGATGACTATCCAGCCTCTTTTTGAAAACCTCCAATGAAGGAGATTTCATGACTTCCCTAGACAGTTTATTCCATTGTCCTACTGTTCTTACAGTTAGGAAATAGGTGCATTGTGGGTTGAGCTGATTGGAAATTTTCTGGCAAATATTTTGGTCAGAAAATGTCTATCAAAACTGAAGCAGTTTGAGAGAGGCTGACTTTCAATGACTCTCCTGCTTTGAAATAGTTCTGATTTTTTTTTTAAAGAAATAATCTAAATGTCCCATTTGGACACTTTGAAATGAAGTTTTATGTTTTTGATATAAAACAACTTCCTTTGGAAATTTTCATAATTTATACTAAAAGCAAAGGTCAAAATTGAACTGTTTTGAGTGACCCAATCTAAAAGAAATCTGATTTTTGGTTTGGGAAAAAATTGAGATTTTGTCTCATTTCAGGATGGGAAAAATATCTGAGATCTCAAACTCTCATGGAATGGGAAAACTGTTTCCAGCCCAGCTCTACTCATGGGAATTACAAAAACACCTGAGCAGTTAAGTGTCTAGTTCCACTTCATTTCCCATGACCCTTAGCAACTTGTCCAAGGTCACAGAGTCTGTGGCAGAGCGGGAAATTGAATCTTGTGTCTCAAGTCTCAGGTCACCACTCTAACCACTGGAAAATCCATCCTTCCATAGCCTAAAAACTGTTAGTAGATGAAGAAAAGTCGGAGTGCAGCCTCACAGCCTCCCAGTTTATTAAGAGGAAAGGTTTATATTCCTCCCCACCCCAGAAGAGTTTCCCACACAGTCTGACTGTTCAAGCTTTGTATATTAGGCATGTGGGAAGAGGGACTGGGGAGCTAATTTCAGCCCAAATCAATGTTGTTAAATGTCTTTTTATACTTGGCTTTGTCTCCCACTCCAGTCAATTAGCATCTTATTGTTGGCATCTCATAAAGCCATGGTACACAAACGTCATTACTGGTGCCCAAAGTGTGTTTTTTCCTGCTACCATATTATTTCTGCTCATAAGCAGAGAGAGGCTGGACACATGATACCAGATCCTCTGCTGACAGTGATATAGCTCCACTGAAGTGAATGGAGCTATACTGTCACATCAGTTGAAGATCTGGCCCATGGGGAATTTGCTCTCACAGAGCTACTTAGAGCTCCATAGGAAAAAAATGAATTAGAAGAAAATGTCAGGTAAAACTGTTGGAGAAAAGTAGCTTTAATAATTTGATTATATAATTCTCGGTGTACTAGTGATCATTTTATTTATTGTGACAGGGTCAGACCAGATGGCTACAGGAGAGTGATAGAAGGTAAATATATTAGCCCCAGATTAAGCATGTCCCTTTTCCCTGAGTAAAATAATGGGCTGTTCCAGAGCAATCAGGAAGTTGCTGGAGCCAATTAAGGCAGGCTAATTAGGACACCTGGAGCCAATTAAGAAGCTACCAGAATCAATTAGGACAGGCAGGCTAATCAGGGCACCTGACTTTAGTTAGTGAGATGTGTGTGAGGAGCTGGGAGCAAGAAGCTGAGAGTGAGTATGCGTACTGCTGGAGGACTCTGAAGTACAAGTGTTACCAGACATCAGGAGGAAGGTCCTGTGGTGAGAATAAAGAAGGTGTTGGGAGGAGGTCATGGGGAAGTAGCCCAGGGAGTTGTAGCTGTCACGCAGCTGTTACAAGAGACACTGTAGACAGTTGCAATCCACAGGGCCCTGTGCTGGAACCCGGAGTAGAGGGCAGGCCCAGGTTCCCTCCATTCCCCTCAACTCCCTATTTGAGACAAGAGAGAGTGATCTGGACTGTGAGTCCCACCAGAGGGGAAGGTCCCTGGCCTATCCTCCAACCCACTAGGTGGGTCAGCAGAAACTGCGGGGATTGTTCTCCTCCCTTTCCCCATGCTGGCCAGTGGTGAGATTAGCTGAGTGGACAGCAGGTTTGAGCCACTAGCAAAAGTGGCCAAACTGAGGGCTGCCATGAATCTCTGAGATGAGCAAATCTGCCAATAAGCACAGGACCCACCAATGCAGAGGAGGAACTTTGTCACATTATACTAATAGCAAAAGAGCCTTACACAAAAAAAGTCACTTTTCTGTAGCACTACCTTTGCCTGACCAGATGGATCCCAAATACTTACCTTGTCTCAGAAAAAGCCATGCATTTTTACACTTGCATCTCCACCCCATGTGATGTTCCCTTTTATGCAGATCAGCTTACTTGTTTTTAGCTACTTAATTATATCCTCAACAGCCTATTGGTTTGCCACAGATAGAAAATGATGACTTTGGGTAGGAGATAAACAGCAAGAACAAATGAGCTCTTCAGAAAAAAAAAATTGTTTCCTTGTAAATCTCTTGGTAATATACAATGAGGAAAGCTAAATCATGAATCACATTACTTAAGCAGAATGAGAACATCTGTCAAAGTTTACATTGAATCTTACACTCCCCCTAATGCCCTTGGTGCACAGAGCAGCACAACTTGCCTAGCAGTGGATTAGGTCTTTGCTAGCATCAGGAAACCTATTATAAGTTCTTTTGCACTTGTCCCTGAAGGCTTAGGCATGAGAAAGTGTTGCAAAACATTTTTGATCAATTAAACCAATGAACCAAAAGATATACATTTTTAATGGGGGAATTAGGTATATTTTAATGTCCATGCACCATGCTGAAAATGTACTTAATAGCATCTATGTATAGCATGCTTTTGTCTCTTCTGTCAGAGTTGTTTGCCACCTACTGCTATTCAGAGGGTGTTTTCATGGTTAATAGTGACATAACTAACAACTAAAAGACCTTTCTTTCTGCAAGAACATTTGAGTGCTTTAGGGGTTTTTGGTTTTTTTTTAATGTTTGAGAATTAACTTAGGAATTTTGGAAAATCAAACTTTTTAACTACTTCCAAGCTAACATGAGCTACTGTTCATGACTAGATAGTTTATGGATAATGGCTGGGAAGATATCTTCCTCAGCTGAGGAAAACTTCATGATTTCATAATTAATACTTAGCACTTACAGATATTCATCACTGTTAAAATCTCAGCATTGACTTGCCTTAGGGATGTGCAGTAACAGTGGTATATTCTCAGAGGCAGAGTAGGTCACACTGCAATAGTGCAATTGTTGTAGAGAAACAGATGTTGAATTTTAATGGCATCCACAATGGTTTATATGTCTTCAAAAGCACCATGCATATTAAGGACACAATTATGTCTTTAGGCACAGCCCCTCGTAAAGGGTGGCACATAGTTATGAAATCCTGGGAGGAGCCCAGACAAAGAACTGGGACTATGACACAATTCCTTTCCTATGCCTCACCCTTCATCCTTTCTGGGAAGTAATCCACACCAACCATTAACTAGGAGCAGATTACTTCTCCAACCG
Source organism: Eretmochelys imbricata (assembly GCF_965152235.1). Lineage (NCBI taxonomy): Eukaryota > Metazoa > Chordata > Testudines > Cheloniidae > Eretmochelys > Eretmochelys imbricata. The sequence continues at coordinate 122,945,881 of NC_135573.1, read as the reverse complement.
TGTACTGGCTGTAGCTGGCTAGCACATTGTGTGGGGAGTGTGATGTATTGAAAACTGTGTTATCTTAGACTTGTATCTCTTGAATTCTCAGGTGTTTTCCTAGATGTGCTTGCAGGCTAGTGGGCTCTGTAGGGAAGTGTGTGTTCAGTCTGCAGAAATTGGCCTAGAATCAGATGGGTTGTATTATATCTCTCTCTGTTTTAGGGTGCAGCCTACTCTCTCTCTCTCTCTCTCTCTCTGTTATTGGGTTCTTGTGTTGTGGTGTTCTCAACTCTAAGCGGTAGTGCTAGGTTGCAACCTTCCAAAAAGAGTACAGTACTTTTTAAAATCTAACTTTTCTATGTGTATGCCATCAGCATAACAGGGACAGCCAAGATTCTTCCTTCTCCTTCACCCTTCTCCATCCTCTCTTCACCCATCAGCTCACAGTAGGGAGTACTAGCCATGCTACTTTCCTCTCCCTCCCCAACATCTAGGGTAGCCTCACAATGAGGTGGAGACACTCAACTTCCTCTTAGACCCCTGAGGGGCCATGTTAGGGCCAGTCCTAATCAATTATAAATGTTGTTTTGCTTTTGGATCCGTTATTATTTGTCTCTTGGAGTCTGTGCATGTTAGTCACACTTATCTACTAGCATGGTGCACTTTCCTTGGTCTGTTGAACTGCTGGTTGCCTGATAGCTGCTGAAGCTGCCAATACTATCAGCACATAATTCTAGCAAGTGGAGATTGCAGTAGCCCCCACAGATTGCTGAGGTGAGGTTTGTGGGGGAGGGGTTGGTGGCTTTTTTTCAAATGCTAATTCTGAGTTCCTGGTTTGATTTGGCATGGGTTATAATGTGACTCTGTGGCACTGTTCTTTTTCCTAGCAGAGATCAAAATCTACTGTGTAGTCAGGCATCTCTGGCTGAATAGCACTTATCATTTTACTGCTGCTGCCATTCTGACATATTTCACCATTCATTTTGATCAATTTTTTATAAGGGAGCTCAGTTCACACCTTTATAAAACACCACCTTAAGTTGATTCAGCTGAGCAAGGCAACTCTGAATGGAAAACTGTATCACTGTTGTGTCAGAGAGGAGCATATCTGGAGTACAAGGTGCCTGGATTGTCAATGTCCTCTAAATATAATAAAAAGTCATTTGTTTTAGTCATAAGACCATTGAATAAGAAAAGATTCAGTTCAAGGGGTCACAGGTTAGACTTGCCTGTATGTATATCTGGATGAGTTTGAGAAAAACAGATGATCAAAAAATATTGCTCTAATAGAAGGCCAGGTTCTTATACCCTTTCTTGTTCTGAGTAGCAGCTCAATCCATGGTTTGTTCCTCTGACTTCAACAGAAATACACATTTAGTAAGCACTATTTTGTGTGGGTAAGGCTATCGGAAGCTAGCTCACAGAGATCACTAAAGGATCAGTATGTAAAATCAATGGACCTACTTGAGTAAGTAAATGCTTGTTAGTGTGAGGACGTGCACAACAAGCTGGCTCTACAGTCGGGCTGAACTCCATGAGTCACCCTCTCCCCAGTGTACAATTGAGAACGTCAGTCTCCTAGAACATAAATTGGAGACTTGTGAGAGGAGTCTTGTGAGTCTGACTCAAATCCCACTGCAAGATTTTTTCATATTTTTTTTCTTTTGCTTTTCTCCATAATTCACTGTCTTAATCTATAATTGAATAGATCCAGAGCTACACCAATTTGACCAGCTGAGACTCTGGCCTCTCATGTGACATAGGAGCAATACTGACATGTAATATAAATGGGTCTTCATGAAATATTTTGAGATCTTTGCTTATTTATTCCATATCTCTCCTCATGCATTCCCAGGTCAAGAACTGTTCATATTTTTGTTTGAGTTTGGTCAAAATAAATATGATTATGCAGAGGCCACTGACATTCTCGCTGAAAGCTGATTGAGGTCAATGCACTTTGGATGAAACATTAAATGTGCAAAAGAAAACAAATACAAACACAAATAGATCACCCTATAGAACTGGAGAGGGTAGAATGCAACAGGGTTCTATAGAAATGTAGCAAGGCTTTATAGAAATTACACTGGAAACCTATAGAACTGAATACGACAGGATTCTGTCTCTAGATTTTTTTTTTATCTTTTTTTTTTTGAGAATCCCAAACAATTCTATAGCAAGGATAGAATTGTCTATTAAATTCACAGAAAGCCTTTATTTCTGTTTTGAATCTATTTATTACCATCCCACAGGAGTTTTCCATAAGGAATACCTTTTTTAGGTGGAAGGGAAGAATTTCAAACATTTAATATATTAAGAGTCAATTTATTTTAGTGCAGTTGTTTGGAACCATATTCTGATAGTCACTGCAGACTTCAGTGGGTGACTACTCATGGAATAACGCACTATGCAATGTGAAAGATGGCCCTTGGAGATCAAAAAATCTTGGTAATGTAGGGCATGTTGATGCCACTAAGGGCATTAGCAACACTCCTGTTGATTCAGTGAAACAAGATTTGGCCATCACCCTGGAGGGCCAAATTATACTCTCCGGTACCTACTTGCATCCAAAGCAGACTTTAGGTCTGAGTTATAATGAATAAGGATTTGGGAGAAGATTGAATCTTCAGACTGATTCAGAACCTCCTTGAACGCTGGAATGATTTACCTCCAAATAGCTGTACAGTTAAAAAAAACCATAATTTTTAAAGAACGCATTTGCTGTTGATATCTAATTGGTCAATGGCAAAAATTCCTTTAATTTGAATGTGATCAGGATCTGATCATGAATGTTTACAATAGTGTCATGTTGAGGTTTTTTAATTGTCCTTGGAAAAGATGTAATGATGAGTATGTCAGTGGGTTATTCACATGAGATGCATCTTGCATAAGTGTTACCAAAACTGCTAACGTGTAATGTATTTTAGTTCCCAAATAAAAATGACTTATTTAAAATCAAGTGTTATGTTTTTTTCATAGTCTTACATCTACTGACATTTAATTTTTCTTGTCAAGTGTATAAACCTTTGAAAATGTGTGTGTAGTGGAAAGCTTCAGACAACTAACGATTGTCTAGTGGTACAAATAGAAACTACAGCAATATTACTTTTTGGTTTAGTTAAACAAAATTATACATCTCAATTGATCTGAAGTTCTACATCATAGAAATTGCCTCGTTTAAAGAAAAGATGGGCATTTGATTGAGTGAATATATTTACTTTAAATGGAAGCACAGTTAAGGTTAATGAAATAGTGAAACATTGATTTGAAGCTGGGACTGGCAAGACTTAATGTATAAAACTATATTTTGAATTAACATGGGGGGGTTGTTTTTTTTAAAAAAGGTTAGATTCTTTTTTTCTAACATTCAAAGTAAGTGAAACTCCAAGGAATTATTAGCAG